>NW_026870905.1:625530-1251061 GCF_033118175.1 Dama dama | reverse complement strand
GCTTCAAAAGGTCTCAAAATGAGATGAGCATGAAGCGGTCTGAAAAATAGGAGGAGCATGAAGTGTTGTTGAAAAACATGAAAAGACTGAAAAAGTGTGAAATATATGAAGAGCTTCAAAAGGTGTGAAAAATATGAGGAGCTTCAAAAGGTGTCAAAAATATGAGGAGCAGGAAAATGTCTGAAAAATAGGAGGAGCATGAAACGGTGTTCAAAAACATGAAGAGCCTGAAAAGGTGGGAAAAATATGAAGAGCTTCAAAAGGTTTGAAAATTATGAAGAGCTTCAAAAGCTGTCAAAATTGAGATGAGCATGAAACGGTCTAAAAAATAGGAGGAGAATGAAGTGGTGTTCAAAAACATGAAGAGCATGAAAAGGTGTGAAAATATAAAGAGCTTCAAAAGGTGTGAAAAATATGAGGAGCATGAAACGCTCTGAAAAATAGAAGAAGCATGAAGCGGTGTTCAACACATGAAGAGTCTGAAAAGGTGTGAAAAATATGAAGAGCTTCAAAAGGTGTGAATAATAGCAGGTGCATGAAGCGGTGTTCAAACACAAAAAGAGCCTGAAAAGATGTGAAAAATATGAAGAGCTTCAAAAGGTGTGAAAAATAGGAGGTGCATGAAGCGGTGTTCAAGCACAAGAAGAGCCTGAAAAGGTGTGAAAAATATGAAGAGCTTCAAAAGGTGTAAAAATATGAGGAGCATGAAACGGTCTGAAAAATAGGAGGAGCATGAAACGGTGTTCAAAAACAGGAAGAGCCTAAAAAGGTGTGAAAAATATGAAGAGCTTCAAAACGTGTCCAAAATATGTGGAGCATGAAACGGTCTGAAAAATGGAAGGAGCATGAAGCCGAGTTGAAAAACATGAAGAACCTGAAAACGTGTGAAAAATATGAACAGCTTCAAAAGGTGTGAAAAATTAGATGAGCATGAAGCGGTCTGAAAAATAGGAGGAGCATGAAGTGTTGTTTAAAAGCATGAAGAGCCTGAAAAGGTGTGAAATATATGAAGAGCTTCAAAAGGTGTGAAAAAAAAAGAGCTTCAAAAGGTGTCAAAAATATGAGGAGCATGAAAGGGTATGAAAAATAGGAGGAGCATGAAACGGTGTTCAAATACATGAAGAGCCTAAAAAGGTGTGAAAAATATGAAGAGCTTCAAAAGGTGTGAAAATATGAAGACCTGCAAAAGGTGTAAAAATCGATGAGCATGAAATGATCTGAAAATTAGGAGCAGCACGAAGCGGTGTTGAAAAACATGAAGAGCCTGAAAACGTGTAAAATATATGAAGAGCTTCAAAAGATATGAAAAATATGAACAGCTTCAAAATGTGTCAAACATGAGATGAGCATGAAGCGGTCTGAAAAAAGGAGGAGCATGAATTGGTGTTGAAAAACATGAAGAGCCTGAAAAGGTTTGAAATATATGAAGAGTTTCAAAAGATGTCAAAAATATGAGGAGCATGAAACGGTCTGAAAAATAGGAGGAGCATCAAACTGTGCTGAAAAACATGAAGAGCCTGAAAAGGTGTGAAAAATATGATGAGTTTCAAAACGTGTCAAAAATATGAGGAGCATGAAACGGTCTGAAAAATAGGAGGAGCATGAAACTGTGCTGAAAATCATGAAGAGCATGAAAACGTGTGAAAAATATGAAGAGCTTCAAAAGGGAAGAATGATATTAAGAGCTTGAATAGGAGTCAAAAAGAGATGAGCATGAAACGTTTTGAAAAATAGGAGGAGCATGAAGTGGTGTTCAGAAAAATGAAAATACTGAAAAGGTTTGAAATATATGAAGAGCTTCAAAAGGGGTCAAAAATATGAGGAGCATGAATCGGTCTGAAAAATAGGAGCAGCTTGAAATGATGTTCAACAACATGAAGAGCCTGAAAATGTGTGAAAAATATGAAGAGCTTCAAAAGGTGTGAAATACATGAGTAGGTTGAAACGGTCTGAAAATAGTAGGAGCATGAAGCGGCGTTGAAAAACATGAAGAGCCTGAAAAGGTGGAAAAATATGAAGAGCTTCAAAAGGTGTGAAAAATATGAAGAGCTTTCAAAGATGTCAAAAATGAGATGCGAAGGAAACTGTCTGAAAATTAGGAGGAGCATGAAGCTTTGTTCAAAAAAATGAAGAGCCTGAAAAGTGTGAAAAATATGAAGAGCTTCAAAAGGTTTCAAAAATATGAGGAGCATGAAACGGTCTGAAAAGTAGGAGGAGCAAGAAGCGGTCGTCAAAAACATGAAGAGCCTGAAAGGTGTGAAAAATATGAAGAGCTTCAAAAGGTGTCAAAAATATGAGGAGCATGAAACGGTCTGAAAAGTAGGAGGAGCATGAAGCACTGTTGAAAAACATGAAGAGCCTGAAAACTTGTGAAAAATATGAAGAGCTTCAAAAGGTGTGAAAAATATGAAGAGCTTTCAAAGGTGTCAAAAATGAGATGAGCAGGAAACCGTCTGAAAAATTGGAGGAGAATGAAGTGGTGTTCAAAAACATGAAGAGCCTAAAAAGGTGTGAAAAATATGAAGAGCTTCAAAAGGTGTGAAAAATAGGAGGTGCATGAAGCGGTGTTCAAACACAAGAAGAGCCTGAAAAGGTGTTAAAAATATGAAGAGCTTCAAAAGGTGTCAAAAATATGAGGAGCATGAAACGATCTGAAAAACAGGAGGAGCATGAAGCGGTGTTCAAAAACATGAAGAGCCTGAAAAGGTGTGAAAAATATGAAGAGCTTCAAAAGGTGTGAAAAATATGAGGAGCATGAAACGGTCTGAAAAGTAGGAGGAGCATGAAGCACTGTTGAAAAACATGAAGAGCCTGAAAACTTGTGAAAAATATGAAGAGCTTCAAAAGGTGTGAAAAATATGAAGAGCTTTCAAAGGTGTCAAAAATGAGATGAGCAGGAACCCGTCTGAAAAATAGGAGGAGAATGAAGTGGTGTTCAAAAACATGAAGAGCCTAAAAAGGTGTGAAAAATATGAAGAGCTTCAAAAGGTGTGAAAAATAGGAGGTGCATGAAGCGGTGTTCAAACACAAGAAGAGCCTGAAAAGGTGTTAAAAATATGAAGAGCTTCAAAAGGTGTCAAAAATATGAGGAGCATGAAACGGTGTGAAAAATAGGAGGAGCATGAAACGGTGTTCAAATACATGAAGAGCCTAAAAAGGTGTGAAAAATATGAAGAGCTTCAAAAGGTGTGAAAATATGAAGACCTGCAAAAGGTGTAAAAATCGATGAGCATGAAATGATCTGAAAATTAGGAGCAGCACGAAGCGGTGGTGAAAAACATGAAGAGCCTGAAAACGTGTAAAATATATGAAGAGCTTCAAAAGATATGAAAAATATGAACAGCTTCAAAATGTGTCAAACATGAGATGAGCATGAAGCGGTCTGAAAAAAGGAGGAGCATGAAGTGGTGTTGAAAAACATGAAGAGCCTGAACAGGTGTGAAATATATGAAGAGTTTCAAAAGATGTCAAAAATATGAGGAGCATGAAACGGTCTGAAAAATAGGAGGAGCATCAAACTGTGCTGAAAAACATGAAGAGCCTGAAAAGGTGTGAAAAATATGATGAGCTTCAAAACTTGTCAAAAATATGAGTAGCATGAAACGGTCTGAAAAATGGGAGGAGCATGAAACTGTGCTGAAAATCATGAAGAGCATGAAAACGTGTGAAAAATATGAATAGCTTCAAAAGGGAAGAATGATATTAAGAGCTTGAATAAGAGTCAAAAAGAGATGAGCATGAAACGTTCTGAAAAATAGGAGGAGCATGAAGTGGTGGTCAAAAAAATGAAGACACTGAAAAGGTTTGAAGTATATGAAGAGCTTCAAAAGGTGTCAAAAATATGAGGAGCATGAAACGGTCTGAAAAATAGGAGGAGCATGACATGGTGATGAAAAACATGAAGAACCTGAAAAGGTGTGAAATATATGAAGAGCTTCAAAGGTGTGAAATATATGAAGAGCTTCAAAGGTGTGAAATATATGAAGAGATTCAAAAGGTGTCAAAAATATGAGGAGCATTAAACAGTCTGAAAAATAGGAGTAACATGAATCAGTGTTCAAAAACATGAAGAGCCTGAAAAGGTGTGAAAAATATGAAGAGCTTCAAAAGGTGTCAAAAATATGAGGAGCATGAAACAGTCTTAAAAATAGGAGGAACATGAAGTGGTGTTCAAAAACATGTACAGCTTGAAAAGGTGGGCAAAATATGAAGAGCCTTAAAAAGTGTCAAATATATGAGGAGCATGAAACGGTCTGAAAAATAGGAGGAGTATGAAGTGGTGTTGAAAAACCTGAAGAGCCTGAAAACGTGTGAAAAATATGAAGAGCTTCAAAACGTGTGAAAATATGAAGAGCTTCCAAAGGTGTCAAAAATGAGATGAGCATGAAACGGTCTGAAAAATAGGAGGACTATGAAGTGGTCGTGAAAAATATGAAGAGCCTGAAAAGATGTGAAATATATGAAGAGCTTCAAAAGGTTTCAAAATATGAGGAGCATGAAACGGTCTGAAAAATAGGAGGAGCATGAAGCGGTGTTCAAAAGTATGAAGTGTCTGAAAAGGTGTGAAAATTAAAAAGAGCTTCAAAAGGTGCCAAAAATATAAGGAGCATGAAACGGTCTGAAAATTAGGAGGAGCAAGAAACGGTGTTCAAAAACATGAAAAGCCAGAAAAGGTGTGAAAAATAGGAAGAGCTTCAAAAATGTGAAATATATGAGGAACATGAAACGGCGTGAAAAATAGGAGGAGCATGAAGCTGTGTTCAAAAGCATGAGAGCCTGAAAAAGTGTGAAATATATGAAGAACTTCAAAAGGTGTGAAATACATGAGGAGCATGAAACAGTTTGAAAAATAGGAGGTACATGAAGCGGTGTTCAAAAACATGAAGAGCCTGAAAAGTTGTGAAAAATATGAAGAGCTTCAAAATGTGTCAAAAATATGAGGAGCGTGAAACGGTCTGAAAAATAGGAGGAGCATGAAGTGTTGTTAAAATGCATGAAGAGCCTGAAAAGGTGTGAAAAATATGAAGAGCTTCCAAAGGTGTCAAAAATGAGATGAGCATGAAATGGCCTGAAAAATAGGAGGAGCATGAAGTGGTCGTGAAAATCATGAAGTGCCTGAAAAGGTGTCAAATATATGAAGAGCTTCAAAAGTTGTGAAAAAATGAGGAGGTTCAAAAGCTGTCAAAAATATGAGGAGCATGAAACGGTCTGAAAAGTAGGAGGAGCATGAAACGGTGTTCAAAAACATGAAGAGCCTGAAAAGGTGTGAAAAATATGAAGAGCTTGAAAAGGTGTGAAATACATGAGGAGCCTGAAGCGGCATGAAAAATAGGAGGAGCATGAAACGATGTTGAAAAACAAGAAGAGCCTGAAAAGGTGTGAAAAATAGGAAGAGCTTCACAAGGTGTCAAATATATGAGGAGCATGAAATGGTCTGAAAAATAGGGGGAGCATGAAGCAGTCATCCAAAACATGAAGAACCTGAAAAGTTTTGAAAAATATGAACAGCTTCAAAAGGTGTGAAAAATATGAGGAACATGAAACGGTCTGAAAAATAGGAGCAGCATGAAACAGTGTTGAAAGACATGAAGAGCTTCAAAAGTGTCAAAAATATGAGGAGCATGAAACGGTCTGAAAAATAAGAGGATCATGAAACGGTCTGAAAAATAGGAGCAGCTGAAACGATGTTGAAAGACATGAAGAGCTTCAAAAGGTGTCAAAAATATGAGGAGAATGAAACGGTTTGAAAAATAGGAGTAGCATGAAACGGTCTGAAAAATAGAGGCAGCATGGAATGATGTGGAAAAACATGAAGAGCTTCAAAAGTTCTGAAAAAATGAGGAGGTTCAAAAGGTGTCAAAAATATGAGGACCATGAAACGGTCTGAAAAATAGGAGGGGCTTGAAACGGTGTTCAAAAACATGAAGAGCCTGAAAAGGTGTGAAAAATATGATGAGCTTCAAAAGGTTTCAAAAATATGAGGAGCATGAAACGGTCTGAAAAGTAGGAGGAGCAAGAAGCGGTCGTCAAAAACATGAAGAGCCTGAAAAGGTGTGAAAAATATGAAGAGCTTCAAAAGGTGTCAAAAATATGAGGAGCATGAAACGGTCTGAAATGTAGGAGGAGCATGAAGCACTGTTGAAAAACATGAAGAGCCTGAAAACGTGTGAAAAATATGAAGAGCTTCAAAAGGTGTGAAAAGATAAGGTGTCCATAGGTTCGTGGATTTATCTCTGGGCTTTCTATTCTGTTCCATTGATCTATATTTCTGTCTTTGTGCCAGTACCATACTGTCTTGATGACTGTGGCTTTGTAGTAGAGTCTGAAGTCAGGCAGATTGATTCCTCCAGTTCCATTCTTCTTTCTCAAGATTACTTTGGCTATTCGAGGTTTTTTGTATTTCCATACAAATTGTGAAATTCTTTGGTCTAGTTCTGTGAGAAATACCGTTGGTAGCTTGATAGGGATTGCATTGAATCTATAGACTGCTTTGGGTAGAATAGCCATTTTGACAATATTGATTCTTCCAATCCATGAACACGGTATGTTTCTCCATCTGTTTGTGTCCTCTTTGATTTCTTTCATCAGTGTTTTATAGTTTTCTATGTATAGGTCCTTTGTTTCTTTAGGTAGATATACTCCTAAGTATTTTATTCTTTTTGTTGCAATGGTGAATGGTATTGTTTCCTTAATTTCTCTGTCTGGTTTTTCATTGTTAGTATATAGGACTGCAAGGGATTTCTGTGTGTTAATTTTATATCCTGCAACTTTACTATACTCATTGATTAGCTCTAGTAATTTTCTGGTAGAGTCTTTAGGGTTTTCTATGTAGAGGATCATGTCATCTGCAAACAGTGAGAGTTTCACTTCTTCTTTTCCTATGTGGATTCCTTTTACTTCTTTTTCTGCTCTGATTGCTGTGGCCAGAACTTCCAACACTATGTTGAATAGTAGTGGTGAGAGTGGGCACCCTTGTCTTGTTCCTGATTTCAGGGGAAATGCCTTCAATTTTTCACCATTGAGGGTGATGCTTGCTGTGGGTTTGTCATATATAGCTTTTATTATGTTGAGGTATGTTCCTTCTATTCCTGCTTTTTGGAGAGTTTTATGGACACCTTATCTTTGACAAAGGAGGCAAGGATATACAATGGAAAAAAGACAACCTCTTTAACAAGTGGTGCTGGGAAAACTGGTCAACCACTTGTAAAAGAATGAAACTAGAACACTTTCTAACACCATACACAAAAATAAACTCAAAATGGATTAAAGATCTAAATGTAAGACCAGAAACTATAAAATTCCTAGAGGAGAACATAGGCAAAACACTCTCCGACATAAATCAAAGCAAGATCCACTATGACCCACCTCCCAGAATATTGGAAATAAAAGCAAAACTAAACAAATGGGACCTAATGAAACTTAAAAGCTTTTGCACTACAAAGGAAACTATAAGTAAGGTGAAAAGACAGCCCTCAGATTGGGAGAAAATAATAGCAAATGAAGAAACAGACAAAGGATTAATCTCAAAAATATACAAGCAACACCTGCAGCTCAATTCCAGAAAAATAAATGACCCAATCAAAAAATGGGCCAAAGAACTAAACAGACATTTCTCCAAAGAAGACATACAGATGGCTAACAAACACATGAAAAGATGCTCAACATCACTCATTATTAGAGAAATGCAAATCAAAACCACAATGAGGTACCATTACACGCCAGTCAGGATGGCTGCTATCCAAAAGTCTACAAGCAATAAATGCTGGAGAGGGTGTGGATAAAAGGGAACCCTCTTACACTGTTGGTGGGAATGCAAACTAGTACAGCCGCTATGGAGAACAGTGTGGAGATTTCTTAAAAAACTGGAAATAGAACTGCCATATGACCCAGCAATCCCACTTCTGGGCATACACACTGAGGAAACCAGATCTGAAAGAGACACGTGCACCCCAATGTTCATCGCAGCACTGTTTATAATAGCCAGGACATGGAAGCAACCTAGATGCCCATCAGCAGATGAATGGATAAGGAAGCTGTGGTACATATACACCATGGAATATTACTCAGCCATTAAAAAGAATTCATTTGAACCAGTCCTAATGAGATGGATGAAGCTGGAGCCCATTATACAGAGTGAAGTAAGCCAGAAAGATAAAGAACATTACAGCATACTAACACATATATATGGAATTTAGAAATATGGTAACGATAACCCTATATGCAAAACAGAAAAAGAGAAACAGAAGTACAGAACAGACTTTTGAATTTTGTGGGAGAATGTGAGGGTGGGATATTTCAAAAGAACAGCATGTATACTATCTATGGTGAAACAGATCATCAGCCCAGGTGGGATGCATGAGACAAGTGCTCCGGCCTGGTGCACTGGGAAGACCCAGAGGAATCGGGTGGAGAGGGAGGTGGGAGAGGGGATCGGGATTGGGAATACATGTAAATCCATGGCTGATTCATATCAATGTATGACAAAACCCACTAGAAAAAATAATAATAATAATAATAAAAATAAGAAAAAGGAAAAAAAAAAGGTGTGAAAAATATGAAGAGCTTTCAAAGGTGTCAAAAATGAGATGAGCAGGAAACGGTCTGAAAAATAGGAGGAGCATGAAGTGGTGTTCAAAAACATGAAGAGCCTAAAAAGGTGTGAAAAATATGAAGAGCTTCAAAAGGTGTCAAAAATATGAGGAGCATGAAACGGTCTGAAAAATAGGAGGAGCAAGAAGCGGTGTTGAAAAACATGAAGAGCCTGAAAACGTTTGAAAAATATGAAGAGCTTCAAAAGGTGTGAAAAATATCGAGAGCTTGAAAAGGTGTCAAAAATGAGATGAGCATGAAACGGTCTGAAAAATAGAAGGAGCATAAAGTGGTGTTGAAAAACAAGAAGAGCCTGAAAAGTTGTGAAATATATTAAGAGCTTCAAAAGGTGTCAAAAATATGAGGAGCATGAAAAGGTCTGAAAAATAGGAGGAGCATGAAGTGGTATTGAAAAACATGAAGAGCCGGAAAAGGTTTGAAAAATATGAAGAGCTTCAAAAGTTGTCAAAAATATGAGGAGCATGAAACGGTCTGAAATATAGGAGGCACATGAAGTGTTGTTGAAAAACATGAAGAGCCTGAAAAGGTGTGAAAAATATGAAGAGCTTCAAAAGGTGTCAAAAATATGAGGAGCATGAAACGGTCTGACAAATAGGAGGAGCATGAAGTGGTGTTGAAAAACATGAAGAGCCTGAAAATCTGTGAAAAATATGAAGAGCTACAAAAGGTGTGAAAAATATGTGGAGCATGAAAGGGTCAGAAATATAGGAGGAGCATGAAGTGGTGTTGAAAAACATGAAGAGCCTGAAAAGTTGTGAAAAATATGAAGAGCTTCAATAGGTGGTAAAAATATGAGGAGCATGAAAAGGTCTGAAAAATAGTAGGAACATGAAGTGGTGTTGAAAAACCGGAAGAGCCTGAAAAGGTGTGAAAATGAAGAAGAGCTTCAAAAGGTGTCAAAAATATGAGGAGCATGAAACGGTCTGAAAAATAGGAGCAGCATGAAACGGTGTTCAAAAACATGAAGAGCCTGAAAAGGTGTGAAAAATATGAAGAGCTTCAAAAGGTGTGAAAAATATGAGGAACATGAAACGGTCTGAAAAACAGGAGGAGCAAGAAGCGGTGTTGAAAATCATGAAGAGCCTGAAAACGTGTGAAAAATATGAAGAGTTTCAAAAGGTGTGAAAAATATGAAGAGCTTTAAAAGGTCTCAAATATATGAGGAGCATGAAATTTTCTGAAAAATAGGAGGAGCATGAAACGTTGTTCAAAACATGAAGAGCCTGAAAAGGTGTGAAAAATATAAAGAGCTTCAAAACCTGTCAAACATTGAGGAGCATGAAACGATCTGAAAAATAGGAAGAGCATGACAGAGTGTTGAAAAACATGAAGAGGCTGAAAAGGCGTGAAAAATATGAAGAACTTCAAAATGTGTCAAAAAAAGGAGGAGATGAAAAGGTGTTCAAAAACATGAAGAGCCTGAAAAGGTGTGAACAATATGAAGAGCTGCAAAACGTGTCAAAAATATGAGGAGCATTAAACGGTCTGAAATATAGGAGGAGCATGAAGCTGTATTCAAAAACATGAAGAGCCTAAAAAGGTGTGAAAAATATGAAGAGCTTCAAAAGGTGTGAAATATATGAGGAGCATTAAACGGTCTGAAAAATAGGAGGAGCATGAAGCGGTGTTCTAAAACATGAAGAGCCTAAAAAGGTGTGTAAAATATGAAGAGCTTCAAAAGGTGTGAAATATAGGAGGTGCATTAGGCGGTGTTCAAACACAAGAAAAGCCTGAAACGGTGTGAAAAATATGAAGAGCTTCAAAAGGTGTGAAAAATAGGAGGTGCATGAAGCGGTGTTCAAACACAAGAAGAGCCTGAAAAGGTGTGAAAAATATGAAGAGCTTCAAAAGGTGTCAAAAATATGAGGAGCATGAAACGGTCTGAAAAATAGGAGGAGCAAGAATCGGTGTTGAAAAACATGAAGAGCCTGAAAACGTTTGAAAAATATGAAGAGCTTCAAAAGGTGTGAAAAATATGAGGAGCATGAAACGGTCTGAAAATTAGGAGGCACATTAAGTGTTGTTGAAAAACATGAAGAGCCTGAAAAGGTGTGAAAAATATGAAGAGCTTCAAAAGGTGTCAAAAATATGAGGAGCATGAAACGGTCTGAAAAATAGGAGGAGCAAGAAGCGGTGTTGAAAAACATGAAGAGCCTGAAAACGTTTGAAATATATGAAGAGCTTCAAAAGGTGTGAAAAATATGAGGAGCATGAAACGGTCTGAAATATAGGAGGCACATTAAGTGTTGTTGAAAAACATGAAGAGCCTGAAAAGGTGTGAAAAATATGAAGAGCTTCAAAAGGTGTCAAAAATATGAGGAGCATGAAAAGGTCTGAAAAATAGGAGGAGCATGAAGTGGTATTGAAAAACATGAAGAGCCGGAAAAGGTTTGAAAAATATGAAGAGCTTCAAAAAGTGTCAAAAATATGAGGAGCATTAAACGGTCTGAAATATAGGAGGCACATTAAGTGTTGTTGAAAAACATGAAGAGCCTGAAAAGGTGTGAAAAATATGAAGAGTTTCAAAAGGTGTCAAAAATATGAGGAGCATGAAACGGTCTGAAAAATAGGAGGAGCATGAAGCGGTGTTGAAAAACATGAAGAGCCTGAAAAGCTGTGAAAAATATGAAGAGCTACAAAAGGTGTGAAAATATGAAGAGCTTCCAAAGGTGTCAAAAATGAGATGAGCATGAAACGGTCTGAAAAATATGAGGACTATGAAGTGGTGGTGAAAAATATGAAGAGCCTGAAAAGGTGTGAAAATATATGAAGAGCTTAAAAAGGTGTGAAAAAAAAAGAAGAGCTTCAAAAGGTGTCAAAAATATGAGGAGCATGAAACGGTCTGAAAAATAGGAGGAGCATGAAACGGTGTTCAAATACATGAAGAGCTTCAAAGGTGTGAAATATATGAAGAGCTTCAAAGGTGTGAAATATATGAAGAGCTTCAAAAGGTGTCAAAAATATGAGGAGCATTAAACGGTCTGAAAAATAGGAGTAACCTGAATCAGTGTTCAAAAAGATGAAGAGCCTGAAAACGTGTAAAAAATATGAAGAGCTTCAAAAGGTGTCAAAAATATGAGGAGCATGAAACGGTCTGAAAAATAGGAGGAACATGAAGTGGTGTTCAAAAACATGTACAGCTTGAAAAGGTGTGCAAAATATGAAGAGCCTTAAAAAGTGTCAAATATATGAGGAGCATGAAACGGTCTGAAAAATAGGAGGAGTATGAAGCGGTGTTCAAAAACGTGAAGAGCCTGAAAACGTGTGAAAAATATGAAGAGCTTCAAAACGTGTGAAAATATGAAGAGCTTCCAAAGGTATCAAAAATGAGATGAGCATGAAACGGTCTGAAAAATAGGAGGACTATGAAGTGGTGGTGAAAAATATGAAGAGCCTGAAAAGGTGTGAAATATATGAAGAGCTTCTAAAGGTTTCAAAAATATGAGGAGCATGAAACGGTCTGAAAAATAGCAGGAGCATGAAGCGGTGTTCAAAAATATGAAGAGTCTGAAAAGGTGTGAAAATTATGAAGAGCTTCAAAAGGTGTCAAAAATATGAGGAGCATGAAACGGTCTGAAAAATAGGAGGAGCATGAAACGTTGTTCAAAAACATGAAGAGCCTGAAAAGGTGTGAAAATTAGTAAGAGTTTCGAAAGGTGTGAAAAATATGAGGAGCATGAAAAGGTCTGAAAAATAGGAGGAGCATGAAGTGGTGTTGAAAAACATGAAGAGCCGGAAAAGGTTTGAAAAATATGAAGAGCTTCAAAAAGTGTCAAAAATATGAGGAGCATGAAACGGTCTGAAATATAGGAGGCACATTAAGTGCTGTTGAAAAACATGAAGAGCCTGAAAAGGTGTGAAAAATATGAAGAGCTACAAAGGTGTCAAAAATATGAGGAGCATGAAACGGTCTGAAAAATAGGAGGAGCATGAAGCGGTGTTCTAAAACATGAAGAGCCTAAAAAGGTGTGTAAAATATGAAGAGCTTCAAAAGATGTGAAATATAGGAGGTGCATTAGGCGGTGTTCAAACACAAGAAAAGCCTGAAACGGTGTGAAAAATATGAAGAGCTTCAAAAGGTGTGAAAAATAGGAGGTGCATGAAGCGGTGTTCAAACACAAGAAGAGCCTGAAAAGGTGTGAAAAATATGAAAAGCTTCAAAAGGTGTCAAAAATATGAGGAGCATGAAACGGTCTGAAAAATAGGAGGAGCATGAAGCGTGGTTGAAAACCATGAACAGCCTGAAAAGGTGTGAAAAATATGAAGAACTTCAAAAGGTTTCAAAAATATGAGGAACATGGAACGGTCTGAAAAATAGGAGGAACATGAAGCTGTGTTCAAAAACATGAAGAGCCTGAAAAGGAGTGAAAAATATGAAGAGCTTCAAAAGGTGTGAAAAATATGAGGAGCATGAAATGGTCTGAAAAATATAAGCAGCATGAAAAGGTGTTGAAAAAAATGAAGAGCCTGAAAACGTGTGAAAAATATGAAGAGCTTCAAAAGGTGTGAAAAATATGAAGAGCTTCAAAGGTGTCAAAATTTAGATGAGCATGAAACGGTCTGAAAAATAGGAGCATCAAGAAGCGGTGTTCAAAAACATGAAGAGACTGAAAAGTTGTGAAAAATATGAAAGCTTCAAAAGGTGTTAAAAATGAGATGAGCATGAAAGGCTCTGAAAAATAGGAGGATCAAGAAACGGTGTTGAAAAACATGAAGAGCCTGAGAAAGTGTGAAAAATATGAAGAGCTTGACAAGGTGTCAAAAATGATATGAGCATAAAACGGTCTGAAAAATAGGAAGAGCATGAAGCGGTGTTGAAAAACATGAAGATTCTGAAAAGGTGGGAAAAATACGAAGAGCTTCAAAACGTGTCAAAAATATGAGGAGCATGAAACGGTCTGAAATATAGGAGGATCAGGAAGCGGTGTTCAAAACATGAGGAGCCTGAAAAGGTGTGAAAAATAAGAAGAGCTTCAAAACGTCTCAAAAATATGAAGAGCATGAAACGGTCTGAAATATACGAGGAGGATGAAGTGGTGTTGAAAAACATGAAGAGCCTGAAAAGGTGTGAAAAATGTGAAGAGCTTCAAAATGCGTCAAAAATATGAGGAGCATGAAACTGTCTGAAAAATAGGAGCAGCATGAAGCTGTGTTCAAAAACTTGAGAGCCTGAAAATGTGTGAAAAATATGAAGAGCTTTAAAAGGTGTCAAAAATACGAGGAGCATAAAACGGTCTGAAAAATAGTAGGAGCATGAAGCGGTGATGAAAAATATGAAGAGCCTGAATATGTGTGACAAATATGATGAGCTTCAAAAGGTTTGAAAAATAGGAGGAGCATGAAGCGGTGTTCAAAAACATGAAGAGCTTCAAAAGGTATGAAAAATATGAAGAGCTTCAAAAGGTGTCAAAAAAAGAGTTGAGCATGAAACGGTCTGAAAAATAGGAGGAACATGAAGCGGTGTTGAAAAACTTGAAGAGTCTGAAAAGGTGTGAAAAATGTGAAGAGCTTCAAAAGGCGTCAAAAATATGAGGAGCATGAAACGGTCTGAAAAATAGGAGGATCATGAAACGGTGATCAAAAACATGAAGAGCCTCAAAAGGTGTGAAAAATATGAGGATCATGAAACGGTCTGAAAAAGATGAGGAACATGAAGCGGTGTTGAAAAACATGAAGAACCTGAAAAGGTGTGAAAAATATGAAGAGCTTCAAAAGGTGTCAAAAATATGAGGAACACGATACGGTCTGAAAAATAGGAGGAGCATGAAGTGGTGTGGAAAAACATGAAGGGCCTGAAAAGGTGTGAAAAATATGAAGAGCTTCAAAAGGTGTGAAATACGTGAGGAGCATGAAACTCTCTGAAAAATAGGAGGAGCCTGAAATGGTGTTCAAAAACATGAATAGACTGAAAACGTGTGAAAAATATGAAGAGCTTCAAAAGGTGTGAAAAATATGAGGAGCATGATATGGTCTGAAAAATAGGAGGAGCATGAAGCTGTGTTCAAAAACATGAAGAGCCTGAAAAATTGTGAAAAATATGAAAAGCTTCAAAAGGTGTCAAAAATGAGATGAGCATGAAACGGTCTGAAAAATAGGAGGAGCATGAAGCGATGTTCAAAAATATGAAGAGCCTGAAAAGTTGTGAAAAATATGAAAGGCTTCAAAAGGTGTGAAAAATATGAGGAGCATGAAACGATCTGAAAAATATGAGGATCATGAAGCGGTGTTCAAAAACATGAGAAGCCTGAAAACGTGTGAAAAATATGAAGAGCTTCAACGGTGTCAAAAACATGAGGAGCATGAAACGGTCTGAAAAATAGGGGGAGCATGAAACTGTGTTCAAAACAATGAAGAGCCTGAAAAGTTGTGAAAAATATGAAGAGCTTCAAAACATGTCATAAATATGAGGAGCATGAAAATTTCTGAAATATAGGAGGAGCATGAAGTGGTGTTCAAAAACATGGACACCCTGAAACGGTCTGAAAAATACGAGGAGCATGAAACGGTCTGAAAAATAGGAGGAGCATGGAGCGGTGTTCAAAAGCATGAAGAGCCTGAAAAGGTGTGAAAAATAGGAAGAGCTTCAAAAGGTGTGAAATATATGAGGAACTTGAAACGCTCTGAAAAACAGGAGGAGCATGAAGAAGTGTTGAAAATCATGAAGAGCATGAAAAAGTGTGAAAAATATGAAGAGCTTCAAAAGATGTGAAAAATATGAAGAGTTTAAAAAGGTGTCAAAAATATGAGGAGCATGAAACGGTCTGAAAAATAGGAGGAGCAAGAAGCTGTGTTGAAAAACAAGAAGAGTCTGAAAAGGTGTGAAATATATGAAGAGCTTCAAAAGGTGTCAAAAATGAGATGATAATGAAGCGGTCTGAAAAACTGGAGGAGCATGAAGCGCTGTTGAAAACCATGAAGAGCCTGAAAAGGTGTGAAAAATATGAAAAGCTACAAAAGGTGTCAAAAATATGAGGAGCACGAAACGGTCTAAAAAATAGGAGGAGCATGAAATGCTGTTGAAAAACATGAAGAGCCTGAAAAGGTGAGAAAAAATGAAGATATTCAAAAGGTGTCAAAAATATGAGGAGCATGAAACGGTCTGAAAAATAGGAGGAGCATGCAATGGTGTTCAAAAACATGAAGAGCCTGAAAAGGTCTGAAAAATAGGAAGAGCTTCAAAAGGTGTGAATATATATGAGGAGCATGAAACGGTCTGAAAAATAGGAGAAGCATGAAGCTGTATTCAAAAACATGAGAACCAGAAAAGGTGTGAAAAATATGAAGAGCTTCAAATGGTGTGAAATATATGCGGAGCATGAAACGGTCTGAAAAATAGGAGGATCATGAAGCGGTGTTCAAAACATGAAGAGACTGAAAAGGTGTGAAAAATATGAAGAGCTTCAAAAGGTGTCAAAATTATGGGGAGCATTAAACGTTCTAAACATAGGAGGAGCATAAAGTGGTGTTGAAAAATATGAAGAGCCAGAAAAAGTGTGAAAAATATGAAGAGCTGCAAAAGGTGTCAAAATTATTAAGAGAATTAAACGTTCTAAACATAGGAGGAGCATTAAATGCTGTTTTAAAATATGAAGAGCCAGAAAAGGTGTGAAAAATATGAAGAACTGCAAAAGGTGTGAAAAATATGAGGAGCATGGAATGTTCCGAAAAATAGGAGGAGCATGAAACGATGTTCAAAAACCTGAAGAGCCTGAAAATCTGTGAAATATATGAAGAGCTTCAAAAGGTGTCAAAATATGAGGAGCATGAAACGGTCTGAAAAATATGAAGAGTTTCAATAGTTGTCAAAATATGAGGAGCATGAAACGTTCCGAAAATTAGGAGGAGCATGAAGCGGTGTTGAAAAACATGATGAGCGTGAAAAGGTGTGAAAAATATGAAGAGCTTCAAAAGGTGGCAAAAATAGGAGGAGCATGAAACGTTCTAAAAATTAGGAGGAGCATGAAGCGGTGTTGAAAAACATGATGAGCGTGAAAAGGTGTGAAAAATATGAAGAGCTTCAAAAGTTGTCAAAAATATAAGGAGCATGAAATGGTCTGAAAATTGGAGGAGCATGAAGCGGTGTTGAAAAACATGAAGACCCTGAAAAGTTGTGAAATACATGAAGAGCTTCAAAAGGTTTCAAAAATATGAGGAGCATGAAACGGTCTGAAAAATAGGAGGAGCATGAAGCGGTTGTGAAAAACATGAAATGCCTGAAAAAGTGTGAAATATATGAACAGCTTCAAAAGGTGTGAAGAATACGAGGAGCTTCAACAGGTGTGAAAAATATGAGGAGCATGAAACGGTCTGAAAAATAAGAGGAGCATGAAACGGTGTTCAAAAACATGAAGAGTCTGAAAAGGTGTGAAAAATATGAAGAGCTTCAAAAGGTGTGAAAAATATGAGGAGCATGAAACGGTGTTAAAAATAGGAGGAGCATGAAGCGATGTTCAAAAAAATGAAGAGCCTGAAAAGGTGTGAAAAATATGAAGAGCTTCAAAAGGTGTCAAAAATATGAGGAGCCTGAAGCGGTCTGAAAAATAGGAGGAGCATGAAGCGTTGTTCAAAAAAATGAAGAGACTGAAAATGTGTGAAAAATATGAGGAGCTTCAAAAGGTGTCAAATTATGAGGAGCATGAAAAGGTCTGAAAAATAGGAGGAACATAAAACGGTGTTCAAAAAAATGAAGGGCCTGAAAACGTGTGAAATATATGAAGAGCTTCAAAAGGTGTGAAAAATATGAAGAGATTCAAAGGTGTCAAAAATATGAGGAGCATTAAACGGTCTGAAAAATAGGAGGAGCATGAAACGGTGTTCAAAATCATGAAGAGACTGAAAAGGTGTGAAATATATGAAGAGCTTCAAAAGTTGTCGAAAATATGAGGAGCATGAAACGGTCTGAAAAATAGGAGGAGCATTGAAGCGTTGTTCAAAACCTTGAAGAGCCTGAAAAGGTTTGAAAAATATGAAGAGCTTCAAAAGGTGTCAAAAATATGAGGAGCATGAGACGGTCTCAAAAATAGGAGGAGCATGAAGCGGTGTGGAAAACATGAAGAGAATGAAAAGGTGTAAAAAATATGAGGGGCATGAAACGGTCTGAAAAATAGGAGGAGCATGAAGCAATGTTCAAAAACATGAAGAGCTTCAAAAGGTGTGAAATACATGAAGAGCTTCAAAAGGTGTGAAAAATATGATGAGCTTTAAAAGCTGTCAAAAATTAGATGAGCATGAAACGGACTGAAAAATATGAGGAGCATGAAGTAGTGTTGAAAAACATGAAGAGCCTGAAAAAGTGTGAAATATATGAAGAGCTTCAAAAGGTGTGAAAAATATGAGGAGCTTCAAAAGATGTCAAAAATATTAGGAGCATGAAATTGTCTGAAAAATAGGAGCAGAATGAAACGTTGTTCAAAAACATGAAGAGCCTGAAAAGGTGTGAAAAATATGAAGAGCTACAAAAGGTGTGAAAAATATGAGGAGCATGAAACGGTCTGAAAACGAAGAGGAGCATGAAGCGGTGTTCAAAAACATGAAGAGCCTGAAATGGTGTGAAAAGTATGAAGAGCTTCAAAGGTGTGAAAAATATGAGGAGCATGAAACGGACTGAAAAATAAAAGGAGCATGAAGCGGTGTTCAAAAAAATGAAGAGCCTGAAAAGATGTGAAAAATATTAAGAGCTTCAAAAGTTGTGAAATACATGAGGAGCATGAAACGGTCTGAAAAATAGGAGGAATATAAAAAGGTGTTCAAAAACATGAAGGGCCTGAAAAGGTGTGAAATATATGAAGAGTCTCAAAACGTATCAAAATATGAGAAGCATGAAACGGTCTGAAAAATAGGAGGAGCATGAAGTGGTGTTGAAAAACATGAAGAGACTGAACACGTGTGAAATATATGAAGAGCTTCAAAAGGTGTGAAATACATGAGGAGCATGAAACGGTCTGAAAAATAGGAGGATCATGAAGTAGTGTTCCAAAGCATGTAAAGCCTGAAAAGGTGTGAAAAATATGAAGAGTTTCAAAAGTTGTCAAATATATGAGGAGCATGAAACGGTCTGAAAAATAGGAGGAGCCTGAAACCATGCTCTAAAACATGAAGAGCCTGAAAAGCTGTGAAAAATAGGAAGAGCTTCAAAAGGTGTGAAATACATGAGGAGCATGAAACGGTTTGAAAAATAGGAGGAGCATGAAACGGTGTTCAAATATATGAAGAGCCTGAAAATGTGTGAAAAATATGAAGAGCTTCAAAAGGTGTGAAAAATATGAAGAGCTTCAAAAGCTGTAAAAAATGAGATGAGCATGAAACGGTGTGAAAAATAGGAGGAGCATGAAGTGGTGTTGAAAAACATGAAGAGCCTGAAAAACTGTGAAATATATGAAGAGCTTCAAAAGGTGTGAAAAATATGAGCAGCTTCAAAAGGTGTCAAAAATATTAGGAGCATGAAACGGTCTGAAAAATAGAAGGAGCATGAAGCTGTATTGAAAAACTTGAAGAGGCTGAAAAGGTGTGAAAAATATGAAGAGCTTCAAAAGGTTTCAAAAATATGAGGAACATGAAACAATCTGAAAAATAGGAGAAGCATGAAACGGTGTTGAAAAAAATGAAGGGCCTGAAAAGTGTGAAATATATGAAGAGCGTCAAAACGTGTCAAAAATATGAGGAGCATGAAACGGTCTGAAAAATAGAAGGATCATGAAGCGGTGTTGAAAAACATGAAGAGCCTGAAAAGGTGTGAAAAAATTTGAAGAGCTTCAAAAGGTGAAAAATACATGAGGAGAATGAAACAGTCTGAAAAATAGGAGGAGCATGAAGTGGTTTTCAAAATCATGAAGAGTCTGAAAAGATGTGAAAATTATGAAGAGCTTCAAAAGGTGTGAAACACATGAGGAGCATGAAACGGTCTGAAAAATAGGAGGAGCATGAAGCTGTGTTCAAAAAAATGAAGAGCCTGAAAAGGTGTGAAAAATATGAAGAGTTTCAAAAGGTGTCAAAAATATGAGGAGCCTGAAACGGTCTGAAAAATAGGAAGAGCATGAAGCGGTGTTCAAAAAAATGAAGAGACTGAAAATGTGTGAAAAACATGAGGAGCTTCAAAAGGTGTCAAATTAAGAGGAGCATGAAACGGTCTGCAAAATAGGAGGAACATAAAACGGTGTTCAAAAACATGAAAGGCCTGAAAATGTGGGAAATATATGAAGATCCTCAAAACGTGTCAAAAATATGAGGAGCATGAAACGGTCTGAAAAATAGGAGGAGCAAGAAGCGATGTTGAAAAACATTTAGAGACTGAAAACGTGTGAAAAATTAGAAGAGTTTCAAAAGGTGTGAAATATATGAAGAGATTCAAAGGTGTCAAAAATATGAGGAGCATGAAACGGTCTGAAAAATAGGAGGAGAATGAAACGGTGTTCAAAAACATGAAGAGCCTTAAAAGGTGTGAAAAAGATGAAGAGCTTCAATAGGTGTGAAAAATATGAGGAGCATGATTCGGTCTGAAAAATAGGATGAGCATGAAACGGTGTTCAAAAACATGAAGAGCCTGAAAAGAGGTAAAAAATCTGAAGAGCTTCAAAAGGTGTCAAATATATGAGGAGCATGAAACGGTCTGAAAATATGAGTAGCATGAAGCGGTGCTCTAAAACATGAGGAGCCTGAAAAGATGTGAAATATATGAAGAGCTTCAAAATGTGTGAAAAATATGAGGAGAATTAAAAGGTCTGAAAAATAGGAGGAGCATGAAGAAGTGTTGAATAACATGAAGAGCCTGAAAAGGTGTGAAAATATGAAGAGCTTCAAAAGGTGTCAAAAATATGGGGACCATGAAACGGTCTGAAAAATAGTAGGAGTATGAAGTGGTGTTGAAAAACATGAAGAGCCTGAAAAGGTGTGAAAAATATGAAGAGCTTCAAAAGGTGTCAAAAATATGAGGAGCTTCTAACTGTCTGAAAAATAGGAGAAGCATGAAGCGGTGTTGAAAAACATGAAGAGCCTGAAGAAGTATGAAATATATGAAGAGTTTCAAAAGGTGTCAAAAAGATGAGGAGGATGAAACGGTCTGAAAAATAGGAGGAGCATCAAGCGGTGTTGAAAAACATGAAGAACCTGAAAAGGTGTGAAAAATATGAAGAGCTACAAAAGGTGTCAAAAATATGAAGAGCTTCAAAAGGTGTCAAAAATGAGATGAGCATCAAAAGTTCTGAAAAATAGGAAGAGCATGGAGTGGTGTTGAAAAACATGAAGAGTTTGAAAAAATGTGAAATATATGAAGAGTTTCAAAAGGTGTGAAAAATATGGGGAGCTTCAAAAGGTGTCAAAATATGAGGAGCATGAAACGGTCTGAAAAATAGGAGGAGCATGAAACAGCATTCAAAACTTGAAGAGCTTGAAAAGGTGTGAAATATATGAAGAGCTTCAAAAGGTGTGAAATACATCAGGAACACGAAACGGTTTGAAAAATAGGAGGAGGTTGAAGCGGTGTTCAAAAACATGAAGAGTCTGAAAAGGTGTGAAAAATATGAAGACCTTCAAAATGTGTCAAATATATGAGGAGCATGAAACCGTCTGAAAAATAGGAGGAGCATGAAACGGTGTTCAAATACATGAAGAGACTGAAAAGGTGTGAAAAATAGGAAGAGCTTCAAAAGGTGTGAAATATATGAGGAGCTTGAAACGCTCTGAAAAACAGGAGGAGCATGAAGAAGTGTTGAAAATCATGAAGAGCATGAAAAAGTGTGAAAAATATGAAGAGCTTCAAAAGATGTGAAAAATATGAAGAGTT
This sequence comes from Dama dama, assembly GCF_033118175.1. Lineage (NCBI taxonomy): Eukaryota > Metazoa > Chordata > Mammalia > Artiodactyla > Cervidae > Dama > Dama dama. The sequence goes on along the minus strand of NW_026870905.1, from coordinate 1,229,673 downwards.
TAAAAAGGTGTCAAAAATATGAGGAGCATGAAACGGTCTGAAAAATAGGAGGAGCAAGAAGCTGTGTTGAAAAACAAGAAGAGTCTGAAAAGGTGTGAAATATATGAAGAGCTTCAAAAGGTGTCAAAAATGAGATGATAATGAAGCGGTCTGAAAAACTGGAGGAGCATGAAGCGCTGTTGAAAACCATGAAGAGCCTGAAAAGGTGTGAAAAATATGAAAAGCTACAAAAGGTGTCAAAAATATGAGGAGCACGAAACGGTCTAAAAAATAGGAGGAGCATGAAATGCTGTTGAAAAACATGAAGAGCCTGAAAAGGTGAGAAAAAATGAAGATATTCAAAAGGTGTCAAAAATATGAGGAGCATGAAACGGTCTGAAAAATAGGAGGAGCATGCAATGGTGTTCAAAAACATGAAGAGCCTGAAAAGGTCTGAAAAATAGGAAGAGCTTCAAAAGGTGTGAATATATATGAGGAGCATGAAACGGTCTGAAAAATAGGAGAAGCATGAAGCTGTATTCAAAAACATGAGAACCAGAAAAGGTGTGAAAAATATGAAGAGCTTCAAATGGTGTGAAATATATGCGGAGCATGAAACGGTCTGAAAAATAGGAGGATCATGAAGCGGTGTTCAAAACATGAAGAGACTGAAAAGGTGTGAAAAATATGAAGAGCTTCAAAAGGTGTCAAAATTATGGGGAGCATTAAACGTTCTAAACATAGGAGGAGCATAAAGTGGTGTTGAAAAATATGAAGAGCCAGAAAAAGTGTGAAAAATATGAAGAGCTGCAAAAGGTGTCAAAATTATTAAGAGAATTAAACGTTCTAAACATAGGAGGAGCATTAAATGCTGTTTTAAAATATGAAGAGCCAGAAAAGGTGTGAAAAATATGAAGAACTGCAAAAGGTGTGAAAAATATGAGGAGCATGGAATGTTCCGAAAAATAGGAGGAGCATGAAACGATGTTCAAAAACCTGAAGAGCCTGAAAATCTGTGAAATATATGAAGAGCTTCAAAAGGTGTCAAAATATGAGGAGCATGAAACGGTCTGAAAAATATGAAGAGTTTCAATAGTTGTCAAAATATGAGGAGCATGAAACGTTCCGAAAATTAGGAGGAGCATGAAGCGGTGTTGAAAAACATGATGAGCGTGAAAAGGTGTGAAAAATATGAAGAGCTTCAAAAGGTGGCAAAAATAGGAGGAGCATGAAACGTTCTAAAAATTAGGAGGAGCATGAAGCGGTGTTGAAAAACATGATGAGCGTGAAAAGGTGTGAAAAATATGAAGAGCTTCAAAAGTTGTCAAAAATATAAGGAGCATGAAATGGTCTGAAAATTGGAGGAGCATGAAGCGGTGTTGAAAAACATGAAGACCCTGAAAAGTTGTGAAATACATGAAGAGCTTCAAAAGGTTTCAAAAATATGAGGAGCATGAAACGGTCTGAAAAATAGGAGGAGCATGAAGCGGTTGTGAAAAACATGAAATGCCTGAAAAAGTGTGAAATATATGAACAGCTTCAAAAGGTGTGAAAAATACGAGGAGCTTCAACAGGTGTGAAAAATATGAGGAGCATGAAACGGTCTGAAAAATAAGAGGAGCATGAAACGGTGTTCAAAAACATGAAGAGTCTGAAAAGGTGTGAAAAATATGAAGAGCTTCAAAAGGTGTGAAAAATATGAGGAGCATGAAACGGTGTTAAAAATAGGAGGAGCAAGAAGCGATGTTCAAAAAAATGAAGAGCCTGAAAAGGTGTGAAAAATATGAAGAGCTTCAAAAGGTGTCAAAAATATGAGGAGCCTGAAACGGTCTGAAAAATAGGAGGAGCATGAAGCGTTGTTCAAAAAAATGAAGAGACTGAAAATGTGTGAAAAATATGAGGAGCTTCAAAAGGTGTCAAATTATGAGGAGCATGAAAAGGTCTGAAAAATAGGAGGAACATAAAACGGTGTTCAAAAAAATGAAGGGCCTGAAAACGTGTGAAATATATGAAGAGCTTCAAAAGGTGTGAAAAATATGAAGAGATTCAAAGGTGTCAAAAATATGAGGAGCATTAAACGGTCTGAAAAATAGGAGGAGCATGAAACGGTGTTCAAAATCATGAAGAGACTGAAAAGGTGTGAAATATATGAAGAGCTTCAAAAGTTGTCGAAAATATGAGGAGCATGAAACGGTCTGAAAAATAGGAGGAGCATTGAAGCGTTGTTCAAAACCTTGAAGAGCCTGAAAAGGTTTGAAAAATATGAAGAGCTTCAAAAGGGGTCAAAAATATGAGGAGCATGAGACGGTCTCAAAAATAGGAGGAGCATGAAGCGGTGTGGAAAACATGAAGAGAATGAAAAGGTGTAAAAAATATGAGGGGCATGAAACGGTCTGAAAAATAGGAGGAGCATGAAGCAATGTTCAAAAACATGAAGAGCTTCAAAAGGTGTGAAATACATGAAGAGCTTCAAAAGGTGTGAAAAATATGATGAGCTTTAAAAGCTGTCAAAAATTAGATGAGCATGAAACGGACTGAAAAATATGAGGAGCATGAAGTAGTGTTGAAAAACATGAAGAGCCTGAAAAAGTGTGAAATATATGAAGAGCTTCAAAAGGTGTGAAAAATATGAGGAGCTTCAAAAGATGTCAAAAATATTAGGAGCATGAAATTGTCTGAAAAATAGGAGCAGAATGAAACGTTGTTCAAAAACATGAAGAGCCTGAAAAGGTGTGAAAAATATGAAGAGCTACAAAAGGTGTGAAAAATATGAGGAGCATGAAACGGTCTGAAAACGAAGAGGAGCATGAAGCGGTGTTCAAAAACATGAAGAGCCTGAAATGGTGTGAAAAGTATGAAGAGCTTCAAAGGTGTGAAAAATATGAGGAGCATGAAACGGACTGAAAAATAAAAGGAGCATGAAGCGGTGTTCAAAAAAATGAAGAGCCTGAAAAGATGTGAAAAATATTAAGAGCTTCAAAAGTTGTGAAATACATGAGGAGCATGAAACGGTCTGAAAAATAGGAGGAATATAAAAAGGTGTTCAAAAACATGAAGGGCCTGAAAAGGTGTGAAATATATGAAGAGTCTCAAAACGTATCAAAATATGAGAAGCATGAAACGGTCTGAAAAATAGGAGGAGCATGAAGTGGTGTTGAAAAACATGAAGAGACTGAACACGTGTGAAATATATGAAGAGCTTCAAAAGGTGTGAAATACATGAGGAGCATGAAACGGTCTGAAAAATAGGAGGATCATGATGTAGTGTTCCAAAGCATGTAAAGCCTGAAAAGGTGTGAAAAATATGAAGAGTTTCAAAAGTTGTCAAATATATGAGGAGCATGAAACGGTCTGAAAAATAGGAGGAGCCTGAAACCATGCTCTAAAACATGAAGAGCCTGAAAAGCTGTGAAAAATAGGAAGAGCTTCAAAAGGTGTGAAATACATGAGGAGCATGAAACGGTTTGAAAAATAGGAGGAGCATGAAACGGTGTTCAAATATATGAAGAGCCTGAAAATGTGTGAAAAATATGAAGAGCTTCAAAAGGTGTGAAAAATATGAAGAGCTTCAAAAGCTGTAAAAAATGAGATGAGCATGAAACGGTGTGAAAAATAGGAGGAGCATGAAGTGGTGTTGAAAAACATGAAGAGCCTGAAAAACTGTGAAATATATGAAGAGCTTCAAAAGGTGTGAAAAATATGAGCAGCTTCAAAAGGTGTCAAAAATATTAGGAGCATGAAACGGTCTGAAAAATAGAAGGAGCATGAAGCTGTATTGAAAAACTTGAAGAGGCTGAAAAGGTGTGAAAAATATGAAGAGCTTCAAAAGGTTTCAAAAATATGAGGAACATGAAACAATCTGAAAAATAGGAGAAGCATGAAACGGTGTTGAAAAAAATGAAGGGCCTGAAAAGTGTGAAATATATGAAGAGCGTCAAAACGTGTCAAAAATATGAGGAGCATGAAACGGTCTGAAAAATAGAAGGATCATGAAGCGGTGTTGAAAAACATGAAGAGCCAGAAAAGGTGTGAAAAAATTTGAAGAGCTTCAAAAGGTGAAAAATACATGAGGAGAATGAAACAGTCTGAAAAATAGGAGGAGCATGAAGTGGTTTTCAAAATCATGAAGAGTCTGAAAAGATGTGAAAATTATGAAGAGCTTCAAAAGGTGTGAAACACATGAGGAGCATGAAACGGTCTGAAAAATAGGAGGAGCATGAAGCTGTGTTCAAAAAAATGAAGAGCCTGAAAAGGTGTGAAAAATATGAAGAGTTTCAAAAGGTGTCAAAAATATGAGGAGCCTGAAACGGTCTGAAAAATAGGAAGAGCATGAAGCGGTGTTCAAAAAAATGAAGAGACTGAAAATGTGTGAAAAACATGAGGAGCTTCAAAAGGTGTCAAATTAAGAGGAGCATGAAACGGTCTGCAAAATAGGAGGAACATAAAACGGTGTTCAAAAACATGAAAGGCCTGAAAATGTGTGAAATATATGAAGATCCTCAAAACGTGTCAAAAATATGAGGAGCATGAAACGGTCTGAAAAATAGGAGGAGCAAGAAGCGATGTTGAAAAACATTTAGAGACTGAAAACGTGTGAAAAATTAGAAGAGTTTCAAAAGGTGTGAAATATATGAAGAGATTCAAAGGTGTCAAAAATATGAGGAGCATGAAACGGTCTGAAAAATAGGAGGAGAATGAAACGGTGTTCAAAAACATGAAGAGCCTTAAAAGGTGTGAAAAAGATGAAGAGCTTCAATAGGTGTGAAAAATATGAGGAGCATGATTCGGTCTGAAAAATAGGATGAGCATGAAACGGTGTTCAAAAACATGAAGAGCCTGAAAAGAGGTAAAAAATCTGAAGAGCTTCAAAAGGTGTCAAATATATGAGGAGCATGAAACGGTCTGAAAATATGAGTAGCATGAAGCGGTGCTCTAAAACATGAGGAGCCTGAAAAGATGTGAAATATATGAAGAGCTTCAAAATGTGTGAAAAATATGAGGAGAATTAAAAGGTCTGAAAAATAGGAGGAGCATGAAGAAGTGTTGAATAACATGAAGAGCCTGAAAAGGTGTGAAAATATGAAGAGCTTCAAAAGGTGTCAAAAATATGGGGACCATGAAACGGTCTGAAAAATAGTAGGAGTATGAAGTGGTGTTGAAAAACATGAAGAGCCTGAAAAGGTGTGAAAAATATGAAGAGCTTCAAAAGGTGTCAAAAATATGAGGAGCTTCTAACTGTCTGAAAAATAGGAGAAGCATGAAGCGGTGTTGAAAAACATGAAGAGCCTGAAGAAGTATGAAATATATGAAGAGTTTCAAAAGGTGTCAAAATTATGGGGAGCATTAAACGTTCTAAACATAGGAGGAGCATAAAGTGGTGTTGAAAAATATGAAGAGCCAGAAAAAGTGTGAAAAATATGAAGAGCTGCAAAAGGTGTCAAAATTATTAAGAGAATTAAACGTTCTAAACATAGGAGGAGCATGAAATGCTGTTTTAAAATATGAAGAGCCAGAAAAGGTGTGAAAAATATGAAGAACTGCAAAAGGTGTGAAAAATATGAGGAGCATGGAATGTTCCGAAAAATAGGAGGAGCATGAAACGATGTTCAAAAACCTGAAGAGCCTGAAAATCTGTGAAATATATGAAGAGCTTCAAAAGGTGTCAAAATATGAGGAGCATGAAACGGTCTGAAAAATATGAAGAGTTTCAATAGTTGTCAAAATATGAGGAGCATGAAACGTTCCGAAAATTAGGAGGAGCATGAAGCGGTGTTGAAAAACATGATGAGCGTGAAAAGGTGTGAAAAATATGAAGAGCTTCAAAAGGTGGCAAAAATAGGAGGAGCATGAAACGTTCTAAAAATTAGGAGGAGCATGAAGCGGTGTTGAAAAACATGATGAGCGTGAAAAGGTGTGAAAAATATGAAGAGCTTCAAAAGTTGTCAAAAATATAAGGAGCATGAAATGGTCTGAAAATTGGAGGAGCATGAAGCGGTGTTGAAAAACATGAAGACCCTGAAAAGTTGTGAAATACATGAAGAGCTTCAAAAGGTTTCAAAAATATGAGGAGCATGAAACGGTCTGAAAAATAGGAGGAGCATGAAGCGGTTGTGAAAAACATGAAATGCCTGAAAAAGTGTGAAATATATGAACAGCTTCAAAAGGTGTGAAAAATACGAGGAGCTTCAACAGGTGTGAAAAATATGAGGAGCATGAAACGGTCTGAAAAATAAGAGGAGCATGAAACGGTGTTCAAAAACATGAAGAGTCTGAAAAGGTGTGAAAAATATGAAGAGCTTCAAAAGGTGTGAAAAATATGAGGAGCATGAAACGGTGTTAAAAATAGGAGGAGCATGAAGCGATGTTCAAAAAAATGAAGAGCCTGAAAAGGTGTGAAAAATATGAAGAGCTTCAAAAGGTGTCAAAAATATGAGGAGCCTGAAACGGTCTGAAAAATAGGAGGAGCATGAAGCGTTGTTCAAAAAAATGAAGAGACTGAAAATGTGTGAAAAATATGAGGAGCTTCAAAAGGTGTCAAATTATGAGGAGCATGAAAAGGTCTGAAAAATAGGAGGAACATAAAACGGTGTTCAAAAAAATGAAGGGCCTGAAAACGTGTGAAATATATGAAGAGCTTCAAAAGGTGTGAAAAATATGAAGAGATTCAAAGGTGTCAAAAATATGAGGAGCATTAAACGGTCTGAAAAATAGGAGGAGCATGAAACGGTGTTCAAAATCATGAAGAGACTGAAAAGGTGTGAAATATATGAAGAGCTTCAAAAGTTGTCGAAAATATGAGGAGCATGAAACGGTCTGAAAAATAGGAGGAGCATTGAAGCGTTGTTCAAAACCTTGAAGAGCCTGAAAAGGTTTGAAAAATATGAAGAGCTTCAAAAGGTGTCAAAAATATGAGGAGCATGAGACGGTCTCAAAAATAGGAGGAGCATGAAGCGGTGTGGAAAACATGAAGAGAATGAAAAGGTGTAAAAAATATGAGGGGCATGAAACGGTCTGAAAAATAGGAGGAGCATGAAGCAATGTTCAAAAACATGAAGAGCTTCAAAAGGTGTGAAATACATGAAGAGCTTCAAAAGGTGTGAAAAATATGATGAGCTTTAAAAGCTGTCAAAAATTAGATGAGCATGAAACGGACTGAAAAATATGAGGAGCATGAAGTAGTGTTGAAAAACATGAAGAGCCTGAAAAAGTGTGAAATATATGAAGAGCTTCAAAAGGTGTGAAAAATATGAGGAGCTTCAAAAGATGTCAAAAATATTAGGAGCATGAAATTGTCTGAAAAATAGGAGCAGAATGAAACGTTGTTCAAAAACATGAAGAGCCTGAAAAGGTGTGAAAAATATGAAGAGCTACAAAAGGTGTGAAAAATATGAGGAGCATGAAACGGTCTGAAAACGAAGAGGAGCATGAAGCGGTGTTCAAAAACATGAAGAGCCTGAAATGGTGTGAAAAGTATGAAGAGCTTCAAAGGTGTGAAAAATATGAGGAGCATGAAACGGACTGAAAAATAAAAGGAGCATGAAGCGGTGTTCAAAAAAATGAAGAGCCTGAAAAGATGTGAAAAATATTAAGAGCTTCAAAAGTTGTGAAATACATGAGGAGCATGAAACGGTCTGAAAAATAGGAGGAATATAAAAAGGTGTTCAAAAACATGAAGGGCCTGAAAAGGTGTGAAATATATGAAGAGTCTCAAAACGTATCAAAATATGAGAAGCATGAAACGGTCTGAAAAATAGGAGGAGCATGAAGTGGTGTTGAAAAACATGAAGAGACTGAACACGTGTGAAATATATGAAGAGCTTCAAAAGGTGTGAAATACATGAGGAGCATGAAACGGTCTGAAAAATAGGAGGATCATGAAGTAGTGTTCCAAAGCATGTAAAGCCTGAAAAGGTGTGAAAAATATGAAGAGTTTCAAAAGTTGTCAAATATATGAGGAGCATGAAACGGTCTGAAAAATAGGAGGAGCCTGAAACCATGCTCTAAAACATGAAGAGCCTGAAAAGCTGTGAAAAATAGGAAGAGCTTCAAAAGGTGTGAAATACATGAGGAGCATGAAACGGTTTGAAAAATAGGAGGAGCATGAAACGGTGTTCAAATATATGAAGAGCCTGAAAATGTGTGAAAAATATGAAGAGCTTCAAAAGGTGTGAAAAATATGAAGAGCTTCAAAAGCTGTAAAAAATGAGATGAGCATGAAACGGTGTGAAAAATAGGAGGAGCATGAAGTGGTGTTGAAAAACATGAAGAGCCTGAAAAACTGTGAAATATATGAAGAGCTTCAAAAGGTGTGAAAAATATGAGCAGCTTCAAAAGGTGTCAAAAATATTAGGAGCATGAAACGGTCTGAAAAATAGAAGGAGCATGAAGCTGTATTGAAAAACTTGAAGAGGCTGAAAAGGTGTGAAAAATATGAAGAGCTTCAAAAGGTTTCAAAAATATGAGGAACATGAAACAATCTGAAAAATAGGAGAAGCATGAAACGGTGTTGAAAAAAATGAAGGGCCTGAAAAGTGTGAAATATATGAAGAGCGTCAAAACGTGTCAAAAATATGAGGAGCATGAAACGGTCTGAAAAATAGAAGGATCATGAAGCGGTGTTGAAAAACATGAAGAGCCTGAAAAGGTGTGAAAAAATTTGAAGAGCTTCAAAAGGTGAAAAATACATGAGGAGAATGAAACAGTCTGAAAAATAGGAGGAGCATGAAGTGGTTTTCAAAATCATGAAGAGTCTGAAAAGATGTGAAAATTATGAAGAGCTTCAAAAGGTGTGAAACACATGAGGAGCATGAAACGGTCTGAAAAATAGGAGGAGCATGAAGCTGTGTTCAAAAAAATGAAGAGCCTGAAAAGGTGTGAAAAATATGAAGAGTTTCAAAAGGTGTCAAAAATATGAGGAGCCTGAAACGGTCTGAAAAATAGGAAGAGCATGAAGCGGTGTTCAAAAAAATGAAGAGACTGAAAATGTGTGAAAAACATGAGGAGCTTCAAAAGGTGTCAAATTAAGAGGAGCATGAAACGGTCTGCAAAATAGGAGGAACATAAAACGGTGTTCAAAAACATGAAAGGCCTGAAAATGTGTGAAATATATGAAGATCCTCAAAACGTGTCAAAAATATGAGGAGCATGAAACGGTCTGAAAAATAGGAGGAGCAAGAAGCGATGTTGAAAAACATTTAGAGACTGAAAACGTGTGAAAAATTAGAAGAGTTTCAAAAGGTGTGAAATATATGAAGAGATTCAAAGGTGTCAAAAATATGAGGAGCATGAAACGGTCTGAAAAATAGGAGGAGAATGAAACGGTGTTCAAAAACATGAAGAGCCTTAAAAGGTGTGAAAAAGATGAAGAGCTTCAATAGGTGTGAAAAATATGAGGAGCATGATTCGGTCTGAAAAATAGGATGAGCATGAAACGGTGTTCAAAAACATGAAGAGCCTGAAAAGAGGTAAAAAATCTGAAGAGCTTCAAAAGGTGTCAAATATATGAGGAGCATGAAACGGTCTGAAAATATGAGTAGCATGAAGCGGTGCTCTAAAACATGAGGAGCCTGAAAAGATGTGAAATATATGAAGAGCTTCAAAATGTGTGAAAAATATGAGGAGAATTAAAAGGTCTGAAAAATAGGAGGAGCATGAAGAAGTGTTGAATAACATGAAGAGCCTGAAAAGGTGTGAAAATATGAAGAGCTTCAAAAGGTGTCAAAAATATGGGGACCATGAAACGGTCTGAAAAATAGTAGGAGTATGAAGTGGTGTTGAAAAACATGAAGAGCCTGAAAAGGTGTGAAAAATATGAAGAGCTTCAAAAGGTGTCAAAAATATGAGGAGCTTCTAACTGTCTGAAAAATAGGAGAAGCATGAAGCGGTGTTGAAAAACATGAAGAGCCTGAAGAAGTATGAAATATATGAAGAGTTTCAAAAGGTGTCAAAAAGATGAGGAGGATGAAACGGTCTGAAAAATAGGAGGAGCATCAAGCGGTGTTGAAAAACATGAAGAACCTGAAAAGGTGTGAAAAATATGAAGAGCTACAAAAGGTGTCAAAAATATGAAGAGCTTCAAAAGGTGTCAAAAATGAGATGAGCATCAAAAGTTCTGAAAAATAGGAAGAGCATGGAGTGGTGTTGAAAAACATGAAGAGTTTGAAAAAATGTGAAATATATGAAGAGTTTCAAAAGGTGTGAAAAATATGGGGAGCTTCAAAAGGTGTCAAAATATGAGGAGCATGAAACGGTCTGAAAAATAGGAGGAGCATGAAACAGCATTCAAAACTTGAAGAGCTTGAAAAGGTGTGAAATATATGAAGAGCTTCAAAAGGTGTGAAATACATCAGGAACACGAAACGGTTTGAAAAATAGGAGGAGGTTGAAGCGGTGTTCAAAAACATGAAGAGTCTGAAAAGGTGTGAAAAATATGAAGACCTTCAAAATGTGTCAAATATATGAGGAGCATGAAACCGTCTGAAAAATAGGAGGAGCATGAAACGGTGTTCAAATACATGAAGAGACTGAAAAGGTGTGAAAAATATGAAGAGCTTCAAAAGGTGTGAAAAATATGAAGAGCTTCAAAATCTGTAAAAAATGAGATGAGCATGAAATGGTGTGAAAAATAGGAGGAGCATGAAGCGGTTTTGAAAAACATGAAGAACCTGAAAATGTGTGAAAAATATGAAGAGCTTCAAAAGGTGTCAAAAATAAAAGGAGCATGAAATGTCTGAAAATGAGAAGGTGCATGAAGCGGTGTTGAAAAACATGAAGAGCCTGAAAAGGTGTGAAAAATATAAAGAGCTTCAAAAGGTGTGAAATACATGATGAGCATGAAACGGTCTGAAAAATAGGAGGAGCATGAAGCGGTGTTCAAAAACATGAAGAGCCTGAAAAGCTGTGAAAAATATGAAGACCTTCAAAAGGTGTGAAAAATGTGAAGAGCTTCAAAAGGTGTGAAAAATGTGAAGAGCTTCAAAAGGTGTGAAAAATATGAAGAGCTTCAAAAGGTGTCAAAAATGAGATGAGCATGAAAAGGTCTGAAAAATAGGAAGAGCATGAAGTGGTGTTGAAAATCATGAAGTGTCTGAAAAGTGTGAAAATATGAAGAGCTTCAAAAATATGAAAAATATGAAGCGCTTCAAAAGGTGTGAAAAAGAAATGAGCATGAAAAGGTCTGAAAAATAGCAGGAGCATGAAGCGGTGTTGAAAATCATGAAGTGTCTGAAAAGTGTGAAAATATGAAGAGCTTCAAAAATATGAAAAATATGAAGCGCTTCAAAAGGTGTGAAAAAGAAATGAGCATGAAAAGGTCTGAAAAATAGCAGGAGCATGAAGCGGTGTTGAAAATCATGAAGTGTCTGAAAAGTGTGAAAATATGAAGAGCTTCAAAAATATGAAAAATATGAAGAGCTTCTAAAGGTGTGAAAAAGAAATGAGCATGAAAAGGTCTGAAAAATAGGAGGAGCATGAAGCGGTGTTGAAAATCATGAAGAGCCTGAAAAGGTGTGAAAAATATGAAGAGCTTCTAAAGGTGTGAAAAAGAGATGAGCATGAAAAGGTCTGAAAAATAGGAGGAGCATGAAACGGTGTTGAAAATCATGAAGAGCCTGAAAAGGTGTGAAAAATATGAAGAGCTTCTAAAGGTGTGAAAAAGAAATGAGCATGAAAAGGTCTGAAAAATAGGAGGAGCATGAAGCGGTGTTGAAAATCATGAAGAGCCTGAAATGGTGTGAAAAATATGAAGAGCTTCAAAAGGTGTGAAATACATGAAGAGCATGAAACTCTCTGAAAAATAGAAGGAGCATGAAGTGGTGTTGAAAAACATGAAGAGCCTGAAAAGGTGTGAAAAATATGAAGAGCTTCAAAAGGTGTCCAAAATATGAGGAGCATGAAACGGTCTGAAAAATAGGAGGAGCATGAAGCGGTGTTGAAAAACATGAAGAGCCTGAAAAAGTGTGAAAAATATGAAGAGCTTCAAAATTGTCCAAAATATGAGGAGCATGAATCGGTCTGCAAAATAGGAGGAGCAAGAAACGGTGTTCAAAACATGAAGAGCCTGAAAAGGTGTGAAAAATATGAAGAGCTTCAAAAGGTGTGAAATACATGAGGAGGAATAAACGGTCTCAAAAATAGGAGGAGCATGAAGCGGTGTTGAAAAACATGAAGAGCCTGAAAAATGTGAAAAAATATGAAGAGCTTCTAAACGTGTCAAAAATATGAGGAGCATAAAACGGTCTTAAAAATACGAGGAGCATGAAGTGGTGTTGAAAAACATTAAGAGCCTGAAAAGGTGTGAAATATATGAAGAGCTTCAAAAGGTGTCAAATATATGAGGAGTATGAAACGGTCTGAAATATAGGAGGATCATGAAATGGTGTTGAAAAACATGAAGAGCCTGAAAAGGTGTGAAAAATATGAAGAGCTACAAAAGGTGTCAAAAATATGCGGAGCATGAAACGGTCTGAAAATTAGGAGGAGCATGAAGTGGTGTTGAAAAACATGAAGAGTCTGAAAAGGTGTGAAAATATGAAGACTTTCAAAAATATGAAAAATATGAAGAGTTTCAAAAGGTGTGAAAAACATGAAGAGCTTCAAAAGGTGTCAAAAATGAGATGAGAATGAAACGGTCTGAAAAATAGGAGGAGCATGAAGCGGTGTTGTAAATCATGAAGAGCCTTAAAAAGTGTGAAAAATATGAAGAGTTTCAAAAGGTGTCAAAATCAGATGAGCATGAAACGCTCTGAAAAATAGGAGAAGCATGAAGTGGTGTTGAAAAAAATGAAAAGCCTGAAAAGGTGTGAAAAACATGAAGAGCTTCAAAAGGTGTCAAAAATGAGATTAGAATGAAACGATCTGAAAAATAGGAGGAGCATGAAGCGTTGTTGAAAAACATGAACAGCCTGAAAAGGTGTGAAAAATATGAAGAGCTTCTAAAGGTGTCAAAAATATGAGGAGCAAGAAACGGTCTTAAAAATATGAGGAACATGAAATGGTGTTGAAAAACATGAAGAGCCTGAAAAGGTGTGAAATATATGAAGAGCTTCAAAAGGTGTCAAATATATGAGGAGTATGAAACGGTCTGAAATATAGGAGGATCATGAAATGGTGTTGAAAAACATGAAGAGCCTGAAAACGTGTGAAAAATATGAAGAGCTACAAAAGGTGTCAAAAATATGAGGAGCATGAAACGGTCTGAAAAATAAGAGGAGCATGAAGCTATTTTCAAAAACATGAAGAGCGTGAAAAGTTTGAAAAATATGAAGAGCTTCAAAAGGTGTGAAAATATGAGGAGCATGAAACGGTCTGAAAATTAGGAGGAGCATGAAGTGGTGTTGAAAAACATGAAGAGTCTGAAAAGGTGTGAAAATATGAAGACCTTCAAAAATATGAAAAATATGAAGAGCTTCAAAAGGTGTGAAAAACATGAGGAGCTTCAAAAGGTGTCAAAAATGAGATGAGAATGAAACAGTCTGATAAATAGGAGGAGCTTGAAGTGGTGTTGAAAAAAATGAAAAGCCTGAAAAGGTGTGAAATATATGAAGAGCTTGAAAAGGTGTCAAAAATATGAGGAGAATGAAACGGTCTGCAAAATAGGAGGAGCATGAAACGGTGTTCAAAAACATGAATAGCCTGAAAAGGTGTAACAAATATGAAGAGCTTCAAAAGGTGTGAAATACATGAGGAGGATTAAACGGTCTGAAAAATAGGAGGAGCATGAAGCGTTGTTGAAAAACATGAACAGCCTTAAAAGGTGTGAAAAATATGAAGAGCTTCTAAAGGTGTCAAAAATATGAGGAGCAAGAAACGGTCTTAAAAATATGAGGAACATGAAGTGGTGTTGAAAAATATGAAGAGCCTGAAAAGGTGTGCAATATATGAAGAGCTTCAAAAGGTGTCAAATATATGAGGAGCATGAAACGGTCTGAAAAATAGGAGGATCATGAAATGGTGTTGAAATACATGAAGAGCCTGAAAAGGTGTGAAAAATATGAAGAGCCTCAAAACGTGTCAAAAATATGAGGAGCATGAAACGGTATGATAAATAACAGGAGCATGAACCTGTGTTGAAAAACATGAAGAGTCTGAAATCGTGTGAAAAATATGAAGAGCTTAAAAATGTGAAAAATATGAAGAGCTTCAAAAGATGCAGAAAAATATGCAAAGCTTCAAAAGTTGACAAAAATGAGATGAGCATGAAATGGTCTGAAAAATAAGAGGAGCATGAAGTCGTGTTCAAAAATATGAAGGGCCTGAAAAGGTGTGAAAAATATGAAGAGCTTCTAAAGGTGTGAAAAAGAGATGAGCATGAAAAGGTCTGAAAAATAGGAGGAGCATGAAGTGGTGTTGAAAATCATGAAGAGCCTGAAAAGGTGTGAAAAGTATGAAGAGCTTCTAAAGGTGTGAAAAAGAAATGAGCAGGAAAAGGTCCTAAAATAGGAGGAGCATGAAGCGGTGTTGAAAATCAAGAAGAGCCTGAAAAGGTGTGAAAAATATGAAGAGCTTCAAAAGGTGTCAAAAATATGAGGAGCATGAAACGGTCTGAAAAAGAGGAGGAGAATGAAGCGGTGTTGAAAAACATCAAGAGCCTGAAAAGGTGTGAAAAATATGAATAGCTTCAAAAGGTGTGAAATAGATGAGGAGCATTAAATGGTCTAAAAAATAGGCGGAGCATAAAACAGTGATCAAAAACATGAAGAGCCTGAAATGGTGTGAAAAACATGAAGAGATTCAAAAGCTGTGAAATACATGAGGAGCATGAAACGGGCTGAAAAAGAGGAGGAGCATGAAGCGGAGTTGAAAAACAAGAAGAGCCTGAAAAGGTGTGAAAAATATGAAGAGCTTCAAAAGGTGTGAAATAGATGAGGAGCATTAAATGGTCTAAAAAATAGGAGGAGCATGAAGCTGTGTTCAAAAACATGAAGAGCCTGAAAAGGTGTGAAATATATGAAGAGCTTCAAAAGGTGTGAAAAATATGAGGAGCAAGAAATGGTCTGAAAAATAGGAGGATTATGAAACGGTGTTCAAAAACAAGAAGAGCCTGAAAAGGAGTGAAAAATAGTAAAAGCCTCAAAAAGTGTCAAAAATATGAGGAGCATGAAACGGTTGAAAAATTGCAGGAGCATGAAGTGGTGTTGAACAACATGAAGAGTCTGAAACCGTGTGAAAATAAGAAGAGCTTCAAAAATATGAGAAATATGAAGAGCTTCAAAAGGTATCAAAATGAGATGAGCATGAACCGGTCTGAAAAATAGGAGGAGCATGAAGTGGGGTTGAAAAAATGAAAAGCCTGAAAAGGTGTGAAATATATGAAGTGCTTCAAAGGTGTCAAAAATATGAGGAGAATGAAACGGTCTGAAAAATAGGAGGAGCATGAAGTGGTGTTGAAAAACATGAAGAGCCTGAAAACGTGTGAAAAATATGAAGACCTTCAAAAAGTGTGAAAAATATGAAGAGTTTCAAAAGGTGTGAAAAAAGAGATGAGCATGAAAAGGTCTGAAAAATAGGAGGAGCATGAAGCGGTGTTGAAAATCATGAAGAGCCTGAAAATGTGTGAAAAATATGAAGAGCTTCAAAAGGTGTCAAAATGAGATGAGCATGAAACGGTCTGAAAAACAGGAGGAGAATGAAGCGGTGTTGAAAATCATCAAGAGCATGAAAAGGTGTGAAAAATATGAAGAGCTTCAAAAGGTGTCTAAAATATGAGGAGCATGAAACAATCTGAAAAACAGGAGGAGCCTGAAGCGGTGTTCAAAAATATGAAGAGCCTGAAAAGGTGTGAAATATATGAAGAGCTTCAAAAGGTGTCAAAAATATGAGGAGCATGAAGCGGTCTGAAAAATAGGAGGAGAATGAAACGGTGTTCAAAAACATGAAGAGCCTGAAAAGGTGTGAAAAATATGAAGAGCTTCAAAAGGTGTGAAATACATGAGGAGCTTTAAACGGTCTGAAAAATAGGAGGATCATTAAGCGGTGCTGTAAAACATGAAGAGCCTGAAAAGGTGTGAAATCTATGAAGAGCTTCAAAAGGTGTCCAAAATATGAGGAGCATGAAACGGTCTGAACAATAGGACGATTATGAAACGGTGTTACAAAACATGAAGAGCCTGAAAAGGTGTGAAAAATATGAAAAGCCTCAAAACGTGTCAAAAATATGAGGAACTTCAAACGGTGTGAAATACATGAGGAGCATTAAACGGTCTGAAAAATAGGAGGAGCATGAAGCGGTGTTGAAAAACATGAAGAGCCTGAAAACTTGTGAAAAATATGAAGAGCTTCAAAAGGTGTGAAATATATGAAGAGCTTCAAAAGGTGTCAAAATGAGATGAGAATGAAACAGTCTGAAAAACAGGAGGAGGATTAAGTGGTGTTCAAAAAATGAAGAGCCTGAAAAGGTGGGAAATATATGAGGAGCTTCAAAAGGTGTGAAAAATATGAGGAGAACGAAACGGTGTGAAAAATAGGAGGAGCATGGAGTGGTGTTGAAAAACATGAAGAGCCTGAAAACCTGTGAGAAATATGAAGAGCATCAAAAGGTGTGAAAAATATGAAGAGCTTCAAAAGGTGTGAAAAATATGAAGAGCTTCAAAAGGTGTCAAAATGAGATGAGCATGAAACGGTCTCAAAAATAGGAGGAGAATGAAGCGGTGTTGAAAAACATGAAGAGCCTGAAAACGTGTGAAAAATATGAAGAGTTTCAAAAGGTGTGAAATATATGAGGTGCAAGAAACGGTCTGAAAAATATTAGAAGCATGAAGCGGTTTTGAAAAACAAGAAGAGCCTGAAAAGGTGTGAAAAATATGAAGAGTTTCAAAAGGTGTGAAATATATGAGGTGCAAGAAACGGTCTGAAAAATATTAGGAGCATGAAGCGGTGTTGAAAAACATGAAGAGCCTGAAAAGGTGTGAAAAATATTAAGAACTTCAAAAGGTGTAAACAATGAGAAGTGCATGAAACGGTCTGATAAATAGGAGGAGCAAGAAGTGGTTGTGAAAAACATGAAGAGCCTGAAAAGTTGAGCAAAATATGAAGAGGTTCAAAAGCTGTGAAATACATGATGAGCATGAAACGGTCTGAAAAATAGGAGGGGCATGAAGCGGTGTTCAAAAACATGAAGAGCTGAAAAGGTTTGAAAAATATGAAGAGCCTCAAAACGTGTCAAAAATATGAGGAGTATGAAACGGTCTGAAAAATAGCAGGAGCATGAAGCGGTGTTGCAAAACATGAAGAGCCTGAAAACGTGTGAAAAATATGAAGAGCTTCAAAAATGTGAAAAATATGAAGAGCCTCAAAAGTTGTCAAAAATGAGATGAGCATGAAACGGTGTGAAAAATAGGAGCAGCATGAAGCAGTTTTAAAATTCATAAAGAGCAGAAAAAGGTTTGAAAAAAATGAAGAGCTTCAAAAGGTGTCAAAAATATGAAGAGCTTCAAAAGTTGTGAAAAATATGAGGAGCATGAAAAGGTCTGAAAAACAGGAGGAGGATGAAGCGGTATTCAAAAACATGAAGAGCCTGAAAATGTGTGAAAAATATGAAGAGCTTCAAAAGGTGTGAAATACATGAGGAGCATGAAACGGTCTGAAAAATAGGAGGACCACGAAGCGTTGTTCAAAAACATGAAGAGCCTGAAAAGGTGTGAAAACTATGAAGTGCTTCAAAATGTATCAAATATATGAGGAGCAGGAAACGGTCTGAAAAATAGGAGGAGCATGAAGCGGTGTTCAAAAACATGAAGAGCCTGAAAAGGTGTGAAAAATATGAGAGCTTCAAAAGGTGTCAAAAATATGAGGAGCATGAAACGGTCTGAAAAATAGGAGGAGCATGAAGCGGTGTTCAAAAACATGAAGAGCTTGAAAGGTGTGAAAAATATGAAGAGCTTTAAAAGGTGTCAAAAATGAGATATGCATGAAACGGTCTGAAAAATAGGAGGAGCATGAAGTGGTTGTTAAAAACATGAAGAGCCTGAAAAGGTCTGAAAAATATGAAGAGCTTCAAAAGGTGTCAAAAATATGAGAAGCATGAAACGGTTTGAAAATGAGGAGGAGCATGAAGAAGTGTTCAACATAAAGAGCCTGAAAAGGTGTGAAAAATATGAAGAGCTTCAAAAGTTGTCATATATGAGGAGCATGAAACGGTCTGAAAAATAGGAGGAGCATGAAGCGGTGTTTAAAAACATGAAGAGCCTGAAAAGGTGTGAAAAATATGAAGAGTTTCTAAATGTGTCAAAATATGAGGAACATGAAACGGTCTAAAAAATCGGAGGAGCAAGAAGTGGTCTTGAAAAACATGAAGAGCCTGAAAAGATGTGAAAAATATGAAGACCTTCAAAAGGTGTCAAAAATATGAGGAGCATGAAACGGTTTGAAAAAGAGGAGGAGCATGAAGAAGTGTTCAAAAACATGAAGAGCCTGAAAAGGTGTGAAAAATATGAAGAGCTTCAAAAGGTGTCAAATATGAGGAGCATGAAACGGTATGATAAATAGCAGGAGCATGAAGCGGTGTTGAAAAACATGAAGAGTCTGAAATCGTTTGAAAATTATGAAGAGCTTCAAAAATGTTAAAAATATGAAGAGCTTCAAAAGGTGTAAAAAATAAGAAGAGCTTCAAAAGGTGTCAAAAATTAGATTAGCATTAAACGGTCTAAAAAATAGGAGGAGCAACAAGTAGTGTTGAAAAAAATGAAGAGACTGAAAATGTGTGAAAAATATGAAGAGCTTCAAAAGGTGTGAAAAATATGAGGAGCATGATACGGTCTGAAAAATGGAAGGAGCATGAAGCGGTGTCCAAAAACATGAAGAGCCTGAAAAGTTGTGAAAAATATGCAAAGCTTCAAAAGGTGTCAAAAATGAGAGGAGCATGAAACGGTCTGAAAAATAGGAAGAGCATGAAGTCGTGTTCAAAAATATGAAGAGCCTGAAAAGGTGTGAAAAATATGAAGAGCTTCAAAAGTTGTGAAAAATATGAGGAGCATGATACGGTCTGAAAAATAGGAGGAGCATGAAGCGGTGTTCAAAAACATGAAGAGCCTGAAAAGTTGTGAAAAATATGAAAAGCTTCAAAAGGTGTCAAAAATGAGATGAGCATGAAACGGTGTGAAAAATAGAGGTGCATGAAGCGGTGTTGAAAAATATGAAGAGTTTCAAAAGATGTGAAAAACAGAAGAGCTTCAAAAGGTGTCAAAAAGAGATGAGCAGGAAACGGTCTGAAAAATAGGAGGAGCATGAAGCAGTGTTCAAAAACATGAAGAGCCTGAAAAGGTGTGAAAAATATGAACAGCTTCTATAGGTGTGAAAAATATGAAGAGCTTCAAAACGTGTGAAAAATATGAAGAGCTTCAAAAGGTGTCAAAATGAGATGAACATGAAACGGTCTGAAAAATAGGAGGAGCATGAAGCGGTGTTGAAAATCATAAAGAGCCTGAAAATTTGTGAAAAATATGAAGAGCTTCAGAAGATGTGAAAAACATGAAGAGCTTCAAAAGGTGTCAAAATGAGAGGAGCATGAAACGGTCTGAAAAATAACAAGAGCATGAAGTTTTGTTGAAAATAATGTAAAGCCTGAAAAGGTGTGAAAAATATGAAGAGATTCAAAAGGTGTCAAAAATATGAGGAGAATGAAATGGTCTGTAAAATAGGAGCAGCATGAAATGGTGTTCAAACACATGAAGAGCCTGAAAAGGTGTGAAAAATATGAAGAGCTTCAAAATGTGTCAAAAATATGAGGATCATGAAAAGTTCTGAAAAATTGGAGGAGCATGAAGCGGTGTTCAACAACATGAAGAGCCTGAAAAGGTGTGAAAAATACGCAGAGCTTCAAAAGGTGAGAAATACATGAGGACCATGAAACGGTCTGAAAAATAAAAGGAGCATGAAGCGGTGTTGAAAAACATGAAGAGCCTGAAAAGTTGTGAAAAACATGAAGAGCTTCAAAAGTTGTGAAAAATATGAAAAATTTCCAAAGCTGTCAAAAATGAGATGAGTTGAAACGGTCTGAAAAATAGGCGGAGCATGAAACGGTCTGAAATATAGGAGGAGCATGAAATGGTGTTCGAGAACATGAAGAGCATGAAAAGCTTCGAAAAATATGAAGGGCTTCAAAAGGTGTGAAAATTATGAAGAGCTTCAAAATGTGTGGAATACATGAGGAGCATGAAACGGTCTGAAAAATAAGAGGAGCGTGAAGTGGTGTTCAAAAACATGAAGAGCCTGAAAAGGTGTGAAATATATGAAGAGATTCAAAAGGTTTCAAAAATATGAGGAGCATGAAATGCTCAGAAAAGAAGGAGGATCATGAAGCGATGTTGAAAAACATGAAAAGCCTGAAAAGGTGTGAAAAATTTGAAGAGCTTCAAAAGGTGTCAAAAATATGAGGAGCATGAAACGGTCTGAAAAATAGGAGGAGCAAGAAATCGTGTTCAAAAACAAGAGGAGCCTGAAAACGTGTGAAAAATATAAAGAGCTTCAAAATGTGTGAAATACATGAGGAGCATGAAACGGTCTGAAAAATAGGAGGAGCATGAAGCGGTGTTGAAAAACATGAAGAGCCTGAAAAGGTTTGAAAAATGTGAAGAGCTTCAAAAGTTGTGAAATACAAGAGGAGCATGAAACGGTCTGAAACAAAGGAGGAGCATAAAGCGGTGTTGAAAAACATGAAGAACCTGAAAAGTTGTGAGAAATATGAAGAACTCAAAAGGTGCCAAAAATATGAGGAGTATGAAACGGTATGAAACAAAGGAGGAGCATGAAACGGTCTGAAAAATAGTAGGAGCATGAAACGGTGTTCAAAAACATGAAGAGCCTGAAAAGCTGTGAAATATATGAAGAGTTTCAAAAGGTGTGAAATATATGAAGAGCTTCAAAAGGTGTGAAATACATGCGGAGCAGGAAACAGTCTGAAAAATAGGAGGAGCATGAAGTGGTGTTCAAAAACATGAAGAGCCTGCAAAGGTGTGAAATATATGAAGAGATTCAAAAGGTGTCAAAAATATGAGGAGCATGAAACGGTCTGAAAAATAGGAGGAGCATGAAGTGGTGTTGAAAAACATGAAGAGCCTGAAAAGGTGTGAGTAATATGAAGAGCTTCAAAAGGTGTGATAAATATGAGGAGCATGAAGCGGTCTGTAAAATAGGAGGAGCATGAAGCGGTGTTCAAAAACATGAAGAGCCTGAAAAGGTGTGAAAAATGTGAAGAGCTTCAAAAGTTGTGAAATAAAAGAGGAGCATGAAACGGTCTGAAAAATAGGAGGAGCATGAAGCGGATTGAAAAACATGAAGAGCATGAAAAGGTGTGAAAAATATGAAGAACTTCAAAAGGTGCCAATAATATGAGGAGCATGAAACGGTCTGAAAAATAGGAGGGGCATGAAACGTTGTTCAAAAACATGAAGAGCCTAAAAAGGTGTGAAAGATATGAGGAGCTGCAAAAGGTGTGAAATACATGAGGAACATGAAATGGTCTGAAAAATAGGAGGAGCATGAAACAGTGTTCAAAAACATGAAGAGCCTGAAAAGGTGTGAAAAATATGAAGAGCTTCAAAAGGTGTGAAAGTAAAGAAGAGCTTCAAAAGGGTGAAAAATATGAGGAGCATGAAACTCTCTGAAAAACAGGAGGAGAATGAAGCGGTGTTCAAAAACATGAAGAGCCTGAAAAGTTGTGAAAAATATGAAGAGCTTCAAACTGTGTCAAATATATGAGGAGAATGTTAAGATCTGAAAAATAGGAGGAGCATGAAGCGGTGTTGAAAAATATGGGGAGCCTGAAAAGGCGTGAAAAATATGAAGAGCTTCAAAAGGTGTCAAAAATATGAGGAGCATGAAACTCTCTGAAAAACAGGAGGAGAATGAAACGGTGTTCAAAAACATGAAGAGCCTGAAAAGGTGTGAAAAATATGAAGAGCTTTAAAAGGTGTGAAATACATGAGGAGCATGAAACGGTCTGAAAAATAGGAGGAGCATGAAACCGTGTTCAAAAACATGAAGAGCCTGAAAAGTTGTGAAAAATATGAAGAGCTTCAAACGGTTGGAAATACATGAGGAGCATGAAACGGTGTTGAAAAATATGAAGATCCTGAAAAGGTGGGTAAAATATGAAGATTTTCAAAAGGTGTCAAAAATATGAGGAGCATGAAACGGTCTGAAAAATAGGAGGAGCATTAAACGGTGTTGAAAAACATGAAGAGCCTGAAAATGTGTGAAATATATGAAGAGCTTCAAAATGTGTCAGAAATTAGAGAAGCATGAAACGGTCTGAAAAAAAGGATGAGCAAGAAGGGGTGTTGAAAACCATGAAGAGCCTGAAAACGTTTGAGAAATATGAAGAGCTTGAAAAGGTGTGAAAAATATGAAGAGCTTCAAAAGTTGCTAAAAATGAGATGAGCATGACACAGTTTGAAAAATAGGAGGGGCATGAAACCGTGTTCAAAAACATGAAGAGCCTAAAAAGGTTGAAAAATATGAAGAGCTTCAAAAGGTGTGAAAAATACGAGGAGCATAAAACGGTCTGAAAAATAGGAGCAGAATGAAGCGGTGTAATAAACATGAAGAGCCTGAAAAGGTGTGAAAAATATGAAGAGTTTCAAAAGGTGTGAAAAAAATGAAGAGCTTCAAAAAGTGTCAAAAATATGAGGAGCATGAAACGGTCTGAAAAATAGGAGCAGCATGAAACGGTGTTCAAAGACATGAAGAGCCGGAAAAGGTGTGAAAAATATGAAAAGCTTCTAAACGTGTCAAATATATGAGGAGCATGAAACGATCTCAAAAATAGGAGGAGCAAGAAGCAGTGTTGAAAAAAATGAAGAGCCTGAAAACGTTTGAAAAATATGAAGAGCTTCAAAAATATGAAAAATATGAAGAGCTTCAAAAATATGAAAAATATGAAGAGCTTCAAAAGGTGTGGAAAATATGAAGAGCTTCAAAATGTGTCAAAAGTGAGATGAGCATGAAACGGTCTGAAAAATAGGAGGAGCATGAAGTGGTGTTGAAAAACATGAAGAGCCTGAAAATGTGTGAAATATATGAAGAGCTTCAAAAGTTGTCGGAAATGATCGAAACATGAAACGGTCTGAAAAATAGGATGAGCAAGAAGGGGTGTTGAAAAACATGAAGAGCCTGAAAACGTTTGAGAAATATGAAGGGATTCAAAAGGTGTGAAAAATATGAAGAGCTTCAAAAGGTGTCAAAAATGAGATGAGCATGAAACAGTCTGAAAAATAGGAGGAGCCTGAAATCGTGTTCAAAAACATGAAGAGCCTAAAAAGGTGTGAAAAATATAAAGAGCTTCAAAAGGTGTGAAATATATGAGGAGCATGAAACGGTCTGAAAAATAGGAGGAGCATGAAGTGGTGTTGAAACACATGAAGAGCCTGAAAATGTGTGAGATATATGAAGAGCTTCAAAAGGTGTCAGAAATGAGAGGAGCATGAAACGGTCTGAAAAATAGGAGAAGCATGAAGTGGCTTTGAAAAACATGAAGAGCCTGAAAAGGTGTGAAAAATATGAAGAGCTTCAAAAAGTGTCAAAAATATGAGGAGCATGAAACGGTCTGAAAAATAGGAGGAGCATGAAACAGTGTTCAAAAACATGAAGAGCCTGACAAGGTGTGAAAAATATGAAGAGCTTCAAAACGTGTCAAAAATATGAGGAGCATGAAACGGTCTGAAAAATAGGAGGAGCAAGAAGCGGTGTTGAAAAAGATTAAGAGCCTGAAAACGTTTGAAAAATATGAAGAGCTTGAAAAGGTGTGGAATATATGAAGAGCTTCAAAATGTGTCAAATGCGAGATGAGTATGAAACGGTCTGAAAAATAGGAGGAGCATGAAGTGGTGTTGAAAAACATGAAGAGCCTGAAAATGTGTGAAATATGTGAAGAGCTTCAAAATGTGTCAGAAATGAGAGAAGCATAAACGGTCTGAAAAATAGGATGAGCAAGAAGGGGTGTTGAAAAACATGAAGAGCCTGAAAACGTGTGAAAAACATGAAGAGCTTAAAAGTTGTGAGAAATATGAAGAGCTTCAAAAGGTGTCAAAAATGAGACGAGCATTAAACGGTCTGGAAAATAGGACGAGCATGAAGCGGTGTTGAAAAACATGAAGAGCCTGAAAACGTGTGAAAAACATGAAGAGCTTAAAAGTTGTGAGAAATATGAAGAGCTTCAAAAGGTGTCAAAAATGAGACGAGCATTAAACGGTCTGGAAAGTAGGACGAGCATGAACCGGTGTTGAATACATGGAAGCCTGAAAAGGTGTGAAAAATATGAAGAGCTTCAAAAGGTGTCAAAAGTGAGATGAGCATGAAACGGTCTGAAAAATAGGAGGAGCATGAGGGGTGTTGAAAAACATGAAGAGCCTGAAAATGTGTGAAATATATGAAGAGCTTCAAAAGCTGTCAGAAATGATAGAAACATGAAACGGTCTGAAAAATAGGATGAGCAAGAAGGGGTGTTGAAAAACATGAAGAGCGTGAAAACGTTTGAGAAATATGAGGAGATTCAAATGGTGTGAAAATTATGAAGAGCTTCAAAAGGTGT
Organism: Dama dama; assembly: GCF_033118175.1. NCBI lineage: Eukaryota > Metazoa > Chordata > Mammalia > Artiodactyla > Cervidae > Dama > Dama dama. The sequence goes on along the minus strand of NW_026870905.1, from coordinate 1,205,171 downwards.
CAAATATGAGGAGCATGAAACGGTATGATAAATAGCAGGAGCATGAAGCGGTGTTGAAAAACATGAAGAGTCTGAAATCGTTTGAAAATTATGAAGAGCTTCAAAAATGTTAAAAATATGAAGAGCTTCAAAAGGTGTAAAAAATAAGAAGAGCTTCAAAAGGTGTCAAAAATTAGATTAGCATGAAACGGTCTAAAAAATAGGAGGAGCAACAAGTAGTGTTGAAAAAAATGAAGAGACTGAAAATGTGTGAAAAATATGAAGAGCTTCAAAAGGTGTGAAAAATATGAGGAGCATGATACGGTCTGAAAAATAGAAGGAGCATGAAGCGGTGTCCAAAAACATGAAGAGCCTGAAAAGTTGTGAAAAATATGCAAAGCTTCAAAAGGTGTCAAAAATGAGAGGAGCATGAAACGGTCTGAAAAATAGGAAGAGCATGAAGTCGTGTTCAAAAATATGAAGAGCCTGAAAAGGTGTGAAAAATATGAAGAGCTTCAAAAGTTGTGAAAAATATGAGGAGCATGATACGGTCTGAAAAATAGGAGGAGCATGAAGCGGTGTTCAAAAACATGAAGAGCCTGAAAAGTTGTGAAAAATCTGAAAAGCTTCAAAAGGTGTCAAAAATGAGATGAGCATGAAACGGTGTGAAAAATAGAGGTGCATGAAGCGGTGTTGAAAAATATGAAGAGTTTCAAAAGATGTGAAAAACAGAAGAGCTTCAAAAGGTGTCAAAAAGAGATGAGCAGGAAACGGTCTGAAAAATAGGAGGAGCATGAAGCAGTGTTCAAAAACATGAAGAGCCTGAAAAGGTGTGAAAAATATGAACAGCTTCTATAGGTGTGAAAAATATGAAGAGCTTCAAAACGTGTGAAAAATATGAAGAGCTTCAAAAGGTGTCAAAATGAGATGAACATGAAACGGTCTGAAAAATAGGAGGAGCATGAAGCGGTGTTGAAAATCATAAAGAGCCTGAAAATTTGTGAAAAATATGAAGAGCTTCAGAAGATGTGAAAAACATGAAGAGCTTCAAAAGGTGTCAAAATGAGAGGAGCATGAAACGGTCTGAAAAATAACTAGAGCATGAAGTTTTGTTGAAAATAATGTAAAGCCTGAAAAGGTGTGAAAAATATGAAGAGATTCAAAAGGTGTCAAAAATATGAGGAGAATGAAACGGTCTGTAAAATAGGAGCAGCATGAAATGGTGTTCAAACACATGAAGAGCCTGAAAAGGTGTGAAAAATATGAAGAGCTTCAAAATGTGTCAAAAATATGAGGATCATGAAAAGTTCTGAAAAATTGGAGGAGCATGAAGCGGTGTTCAACAACATGAAGAGCCTGAAAAGGTGTGAAAAATACGCAGAGCTTCAAAAGGTGAGAAATACATGAGGACCATGAAACGGTCTGAAAAATAAAAGGAGCATGAAGCGGTGTTGAAAAACATGAAGAGCCTGAAAAGTTGTGAAAAACATGAAGAGCTTCAAAAGTTGTGAAAAATATGAAAAATTTCCAAAGCTGTCAAAAATGAGATGAGTTGAAACGGTCTGAAAAATAGGCGGAGCATGAAACGGTCTGAAATATAGGAGGAGCATGAAATGGTGTTCAAGAACATGAAGAGCATGAAAAGCTTCGAAAAATATGAAGGGCTTCAAAAGGTGTGAAAATTATGAAGAGCTTCAAAATGTGTGGAATACATGAGGAGCATGAAACGGTCTGAAAAATAAGAGGAGCGTGAAGCGGTGTTCAAAAACATGAAGAGCCTGAAAAGGTGTGAAATATATGAAGAGATTCAAAAGGTTTCAAAAATATGAGGAGCATGAAATGCTCAGAAAAGAAGGAGGATCATGAAGCGATGTTGAAAAACATGAAAAGCCTGAAAAGGTGTGAAAAATTTGAAGAGCTTCAAAAGGTGTCAAAAATATGAGGAGCATGAAACGGTCTGAAAAATAGGAGGAGCAAGAAATCGTGTTCAAAAACAAGAGGAGCCTGAAAACGTGTGAAAAATATAAAGAGCTTCAAAATGTGTGAAATACATGAGGAGCATGAAACGGTCTGAAAAATAGGAGGAGCATGAAGCGGTGTTGAAAAACATGAAGAGCCTGAAAAGGTTTGAAAAATGTGAAGAGCTTCAAAAGTTGTGAAATACAAGAGGAGCATGAAACGGTCTGAAACAAAGGAGGAGCATAAAGCGGTGTTGAAAAACATGAAGAACCTGAAAAGTTGTGACAAATATGAAGAACTCAAAAGGTGCCAAAAATATGAGGAGTATGAAACGGTATGAAACAAAGGAGGAGCATGAAACGGTCTGAAAAATAGTAGGAGCATGAAACGGTGTTCAAAAACATGAAGAGCCTGAAAAGCTGTGAAATATATGAAGAGTTTCAAAAGGTGTGAAATATATGAAGAGCTTCAAAAGGTGTGAAATACATGCGGAGCAGGAAACAGTCTGAAAAATAGGAGGAGCATGAAGTGGTGTTCAAAAACATGAAGAGCCTGCAAAGGTGTGAAATATATGAAGAGATTCAAAAGGTGTCAAAAATATGAGGAGCATGAAACGGTCTGAAAAATAGGAGGAGCATGAAGTGGTGTTGAAAAACATGAAGAGCCTGAAAAGGTGTGAGTAATATGAAGAGCTTCAAAAGGTGTGATAAATATGAGGAGCATGAAGCGGTCTGTAAAATAGGAGGAGCATGAAGCGGTGTTCAAAAACATGAAGAGCCTGAAAAGGTGTGAAAAATGTGAAGAGCTTCAAAAGTTGTGAAATAAAAGAGGAGCATGAAACGGTCTGAAAAATAGGAGGAGCATGAAGCGGATTGAAAAACATGAAGAGCATGAAAAGGTGTGAAAAATATGAAGAACTTCAAAAGGTGCCAATAATATGAGGAGCATGAAACGGTCTGAAAAATAGGAGGGGCATGAAACGTTGTTCAAAAACATGAAGAGCCTAAAAAGGTGTGAAAGATATGAGGAGCTGCAAAAGGTGTGAAATACATGAGGAACATGAAATGGTCTGAAAAATAGGAGGAGCATGAAACAGTGTTCAAAAACATGAAGAGCCTGAAAAGGTGTGAAAAATATGAAGAGCTTCAAAAGGTGTGAAAGTAAAGAAGAGCTTCAAAAGGGTGAAAAATATGAGGAGCATGAAACTCTCTGAAAAACAGGAGGAGAATGAAGCGGTGTTCAAAAACATGAAGAGCCTGAAAAGTTGTGAAAAATATGAAGAGCTTCAAACTGTGTCAAATATATGAGGAGAATGTTAAGATCTGAAAAATAGGAGGAGCATGAAGCGGTGTTGAAAAATATGGGGAGCCTGAAAAGGCGTGAAAAATATGAAGAGCTTCAAAAGGTGTCAAAAATATGAGGAGCATGAAACTCTCTGAAAAACAGGAGGAGAATGAAACGGTGTTCAAAAACATGAAGAGCCTGAAAAGGTGTGAAAAATATGAAGAGCTTTAAAAGGTGTGAAATACATGAGGAGCATGAAACGGTCTGAAAAATAGGAGGAGCATGAAACCGTGTTCAAAAACATGAAGAGCCTGAAAAGTTGTGAAAAATATGAAGAGCTTCAAACGGTTGGAAATACATGAGGAGCATGAAACGGTGTTGAAAAATATGAAGATCCTGAAAAGGTGGGTAAAATATGAAGATTTTCAAAAGGTGTCAAAAATATGAGGAGCATGAAACGGTCTGAAAAATAGGAGGAGCATTAAACGGTGTTGAAAAACATGAAGAGCCTGAAAATGTGTGAAATATATGAAGAGCTTCAAAATGTGTCAGAAATTAGAGAAGCATGAAACGGTCTGAAAAAAAGGATGAGCAAGAAGGGGTGTTGAAAACCATGAAGAGCCTGAAAACGTTTGAGAAATATGAAGAGCTTGAAAAGGTGTGAAAAATATGAAGAGCTTCAAAAGTTGCTAAAAATGAGATGAGCATGACACAGTTTGAAAAATAGGAGGGGCATGAAACCGTGTTCAAAAACATGAAGAGCCTAAAAAGGTTGAAAAATATGAAGAGCTTCAAAAGGTGTGAAAAATACGAGGAGCATAAAACGGTCTGAAAAATAGGAGCAGAATGAAGCGGTGTAATAAACATGAAGAGCCTGAAAAGGTGTGAAAAATATGAAGAGTTTCAAAAGGTGTGAAAAAAATGAAGAGCTTCAAAAAGTGTCAAAAATATGAGGAGCATGAAACGGTCTGAAAAATAGGAGCAGCATGAAACGGTGTTCAAAGACATGAAGAGCCGGAAAAGGTGTGAAAAATATGAAAAGCTTCTAAACGTGTCAAATATATGAGGAGCATGAAACGATCTCAAAAATAGGAGGAGCAAGAAGCAGTGTTGAAAAAAATGAAGAGCCTGAAAACGTTTGAAAAATATGAAGAGCTTCAAAAATATGAAAAATATGAAGAGCTTCAAAAATATGAAAAATATGAAGAGCTTCAAAAGGTGTGGAAAATATGAAGAGCTTCAAAATGTGTCAAAAGTGAGATGAGCATGAAACGGTCTGAAAAATAGGAGGAGCATGAAGTGGTGTTGAAAAACATGAAGAGCCTGAAAATGTGTGAAATATATGAAGAGCTTCAAAAGTTGTCAGAAATGATCGAAACATGAAACGGTCTGAAAAATAGGATGAGCAAGAAGGGGTGTTGAAAAACATGAAGAGCCTGAAAACGTTTGAGAAATATGAAGGGATTCAAAAGGTGTGAAAAATATGAAGAGCTTCAAAAGGTGTCAAAAATGAGATGAGCATGAAACAGTCTGAAAAATAGGAGGAGCCTGAAATCGTGTTCAAAAACATGAAGAGCCTAAAAAGGTGTGAAAAATATAAAGAGCTTCAAAAGGTGTGAAATATATGAGGAGCATGAAACGGTCTGAAAAATAGGAGGAGCATGAAGTGGTGTTGAAACACATGAAGAGCCTGAAAATGTGTGAGATATATGAAGAGCTTCAAAAGGTGTCAGAAATGAGAGGAGCATGAAACGGTCTGAAAAATAGGAGAAGCATGAAGTGGCTTTGAAAAACATGAAGAGCCTGAAAAGGTGTGAAAAATATGAAGAGCTTCAAAAAGTGTCAAAAATATGAGGAGCATGAAACGGTCTGAAAAATAGGAGGAGCATGAAACAGTGTTCAAAAACATGAAGAGCCTGACAAGGTGTGAAAAATATGAAGAGCTTCAAAACGTGTCAAAAATATGAGGAGCATGAAACGGTCTGAAAAATAGGAGGAGCAAGAAGCGGTGTTGAAAAAGATTAAGAGCCTGAAAACGTTTGAAAAATATGAAGAGCTTGAAAAGGTGTGGAATATATGAAGAGCTTCAAAAGGTTTCAAAAATACGAGGAGCATGAAAAGATCTGAAAAATAGGAGCAGCATGAAGCGGTGTAATAAACATGAAGAGCCTGAAAAGGTGTGAAAGATATGAAGACCTTCAAAAGGTGTCAAAAATATGAGGAGCATGAAACGGTCTGAAAAATAGGAGCAGCATGAAGCGGTGTAATAAACATGAAGAGCCTGAAAAGGTGTGAAAAATATGAAGAGCTTCAAAAGGTGTGAAAAAAATGAAGAGCTTCAAAAAGTGTCAAAAATATGAGGAGCATGAAAAGATCTGAAAAATAGGAGCAGCATGAAACGGTGTTCAAAGACATGAAGAGCCTGAAAACGTGTGAAAAATATGAAGAGCTTCAAAACGTGTCAAAAATATGAGGAGCATGAAACGATCTGAAAAATAGGAGGAGCAAGAAGCGGTGTTGAAAAAAATGAAGAGCCTGAAAACGTGTGAAAAATATGAAGAGCTTCAAAAGGTGTGGAAAATATGAAGAGCTTCAAAATGTGTCAAAAGTGAGATGAGCATGAAACGGTCTGAAAAATAGGAGGAGCATGAGGGGTGTTGAAAAACAGGAAGAGCCTGAAAATGTGTGAAATATATGAAGAGCTTCAAAAGTTGTCAGAAATGATAGAAACATGAAAAGGTCTGAAAAATAGGATGAGCAAGAAGGGGTGTTGAAAAACATGAAGAGCGTAAAAACGTTTGAGAAATATGAAGAGATTCAAAAGGTGTGAAAATTATGAAGAGCTTCAAAAGGTGTCAAAAATGAGATGAGCATGAAACAGTCCGAAAAATAGGAGGAGCCTGAAATCTTGTTCAAAAACATGAAGAGCCTAAAAAGTGTGAAAAATATAAAGAGCTTCAAAGGTGTGAAATACAGGAGGAGCATGAAACGGTCTGAAAAATAGGAGGAGCATGAAGTGGTGTTGAAAAACATGAAGAGCCTGAAAATGTGTGAAATATATGAGGAGCTTCAAAAGGTGTCAGAAATGAGAGGAGCATGAAACGGTCTGAAAAATAGGAGAAGCATGAAGTGGCTTTGGAAAACATGAAGAGCCTGAAAAGGTGTGAAAAATATGAAGAGCTTCAAAAGGTGTCAAAAATATGAGGAGCATGAAACGGTCTGAAAAATAGGAGGAGCAAGAAGCGGTGTTGAAAAAGATTCAGAGCCTGAAAACGTTTGAAAAATATGAAGAGCTTCAAAAGGTGTGGAAAATATGAAGAGCTTCAAAATATGTCAAAAGCGAGATGAGTATGAAACGGTCTGAAAAATAGGAGGAGCATGAAGTGGTGTTGAAAAACATGAAGAGCCTGAAAATGTGTGAAATATATGACGAGCTTCAAAAGGTGTCAGAAATGAGAGGAGCAAGAAACGGTCTGAAAAATAGGAGAAGCATGAAGTGGCTTTGAAAAACATGAAGAGCCTGAAAAGGTGTGAAAAATATGGAGAGCTTCAAAAGGTGTCAGAAATATGAGGAGCATGAAACGGTTTGAAAAATAGGAGGAGCATGAAAAGGTGTTCAAAAACATGAAGAGCCTGAAAAGGTGTGAAAAATATGAAGAGCTTCAAAAGGTTTCAAAAATAGGAGGAGCATGAAACGGTCTGAAAAATAGGAGGAACATGAAGCGGTGTAAAAAACATGAAGAGCCTGAAAAGGTGTGAAAGATATGAAGACCTTCAAAAGGTGTCAAAAATATGAGGAGCATGAAACGGTCTGAAAAATAGGACCAGCATGAAGCGGTGTAATAAACATGAAGAGCCTGAAAAGGTGTGAAAAATATGAAGAGCTTCAAAAGGTGTGAAAAAAATGAAGAGCTTCAAAATGTGTCAAAAGTGAGATGAGCATGAAACGGTCTGAAAAATAGGATGAGCAAGAAGGGGTGTTGAAAAACATGAAGAGCCTGAAAACGTTTGAGAATTATGAAGAGCTTCAAAAGGTGTGAAAAATATGAAGAGCTTCAAAATGTGTCAAAAGTGAGATGAGCATGAAACGGTCTGAAAAATAGGAGGAGCATGAAGTGGTGTTGAAAAGCATGAAGAGCCTGAAAATATGTGAAATATATGAAGAGCTTCAAAAGTTGTCAGAAATGATAGAAACATGAAACGGTCTGAAAAATAGGATGAGCAAGAAGGGGTGCTGAAAAACATGAAGAGCGTGAAAACATTTGAGAAATATGAAGAGATTCAAAAGGTGTGAAAATTATGAAGAGCTTCAAAAGTGTCAAAAATGAGACGATCATGAAACGGTCTTGAAAATAGGACGAGCATGAAGCGGTGTTGAAAAACATGGGGAACCTGAAAAGGTGTGAAAAATATGAAGAGCTTCAAAAGGTGTCAAAAGCGAGATGAGTATGAAACGGTCTGAAAAATAGGAGGAGCATGAAGTGGTGTTGAAAAGCATGAAGAGCCAGAAAAGGTGTGAAAATATGAAGAGCTTCAAAAGGTGTCAAAAATATGAGGAGCATGAAACGGTCTGAAAAATGGGAGGAGCATGAAGCGGTGTTGAAAAACATGAAGAGCCTGAAAACGTGTGAAAAACATGAAGAGATTAAAAGTTGTGAGAAATATGAAGAGCTTCAAAAGTGTCAAAAATGAGACGAGCATGAAACGGTCTTGAAAATAGGATGAGCATGAAGCGGTGTTGAAAAACATGGGGAGCCTGAAAAGGTGTGAAAAATATGAAGAGCTTCAAAAGGTGTCAAAAATATGAGGAGCATGAAACGGTCTGAAAAATAGGAGGAGCATGAAACCGTGTTCAAAAACATGAAGAGCCTGAAAAGTTGTGAAAAATATGAAGAGCTTCAAACGGTTGGAAATACATGAGGAGCATGAAACGGTGTTGAAAAACATGAAGAGCCTGAAAAGGTGGGTAAAATATGAAGAGCTTCAAAACGTGTCAAAAATATGAGGAGCATGAAACGGTCTGAAAAATAGGAGGAGCAAGAAATCGTGTTCAAAAACAAGAGGAGCCTGAAAACGTGTGAAAAATATAAAGAGCTTCAAAATGTGTGAAATACATGAGGAGCATGAAACGGTCTGAAAAATAGGAGGAGCATGAAGCGGTGTTGAAAAACATGAAGAGCCTGAAAAGGTTTGAAAAATGTGAAGAGCTTCAAAAGTTGTGAAATACAAGAGGAGCATGAAACGGTCTGAAACAAAGGAGGAGCATAAAGCGGTGTTGAAAAACATGAAGAACCTGAAAAGTTGTGAGAAATATGAAGAACTCAAAAGGTGCCAAAAATATGAGGAGTATGAAACGGTATGAAACAAAGGAGGAGCATGAAACGGTCTGAAAAATAGTAGGAGCATGAAACGGTGTTCAAAAACATGAAGAGCCTGAAAAGCTGTGAAATATATGAAGAGTTTCAAAAGGTGTGAAATATATGAAGAGCTTCAAAAGGTGTGAAATACATGCGGAGCAGGAAACAGTCTGAAAAATAGGAGGAGCATGAAGTGGTGTTCAAAAACATGAAGAGCCTGCAAAGGTGTGAAATATATGAAGAGATTCAAAAGGTGTCAAAAATATGAGGAGCATGAAACGGTCTGAAAAATAGGAGGAGCATGAAGTGGTGTTGAAAAACATGAAGAGCCTGAAAAGGTGTGAGTAATATGAAGAGCTTCAAAAGGTGTGATAAATATGAGGAGCATGAAGCGGTCTGTAAAATAGGAGGAGCATGAAGCGGTGTTCAAAAACATGAAGAGCCTGAAAAGGTGTGAAAAATGTGAAGAGCTTCAAAAGTTGTGAAATAAAAGAGGAGCATGAAACGGTCTGAAAAATAGGAGGAGCATGAAGCGGATTGAAAAACATGAAGAGCATGAAAAGGTGTGAAAAATATGAAGAACTTCAAAAGGTGCCAATAATATGAGGAGCATGAAACGGTCTGAAAAATAGGAGGGGCATGAAACGTTGTTCAAAAACATGAAGAGCCTAAAAAGGTGTGAAAGATATGAGGAGCTGCAAAAGGTGTGAAATACATGAGGAACATGAAATGGTCTGAAAAATAGGAGGAGCATGAAACAGTGTTCAAAAACATGAAGAGCCTGAAAAGGTGTGAAAAATATGAAGAGCTTCAAAAGGTGTGAAAGTAATGAAGAGCTTCAAAAGGGTGAAAAATATGAGGAGCATGAAACTCTCTGAAAAACAGGAGGAGAATGAAGCGGTGTTCAAAAACATGAAGAGCCTGAAAAGTTGTGAAAAATATGAAGAGCTTCAAACTGTGTCAAATATATGAGGAGAATGTTAAGATCTGAAAAATAGGAGGAGCATGAAGCGGTGTTGAAAAATATGGGGAGCCTGAAAAGGCGTGAAAAATATGAAGAGCTTCAAAAGGTGTCAAAAATATGAGGAGCATGAAACTCTCTGAAAAACAGGAGGAGAATGAAACAGTGTTCAAAAACATGAAGAGCCTGAAAAGGTGTGAAAAATATGAAGAGCTTTAAAAGGTGTGAAATACATGAGGAGCATGAAACGGTCTGAAAAATAGGAGGAGCATGAAACCGTGTTCAAAAACATGAAGAGCCTGAAAAGTTGTGAAAAATATGAAGAGCTTCAAACGGTTGGAAATACATGAGGAGCATGAAACGGTGTTGAAAAATATGAAGATCCTGAAAAGGTGGGTAAAATATGAAGATTTTCAAAAGGTGTCAAAAATATGAGGAGCATGAAACGGTCTGAAAAATAGGAGGAGCATTAAACGGTGTTGAAAAACATGAAGAGCCTGAAAATGTGTGAAATATATGAAGAGCTTCAAAATGTGTCAGAAATTAGAGAAGCATGAAACGGTCTGAAAAAAAGGATGAGCAAGAAGGGGTGTTGAAAACCATGAAGAGCCTGAAAACGTTTGAGAAATATGAAGAGCTTGAAAAGGTGTGAAAAATATGAAGAGCTTCAAAAGTTGCTAAAAATGAGATGAGCATGACACAGTTTGAAAAATAGGAGGGGCATGAAACCGTGTTCAAAAACATGAAGAGCCTAAAAAGGTTGAAAAATATGAAGAGCTTCAAAAGGTGTGAAAAATACGAGGAGCATAAAACGGTCTGAAAAATAGGAGCAGAATGAAGCGGTGTAATAAACATGAAGAGCCTGAAAAGGTGTGAAAAATATGAAGAGTTTCAAAAGGTGTGAAAAAAATGAAGAGCTTCAAAAAGTGTCAAAAATATGAGGAGCATGAAACGGTCTGAAAAATAGGAGCAGCATGAAACGGTGTTCAAAGACATGAAGAGCCGGAAAAGGTGTGAAAAATATGAAAAGCTTCTAAACGTGTCAAATATATGAGGAGCATGAAACGATCTCAAAAATAGGAGGAGCAAGAAGCAGTGTTGAAAAAAATGAAGAGCCTGAAAACGTTTGAAAAATATGAAGAGCTTCAAAAATATGAAAAATATGAAGAGCTTCAAAAATATGAAAAATATGAAGAGCTTCAAAAGGTGTGGAAAATATGAAGAGCTTCAAAATGTGTCAAAAGTGAGATGAGCATGAAACGGTCTGAAAAATAGGAGGAGCATGAAGTGGTGTTGAAAAACATGAAGAGCCTGAAAATGTGTGAAATATATGAAGAGCTTCAAAAGTTGTCAGAAATGATCGAAACATGAAACGGTCTGAAAAATAGGATGAGCAAGAAGGGGTGTTGAAAAACATGAAGAGCCTGAAAACGTTTGAGAAATATGAAGGGATTCAAAAGGTGTGAAATACAAGAGGAGCATGAAACGGTCTGAAACAAAGGAGGAGCATAAAGCGGTGTTGAAAAACATGAAGAACCTGAAAAGTTGTGAGAAATATGAAGAACTCAAAAGGTGCCAAAAATATGAGGAGTATGAAACGGTATGAAACAAAGGAGGAGCATGAAACGGTCTGAAAAATAGTAGGAGCATGAAACGGTGTTCAAAAACATGAAGAGCCTGAAAAGCTGTGAAATATATGAAGAGTTTCAAAAGGTGTGAAATATATGAAGAGCTTCAAAAGGTGTGAAATACATGCGGAGCAGGAAACAGTCTGAAAAATAGGAGGAGCATGAAGTGGTGTTCAAAAACATGAAGAGCCTGCAAAGGTGTGAAATATATGAAGAGATTCAAAAGGTGTCAAAAATATGAGGAGCATGAAACGGTCTGAAAAATAGGAGGAGCATGAAGTGGTGTTGAAAAACATGAAGAGCCTGAAAAGGTGTGAGTAATATGAAGAGCTTCAAAAGGTGTGATAAATATGAGGAGCATGAAGCGGTCTGTAAAATAGGAGGAGCATGAAGCGGTGTTCAAAAACATGAAGAGCCTGAAAAGGTGTGAAAAATGTGAAGAGCTTCAAAAGTTGTGAAATAAAAGAGGAGCATGAAACGGTCTGAAAAATAGGAGGAGCATGAAGCGGATTGAAAAACATGAAGAGCATGAAAAGGTGTGAAAAATATGAAGAACTTCAAAAGGTGCCAATAATATGAGGAGCATGAAACGGTCTGAAAAATAGGAGGGGCATGAAACGTTGTTCAAAAACATGAAGAGCCTAAAAAGGTGTGAAAGATATGAGGAGCTGCAAAAGGTGTGAAATACATGAGGAACATGAAATGGTCTGAAAAATAGGAGGAGCAAGAAGCGGTGTTGAAAAAGATTAAGAGCCTGAAAACGTTTGAAAAATATGAAGAGCTTGAAAAGGTGTGGAATATATGAAGAGCTTCAAAAGGTTTCAAAAATACGAGGAGCATAAAACGGTCTGAAAAATAGGAGCAGCATGAAGCGGTGTAATAAACATGAAGAGCCTGAAAAGGTGTGAAAGATATGAAGACCTTCAAAAGGTGTCAAAAATATGAGGAGCATGAAACGGTCTGAAAAATAGGAGCAGCATGAAGCGGTGTAATAAACATGAAGAGCCTGAAAAGGTGTGAAAAATATGAAGAGCTTCAAAAGGTGTGAAAAAAATGAAGAGCTTCAAAAAGTGTCAAAAATATGAGGAGCATGAAAAGATCTGAAAAATAGGAGCAGCATGAAACGGTGTTCAAAGACATGAAGAGCCTGAAAACGTGTGAAAAATATGAAGAGCTTCAAAACGTGTCAAAAATATGAGGAGCATGAAACGATCTGAAAAATAGGAGGAGCAAGAAGCGGTGTTGAAAAAAATGAAGAGCCTGAAAACGTGTGAAAAATATGAAGAGCTTCAAAAGGTGTGGAAAATATGAAGAGCTTCAAAATGTGTCAAAAGTGAGATGAGCATGAAACGGTCTGAAAAATAGGAGGAGCATGAGGGGTGTTGAAAAACAGGAAGAGCCTGAAAATGTGTGAAATATATGAAGAGCTTCAAAAGTTGTCAGAAATGATAGAAACATGAAAAGGTCTGAAAAATAGGATGAGCAAGAAGGGGTGTTGAAAAACATGAAGAGCGTAAAAACGTTTGAGAAATATGAAGAGATTCAAAAGGTGTGAAAATTATGAAGAGCTTCAAAAGGTGTCAAAAATGAGATGAGCATGAAACAGTCCGAAAAATAGGAGGAGCCTGAAATCTTGTTCAAAAACATGAAGAGCCTAAAAAGTGTGAAAAATATAAAGAGCTTCAAAGGTGTGAAATACAGGAGGAGCATGAAACGGTCTGAAAAATAGGAGGAGCATGAAGTGGTGTTGAAAAACATGAAGAGCCTGAAAATGTGTGAAATATATGAGGAGCTTCAAAAGGTGTCAGAAATGAGAGGAGCATGAAACGGTCTGAAAAATAGGAGAAGCATGAAGTGGCTTTGGAAAACATGAAGAGCCTGAAAAGGTGTGAAAAATATGAAGAGCTTCAAAAGGTGTCAAAAATATGAGGAGCATGAAACGGTCTGAAAAATAGGAGGAGCAAGAAGCGGTGTTGAAAAAGATTCAGAGCCTGAAAACGTTTGAAAAATATGAAGAGCTTCAAAAGGTGTGGAAAATATGAAGAGCTTCAAAATATGTCAAAAGCGAGATGAGTATGAAACGGTCTGAAAAATAGGAGGAGCATGAAGTGGTGTTGAAAAACATGAAGAGCCTGAAAATGTGTGAAATATATGACGAGCTTCAAAAGGTGTCAGAAATGAGAGGAGCAAGAAACGGTCTGAAAAATAGGAGAAGCATGAAGTGGCTTTGAAAAACATGAAGAGCCTGAAAAGGTGTGAAAAATATGGAGAGCTTCAAAAGGTGTCAGAAATATGAGGAGCATGAAACGGTTTGAAAAATAGGAGGAGCATGAAAAGGTGTTCAAAAACATGAAGAGCCTGAAAAGGTGTGAAAAATATGAAGAGCTTCAAAAGGTTTCAAAAATAGGAGGAGCATGAAACGGTCTGAAAAATAGGAGGAACATGAAGCGGTGTAAAAAACATGAAGAGCCTGAAAAGGTGTGAAAGATATGAAGACCTTCAAAAGGTGTCAAAAATATGAGGAGCATGAAACGGTCTGAAAAATAGGACCAGCATGAAGCGGTGTAATAAACATGAAGAGCCTGAAAAGGTGTGAAAAATATGAAGAGCTTCAAAAGGTGTGAAAAAAATGAAGAGCTTCAAAATGTGTCAAAAGTGAGATGAGCATGAAACGGTCTGAAAAATAGGATGAGCAAGAAGGGGTGTTGAAAAACATGAAGAGCCTGAAAACGTTTGAGAATTATGAAGAGCTTCAAAAGGTGTGAAAAATATGAAGAGCTTCAAAATGTGTCAAAAGTGAGATGAGCATGAAACGGTCTGAAAAATAGGAGGAGCATGAAGTGGTGTTGAAAAGCATGAAGAGCCTGAAAATATGTGAAATATATGAAGAGCTTCAAAAGTTGTCAGAAATGATAGAAACATGAAACGGTCTGAAAAATAGGATGAGCAAGAAGGGGTGCTGAAAAACATGAAGAGCGTGAAAACATTTGAGAAATATGAAGAGATTCAAAAGGTGTGAAAATTATGAAGAGCTTCAAAAGTGTCAAAAATGAGACGATCATGAAACGGTCTTGAAAATAGGACGAGCATGAAGCGGTGTTGAAAAACATGGGGAACCTGAAAAGGTGTGAAAAATATGAAGAGCTTCAAAAGGTGTCAAAAGCGAGATGAGTATGAAACGGTCTGAAAAATAGGAGGAGCATGAAGTGGTGTTGAAAAGCATGAAGAGCCAGAAAAGGTGTGAAAATATGAAGAGCTTCAAAAGGTGTCAAAAATATGAGGAGCATGAAACGGTCTGAAAAATGGGAGGAGCATGAAGCGGTGTTGAAAAACATGAAGAGCCTGAAAACGTGTGAAAAACATGAAGAGATTAAAAGTTGTGAGAAATATGAAGAGCTTCAAAAGTGTCAAAAATGAGACGAGCATGAAACGGTCTTGAAAATAGGATGAGCATGAAGCGGTGTTGAAAAACATGGGGAGCCTGAAAAGGTGTGAAAAATATGAAGAGCTTCAAAAGGTGTCAAAAATATGAGGAGCATGAAACGGTCTGAAAAATAGGAGGAGCATGAAACCGTGTTCAAAAACATGAAGAGCCTGAAAAGTTGTGAAAAATATGAAGAGCTTCAAACGGTTGGAAATACATGAGGAGCATGAAACGGTGTTGAAAAACATGAAGAGCCTGAAAAGGTGGGTAAAATATGAAGAGCTTCAAAACGTGTCAAAAATATGAGGAGCATGAAACGGTCTGAAAAATAGGAGGAGCAAGAAATCGTGTTCAAAAACAAGAGGAGCCTGAAAACGTGTGAAAAATATAAAGAGCTTCAAAATGTGTGAAATACATGAGGAGCATGAAACGGTCTGAAAAATAGGAGGAGCATGAAGCGGTGTTGAAAAACATGAAGAGCCTGAAAAGGTTTGAAAAATGTGAAGAGCTTCAAAAGTTGTGAAATACAAGAGGAGCATGAAACGGTCTGAAACAAAGGAGGAGCATAAAGCGGTGTTGAAAAACATGAAGAACCTGAAAAGTTGTGAGAAATATGAAGAACTCAAAAGGTGCCAAAAATATGAGGAGTATGAAACGGTATGAAACAAAGGAGGAGCATGAAACGGTCTGAAAAATAGTAGGAGCATGAAACGGTGTTCAAAAACATGAAGAGCCTGAAAAGCTGTGAAATATATGAAGAGTTTCAAAAGGTGTGAAATATATGAAGAGCTTCAAAAGGTGTGAAATACATGCGGAGCAGGAAACAGTCTGAAAAATAGGAGGAGCATGAAGTGGTGTTCAAAAACATGAAGAGCCTGCAAAGGTGTGAAATATATGAAGAGATTCAAAAGGTGTCAAAAATATGAGGAGCATGAAACGGTCTGAAAAATAGGAGGAGCATGAAGTGGTGTTGAAAAACATGAAGAGCCTGAAAAGGTGTGAGTAATATGAAGAGCTTCAAAAGGTGTGATAAATATGAGGAGCATGAAGCGGTCTGTAAAATAGGAGGAGCATGAAGCGGTGTTCAAAAACATGAAGAGCCTGAAAAGGTGTGAAAAATGTGAAGAGCTTCAAAAGTTGTGAAATAAAAGAGGAGCATGAAACGGTCTGAAAAATAGGAGGAGCATGAAGCGGATTGAAAAACATGAAGAGCATGAAAAGGTGTGAAAAATATGAAGAACTTCAAAAGGTGCCAATAATATGAGGAGCATGAAACGGTCTGAAAAATAGGAGGGGCATGAAACGTTGTTCAAAAACATGAAGAGCCTAAAAAGGTGTGAAAGATATGAGGAGCTGCAAAAGGTGTGAAATACATGAGGAACATGAAATGGTCTGAAAAATAGGAGGAGCATGAAACAGTGTTCAAAAACATGAAGAGCCTGAAAAGGTGTGAAAAATATGAAGAGCTTCAAAAGGTGTGAAAGTAATGAAGAGCTTCAAAAGGGTGAAAAATATGAGGAGCATGAAACTCTCTGAAAAACAGGAGGAGAATGAAGCGGTGTTCAAAAACATGAAGAGCCTGAAAAGTTGTGAAAAATATGAAGAGCTTCAAACTGTGTCAAATATATGAGGAGAATGTTAAGATCTGAAAAATAGGAGGAGCATGAAGCGGTGTTGAAAAATATGGGGAGCCTGAAAAGGCGTGAAAAATATGAAGAGCTTCAAAAGGTGTCAAAAATATGAGGAGCATGAAACTCTCTGAAAAACAGGAGGAGAATGAAACGGTGTTCAAAAACATGAAGAGCCTGAAAAGGTGTGAAAAATATGAAGAGCTTTAAAAGGTGTGAAATACATGAGGAGCATGAAACGGTCTGAAAAATAGGAGGAGCATGAAACCGTGTTCAAAAACATGAAGAGCCTGAAAAGTTGTGAAAAATATGAAGAGCTTCAAACGGTTGGAAATACATGAGGAGCATGAAAGGGTGTTGAAAAATATGAAGATCCTGAAAAGGTGGGTAAAATATGAAGATTTTCAAAAGGTGTCAAAAATATGAGGAGCATGAAACGGTCTGAAAAATAGGAGGAGCATTAAACGGTGTTGAAAAACATGAAGAGCCTGAAAATGTGTGAAATATATGAAGAGCTTCAAAATGTGTCAGAAATTAGAGAAGCATGAAACGGTCTGAAAAAAAGGATGAGCAAGAAGGGGTGTTGAAAACCATGAAGAGCCTGAAAACGTTTGAGAAATATGAAGAGCTTGAAAAGGTGTGAAAAATATGAAGAGCTTCAAAAGTTGCTAAAAATGAGATGAGCATGACACAGTTTGAAAAATAGGAGGGGCATGAAACCGTGTTCAAAATCATGAAGAGCCTAAAAAGGTTGAAAAATATGAAGAGCTTCAAAAGGTGTGAAAAATACGAGGAGCATAAAACGGTCTGAAAAATAGGAGCAGAATGAAGCGGTGTAATAAACATGAAGAGCCTGAAAAGGTGTGAAAAATATGAAGAGTTTCAAAAGGTGTGAAAAAAATGAAGAGCTTCAAAAAGTGTCAAAAATATGAGGAGCATGAAACGGTCTGAAAAATAGGAGCAGCATGAAACGGTGTTCAAAGACATGAAGAGCCGGAAAAGGTGTGAAAAATATGAAAAGCTTCTAAACGTGTCAAATATATGAGGAGCATGAAACGATCTCAAAAATAGGAGGAGCAAGAAGCAGTGTTGAAAAAAATGAAGAGCCTGAAAACGTTTGAAAAATATGAAGAGCTTCAAAAATATGAAAAATATGAAGAGCTTCAAAAATATGAAAAATATGAAGAGCTTCAAAAGGTGTGGAAAATATGAAGAGCTTCAAAATGTGTCAAAAGTGAGATGAGCATGAAACGGTCTGAAAAATAGGAGGAGCATGAAGTGGTGTTGAAAAACATGAAGAGCCTGAAAATGTGTGAAATATATGAAGAGCTTCAAAAGTTGTCAGAAATGATCGAAACATGAAACGGTCTGAAAAATAGGATGAGCAAGAAGGGGTGTTGAAAAACATGAAGAGCCTGAAAACGTTTGAGAAATATGAAGGGATTCAAAAGGTGTGAAAAATATGAAGAGCTTCAAAAGGTGTCAAAAATGAGATGAGCATGAAACAGTCTGAAAAATAGGAGGAGCCTGAAATCGTGTTCAAAAACATGAAGAGCCTAAAAAGGTGTGAAAAATATAAAGAGCTTCAAAAGGTGTGAAATATATGAGGAGCATGAAACGGTCTGAAAAATAGGAGGAGCATGAAGTGGTGTTGAAACACATGAAGAGCCTGAAAATGTGTGAGATATATGAAGAGCTTCAAAAGGTGTCAGAAATGAGAGGAGCATGAAACGGTCTGAAAAATAGGAGAAGCATGAAGTGGCTTTGAAAAACATGAAGAGCCTGAAAAGGTGTGAAAAATATGAAGAGCTTCAAAAAGTGTCAAAAATATGAGGAGCATGAAACGGTCTGAAAAATAGGAGGAGCATGAAACAGTGTTCAAAAACATGAAGAGCCTGACAAGGTGTGAAAAATATGAAGAGCTTCAAAACGTGTCAAAAATATGAGGAGCATGAAACGGTCTGAAAAATAGGAGGAGCAAGAAGCGGTGTTGAAAAAGATTAAGAGCCTGAAAACGTTTGAAAAATATGAAGAGCTTGAAAAGGTGTGGAATATATGAAGAGCTTCAAAAGGTTTCAAAAATACGAGGAGCATAAAACGGTCTGAAAAATAGGAGCAGCATGAAGCGGTGTAATAAACATGAAGAGCCTGAAAAGGTGTGAAAGATATGAAGACCTTCAAAAGGTGTCAAAAATATGAGGAGCATGAAACGGTCTGAAAAATAGGAGCAGCATGAAGCGGTGTAATAAACATGAAGAGCCTGAAAAGGTGTGAAAAATATGAAGAGCTTCAAAAGGTGTGAAAAAAATGAAGAGCTTCAAAAAGTGTCAAAAATATGAGGAGCATGAAAAGATCTGAAAAATAGGAGCAGCATGAAACGGTGTTCAAAGACATGAAGAGCCTGAAAACGTGTGAAAAATATGAAGAGCTTCAAAACGTGTCAAAAATATGAGGAGCATGAAACGATCTGAAAAATAGGAGGAGCAAGAAGCGGTGTTGAAAAAAATGAAGAGCCTGAAAACGTGTGAAAAATATGAAGAGCTTCAAAAGGTGTGGAAAATATGAAGAGCTTCAAAATGTGTCAAAAGTGAGATGAGCATGAAACGGTCTGAAAAATAGGAGGAGCATGAGGGGTGTTGAAAAACAGGAAGAGCCTGAAAATGTGTGAAATATATGAAGAGCTTCAAAAGTTGTCAGAAATGATAGAAACATGAAAAGGTCTGAAAAATAGGATGAGCAAGAAGGGGTGTTGAAAAACATGAAGAGCGTAAAAACGTTTGAGAAATATGAAGAGATTCAAAAGGTGTGAAAATTATGAAGAGCTTCAAAAGGTGTCAAAAATGAGATGAGCATGAAACAGTCCGAAAAATAGGAGGAGCCTGAAATCTTGTTCAAAAACATGAAGAGCCTAAAAAGTGTGAAAAATATAAAGAGCTTCAAAGGTGTGAAATACAGGAGGAGCATGAAACGGTCTGAAAAATAGGAGGAGCATGAAGTGGTGTTGAAAAACATGAAGAGCCTGAAAATGTGTGAAATATATGAGGAGCTTCAAAAGGTGTCAGAAATGAGAGGAGCATGAAACGGTCTGAAAAATAGGAGAAGCATGAAGTGGCTTTGGAAAACATGAAGAGCCTGAAAAGGTGTGAAAAATATGAAGAGCTTCAAAAGGTGTCAAAAATATGAGGAGCATGAAACGGTCTGAAAAATAGGAGGAGCAAGAAGCGGTGTTGAAAAAGATTCAGAGCCTGAAAACGTTTGAAAAATATGAAGAGCTTCAAAAGGTGTGGAAAATATGAAGAGCTTCAAAATATGTCAAAAGCGAGATGAGTATGAAACGGTCTGAAAAATAGGAGGAGCATGAAGTGGTGTTGAAAAACATGAAGAGCCTGAAAATGTGTGAAATATATGACGAGCTTCAAAAGGTGTCAGAAATGAGAGGAGCAAGAAACGGTCTGAAAAATAGGAGAAGCATGAAGTGGCTTTGAAAAACATGAAGAGCCTGAAAAGGTGTGAAAAATATGGAGAGCTTCAAAAGGTGTCAGAAATATGAGGAGCATGAAACGGTTTGAAAAATAGGAGGAGCATGAAAAGGTGTTCAAAAACATGAAGAGCCTGAAAAGGTGTGAAAAATATGAAGAGCTTCAAAAGGTTTCAAAAATAGGAGGAGCATGAAACGGTCTGAAAAATAGGAGGAACATGAAGCGGTGTAAAAAACATGAAGAGCCTGAAAAGGTGTGAAAGATATGAAGACCTTCAAAAGGTGTCAAAAATATGAGGAGCATGAAACGGTCTGAAAAATAGGACCAGCATGAAGCGGTGTAATAAACATGAAGAGCCTGAAAAGGTGTGAAAAATATGAAGAGCTTCAAAAGGTGTGAAAAAAATGAAGAGCTTCAAAATGTGTCAAAAGTGAGATGAGCATGAAACGGTCTGAAAAATAGGATGAGCAAGAAGGGGTGTTGAAAAACATGAAGAGCCTGAAAACGTTTGAGAATTATGAAGAGCTTCAAAAGGTGTGAAAAATATGAAGAGCTTCAAAATGTGTCAAAAGTGAGATGAGCATGAAACGGTCTGAAAAATAGGAGGAGCATGAAGTGGTGTTGAAAAGCATGAAGAGCCTGAAAATATGTGAAATATATGAAGAGCTTCAAAAGTTGTCAGAAATGATAGAAACATGAAACGGTCTGAAAAATAGGATGAGCAAGAAGGGGTGCTGAAAAACATGAAGAGCGTGAAAACATTTGAGAAATATGAAGAGATTCAAAAGGTGTGAAAATTATGAAGAGCTTCAAAAGTGTCAAAAATGAGACGATCATGAAACGGTCTTGAAAATAGGACGAGCATGAAGCGGTGTTGAAAAACATGGGGAACCTGAAAAGGTGTGAAAAATATGAAGAGCTTCAAAAGGTGTCAAAAGCGAGATGAGTATGAAACGGTCTGAAAAATAGGAGGAGCATGAAGTGGTGTTGAAAAGCATGAAGAGCCAGAAAAGGTGTGAAAATATGAAGAGCTTCAAAAGGTGTCAAAAATATGAGGAGCATGAAACGGTCTGAAAAATGGGAGGAGCATGAAGCGGTGTTGAAAAACATGAAGAGCCTGAAAACGTGTGAAAAACATGAAGAGATTAAAAGTTGTGAGAAATATGAAGAGCTTCAAAAGTGTCAAAAATGAGACGAGCATGAAACGGTCTTGAAAATAGGATGAGCATGAAGCGGTGTTGAAAAACATGGGGAGCCTGAAAAGGTGTGAAAAATATGAAGAGCTTCAAAAGGTGTCAAAAATATGAGGAGCATGAAACGGTCTGAAAAATAGGAGGAGCATGAAACCGTGTTCAAAAACATGAAGAGCCTGAAAAGTTGTGAAAAATATGAAGAGCTTCAAACGGTTGGAAATACATGAGGAGCATGAAACGGTGTTGAAAAACATGAAGAGCCTGAAAAGGTGGGTAAAATATGAAGAGCTTCAAAACGTGTCAAAAATATGAGGAGCATGAAACGGTCTGAAAAATAGGAGAAGCATGAAGCGGTGTTGAAAAACATGAAGAACATGAAAAGGTGTGAAAAATATGAAGAACTTCAAAAGGTGTCAAAAATATGAGGAGCATGAACCGGTCTGAAAAATAGGAGGAACATGAAGCGGTGTTCAAAAACATGAAGAGCATGAAAAGGTGTGAAAAATATGAAAAGCTTCAAAAGGTGTCAAAAATATGAGGAGCATGAAACGGTCTGAAAAATAGGAGGAGCATGAAACCGTGTTCAAAAACATGAAGAGCCTGAAAAGTTGTGAAAAATATGAAGAGCTTCAAACGGTTGGAAATACATGAGGAGCATGAAACGGTGTTGAAAAACATGAAGAGCCTGAAAAGGTGGGTAAAATATGAAGAGCTTCAAAAGGTGTGAAATACATGAGGAGCATGAATCGGTCTGAAAAATAGGAGGAGCATGAAGTGGTGTTTAAAAACATGAAGAGACTGAATAGGTGTGAAAAATATGAAGAGCTTCAAAAGGTGTCAAAATATGAGGAGCATGAAACGGTTTGAAACATAGGGGGAGCATGAATCGGTTTTGAAAAACATGAAGAGCCTGAAAAGGTGGATAAAATATGAAGAGCTTCAAAAGTGGTCAAAAATATGAAGAGCATGAACCGGTCTGTAAAATAGGAGGATCATGAAGCGGTGTTCAAAATCATGAAGAGCCTGAAAAGGTGTGAAATATATGAAGAGCTTCAAAACGTGTCAAAAATATGAGGAGCATGAAACTGTCTGAAAAATAGGAGGCGCAAGAAGCGGTGTTGAAAAAAATGAACAGCCTGAAAACGTTTGAAAAATATGAAGAGCTTCAAAATTGTGAAATTAATGAGGAGCATGAAACGGTATGAAAAATACGAGAAGCATGAAGTGGTGTGGAATACCATCAAGAGCCTGAAAAGATGTGAAAAATATGAAGAGCTTCAAAAGGTGTGAAATTCATGAGGAGCATGATAAGATCTGAAAAATATGAGAAGCATGAAGTGGTGTGGAAAAACATGAAGAGCCTGAAAAGGTGTGAAAAATATGAAGAGCTTCAAAAGGTGTCAAAAATATGAAGAGCATGAAACGGTCTGAAATTTTGGTGGATCATGAGCGGTGTTCAAAAACATGAAGAGCCTGATAAGGTGTGAAAAATATGAAAAGTTTGAAAAGTTGTCAAAAATGAGATGAGCATGAAACGGTCTGAAAAATAGGAGGAACATGAAGCGGTGTTGAAAAACATGAAGAGCCTGAAAATGTGTGAAAAATATGAAGAGATTCTAAAGGTTTCAAAAATGAGATGAGCATGAAACGGTCTGAAAAATAGGAGGAGCATGAAGGGGTGGTGCAAAACATGAAGAGCCTGAAATGTTGTGAAAAATTTGAAAAGCTTCAAAAGGTGTCAAAAATGAGATGAGCATGAAACTGTCTGAAAAATAGGAGGACCATGAAGTGGTGTTGAAAAACATGAAGAGCCTGAAAAGGAGTGAAAAATATGAAGAGCTTCAATAAGTGTCAAAAATATGAGGAGCATGAAACGGTCTGAAAAATAGGAGGAGCATGAAACGGGGATCAAAAACATGAAGAGTCTGAAAATGTGTGAAATATATGAAGAGCTTCAAAAGGTGTCAAAAATATGAGGAGCATGAAAGGTCTGAAAAATAGGACGAGCATGAAGTGGTGCTAAAACACATGAAGAGCCTGAAAAGTTGTGAAATAATGAAGAGCTTCTAAAGGTGTCAAAAATATGAGGAGGATGAAACGGTCTGAAAAAAAGGAGGAGCATGAAGTGGTGTTGAAAAACCTGAACAGCCTGAAAAGGTGTGAAAAATATGAAGAGCTTCAAAACGTGTCAAAAATATGAGGAGCATGAAACGGTCTGGAAAATAGGAGGAGCATGAAGCGGTGTTCAAAAACATGAAGAGTCTGAAAACGTGTGAAAAATATGAAGAGCTTCAAAAGGTGTCAAAACTATTAGGGGCATGAAACGGTCTGAAAAATAGGAGAAGCGTGAAGCTGTGTTCAAAAACATGAAGAGCCTGAAAAGGTGTGAAAAATATGAAGAGCTTCAAAAGGTATGAAAAATATGAGGAGCATGAAAAGGTCTGAAAAATAGAAGCAGCATGAAATGGTGTTGAAAAACATGAAGAGCCTGAAAAGGTGTGAAAAATATGAAGAGCTTCAAAAATGTGAAAAATATGAAGAGCTTCAAAAGGTGTGAAATATATGAAGAGTTTCAAAAGGTGTTAAAAATTAGATGAGCATGAAACGGTCTGAAAAATAGAAGGAGCATGAAGTGGTGTTGAAAAACATGAAGAGCCTGAAAAGGTGTGAAAAATATGAAGAGCTTCAAAAGGTGTGAAATTCATGAGGAGCATGTAACGGTCTGAAAAATATGAGAAGCATGAAGTGGTGTCGAAAAACATGAAGAGCCTGAAAAGGTGTGAAAAATATGAAGAGCTTCAAAAGGTGTCAAAAATATGAAGAGCATGAAACGGTCTGATATTTTGGAGGATCATGATCGGTGTTCAAAAACATGAAGAGCCTGAAAAGGTGTGAAAAATATGAAGAGCTTCAAATGGTGTCAAAACTATGAGAAGCATGAAACGGTGTGAAAGATAGGAGGAGCATGAAACGGTGATCAGAAACATGAAGAGCCTGAAACGTTGTGAAAAATATGAAGAGCTTCAAAAGGTGTGAAATCTATGAGAAGCATGAAAAGGTTTGAAAAATACGAGAAGCATGAAGTGGTGTGGAAAAACATGAAGAACCTGAAAAGGTGTGAAAAATATGAAGACCTTCAAATGGTGTCAAAAATATGAGAAGCATGAAACGGTCTGAAAGATAGGAGGAGCATGAAACGGTGATCAGAAACATGAAGAGCCTGAAAAGTTGTGAAAAATGTGAAGAGCTTCAAAATCTGTGAAATTCATGAGGAGCATGAAACGGTCTGAAAAATAGAAGCATGAAGTGGTGTGGAAAAACATGAAGAGCCTGAAAAGGTGTGAAAAATATGAAGAGCTTGAAAACCTGTGAAATACATGAGGAGCATGAAACTCTCTGAAAAATAGGAGGAGCATGAAGTGGTGTTCAAAAACATGAAGAGTCTGAAAAGGTGTGAAAAATATGAAGAGCTTCAATAGGTGTGAAAAATATGAGGAGCATGAAGCGGTGTGCAAAAACATGAAGAGCCTGATAAGGTGTGAAAAATATGAAAAGTTTGAAAAGGTGTCAAAAATGAAATGAGCATGAAACGGTCTGAAAAATAGGAGGAACATGAAGTGGTGTTGAACAACATGAAGAGCCGGAAAAAGTGTGAAAAATATGAAGAGATTCTAAAGGTTTCAAAAATGAGATGAGCATGAAACGGTCTGAAAAATAGGAGGAGCATGAAGTGGTGGTGCAAAACATGAAGAGCATGAAAATGCCTGAAAAATATGAAGAGGTTCAAAAGGTGTGAAATGCATGAGGTGTATGAAACTCTCTGAAAAATAGAAGGAGCATGAAGCGGTGTTCAAAAACATGAAGAGCCTGAAATGTTGTGAAAAATTTGAAAAGCTTCAAAAGGTGTCAAAAATGAGATGAGCATGAAACTGTCTGAAAAATAGGAGGAGCATGAAGTGGTGTTGAAAAACCTGAAGAGCCTGAAAAGGTGTGAAAAATATGAAGAGCTTCAAAATGTGTCAAAAATATGAGGAGCATGAAACGGCCTGGAAAATATGAGGAGCATGAAGCGGTGTTCAAAAACATGAAGAGTCTGAAAACGTGTGAAAAATATGAAGAGCTTCAAAAGGTGTCAAAACTATTAGGGGAATGAAACGGTCTGAAAAATACGAGGAGCATGAAGTGGTGTTGAAAAACATGAAGAGCCTGAAAATGTGTGAAAAATATGAAGACCTTCAAAAGGTGTCAAAAATATGAGGAGCTTGAAACGGTCTGAAAAATAGGAGGAGCATGAAGCTGTGTTCAAAAACATGAAGAGCCTGAAAAGGTGTGAAAAATATGAAGAGCTTCAAAAGGTGTCAAAAATATGAGGAGCATGAATAGGTCTGAAAAATAGGAGGAGCATGAAGCGGTGTTCAAAAACATGAAGAGCCTGAAAAGGTGTGAAAAATATGAAGAGCTTCAAAAGGTGTCAAAAATATGAGGAGCAAGAAATGGTCTGAAAAATAGAAGGAGCATGAAAAGGTCTTCATAAACATGAAGAGCCTGAAAAGGTGTGAAAAGTATGAAGAGCTTCAAAAGGTGTCAAAAATGTGAGGAGCATGAAACGGTCTGAAAAATAGGAGGAGCATGAAGCGGTGTTCAAAAACATGAAGAGCCTGAAATGGTGTGAAAAATATGAAGAGATTCAAAACGTGTCAAAAATATGAGGAGCATGAAACGGTCTGAAAAAAGGAAGAGAAAGAAAGGGTGTTGAAAATCATGAAGAGACTGAAAAGGTGTGAAAAATATGAAGAGCTTCCAAAGATGTGAAAAATATGAAGAGCTTCAAAAGGTGTCAACAATGAGATGAGCATGAAACGGTCTGAAAAATACGAGGAACATGAAGGTGTGTTGAAAATCATGAAAAGCCTGAAAAAGTGTGAAAAATATGAAGAGCTTCAAAAGATGTGAAAAATATGAAGAGCATCAAAAGATGTCAAAATGAGATGAGCATGAAACGGTCTGAAATATAGGAGGAGCATGAAGTGGTGATGAAAAAAATGAAAAGCCTGAAAAGGTGTGAAATATATGAAGAGCTTCAAAAGGTGTCAAAAATATGAGGAGAAAGAAACGGTCTGCAAAATAGGAGGAGCATGAAATGGTGTTCAAAAACACGAAGAGCATGAAAAGCTGTGAGAAATATGAAGAGCTTCAAAAGGTGTGAAAAATATGAGGAGCATGAAATGGTCTGAAAAATAGGAGGAGCATGAAGCGGTGTTCAAAAACATGACGAGCCTGAAAAGGTGTGAAAAATATGAAGAGCTTCAAAAGGTGTGAAATAAATGAGGAGCATGAAACGGTCTGAAAAATAGGAGAAGCATGAAGCGGTGTTGAAAAACATGAAGAACATGAAAAGGTGTGAAAAATATGAAGAGATTCAAAACGTGTCAAAAATATGAGGAGCATGAAACGGTCTGAAAAAAGGAAGAGAAAGAAAGGGTGTTGAAAATCATGAAGAGACTGAAAAGGTGTGAAAAATATGAAGAGCTTCCAAAGATGTGAAAAATATGAAGAGCTTCAAAAGGTGTCAACAATGAGATGAGCAGGAAACGGTCTGAAAAATACGAGGAACATGAAGGTGTGTTGAAAATCATGAAAAGCCTGAAAAAGTGTGAAAAATATGAAGAGCTTCAAAAGATGTGAAAAATATGAAGAGCATCAAAAGATGTCAAAATGAGATGAGCATGAAACGGTCTGAAATATAGGAGGAGCATGAAGTGGTGATGAAAAAAATGAAAAGCCTGAAAAGGTGTGAAATATATGAAGAGCTTCAAAAGATGTCAAAAATATGAGGAGAAAGAAACGGTCTGCAAAATAGGAGGAGCATGAAATGGTGTTCAAAAACACGAAGAGCATGAAAAGCTGTGAGAAATATGAAGAGCTTCAAAAGGTGTGAAAAATATGAGGAGCATGAAATGGTCTGAAAAATAGGAGGAGCATGAAGCGGTGTTCAAAAACATGACGAGCCTGAAAAGGTGTGAAAAATATGAAGAGCTTCAAAAGGTGTGAAATAAATGAGGAGCATGAAATGGTCTGAAATATAGGAGGAGCATTAAGCGGTGTTCAAAAACATGAAGAGCCTCAAAAGGTGTTAAAAATATGAAGAGCTTCTCAAGGTGTCAAAAATATGAGGAGCATGAAACGGTCTGAAAAACAGGAGTAGCATGAAGTGGTGTTGAATAACATCAAGAGCCTGAAAATGTGTGAAAAATATGAAGAGCTTCAAAAGGTGTGAAATTCATGAGGAGCATGAAACGATCTGAAAAATATGAGAAGCAGGAAGTGGTGTGGAAAAACATGAAGAGCCTGAAAAGGTGTGAAAAATATGAAGAGCTTCAAAAGGTGTCAAAAATATGAAGAGCATGAAACGGTCTGAAATTTTGGAGGATCATGAGCGGTGTTCAAAAACATGAAGTGCCTGAAAATGTGTGAAAAATATGAAGAGCTTCAAATGGTGTCAAAAATATGAGAAGCATGAAACGGTCTGAAAGATAGGAGGAGCATGAAACGGTTATCTGAAACATGAAGAGCCTGAAAAGTTGTGAAAAATATGAATAGCTTCAAAAGGTGTGAAATTCATGAGGAGCATGAAACCTTTCTGAAAAATAGGAGAAGCATGAAGTGGTGTGGAAAAACATGAAGAGACTGAAAAGGTGTGAAAAATATGAAGAGCTTCAAAAGGTGTTAAAAATATGAAGAGCATGAAACGGTCTGAAAATTTGGAGGATCATGAGCGGTGTTCAAAAACATGAAGAGCCTGAAAAGGTGTGAAAAATATGAAGGACTTCAAATGGTGTCAAAAATATGAGAAGAATGAAACGGTCTGAAAGATAGATGTGGCATGAAATGGTGTTGAAAAACATGAAGAGCCTGAAAAGGTGTGAAAAATATGAAGAGCTTCAAAAGGTGTGAAATACATGAGGACCATGAAACAGGCTGAAAAATAGAAGCAAGAAGTGGTGTGGAAAAACATGAAGAGCCTGAAAAGGTGTGAAAAATATGAAGAGCTTCAAAAGGAGTGAAATATATTAGGAGCATGAAACTCTCTGAAAAGTAGGAGGAGCATGAAACGGTGATCAAAAACATGAAGAGCCTAAAAAGTTGTGAAAAATATGAAAAGCTTCAAAAGGTGTCAAAAATGCGATGAGCATGAAACGGTCTTAAAAATAGGAGGATCATGAAACGATGTTGAAAAACAAGAAGTGCCTGAAAAGGTGTGAAAAATATGAAGAGTTTCAAAAGGTGTCAAAAATATGAGGAGCATGAAACGGTCTGAAAAATAGGAGGAGCATGAAGCTGTGTTTAAAAATATGAAGTGCCTGAAAAGGTGTGAAAAATATGAATAGCTTGAAAAGGTGTTGAAAATATGAAGAGCATGAAACGGTCTGAAATTTTGGAGGATCATGATCGGTGTTCAAAAACATGAAGAGCCTGAAAATGTGTGAAAAATATGAAGAGCTTCAAATGGTGTCAAAATTATGAGAAGCATGAAACGGTGTGAAAGATAGGAGGAGCATGAAACGGTGATCAGAAACATGAAGAGCCTGAAACGTTGTGAAAAATATGAAGAGCTTCAAAAGGTGTGAAATTCATGAGAAGCATGAAAAGGTTTGAAAAATACGAGAAGCATGAAGTGGTGTGGAAAAACATGAAGAACCTCAAAAGGTGTGAAAAATATGAAGAGTTTCAAAAGGTGTCAAAAATATGAAGAGCATGAAACGGTCTGAAAAATAGGAGGAGCATGAAACGGTGATCAAAAACATGAAGAGTCTGAAAAGGTGTGAAAAATATGAAGAGCTTCAATAGGTGTGAAAAATATGAGGAGCAGTGTACGGTGTGAAAAATAGGAGAAGCCTGATGCGGTGTTCAAAAACATGAAGAGCCTGATAAGGTGTGAAAAATATAAAAAGTTTGAAAAGTTGTCAAAAATGAGATGAGCATGAAACGGTCTGAAAAATAGGAGGAGCATGAAGCGGTGTTGAAAAAAATGAAGAGCCAGAAAAGGTGTGAAAAATATGAAGAGATTCTAAAGGTTTCAAAAATGAGATGAGCATGAAACGGTCTGAAAAATAGGAGGAGCATGAAGTGGTGGTGCAAAACATGAACAGCCTGAAAATGCGTGAAAAATATGAAGAGGTTCAAAAGGTGTGAAATACATGAGGTGCATGAAACTCTCTGCAAAATAGGAGGAGCATGAAGCGGTGTTCAAAAACATGAAGAGCCTGAAATGTTGTGAAAAATTTTAAAAGCTTCAAAAGGTGTCAAAAATGAGATGAGCATGAAACTGTCTGAAAAATAGGAGGACCATGAAGTGGTGTTGAAAAACATGAAGAGCCTGAAAAGGAGTGAAAAATATGAAGAGCTTCAATAAGTGTCAAAAATATGAGGAGCATGAAATGGTCTGAAAAATAGGAGGAGCATGAAACGGGGATCAAAAACATGAAGAGTCTGAAAAGGTGTGAAAAATATGAAGTGCTTCAGAAGGTGTCAAAAGTATGAGCAGCATGAAAGGTCTGAAAAATAGGACGAGCATGAAGTGGTGCTAAAACACATGAAGAGCCTGAAAAGTTGTGAAATAATGAAGAGCTTCTAAAGGTGTCAAAAATATGAGGAGGATGAAACGGTCTGAAAAAAAGGAGGAGCATGAAGTGGTGTTGAAAAACCTGAACAGCCTGAAAAGGTGTGAAAAATATGAAGAGCTTCAAAACGTGTCAAAATATGAGGAGCATGAAACGGTCTGGAAAATAGGAGGAGCATGAAGCGGTGTTCAAAAACATGAAGAGTCTGAAAACGTGTGAAAAATATGAAGAGCTTCAAAAGGTGTCAAAACTATTAGGGGCATGAAACGGTCTGAAAAATAGGAGAAGCATGAAGCTGTGTTCAAAAACATGAAGAGCCTGAAAAGGTGTGAAAAATATGAAGAGCTTCAAAAGGTATGAAAAATATGAGGAGCATGAAAAGGTCTGAAAAATAGAAGCAGCATGAAATGGTGTTGAAAAACATGAAGAGCCTGAAAAGGTGTGAAAAATATGAAGAGCTACAAAAATGTGAAAAATATGAAAAGCTTCAAAAGGTGTGAAATATATGAAGAGTTTCAAAAGGTGTTAAAAATTAGATGAGCATGAAACGGTCTGAAAAATAGGAGGAGCATGAAGTGGTGTTGAAAAACATGAAGTGCCTGAAAAGGTGTGAAAAATATAAAGAGCTTCAAAAGGTGTGAATTACATGAGGAGCATGAAAAAGTTTAAAAAAAATGAGGAGCATAAGGCGGTGTTGAAAAACATGAAGAGCCTGAAAATGTGTGAAAAATATGAAGAGATTCAAAAGGTGTCAATAATATGAGGAGCATGAAACTGTCTGAAAAATGGGAGGAGCATGAAGCTGTGTTCAAAAACATGAAGAGCCTGAAAAGGTGTGCAAAATATGAAGAGCTTCAAGGTGTGAAATACATGAGGAGCATGAAACGGTGTTCAAAAACATGCAGAGACTGAAAAGGTGTGAAAAATATGAAGAGCTTCAAAAATATGAAAATTATGAAGAGCTTCAAAAGGTGTGAAAAATATGAAGAGCTTCAAAAGATGTCCAAAATGAGATGAGCATGAAACGGTCTGAAAAATAGGAGCAGCATGAAGTGGTGTTGAAAATCATGAAGAGCCTGAAAAGGTGTGAAAAATATGCAGAGCTTCAAAAGGTGTCAAAAATATGAGGAGAATGAAACGGTCTGAAAAATACGAGGAGCATGAAGTGGTGTTGAAAAACATGAAGAGCCTGAAAAGTGTGAAAAATATGAAGAGCTTCAAAAGGTGTCAAAAATATGAGGAGCTTCAAATGGTGTGAAAAATATGAGGAGCATGAAACGGTCTGAAATATAGGAGGAGCATGAACCGGTGTTCAAAAACATGAAGAGCCTGAAATGGTGTGAAAAATACGAAGAGCTTCAAAAGGTGTCAAAAATATGAGGAGCATGAAACGGTCCGAAAAATAACAGGATCATGAAGCGGTGTTGAAAAACATGAAGAGCCTGAAAAGGTGTGAAAAAAATGAAGAGCTTCAAAAGGTGTCAAAAATATGAGGAGCATGAAACGGTCTGAAAAATAGGAGGAGCATAAGCGGTGTTCAAAAACATGTACAGCCTGAAAAGGTGTGAAAAATAAGAAGAGCTTCAAAAGGTGTGAAAAATATGAAGAGCTTCAAAAGGTGTCAAAAATTAGATTAGCATGAACCGGTCTGAAAAATAGGAGGAGCATGAAGCAGTGTTTAAAACATGAACAGACTGAAAAGGTGTGAAAAATATGAAGAGCTTCAAAAGGTGTGCAAAATATGAAGAGCTTCAAAAGGTGTCAAAATTAGAGTAGCATGAAAGGGTGTGAAAAATTGGAGGAGCATGAAGTGCTGTTGAAAAACATGAAGAGCCTGAAAAGGTGTGAAATATATGAAGAGCTTCAAAAGGTGTAAAATATATGAGGAGCATGAAACGGTCTGAAAAATAGGAGGAGCATGAAACGGTGTTCAAAAACATGAAGAGCCTGAAAAGGTGTGCAAAATATGAAGAGCTTCAAAAGGTGTGAAATACATGAGGAGCATGAAACGGTGTTCAAAAACATGCAGAGACTGAAAAGGTGTGAAAAATATGAAGAGCTTCAAAAAGTGTCAAAAATTAGATTAGCATGAATGGGTCTGAAAAATAAGAGGAGCCTGAAGTTTGTTGAAAAACATGAAGAGCCTGAAAAAGTGTGAAAAATATGAAGAGCTTCAAAAATATGAAAATTATGAAGAGCTTCAAAAGGTGTGAGAAATATGAAGAGCTTCAAAAGGTGTCTAAAATATGAGGAGCATGAAACAATCTGAAAAATAAGAAGAGCATGAAGCGGTGTTCAAAAATATGAAGAGCCTGAAAAGGTGTGAAATATATGAAGAGCTTCAAAAGGTGTCAAAAATATGAGGAGCATGAAACGGTCTGAAAAATAGGAGGAACATGAAGCGGTGTTCAAAAACATGAAAAGCCTGAAAAGGTGTGAAAAATATGAAGAGCTTCAAATGGTGTCAAAAATATGAGGAGCATGAAACGTTCTGAAAAATAGGAGGAGGATGAAGCGGTGTTGAAAAACATGAAGAGCCTGAAAAGGTGTGAAATATATGAAGAGCTTGAAAATGTGTCAAAAATATGAGGAAATGAAACGGTCTGAAAAATAGGAGGAGCATGAAGCGGTGTTAAAAAACATGAAGAGCCTGAAAAGGTGTGAAAAATATGAAGAGTTTCTAAAGGTATCAAATTGAGATGAGCATGAAACGGTCTGAAAAATAGGAGGAGAATGAAGAGGTGTTGAAAATCATCAAGAGCATGAAAAGGTATGAAAAATATGAAGAGCTTTAAAAGTGTCAAAAAGAGATGAGCATGAAAAGGTCTGAAAAATAGGAGGAGCATGAAGTGGTGTTGAAAAAAATGAAAACCCTGAAAAGGTGTGAAATATATGAAGAGCTTCAAAAGGTGTCAGATACATGAGGAGCATGAAACGATCTGAAAAATAGCAGGAGCATGAAGCGGTGTTGAAAAACATGAAGTGTCTGAAAAGTGTGAAAATATGAAGAGCTTCAAAAATATGAAAAATATGAAGCGCTTCAAAAGGTGTGAAAAATATGAAGAGCTTCAAAAGGTGTCAAAAATGAGATGAGCATGAAACGGTCTGAAAAAGAGGAGGAGCATGAAACAGTGTTGAAAAACATGATGAGCCTGAAAAGGTTTGAAAAATATGAAGAGTTTCAAAAGGTGTGAAATATATGAGGTGTAAGAAACGGTCTGAAAATTATTAGGAGCATGAAGCGGTGTTGAAAAACAAGAAGAGCCTGAAAAGGTGTGAAAAATATGAAGAGTTTCAAAAGGTGTGAAATATATGAGGTGCAAGAAACGGTCTGAAAAATAGTAGGAGCATGAAGCGGTGTTGAAAAACATGAAGAGCCTGAAAAGGTGTGAAAAATATGAAGAGTTTCAAAAGGTGTCAAAAATATGAGGAGCATGAAACGTTCTGAAAAATATGAAGAGCATGAAGCCTTGTTTAAAAACATGAAGAGCCTGAAAACGTGTGAAAAATATGAAGAGATTCAAAAGGTGTGAAAAATATGAAGAGCTTCAAAATGTGTGAAAAATATGAGGAGCATGAAACGTTCTGAAAAATAGGAGGAGCATGAAGCGGTGTTGAAAAACATGAAGAGCGTGAAAAGGTGTGAAAAATATGAAGAGTTTCAAAAGGTGTCAAAAATATGAGGAGCATGAAACGTTCTGAAAAATATGAAGAGCATGAAGCCTTGTTTAAAAACATGAAGAGCCTGAAAACGTGTGAAAAATATGAAGAGATTCAAAAGGTGTGAAAAATATGAAGAGCTTCAAAATGTGTGAAAAATATGAGGAGCATGAAACGTTCTGAAAAATAGGAGGAGCATGAAGCGGTGTTGAAAAACATGAAGAGCCTGAAAAGGTGTGAAAAATACGGAGAGATTCTAAAGGTTTCAAAAATGAGAAGAGCATGAAACGGTCTGAAAAATAAGAGGAGCATGAAGTGAAGGTGAAAAACATGAAGAGCCTGAAAAGGTGTGAAAATATGAAGAGCTTCAAAAAGTGTCAAAAATATGAGGAGCATGAAACGGTCTGAAAAAAAGGAGGAGCATGAAGTGGTGTGGAAAAACATGAAGAGACTGAAAAGGTGTGAAAAATATGAAGAGCTTCAAAAGGTGTGAAATACATGAGGAGCATGAAACTCTCTGAAAAATAGGAGGAGCATGAAGCTGTGTTAAAAACTTGAAGAGCCTGAAAACGTGTGAAAAATATGAAGAGCTTCAAAAGGTGTGAAATACATGAGGAGCATGAAACCGTCTGAAAAACAGAAGCAGCATGAAACGGTGTTGAAAAACATGAAGAGCCTGCAAACGTGTGAAAAATATGAAGAGCTTCAAAAGGTGTGAAATATATGAAGAGCTTCAAAAGGTGTCAAATATATGAGGAGCATGAAAAGGTCTGAAAAATAGGAGGATCATGAAGTGGTGTTGAAAAATAAGAAGAGCATGAAAATGTGTAAAAAATACGAAGAGCTTCAAAAGGTGTCAAAAATATGAGAAGCATGAAACGTTCTGAAAAGTAATATGAGCATGAAACGGTCTTGACAAACATGAAGAGCCTGAAAAGGTGTGAAAAATATGAAGAGCTTCAAAAGATGTCAAAAATTAGATGAGCATGAAACGGTCTGAAAAAAAGGAGGATCATGAAAAGGTGTTGAAAAAAATAAAGACCCTGAAAAGGTGCGAAAAATATGAATAGCTTCAAAAGGTGTCAAAATATGAAGAGCATGAAACGGTCTGAAAAATAGGAGGAGCATGAAGTGATGTTGAAAAACATGAAGAGCCTGAAAACGTATGAAAAATATGAAGAGCTGCAAAAGGTGTGAAATAATGAAGAGCTCAAAAGGTGTCAAAATATGAAGAGTTTCAAAAGGTGTCAAAAATATGAGGAGCATGTAACGGTCTGAAAAATAGTAGGAGCATGAAGCGGTGTTGAAAAACATGAAGAGCCTGAAAAGGTGTGAAAAATATGAAGAGCTTCAAAAGATGTCAAAAATATGAGGAGCATGAAACTGTCTGAAAAATAGGATGAGCATGAAACGGTTTTTAAAAAGATGAAGAGCATGAAAAGATGGGAAAAATATGTAGAGCTTCAAAAGGTGTCAAAATTATGAGAAGCATGAAACGGTCTGAAAAATAGGAGGACCATGAAGTGTTGTTGAAAAACATGAAGAGCATGAAAAAGTGTGAAATATATGAAGAGCTTCAAAAGGTCTGAAAAATATGAGGAGCAGGAAACGGTCTGAAAAATATGAGGAGCATCGAGCGGTCGTCAAAAACATGAAGAGCCTGAAAAGGTGTGAAAAAAATGAAGAGCCATGAAAGGTGTGAAAAATATGAGGAGCATGAAACGGTCTGAAAATATGAGGAGCATGAAACGGTCTGAAAAATATGAGGAGCATGAAGCGGTCATCAAAAACAGGAAGAGCCTGAAAAGGTGTGAAAAATATGAAGAGCTTCAAAAGGTGTGAAAAATATGAGGAGCATGAAACGGTCTGCAAATAGGAGGAGCATGAAACGGTGTTCAAAAACATGAAGAGCATGAAAAGGTGTGAAAAATATGAAGAGCTTCAAAAGGTGTCAAAAATATGAGAAGCATGAAACGGTCTGAAAAATAGGAGGAGCATGAAACGGTGTTGAAAAACATGAAGAGCCTGAAATGGTGTGAAAATGTGAAGAGCTTCAAAATGTGTCAAAAATATGAGGAGCCTGAAAAGGGCTGAAAAATAGTAGGAACATGAAACGGTGTTGAAAATCATGAAGAGCCTGAAAAGATGTGAAAAATATGAATAGCTTCAAAAGGTGTCAAAAATATGAGGAGCATAAAACGGTCTAAAAAATAGGAGGAGCATGAGGTGGTCGTCAAAAACAGGAAGAGCCCGAAAACGTGTGAAAAATATGAAGAGCTTCAAAAGGTGTCAAAAATATGAGGAGCCTGAAAAGGTCTGAAAAATAGTAGGAGCATGAAACGGTGTTGAAAAACATGAAGAGACTGAAAAGATGTGAAAAATATTAATAGCTTCAAAACGTGTCAAAAATATGAGGAGCATAAAACGGTCTAAAAAATAGGAGGAGCATGAAGTGGTCGTCAAAAACAGGAAGAGCCCGAAAACGTGTGAAAAATATGAAGAGCATCAAAATGTGTCAAAAATATGAGGAGCATGAAACGGTCTGAAAAATCGGAGGAGCATGAAGCGGTGTTCAAAAACATGAAGAGCCTGAAAAGTTATGAAAAATATGAAGAGCTTCAAAAGGTTTGATATACATGAGGAGCATGAAACGGTCTGAAAAATAGGAGGAGCATGAAGCGGTGTTCAAAAACATGAAGAGCCTGAAAAGTGTGAAGAATATGAAGAGCTTTAAAAGGTGTCAAAAATATGAGGAGCATGAAACGGTCTGAAAAATAAGAGGAGCATGAAGCGGTGTTGAAAAACATGAAGAGCCTGAAAACGTATGAAAAATATGAAGAGCTTCAAAAGATGTGAAAAATATGAAGAGCTTCAAAAGGTGTCAAAAATATGAGGAGCATGAAACGGTCTGAAATATAGGAGAGGCATGAAGTTGTGTTGAAAAACATGAAGAGCCTGAAAAGGTGTGAAATATATGAAGAGCTTCAAAAGGTCTGAAATATATGAGGAGCATGAAACTGTCTGAAAAATAGGAGGTGCATGAAGTGGTGTTCAAAAACATGAAGAGCCTGAAAAGTTGTGAAATATATGAAGAGGTTCAAAAGGTGTGAAAAATATGAGGAGCATGATACCGTCTGAAAAATAGGAGGATCATGAAACGGTGATCAAACACATGAAGAGCCTGGAAATGTGTGAAAAATATGAAGAGCTTCAAAAGGTGTGAAATACATGAGGAGCATGAAAGGGGATGAAAAATAGGAGAAGCATGAAGTGGAGTGGAAAAACATGAAGAGCCTGAAAAGGTGTGAAAAATTTGAAGAGCTTCAAAAGATGTGAAATACATGAGGAGCATGAAACTCTCTGAAAAACAGGAGGAGCATGAAGCGTTGTTCAAAAACATGAAGAGCCTGAAAAGGTGTGAAAAATATGAAGAGATTTAAAAGAAGTGAAAATACGAAGAGCTTCAAAAGATGTGAAAAATATGAAGAGCTTCAAAAGGTGTCAAAAATATGAGGAGCATGAAATGGTCTAAAAAATACGAGGAGCATTAAGCGGTGTTCAAAATCATGAAGAGCTTGAAAAGGTGTGAAAAATATGAAGAGCTTCAAAAAGTGTGAAAAATAGGAGGAGCATGAAACGGTCTGAAAAATAGGAGGAGCATGAAGCGGTGTTCAAAAACATGAAGAGCCTGAAAGGTGTGAAAACTATGAAGAGCTTCAAAATGTATCAAATATATGAGGAGCAGGAAACGGTCTGAAAAACAGGAGGAGCATGAAGCGGTGTTCAAAAACATGAAGAGCCTGAAAAGGTGTGAAAAATATGAGAGCTTCAAAAGGTGTCAAAAATATGAGGAGCATGAAACGGTCTGAAAAATAGGAGGAGCATGAAGCGGTGTTCAAAAACACGAAGAGCTTGAAAGGTGTGAAAAATATGAAGAGCTTTAAAAGGTGTCAAAATATGAGGAGCATGAAACGTTCTGAAAAATAGGAAGATCATGAAACGTTGTTCAAAAAAATGAAGAGCTTGAAAAGGTGTGAAAAATATGAAGAGCCTCAAAACGTGTCAAAAATATGAGGAGTATGAAACGGTCTGGAAATTAGCAGGAGCATGAAGCGGTGTTGAAAAATATGAAGAGCCTGAAAACGTGTGAAAAATATGAAGAGCTTCAAAAATGTGAAAATTATGAACAGCTTCATAAGGTGTGAAAAATATGAAGAGCCTCAAAAGTTGTCAAAAATGAGATGAGCATGAAACGGTGTGAAAAATAGGAGGAGCATGAAGCGGTTTTAAAATTCATAAAGAGCCGAAAAAGGTTTGAAAAATATGAAGAGCTTCAAAAGGTGTCAAAAATATGAAGAGCTTCAAAAGTTGTGAAAAATATGAGGAGCATGAAACGGTCTGAAAAACAGGAGGAGCATGAAGCGGTGTTCAAAAACATGAAGAGCCTGAAAAGGTGTGAATAATATGAAGAGCTTCAAAAGGTGAGAAAAATATGAAGAGCTTCAAAAGGTGTAAAAATTAGATTAGCATGAAAGGGTCTGAAAAATAGGAGGAGCATGAAGTGATGTTGAAAAACATGAAGAGCCTGAGAAGGTGTGAAATATATGAAGAGCTTCAAAAGGTGTGAAAAATATGAAGAGCTTCAAAAGTTGTGAAAAATATGAGGAGCATGAAACGGTCTGAAAAACAGGAGGAGCATGAAACGGGGTTCAAAAACATGAAGAGCCTGAAAAGGTGTGAAAAATATGAAGAGCTTCAAAAGGTGTGATATACATGAGGAGCATGAAACGGTCTGAAACATAGGAGGACCATGAAGCGTTTTTCAAAAACATGATGAGCCTGGAAAGGTGTGAAAAATATGAAGAGCTTTAAAAGATGTGAAAATACGAAGAGCTTCAAAAGATGTGAAAAATATGAAGAGCTTCAAAAGGTGACAAAAATGTGATGATCATGAAACGGTCTGAAAAATATGAGGAGCATGAAGCGGTGTTGGAAATCATGAAGAGTCTGAAAAGATGTGAAATATATGAAGAGCTTCAAAACGTGTGAAATACATGAGGAGCATGAAACGGTCTGAAAAATAGGAGGAGCATGAAGCGGTGTTCAAAAACATGAAAAGCCTGAAAAGGTGTGAAAAATATGAAGAGCTTCAAAAGCTGTGAAAAATATGAAGAGTTTCAAAAAGTGACAAAAATGAGATCAGCATGAAATGGTCTGAAAAATAGGAGGAGCATGAAACGGTGTTCAAAAACATAAAGAGCTTGAAAAGGTGTGAAATATATGAAGAGTTTCAAAACGTGTGAAATACATGAGGAGCATGAAACGATCTGAAAAAAAGGAGGACCATGAAGCGGTGATCAAATACATGAAGATCCTGAAAAAGTGTGAAAAATATGTAGAGCTTCAAAAGGTGTCAAAAATGAGATATGCATGAAACGGTCTGAAAAATGGGAGGAGCATGAAGTGGTTGTTAAAAACATGAAGAGCCTGAGAAGGTGTGAAAAATATGAAGAGCTTCAAAAAGTGTCAAAAATATGAGGAGCATGAAACGGTCTGAAAAATAGGAGAAGCATGAAACGGTGTTCAAAAACATGAAGAGCCTGAAAAGGTGTGAAAAATATGAAGAGCTTCAAAACGTGTCAAAAATATGAGGAGCATGAAACGGTCTGAAAAATAGGAGAAGCATGAAACGGTGTTCAAAAACATGAAGAGCCTGAGAAGCTGTGAAAAATATGAAGAGCTTCAAAAAGTGTCAAAAATATGAGGAGCATGAAACGGTCTGAAACATAGGAGAGGCAAGAAGTGGTGTTGAAAACAAGAACAGCCTGAAAAGGTGTGAAAAATATGAAGAGCTTCAAAAGCTGTGAAAAATATGAAGAGCTTCAAAGGCTGACAAAAATGAGATCAGCATGAAATGGTCTGAAAAATAGGAGGAGCATGAAGCGGTGTTGAAAAGCATGAAGAGATTGAAAATGTGTGAAATATATGCAGAGCTTCAAAACCTGTAAAATACATGAGGAGCATAAAACGGTCTGAAAAATAGGAGGAGCATGAAGCGGTGTTCAAAAACATGAAGAGCCTAAAAAGGTGTGAAAACTATGAAGAGCTTCAAAACGTATCAAATATATGAGGCGCAGGAAACGGTCTGAAAAATAGGAGGAGAATGAAGCGGTGCTCAAAAACATGAAGATCCTGAAAAGGTGTGAAAAATATGAGAGCTTCAAAAAGTGTCAAAAATATGAGGAGCATGAAACGGTATGAAAAATATGCGAAGCATGAAGCGGTGTTGGAAATCATGAAGAGTCTGAAAAGGTGTGAAATATATGAAGAGCTTCAAAAGGTGTCAAAAATATGAGGAGCATGAAACGGTCTAAAAAATACGAGGAGCATTAAGCGGTGTTCAAAATCATGAAGAGCTTGAAAAGGTGTGAAAAATATGAAGAGCTTCAAAAAGTGTGAAAAATAGGAGGAGCATGAAACGGTCTGAAAAATAGGAGGAGCATGAAGCGGTGTTCAAAAACATGAAGAGCCTGAAAAGGTGTGAAAAATATGAGAGCTTCAAAAGGTGTCAAAAATATGAGGAGCATGAAACGGTCTGAAAAATAGGAGGAGCATGAAGCGGTGTTCAAAAACACGAAGAGCTTGAAAGGTGTGAAAAATATGAAGAGCTTCAAAAGGTGTCAAAAATATGAGGAGCATGACGGTCTGAAAAATAGGAGGAGCATGAAGCGGTGTTCAAAAACTTGAAGAGCCTGAAAAGGTGTGAAAAATATGAAGAGCTTCAAAAGGTGTGAAATACATGAGGAGCATGAAACGGTCTGAAAAATAGGAGGAGCATGAAGCGGTGTTCAAAAACATGAAGAGCCTGAAAAGGTGTGAAAAATATGAAGAGCTTCAAAAGGTGTGAAAAATAGGAGGAGCATGAAACGGTCTGAAAAATAGGAGGAGCATGGAGCGGTGTTAAAAAACATGAAGAGCCTGAAAAGGTGTGAAAAATATGAAGAGCTTCAAAAGGTGTGAAATACATGAGGAGCATGAAACGGTCTGAAAAATAGGAGGACAATGAAGCGGTGCTTAAAAACATGAAGAGCCTGAAAAGGTGAAATAATGAAGAGCTTCAAAAGGTGTCAAAAATATGAGGAGCATGAAACGGTCTGAAAAATAGGAGTAGCATGAAGCGGTGTTCAAAAACATGAAGAGCCTGAAAAGGTGTGAAAAATATGAAGAGCTTCAAAAGGTGAGAAAAATATGAAGAGCTTCAAAAGGTGCCAAAAATTAGATTAGCATGAAAGGGTCTGAAAAATAGAAGGAGCATGAAGTGATGTTGAAAAACATGAAGAGCCTGGGAAGGTGTGAAATATATGAAGAGCTTCAAAAGGTGTGAAAAATATGAAGAGCTTCAAAAGTTGTGAAAAATATGAGGAGCATGAAACGGTCTGAAAAACAGGAGGAGCATGAAACGAGGTTGAAAAACATGAAGAGCCTGAAAAGGTGTGAAAAATATGAAGAGCTTCAAAAGGTGTGATATACATGAGGAGCATGAAACGGTCTGAAACATAGGAGGACCATGAAACGTTGTTCAAAAACATGAAGAGCCTGAAAAGGTGTGAAAAATATAAGAGCTTTAAAAGATGTGAAAATACGAAGAGCTTCAAAAGCTGTGAAAAATATGAAGAGCTTCAAAAAGTGACAAAAATGAGATCAGCATGAAATGGTCTGAAAAACAGGAGGAGCATGAAGCGGTGTTCAAAAACATGAAGAGCCTGAAAAGGTGTGAAAAATATGAAGAGCTTCAAAAGGTGAGAAAAATATAAAGAGCTTCAAAAGGTGTCAAACATTAGATTAGCGTGAAAGGGTCTGAAAAATAGGAGGAGCATGAAGCGGTGTTCAAAAACATGAAGAGCCTGAAAAGGTGTGAAAAATATGAAGAGCTTTAAAAGATGTGAAAATACGAAGAGCTTCAAAAGATGTGAAAAATATGAAGAGCTTCAAAAGGTGACAAAAATGTGATGAGCATCAAACGGTCTGAAAAATATGAGGAGCATGAAGCGGTGTTGGAAATCATGAAGAGTCTGAAAAGATGTTAAATATATGAAGAGCTTAAAAAGGTGTCAAAAATATGAGGAGCATGAAACGGTCTGAAAAATAGGAGGAGCCTGAAACGATATTCAAAAAC
Source organism: Dama dama (assembly GCF_033118175.1). Classification (NCBI taxonomy): domain Eukaryota; kingdom Metazoa; phylum Chordata; class Mammalia; order Artiodactyla; family Cervidae; genus Dama; species Dama dama. The sequence goes on along the minus strand of NW_026870905.1, from coordinate 1,163,822 downwards.
ATGAAGAGCCTGAAGAGGTGTGAAATATATGAAGAGCTTCAAAAGGTGTGAAATACATGAGGAGCATGGAACGGTCTGAAAAATAGGAGAAGCATGAAGTTGTGTTGAAAAACATGAAGAGCCTGAAAAAGTGTGAAAAATATGAAGAGGTTCAAAAGGTGTGAAAATTAGGACGATCATGATACGGTCTTAAAAATAGGAGGAGCATGAAGCGGTGTTCAAAAACATGAAAAGCCTGAAAAGTTGTGAAAAATATGAAAAGCTTCAAAAGGTTTCAAAATATGAGGAGCATGAAACGATCTGAAAAATCGGAGGAGCATGAAGCGGTGTTCAAAAACATGAAGAGGCTAAAAAGGTGTGAAAAATATGAGGAGCTTCAAAACGTGTGAAATACATGAGGAGCATGAAAAGGTCTAAAATAGGAGGAGCATGAAGCGGTGTTCAAAAACATGAAAAGCCTGAAAAGGTGTGAAAAATATGAAGAGTTTCAAAAGGTGTGAAAAATATGAGGAGCATGAAACGGTCTGAAAAATTAGCGGAGCATGAAGAGGTGTTAAAAAATATGAAGAGCCTAAAAAGTGTGAAAAATATGAAGAGCTTCAAAAAGTGTCAGAAATATGAGGAGCATGAAACGGTCTGAAAAATAGGAGAAGCATGAAACTGTGGCTGATTCATATCAAAGTATGACAAAACCCACTGGAAAAAATAATAATAATAATAATAAAAAAATTAAAAAAAAAAAAACATGAAGAGCCTGAAAAGGTGTGAAAAATATGAAGAGCTTCAAAACGTGTCAAAAATATGAGGAGCATGAAACGGTCTGAAAAATAGGAGAAGGATGAAACGGTGTTCAAAAACATGAAGAGCCTGAGAAGGTGTGAAAAATATGAAGAGCTTCAAAACGTGTCAAAAATATGAGGAGCATGAAACGGTCTGAAATATAGGAGAGGCAAGAAGCGGGGTTGAAAACATGGACAGCCTGAAAAGGTGTGAAAAATATGAAGAGCTTCAAAAGCTGTGAAAAATATGAAGAGCCTCAAAAGGTGACAAAAATGAGATGAGGATGAAACGGTGTGAAAAATAGGAGCAGCATGAAGTGGTTTTAAAATTCATAAAGAGCCGAAAAAGGTTTGAAAAATATGAAGAGCTTCAAAACGTGTCAAAAATATGAGGAGCATGACGGTCTGAAAAATAGGAGGAGCATGAAGCGTTGTTCAAATACATGAAGAGCCTGAAAAGGTGTGAAAAATATGAAGAGCTTCAAAAGGTGTCAAAAGTATGAGGAGCATGACGGTCTGAAAAATAGGAGGAGCATGAAGCGTTGTTCAAAAACATGAAGAGCCTGAAAAGGTGAGAAAAATATGAAGAGCTTCAAAAGGTGTCAAAAATATGAGGAGCATGACGGTCTGAAAAATAGGAGGAGCATGAAGCGGTGTTCAAAAACTTGAAGAGCCTGAAAAGGTGTGAAAAATATGAAGAGCTTCAAAAGGTGTGAAATACATGAGGAGCATGAAACGGTCTGAAAAATAGGAGGAGTATGAAGCGGTGTTCAAAAACATGAAGAGCCTGAAAAGGTGTGAAAAATATGAAGAGCTTCAAAAGGTGTGAAAAATAGGAGGAGCATGAAACGGTCTGAAAAATAGGAGGAGCATGGAGCGGTGTTAAAAAACATGAAGAGCCTGAAAAGGTGTGAAATATATGAGAGCTTCAAAAGGTGTCAAAAATATGAGGAGCATGAAACGGTCTGAAAAATAGGAGGAGCATGAAGCGGTGTTCAAAAACACGAAGAGCTTGAAAGGTGTGAAAAATATGAAGAGCTTTAAAAGGTGTCAAAAATATGAGGAGCATGAAACATTCTGAAACATATTAAGACCATGAAACGTTGTTCAAAAACATGAAGAGCTTGAAAAGGTGTGAAAAATATGAAGAGCCTCAAAACGTAACAAAAATATGAGGAGTATGAAACTGTCTGGAAATTAGCAGGAGCATGAAGCGGTGTTCAAAAACATGAAGAGCCTGAAAAGGTGTGAAAAATATGAAGAGCTTCAAAAGGTGTGAAATACATGAGGAGCATGAAACGGCCTGAAAAATAGGAGGACAATGAAGCAGTGCTTAAAAACATGAAGAGCCTGAAAAGGTGTGAAATAATGAAGAGCTTCAAAAGGTGTCAAAAATATGAGGAGCATGAAACGGTCTGAAAAATAGGAGTAGCATGAAGCGGTGTTCAAAAACATGAAGAGCCTGAAAAGGTGTGAAAAATATGAAGAGCTTCAAAAGGTGTGAAAAATATGAAGAGCTACAAAAGGTGTAAAAATTTAGGTGAGCATGAAACGGTCTGAAAAATAGGAGGAGCATGAAACGGTGTTGAAAAACATGAAGAGCCTGAAAAGGTGTGAAATATATGAAGAGCTTCAAAAGGTGTGAAAAATATGAAGAGCTTCAAAAGATGTCAAAAATATGAGGAGCATGAAACGATCTGAAAAATAAGCGGAGCATGAAACGGTGTTCAAAAACATGAAGAGCATGAAAAGGTGTGAAATATATAAAGAGTTTCAAAACGTGTGAAATACATGAGGAGCATGAAACGATCTGAAAATTAGGAGGACCATGAAGCGGTGTTCAAATCCATGAAGAGCCTGAAAAAGTGTGAAAAATATGAAGAGCTTCAAAAGGTGTCAAAAATGAGATATGCCTGAAGCGGTCTGAAAAATAGGAGGAGCATGAAGTGGTTGTTAAAAACATGAAGAGCCTGAAAAGGTGTGAAAAATATGAAGAGCTTCAAAAGGTGACAAAAATGTGATGAGCATGAAACGGTCTGAAAAATATGAGGAGCATGAAGCAGTGTTGTAAATCATGAAGAGTCTGAAAAGGTGTGAAATATATGAAGAGCTTCAAAAGGTGTCAAAAATATGTGGAGCATGAAACGGTCTGAAAAATAGGAGGAGCATCAAACGATATTCAAAAACATGAAGAGCCTGAAGAGGTGTGAAATATATGAAAAACTTCAAAAGGTGTTAAAAATAGGAGGAGCATGAAACGGTCTGAAAAATAGGAGGAGCATGAAGCGGTGTTCAAAAACATGAAGAGCCTAAAAAGGTGTGAAAACTATGAAGAGCTTCAAAACGTATCAAATATATGAGGCGCAGGAAACGGTCTGAAAAATAGGAGGAGAATGAAGCGGTGCTCAAAAACATGAAGATCCTGAAAAGGTGTGAAAAATATGAGAGCTTCAAAAAGTTTCAAAAATATGAGGAGCATGAAACGGTATGAAAAATATGCGAAGCATGAAGCGGTGTTGGAAATCATGAAGAGTCTGAAAAGGTGTGAAATATATGAAGAGCTTCAAAAGGTGTCAAAAATATGAGGAGCATGAAACGGTCTAAAAAATACGAAGAGCATTAAGCGGTGTTCAAAATCATGAAGAGCTTGAAAAGGTGTGAAAAATATGAAGAGCTTCAAAAAGTGTGAAAAATAGGAGGAGCATGAAACGGTCTGAAAAATAGGAGGAGCATGAAACGGTGTTCAAAAACATGAAGAGCCTCAAAATGTGTGAAAACTATGAAGAGCTTCAAAATGTATCAAATATATGACGAGCAGGAAACAGTCTGAAAAATAGGAGGAGCATGAAGCGGTGTTCAAAAACATGAAGAGCCTGAAAAGGTGTGAAAAATATGAGAGCTTCAAAAGGTGTCAAAAATATGAGGAGCATGAAACGGTCTGAAAAATAGGAGGAGCATGAAGCGGTGTTCAAAAACACGAAGAGCTAAAAGGTGTGAAAAATATGAAGAGCTTTAAAAGGTGTCAAAAATATGAGGAGCATGAAACGTTCTGAAAAATAGGAAGATCATGAAACGTTGTTCAAAAAAATGAAGAGCTTGAAAAGGTGTGAAAAATATGAAGAGCCTCAAAACGTGTCAAAAATATGAGGAGTATGAAACGGTCTGGAAATTAGCAGGAGCATGAAGCGGTGTTGAAAAACATGAAGAGCCTGAAAACGTGTGAAAAATATGAAGAGCTTCAAAAATGTGAAAAATATGAACAGCTTCATAAGGTGTGAAAAATATGAAGAGCCTCAAAAGTTGTCAAAAATGAGATGAGCATGAAACGGTGTGATAAATAGGAGGAGCATGAAGTGGTTTTAAAATTCATAAAGAGCCGAAAAAGGTTTGAAAAATATGAAGAGCTTCAAATGGTGTCAAAAATATGAAGAGCTTCAAAAGTTGTGAAAAATATGAGGAGCATGAAACGGTCTGAAAAACAAGAGGAGCATGAAGCGGTGTTCAAAAACATGAAGAGCCTGAAAAGGTGTGAAAAATATGAAGAGCTTCAAAAGGTGAGAAAAATATGAAGAGCTTCAAAAGGTGCCAAAAAATAGATTAGCATGAAAGGGTCTGAAAAATAGAAGGAGCATGAAGTGATGTTGAAAAACATGAAGAGCCTGGGAAGGTGTGAAATATATGAAGAGCTTCAAAAGGTGTGAAAAATATGAAGAGCTTCAAAAGTTGTGAAAAATATGAGGAGCATGAAACGGTCTGAAAAACAGGAGGAGCATGAAACGGGGTTGAAAAACATGAAGAGCCTGAAAAGGTGTGAAAAATATGAAGAGCTTCAAAAGGAGTGAAATACATGAGGAGCATGAAAAGGTGTTCAAAAACATGCAGAGACTTAAAAGGTGTGAAAAATATGAAGAGCTTCAAAAAGTGCCAAATATTAGATTAGCATGAAAGGGTCTGAAAAATAGGAGGAGCCTGAAGAGGTGTTGAAAAACATGAAGAGCCTGAAAAAGTGTGAAAAATATGAAGAGCTTCAAAAATATGAAAATTATGAAGAGCTTCAAAAGGTGTGAAAAATATGAAGAGCTTCAAAAGATGTCAAAAATTAGATGAGCATGAAACGATGTGAAAAATAGGAGCAGCATGAAGTGGTGTTGAAAATCATGAAGAGCCTGAAAAAGTGTGAAATATATGCAGAGCTTCAAAAGGTGTCAAAAATATGAGGAGAAGGAAACCGTCTGAAACATACGAGGAGGAAGAAGTGTTGTTGAAAAACATGAAGAGCCTGAAAAGGTGTGAAAAATATGAAGAGCTTCAAAAGGTTTGAAAAATATGAAGAGCTTCAAAAGGTGTCAAAAAGGAGATCTGCATGAAAGGGTCTGAAAAATAGGAGGAGCATGAAGTGGTGTTGAAAAAAATGAAGAGCCTGAAAAGGTGTGAAAAATATGAAGAGCTTCAAATGGTGTCAAAAATATGAGGAGCATGAAATGGTCTGAAAAATAGGACGAGCATAAGCGGTGTTCAAAAACATGAACAGCCTGAAAAGGTGTGAAAAATATGAAGACCTTCAAAAGGTGTGAAAAATATGAAGAGCTTCAAAAGGTGTCAAAAATTAGATTACCATGAAAGGGTGTGAAAAATAGGAGGAGCATGATGTGGTGTTGAAAAATATCAAGAGCCTGAAAAGGTGTGAAAAATATGAAGAGCTTCAAAAGGTGTGAATTATATGAAGAGCATGAAAAGTTCTCAAAAATAGGAGGACCATGAAGCGGTGTTCAAAAACAAGAAGAATCTGAAAAGGTGTGAAAAATATGAAGAGCTTCAAAAGGTGTCAAAAATGAGATGAGCATGAAACGGTCTGAATAATAGGAGGAGCATGAAGCGGTGTTGAAAAAAATGAAGAGCCTGAAAAGGTGTGAAATACATGAAGAGCTTCAAAAGGTGTAAAAATATGAGGAGTATGAAACGGTCTGAAAAATAGGAGGAGCCTGAAGCGGTGTTCAAAAACATGAAGAGCCTGAAAACTTGTGAAAAATATGAAGAGCTTCAAAAGGTGTCAAAAAGAGATGAGCATGAAACGGTCTGAAAAATAGGAGGAGCATGAAACGGTGATCAGAAACATGAAGAGCCTGAAAAGGTGTGAAAAATATGAAGAGATTCAAAAGGTGTCAAAAATATGAGGAGCATGAAACGGTGTTGAAAAACATGAAGAGCCTGAAAAGGTGTGAAAAATATGAACAGCTTCAAAAAGTGTCAAAAATATGAGGAGCATGAAACGGTCTGAAAAATAGGCGGAGTATGAAGCGGTGTTGAAAAACATGAAGAGCCTGAAAACGCGTGAAAAATATGAAGAGCTTCAAATGTTGTGAAAAATATGAAGAGCTTCAAAAGTTGTGAAAAATATGAAGAGCTTCAAATGTGTCAAAAATGAGATGAGCATGAAACGGTTTGAAAAACAGGAGGAGCATGAAGTGGTGTTGAAAAAAAAGAAGAGACTGAAAAGGTGTGAAATGTATGAGGATCATAAAAAGGTGTCAAAAATATGAGGAGCAAGAAACGGTCTGAGAAATAGGAAGAGCAAGAAGCGGTGTTCAAAAACATGAAAAGCCTGAAAAGTTGTGAAATATATGCAGAGCTTCAAAAGGTGTCAAAAATGAGATGAGCATCAAACGGTCTGAAATATAGGAGGAGCATGAAGAGGTGTTGAAAAAAAAGAAGAGACTGAAAAGTTGTGAAATATATGAAGAGCTTCAAAAGGTGTCAAAAATATGAGGAGAATGAAACGGTCTGAAAAATAGCAGGAGCATGAAGCTGTGTTGAGAAACATGAAGAGCCTGAAAAGGTGTGAAAAATATGAAGAACTTCAAAAGGTGTCAAAAATATGAGGAGCATGAAACGGTTTGAAAAATAGGAGGATCATGAAGCGGTGTTCAAAAACATGAAGAACCTGAAAAGGTGTGAAAAATATGAAGAGCTTCAAAAAGTGTAAAAAATATGAGGAGCAAGAAACGGTCTGAAAAATAGGAGGAGCATGAAACGGTGATCAAAAACATGAAGAGCCTGAAAAGGTGTGAAATATATGAAGAGCTTCAAAAGGTGTGAAATACATGAGGAGCATGAAATGGTCTGAAAAATAGGAGAAGCATGAAACGGTGATCAGAAACATGAAGAGCCTGAAAAATTGTGAAATATATGAAGAGCTTCAAAAGGTGTGAAATTCATGAGGAGCATGAAACGGTCTGAAAAATAGGAGAAGCATGAAGTGGTGTGGAAAAACATGAAGAGCCTGAAAAGGTGTGAAAAATATGAAGAGCTTCAAAAGGTGTGAAATATATGAGGAGCATTAAACTCTCTGAAAAATAGGAGGAGCATGAAGTGGTGTTCAAAAACATGAAGAGCTTGAAAAGTTGTGAAAAATATGAAGAGCTTCAAAAGGTGTGAAAAATATGAGGAGCATGAAACGGTCTGAAAATAGATGCGGCATGAAATGGTGTTGAGAAACATGAAGACAGTGAAAAGGTGTGAAAAATATGAAGAGCTTCAAAAGGTGTGAAATACATGAGGAGCATGAAACGAGCTGAAAAATAGCAGCATGAAGTGGTGTGGAAAAACATGAAGAGCCTGAAAAGGTGTGAAAAATATGAAGAGCTTCAAAAGGAGTGAAATACATTAGGAGCATGACACACTCTGAAAAATAGGAGGAGCATGAAGCGGTGTTCAAAAACATGAAGAGCCTAAAAAGTTGTGAAAAATATGAAAAGCTTCAAAAGGTGTCAAAAATGAGATGAGCATGAAACGGTCTGAAAAATAGGAGGATCATGAAACGGTGTTGAAAAACATGAAGAGCCTGAAAATGTGTGAAAAATATGAAGAGTTTCAAAAGGTGTCAAAAATATGAGGAGCATGAAATGTCCTGAAAAATAGATGCGGCATCAAATGGTGTTGAAAAACATGAAAAGCCTGAAAAGGTGTGAAAATTATGAAGAGCTTCAAAAGGTATGAAAAATATGAGGAGCATGAAACGGCCTGAAAAATAGAAGCAGCATGAAACGGTGTTGAAAAATATGATGAGCCTGAAAAGGTGTGAAAAATATGAATAGCTTCAAAAGGGGTCAAAAATATGAAGAGCATGAAACGGTCTGTAAAATAGGAGGATCATGAAGCGGTGTACAAAATCATGAAGAGCCTGAAAAGGTGTGAAAAATATGAAGAGCTTCAAAACGTGTCAAAAATATGAGGAGCATGAAACGGTCTGATAAATAGGAGGAGCAAGAAGCGGTGTTGAAAAAAATGAACAGCCTGAAAACGTTTGAAAAATATGAAGAGCTTCAAAAGGTGTGAAATTAATGAGGAGCATGAAACGGTCTGAAAAATACGAGAAGCATGAAGTGGTGTGGAAACACATGAAGAACCTGAAAAGGTGTGAAAAATATGAAGAGTTTCAAAAGGTGTCAAAAATATGAAGAGCATGAAACGGTCTGAAAATTTGAAGGATCATGAGCGGTGTTCAAAAACATGAGGAGCCTGAAAAGGTGTGAAAAATATGAAGAGCTTCAAATGGTGTCAACAATATGAGAAGCATGAAACGGTCTGAAAGATAGGAGGAGCATGAAACGGTGATCAGAAACATGAAAAGCCTGAAAAGTTGTGAAAAATATGAAGAGCTTCTAAAGGTGTGAAATTCATGAGGAGCATGAAACGGTCTGAAAAATAGGAGAAGCATGAAGTGGTGTGGAAAAACATGAAGAGCCTGAAAAGGTGTGAAAAATATGAAGAGCTTCAAAAGGTGTGAAATACATGAGGAGCCTGAAACTCTCTGAAAAATAGGAAGAGCATGAAGTGGTGTTCAAAAACATGAAGAGTCTGAAAAGGTGTGAAAAATATGAAGAGCTTCAATAGGTGTGAAAAATATGAGGAGCAGTATACGGTGTGAAAAATAGGAGGAGCATGAAGCGGTGTTCAAAAACATGAAGAGTCTGAAAAGTTGTGAAAAATATGAAGAGCTTCAAAAGGTGTCAAAAATACGAGGAGCATGAAACGGTCTGAAAAATAGGAGGAGCATGAAGCGTTGGTCAAAAACGTGAAGAGCCTGAAAAGGTGTGAAATATATGAAGAGCTTCAAAACGTGTAAAAAATATGAGGAGCATGAAACGGTCTGAAAAATAGAAGCAGCATGAAGCGGTGTTCAAAAACATGAATAGCCTGAAAACGTGTGAAAAATATGAAGAGATTCAGAAGGTGTGAAAAATATGAAGAGCTCAAAAGGTGTCAAAAATGAGATGAGCATGAAACGGTCTGAATAATAGGGAGCCATGAAGCGGTGTTGAAAAACATGAGGAGCCTGAAAAGGTGTGAAAAATATGAAGAGCTTCAAAAGGTGTCAAATTATGAGGAGCATGAAACGGTCTGAAAAATAGGAGGAGCATGAAGCGGTGTTGAAAAACATGAAGAGCCTGAAAATGTGTGCAAAATATGAAGAGCTTCAAAAGTGTGAAATACATGAGGAGCATGAAACGGTCTGAAAATTAGGAGGAGCAAGAAGCAGTGTTCAAAAACATGAAGAGCCCGAAAAGGTGTGAAAAATATGAAGAGCTTCTAAAGGTGTCAAAATGAGATGAGCATGAAAAGGTCTGAAAAATAGGAGGAGCATGAAGCGGTGTTGAAAATCATAAATAGCCTGAAAAGTTGTGAAAAATATGAAGAGCTTCAAAAATGTGAAAAATATGAAGAGTTTCAAAAGGTGTCAAAATGACATGAGCATGAAACGGTCTGAAAAACAGGAGGAGCATGAAGTGGTGTTGAAAAACATGAGGAGCCTGAAAAGGTGTGAAATATATGAAGAGCTTCAAAAGATGTCAAAAATATGAGGAGAAAGAAACGGTCTGCAAAATAGGAGGAGCATGAAATGGTGTTCAAAAACACGAAGAGCATGAAAAGGTGTGAGAAATATGAAGAGCTTCAAAATGTGTGAAAAATATGAAGAGCATGAAACGGTCTGAAAAATAGGAGGAGCATGAAGTGGTGTTCAAAAACATGACGAGCCTGAAAAGGTGTGAAAAATATGAATAGCTTCAAAAGGTGTGATATTCATGAGGAGCATGAAAGCTTTCTGAAAAATAGGAGAAGCATGAAGTGGTGTGGAAAAACATGAAGAGCCTGAAAAGGTGTGAAAAATATGAAGAGCTTCAAAAGGTGTTAAAAATATGAGAAGCATGAAACGGTCTGAAAATATGGAGGATCATGAGCGGTGTTCAAAAACATGAATAGCCTGATAAGCTGTGAAAAATATTAAGAGCTTCAAAAGGTGTCAAAAATACGAGGAGCATGAAACGGTCTGAAAAATAGGAGGATCATGAAGCGGTGTTCAAAATTATGAAGAGCCTGAAAAGGTGTGAGAAATATGAAGAGCTTCAAAAGGTGTCAAAATTATGAGGAGCATGAAACGGTCTGCAAAAAAGCAGGAGCATGAAGTGGTATTGAAAAACATGAAGAGCCTGAAAAGTGTGAAAAATATGAAGAGCTTCAAAAGGTGTGAAATATATGAGGAACATGAAACGGTCTGAAATATTGGAGCAGCATGAAGGGTTGTGGAAAAACATGAACAGTTTGAAAAGGTGTGAAAATTATGAAGTGCTTCAAATGGTGTCAAAAATATGAAGAGCATGAAACGGTCTGAAAAATAGGAGAATCATGAAGCGGTGTTCAAAATCATGAAGAGCCTGAAAAGGTGTGAAAAATATGAAGAGCTTCAAAAGGTGTCAAAATTAAGAGGAGCATGAAATGGTCTGAAAAATAGGAGGATCATGAAGCGGTGTTCAAAATTATGAAGAGCCTGAAATCGTGTGAAAAATATGAAGAGCTTCAAAAGGTGTCAAAATTATGAGGAGCATGAAACGGTCTGAAAAATAGGAGGAGCATGAAACGGTGATCGAAAACATGAGGAGCCTGAAAAGGTGTGAAAAATATGAAGAGCTTCAAAAAGTGCCAAATATTAGATTAGCATGAAAGGGTCTGAAAAATAGGAGGAGCCTGAAGAGGTGTTGAAAAACATGAAGAGCCTGAAAAAGTGTGAAAAATATGAAGAGCTTCAAAAATATGAAAATTATGAAGAGCTTCAAAAGGTGTGAAAAATATGAAGAGCTTCAAAAGATGTCAAAAATTAGATGAGCATGAAACGATGTGAAAAATAGGAGCAGCATGAAGTGGTGTTGAAAATCATGAAGAGCCTGAAAAAGTGTGAAATATATGCAGAGCTTCAAAAGGTGTCAAAAATATGAGGAGAAGGAAACCGTCTGAAACATACGAGGAGGAAGAAGTGTTGTTGAAAAACATGAAGAGCCTGAAAAGGTGTGAAAAATATGAAGAGATTCAAAAGGTGTCACAAATATGAGGAGCATGAAACGGTGTTGAAAAACATGAAGAGCCTGAAAAGGTGTGAAAAATATGAACAGCTTCAAAAAGTGTCAAAAATATGAGGAGCATGAAACGGTCTGAAAAATAGGCGGAGTATGAAGCGGTGTTGAAAAACATGAAGAGCCTGAAAACGCGTGAAAAATATGAAGAGCTTCAAAAGTTGTGAAAAATATGAAGAGCTTCAAAAGTTGTGAAAAATATGAAGAGCTTCAAATGTGTCAAAAATGAGATGAGCATGAAACGGTTTGAAAAACAGGAGGAGCATGAAGTGGTGTTGAAAAAAAAGAAGAGACTGAAAAGGTGTGAAATATATGAGGATCATAAAAAAGGTGTCAAAAATATGAGGAGCATGAAAAGGTCTGCAAAAAGGAGGAGAATGAAGTGGTGTTGAAAAACCTGAAGAGCCTGAAAAGGTGTGAAAAATATGAAGAGCTTCAAAAGGTGTGAAATACATGAGGAGCATGAAAGGGTCTGAAAAATAGGAGGATTATGAAACAGTGTTCAAAAACATGAGAGCCTGAAAAGGTGGGGAAAATATGAAGAGCCTCAAATCGTGTCAAATATATGAGAAGTATGAAACGGTATGATAATTAGCAGGAGCATGAAGCGGTGTTGAAAAACAGGAAGAGTCTGAAATCGTGTGAAAAATATGAAGAGCTTCAAAAATGTGAAAAATATGAAGAGCTTCAAAAGGTTTGAAAAATATGAAGAGCTTGAAAAGGTGTCAAAAATGAGATGAGCATGAAACGGTCTGAAAAATAGGAGGAGCATGAAATGGTGTTGAAAATCATGAAGAGAATGAAAAGGTGTGAAAAATATGAAGAGCTTCAAAAGGTGTCAAAAATATGAGGAGCATGAAATGGTCTGAAAAATAGGAGGAGTATGAAGCGGTGTTCAAAAACATGAAGTGCCTGAAAAGGTGTGAAAAATTAGAAGAGCTTCAAAAGGTGTCAAAAATATGAGGAGCATGAAACGGTCTGAAAAATAGGAGGATCATAAAGCGGTGTTGCAAAACCGGAAGAGCCTGAAAAGGTGTGAAAACTATGAATAGCTTCAAAAGGTGTCAAAAATGAGATGTTTATGAAACGGACTGAAAAATTGGAGGAGCATGAAGTGGTGTTGAAAAATATTAAGAGACTGAAAAGGTGTGCAAAATATGAAGAGCTTCAAAATTTGTCAAAAATATGAGGAGCATGAAAAGGTCTGAAAAATAGGAGGAGCATGAAACGGTGTTCAAAAACATGAAGAGCTTGAAAAGGTGTAAAAAATATGAAGAGTTTCAAAAGGTGTGAAATACATGAGGAGCATGAAACGTTCTGAAATATAGGAGGACCATAAAGCGGTGTTGAAAAACATGAAGAGCCTGAAAAGGTGTGAAATATATGAAGAGCTTCAAAAGGTGTCAAAAATATGAGGAGCATGAAACGGTCTGAAAAATAGGAGGAGCATGAAGCGGTGTTCAAAAACATGAAGAGCCTGAAAAGGTGTGAAAAATATGAAGAGCTTCAAAAGGTGTGAAAAATATGAGGAGCATGAAACGGTCTGAAAAATATGAGGAGCCTGAAGCGGTGTTCAAAAACATGAAGAGCCTGAAAACTTGTGAAAAATATGAAGAGCTTCAAAAGGTGTCAAAAAGAGATGAGCATGAAACGGTCTGAAAAATAGGAGGAGCATGAAACGGTGATCAGAAACATGAAGAGCCTGAAAAGGTGTGAAAAATATGAAGAGCTTCAAAAGGTGTGAAAAATATGAGGAGCATGAAACGGTCTGAAAAATAGGAGGAGCATGAAGCGGTGTTGAAAAACATGAAGCTCCTGAAAAGGTGTGAAAACTATGAAGAGCTTCAAAAGGTGTGAAAACTATGAAGAGCTTGAAAAGGTGTCAAATATTAGATGAGCATGAAACGGTCTGAAAAATAGGAGGAGCATGAAGTGGTGTTGAAAAAAATGAAGCGCCTGAAAAGGTGTGAATAATATGAAGAGACTCAAAAGGTGTCAAAAATATGAGGATTATGAAACGGTATGATAAATAGCAGGAGCATGAAGCGGTGTTGAAAAACATGAAGAGTCGGAAATCATGTGAAAAATATGAAGAGCTTCAAAAATGTGACAAATATGAAGAGCTTCAAAAGGTGTGAAAAATATGAAGAGCTTCAAAAGGTGTCAAAAATGAGATGAGCATGAAACTGTCTGGAAATTAGCAGGAGCTGAAGCGGTGTTCAAAAACATGAAGAGCCTGAAAACGTGTGAAAAATATGAAGAGCTTCAAAAGGTGTCAAAAATATGAGGAGCATGAAACGGTCTGAAAATAAGGAGGAGCATGAAGCGGTGTTCAAAAACATGAAGGGCCTGAAAAGGTGTGAAAAATGTGAAGAGCTTCAAAAGGTGTGAAAAATATGAGGAGAATGAAACGTTCTGAAAAATAGGAGGATCTTGAAACAGTGTTCAAAAACATGAAGAGCCTGAAAATGTGTGAAAAATATGAAGAGCCTCAAAACGTGTCAAAAATATGAGGAGTATGAAACGGTCTGAAAAATAGGAGGAGGATGAAGCGGTGTTCAAAAACATGAAGAGCCTGAAAATGTGTGAAAAATATGAAGAGCCTCAAAAGGTGTCAAAAATATGAGGAGCATGAAACGGTCGGAAAAATAGGAGGAGCATGAACCGATGTTGAAAAACATGAAGAGCCTGAAAAGGTGTGAAAAATATGAAGAGCTTTAAAAGGTGTGAAAAATATGAAGAGCTTCAAAAGTTGTGAAAAATATGAAGCGCTTCAAAATGTGTCACAAATGAGATGAGCATGAAACGGTCTGAAAAACAGGAGGAGCATGAAACGGTGTTGAAAAACATGAAGAACCTGAAAAGGTGTGAAAAATATGAAGAGCTTCAAAAGGTGTTAAATACGTGAGGAGCATGAAACGGTCTGAAAAATAGTAGGACCATGAAGCGGTGTTCAAAAACATGAAGGGCCTGAAAAGGTGTGAAAAATATGAAGAGCTTCAAAAGTTGTCAAAAATATGAGGAGCATGAAACATTCTGAAAAATAGGAGGAGCATGAAGCGGTGTTCGAAAACATGAAGAGCCTGAAAAGGTGTGAAAAATATGAAGAGCTTCCAAAGGTGTCAAAAATAGGAGGAGCAGGAAACGGTCTGAAAAATACGAGGAGCATGAAGCGGTGTTGAAAAACATGAAGAGTCTTAAAAGATGTGAAAAATATGAAGAGCTTCAAAATGTGTCAAAAATAGGAGGAGGATGAAACGTTGTTAAAAAAACGTGAAGAGACTGAAAAGTTGTGAAATATATGAAGAGCTTCAAAAGGTGTGAAAAATATCAAGAGCTTCAAAAGGTGTGAAATACATGAGGAGCATGAAACTCTCTGAATAATAGGAGGAGCATGAAGTGCTGTTCAAAACATGAAGATCCTGAAAAGGTGTGAAAAATATGAAGAGCTTAAAACGTGTCAAAAATATGAGGAGCATGAAACGGTCTGAAAAATAGGAGGAGCACGACGTGTTGTTGAGAAACGTGAAAAGCCTGAAAACGTGTGAATATATGAAGAGGTTCAAAAGGTGTCAAAACTATGAGGAGCATGAAACGGTCTGAAAAATAGGTGGACCATGAAGAGGTGTTGAAAAAAATGAAGAGCCTGAAAAAGTGTGAAAAATATGAGGAGTTTCAAAAGGTGTTAAAAATATAGGAGAATGAAACGGACTGAAAAATAGGAGGAGCATGAAATGGTGTTCAAAATATGAAGAGATGAAAAGGTGTGAAAAATATGAAGAGCTTCAAACGGTGTCAAAAATATGAGGAGCATGAAACGGTCTGAAAAAGAGGAGGAGCATGAAGCGGTGTTGAAAAACATTAAGAGCTTGAAAAGGTGTGAAATATATGAAGAGCTTCAAAAGGTGTCAAACATATGAGGAGCCTGAAACGGTCTGAAAAATAGGAGGATCATGAAGCGGTGTTGAAAAACATGAAGAGCCTGAAAAGATGTGAAACATACGAAGAGATTCAAAAGGTGTGGAAAAATATGAAGAGCTTCAAAAGGTGTCAAAAATATGAGGAGCATGAAACGGTCTGAAAAATAGGAGGAGCATGAAACAGTGTTCAAAAACATGAAAGCCTGAAAAGTTGTGAAAAATATGAAGAGCTTCAAAACGTGTGAAATACATGAGGAGCATGAAACGGTCTGAAAAATAGGAGGAGCATGAAGCGGTGTTCAAAAACATGAAGAGCCTGAAAAGGTGTGAAAAATATGAAGAGCTTCAAAAGGTGTCAAAAATATGAAGAGCTTCAAAAGGTGTCAAAAATTAGATGAGCATGAAACGGTATGAAAAATAGGAGGAGTATGAAGTGGTGTTGAAAAACATGAAGAGCCTGAAAAGGTGTGAAATATATTAAGAGCTTCAAAAGTTGTGAAAAATATGAAGAGCTTCAAAAGGTGTCAAAAATATGAGGAGCATTCAACGGTCTGAAAAATAGGAGGAGCATGAAACGGTGTTCAAAAACATGAAGAGCCTGAAAAGGTGTGATAAATATGAAGAGCTTCAAAAGGTGTTAAATTCATGAGGAGCATGAAACGGTCTGAAAAATAGGAGGAGAATAAAGCTGTGTTGAAAAACTTGAAGAGCCTGAAAAGGTGTGGAAAATATGAAGAGCTTCAAAAGGTGTCAAAAATATGAGGAGCATGAAGAAGTCTGAAAAATGGGAGGAGCATGAAGCGGCGTTAAAAAACATGAAGAGCCTGAAAAGGTGTGAAAAATATGAAGAGCTCAAAAGGCGTGACAAATATGAAGAGCTTCAAAAGGTGTCAAAAATTAGATGAGCATGAAACGGCCTGAAAAATAGGAGGAGCATGAAGAGGTGTTTAAAAAACATGAAGAGCCTGAAAAAGTGTGAAAAATATGAAGAGCTTCAAAAGGTGTCAAAAATAGGAAGAGCATTAAACGGTCTGAAAAACAGGAGGAGCATGAAGCGGGGTTGCAAAACATGAAGAGCCTGAAAAGGTGTGAATAATATGAAGAGCTTCAAAAGTTGTCAAAAATATGAGGAGCATGAAACAGTCTGAAAAATAGGAGGAGCATGAAACGGTGTTCAAAAACATGAAGAGCCTGAAAAGGTGTGAAAAATATGAAGAACTTCAAAAGGTGGGAAAAATATGAAGAGCTTCAAAAGGTGTCAAATATTGGATGATCAAGAAAAGTTCTGAAAAATAGGAGGAGCATGAAATGTTGTTGAAAAAATGAAGAGCCTGAGAAGGAGTGAAATATATGAAGAGATGCAAAAGGTGTGAAAAATATGAAGAGCTTCAAAAGGTGTCAAAAATATGAGGAGCATGAAACGGTCAGAAAAACAGGAGGACCATGAAGCGGTGTTCAAAAACATGAAGAGCCTGCAAAGGTGTGAAAAATATGAAGAGCTTCTAAAGGTGTCAAAAATATGAGGAGCATGAAACGGTCTGAAAAATAGGAGAAGCATGAAGCGGTTTTCAAAAATATGAAGAGCCTGAAAAGGTGTGAAATATATGAATAGCTTCAAAAGGTGTGAAAAATAGAGGAGCATGAAACGGTCTGCAAACCTGGAGGAGCATGAAGCGGTGTTGAAAAACATGAAAAGCCTGAAAAGGTGTGAAAAATATAAAGAGCTTCAAAACATGTGAAAAATATGAGGAGCATGACACGGTCTGAAAAATAGGAGGAACATGAAGCGGTGTTGAAAAACATGAAGAGCCTGAAAAGGTGTGAAATATATGAATAGCTTCAAAAGGTGTGAAAAAAAGAGGAGCATGAAACGGTCTGCAAAACTGGAGGAGCATGACGTGGTTGTGAAAAACGTGAAGAGTCTGAAAAGTTGTGAAAAATATGAAGAGCTTCAAAAGGTGTCAAAAATATGAGGAGCATGACACGGTCTGAAAAATAGGAGGAACATGAAGCCATGTTCAAAAACATGAAGAGCCTGGAAAGGTGTGAAAAATATGAAGAGTTTCAAAAATATCAAAAATATGAGGAGCTTCAAAAGGTGTGAAAAATATGAGGAGAACGAAACGATCTGAAAAATAGGAGGAGCAAGAAAGGGTTTTCAAAACATGAAGAGCTTGAAAAGGTGTGAAATATATGAATAGATTCAAAAAGTGTGAAAAATATGAAGAGTTTCAAAATGTGTCAAAAATGAGATGAGCATGAAACGGTCTGAAAAAGTGGAGGAGCATCAAGCAGTGTTCAAAAACATGAAGAGCCTGACAAGTGGTGTAAAATATGTACAGCTTCAAAAGGTGTCAAATATATGAGAAGCATGAAATGGACTGAAAAATAGGAGGAGCTTGAAACGCTGTTAAAAAACACGAAGAGCCTGAAAAGGTGTGAAATATACGAAGAGCTTCAAAAGGTGTGAAAAATATGAAGAGCTTCAAAAGGTGTGAAAAATATGAAGAGCTTCAAAAGGTGTGAAAAATGAGATGAGCATGAAAAGGTCTGAAAAATAGGAAGAGCATGAAGTGGTGAAGATAAACATGAAGAGCCTGAATAAGTGTGAAATATATGAAGAGCTTCAAAAGGTGTGAAAAATATGGGGAGCTTCAAAAGGTGTCAAAAATATGAGGAGCATGAAACGGTCCGAAAAATAGGAGCAGCATGAAACAGTGTTCAAAAACATGAAGAGCCTGAAAAGATGTGAAATATATGAAGAGCTTCAAAAAGTGTGAAAAATATGAGGAGCATGAAAGGGTCTGAAAAAATGGAGGAGCATGAAGCGGTGTTGAAAAACATGAAGAGACTGAAATGGTGTGAAAAATGTGAAGAGCTTCAAAAGGTGTCAAAAATATGGGGACCATGAAACGGTCTGAAAAATATTAGGAGTATGAAGTGGTGTTGAAAAACATGAAGAGCCTGAAAAGGTGTGAAAAATATGAAGAGCTTCAAAAGGTGTCAAAAATATGAGGAGCTTCTAACTGTCTGAAAAATAGGAGAAGCATGAAGCGGTGTTGAAAAACATGAAGAGCCTGAAGAAGTATGAAATATATGAAGAGTTTCAAAAGGTGTCAAAAAGATGAGGAGGATGAAACGGTCTGAAAAATAGGAGGAGCATGAAGCAGTGTTGAAAAACATGAAGAACCTGAAAAGGTGTGAAAAATATGAAGAGCTACAAAAGGTGTCAAAAATATGAATTGCTTCAAAAGGTGTCAAAAATGAGATGAGCATGAAATGGTCTGAAAAATAGGAAGAGCATGAAGTGGTGTTGAAAAACATGAAGAGGCTGAAAAAGTGTGAAATATATGAAGAGCTTCTAAATGGGTGAAAAATATGGGGAGCTTCAAAAGGTGTCAAAAATATGAGGAGCATGATACGGTCTGAAAAATAGGAGCAGCATGAAACAGTGTTCAAAAACATGAAGAGCCTGAAAAGGCGTGAAATATATGAAGAGCTTCAAAAAGTGTGAAAAATATTAGGAGCATGAAACGGTCTGAAAAAATGGAGGAGCATGAAGCGGTGTTGAAAAACATGAAGAGCCTGAAAAGGTTTGAAAAATATGAAGAGCTTCAAAAGGTGTCAAAATTACGAGGAGCATTAAACGGTCTGAAAAATAGGAGCAGCATGAAACAGTGTTCAAAAACATGAAGAGCCTGAAAAGGCGTGAAATATATGAAGAGCTTCAAAAAGTGTGAAAAATATTAGGAGCATGAAACGGTCTGAAAAAATGGAGGAGCATGAAGCGGTGTTGAAAAACATGAAGAGACTGAAATGGTGTGAAAAATATGAAGAGCTTCAAAAGGTGTCAAAAATATGGGGACCATGAAACGGTCTGAAAAATAGGAGGAGCATGAAACGGTGTTCAAATACATGAAGAGCCTGAAAAGGTGTGAAAAATATGAAGAGCTTCAAAAGGTGTGAAAAATATGAAGAGCTTCAAAAGCTGTAAAAAATGAGATGAGCATGAAACGGTGTGAAAAATAGGAGGAGCATGAAGTGGTGTTGAAAAACATGAAGAGCCTGAAAAAGTGTGAAATATATGAAGAGCTTCAAAAGGTGTGAAAAATATGAGGAGCTTCAAAAGGTGTCAAAAATATCAGGAGCATAAAACGGTCTGAAAAATAGGAGGAGCATGAAGCGGTGTTGAAAAACATTTAGAGACTGAAAACGTGTGAAAAATAAGAAGAGTTTCAAAAGGTGTGAAAAATATGAAGAGATTCAAAGGTGTCAAAAATATGAGGAGCATGAAACGGTGTGAAAAATAGGAGGAGCATGAAGCGGTGTGGAAAAACATGAAGAGCCTGAAAAACTGTGAAAAATATGAAGAACTTCAAAAGGTGTTCAAAAATATGAAGAGCTTCAAAAGGTGTCAAAAATAATGAGGAGAATGAAACGGTCTGAATAATAGGAGGAGCATAAAGTGGTGTTCAAAATCATGAAGAACCTTAAAAGGTGTGAAAAATATGAAGAGCTTCAAAAGGTGTGAAAAAAATGAAGATTTTCAAAATCTGTCAAAAATATGAGGAGCATGAAACCATCTGAAAAATAGGAGCAGCATGAAACGGTGTTCAAAGACATGAAGAGTCTGAAAAGGTGTGAAAAATATGAAGACCTTCAAAAGGTGTCAAAAAGAGGAGGCACATGAAACTGTCTGAAAAATAGGAGGAGCATGAAGCGGTGTGGAAAAACATGAAGAGCCTGAAAAAGTGTGAAAAATATGAAGAGCTTCAAAAGGTGTTCAAAAATATGAAGAGCTTCAAAAGGTGTCAAAAATAATGAGGAGAATGAAGCGGTCTGAATAATAGGAGGAGCATAAAGTGGTGTTCAAAATCATGAAGAGCCTTAAAAGGTGTGAAAAATATAAAGAGCTTCAAAAGGTGTGAAAAAAATGAAGAGCTTCAAAATCTGTCAAAAATGTGAGGAGCATGAAACGATCTGAAAAATAGGAGCAGCAAGAAGTGGTGTACAAAGACATGAAGAGCCTGAAAAGGTGTGAAAAATATGAAGAGCTTCAAACCGTGTCAAAAATATGAGGAGCATGAAACGATCTGAAAAATAGGAGGAGCAAGAAGCGGTGTTGAAAAAAATGAAGAGCCTGAAAACGTTTGAAAAATATGAAGAGCTTCAAAAGGTGTGGAAAATATGAAGAGCTTCAAAATGTGTCAAAAGTGAAATGAGCATGAAACGGTCTGAAAAATCGGAGGAGCATGAAGTGGTGTTGAAAAACATGAAGAGCCTGAAAACGTTTGAGAAATATGAAGAGATTCAAAATGTGTGAAATATATGAAGAGCTTCAAAAGGTGTCAGAAATGATAGAAGCATGAAACGGTCTGAAAAATAGGATGAGCAAGAAGGGGTGTTGAAAAACATGAAGAGCCTGAAAACGTTTGAGAAATATGAAGAGATTCAAAAGGTGTGAAAAATATGAAGAGCTTCAAAAGGTTTAAAAAATATGAAGAGCTTCAAAAGCTGTGAAATAGATGAGGAGCATGAAACGGTCTGAAAAAATAGGAGGAGCATGAAGCGGTGTTAAAAAACATGAAGAGCCTGAAAAGGTGTGAAATATATGAAGACATTCAAAAGGTGTCAAAAATATGAGGAGCATGAAACGCTCTGAAAAATAGGAGGATCATGAAGCGGTGTTGAAAAAACATGAAAAGCCTGAGAAGGTGTGAAAAATATGAAGAGTTTCAAAAGGTGTCAAAAATATGAGGAGCATGAAACTGTCTGAAAAACAGGAAGAGCATGAAACCGTGTTCAAAAACATGAAGAGCTTGAAAAGGTGTGAAAAATATGAAGAGCTTCAAAAGGTGTGAAATACATGAGGAGCATGAAACGGTCTGAAAAATAGGAGGAGCATAAAGTGGTGTTGAAAAACATGAAGAGCCTGAAAATGTGTGAAAAATATGAAGAGCTTCAAAAGGTGTGAAAAATATGACGAGCATGAAGCGGTCTGAAAAATAGGAGGAGCATGAAGCGGTTTTGAGAAACATGGAGAGCCTGAAAAGGTGTGAAAAATATGAAGAGCTTCCAAAGGTGTGAAATACATGAGGAGCATGAAACGGTCTGAAAAATAGGAGGAGCATGAAGCGGTGTTGAGAAACATGGAGAGCCTGAAAAGGTGAGAAAAATATGAAGAGCTTCAAAAGGTGTCAAAAATATGAGGAGCATGAAACGGGCTGAAAAATACGAAGAGCATGAAACGGTGTTGAAAAACATGAAGAGCCTGAAAAGGTGTGAAAAATATGAAGAGCTTCAAAAGGTGTCAAAAATATGAGGAGCATGAACTGGACTGAAAAATAGGAAGAGCATGAAGCGGTGTTGAAAAACGTGAAAAGCCTGAAAAGGTGTGAAAAATATGAAGAGATTCAAAAGGTGTCAAGATGATGAGGAGGATGAAACGGTCTGAAAAATACGAGGACCATGATGCGAAGTTGAAAAACATGAAGAGCCTGAAAACGTTTGAGAAATATGAAGAGCTTCAAAGGTGTGAAATATATGAAGAGCTTCAAAAGGTGTCAGAAATGAGAGAAGCATGAAACGGTCTGAAAAATAGGATGAGCAAGAAGCGGTGTTGAAAAACATGAAGAGCCTGAAAAAGTTTGAGAAATATGAAGAGCTTCAAAAGATGTCAAAAATGAGATGAGCATGAACCAGTCTGAAAAATAGGAGGAGCATGAAACCCTGTTCAAGAATATGAAGAGCATAAAAAGGTGTGAAAAATATAAAGAGCTTCAAAAGTTGTGAAATACATGAGGAGCATGAAACGGTCTGAAAATTGGGAGGAGCATGAAACGGTGTTCAAATACATGAAGAGCCTGAAAAGGTGTGAAAAATACGAAGAGCTTCAAAAGGTGTCAAGAATACGAAGAGCTTTAAAAGGTGTCAAAAATACGAGGAGTATGGAACGGTCTGAAAAATAGGAGGAGCATGAAGCAGTGTTGAAAAGCATGAAGAGCCTGAAAAGTTGTGAAAAATATGAAGAGCTTCAAAAGGTGTCAAAAATATGAGTATCATGAAACGGTCTGAAAAATAGGAGGAGCATGAAGCGGTGTAGAAAAACATGAAGAGACTGAAAAGGTGTGAAAAATATGAAGAGCTTCTAAAGGTGTCAACAATATGAGGATCATGAACGGTGTGAAAAACAGGAGGAGCATGAAGTGCTGTTGAGAAACATGAAGAGGCTGAAAAGGTGTGAAAAATATGAATAGCTTCAAAAGTTTTCAAATATATGAGGAGCATGAAACTATCTTTAAAATAGGAGGAGCATGAAACGGTGTTGAGAAACATGAAGAGCCTGAAAAGGTGTGAAAAATATGAAGACCTTCAAAAGGTGTCAAAAAGAGGAGGCACATGAAACTGTCTGAAAAATAGGAGGAGCATGAAGCGGTGTGGAAAAACATGAAGAGCCTGAAAAAGTGTGAAAAATATGAAGAGCTTCAAAAGGTGTTCAAAAATATGAAGAGCTTCAAAAGGTGTCAAAAATAATGAGGAGAATGAAGCGGTCTGAATAATAGGAGGAGCATAAAGTGGTGTTCAAAATCATGAAGAACCTTAAAAGGTGTGAAAAATATGAAGAGCTTCAAAAGGTGTGAAAAAAAGGAAGAGCTTCAAAATCTGTCAAAAATATGAGGAGCATGAAACCATCTGAAAAATAGGAGCAGCATGAAACGGTGTTCAAAGACATGAAGAGTCTGAAAAGGTGTGAAAAATATGAAGAGCTTCAAAAGGTGTGAAAAAATGAAGAGCTTCAAAATCTGTCAAAAATATGAGGAGCATGAAACGATTTGATAAATAGGAGCAGCATGAAACGGTGTTCAAAGACATGAAGAGCCTGAAAAGGTGTGAAAAATATGAGGAACTTCAAAACGTGTCAAAAATATGAGGAGCATGAAACGATCTGAAAAATATGATGAGCAAGAAGGGGTGTTGAAAAACATGAACAGCCTGAAAACGTTTGAGAATATGAAGAGATTCAAAAGGTGTGAAAAATATGAAGAGCTTCAAAAGGTGTCAAAAATGAGATGAGCATGAAACAGTCCGAAAAATAGGAGGAGCCTGAAATCGTGTTCAAAAACATGAAGAGCCTAAAAAGGTATGAAAAATATAAAGAGCTTCAAACGGTGTGAAATACATGAGGAGTATGAAACGGTCTGAAAAATAGGAGGAGCAAGAAGCGGTGCTGAAAAAGATTAAGAGCCTGAAAACGTTTGAAAAATATGAAGAGCTTCAAAAGTTGTGGAAAATATTAAGAGCTTCAAAATGTGTCAAAAGTGAGATGAGTATGAAACGGTCTGAAAAATAGGAGGAGCATGAAGTGGTGTTGAAAAACATGAAGAACCTGAAAGTGTGTGAAATATATGAAGAGATTGAAAAGGTGTCAAATATATGAGGAGCATGAATCGGTGTTGAAAAACATGAAGAGCCTGAAAATGTGTGAAAAATATGAAGAGCCTCAAAAGGTGTCAAAAATATGAGGAGCATGAAACGGTCTGAAAAATAGGAGAAGCATGAAGCGGTGTTGAAAAAAAAGAAGAACATGAAAAGGTGTGAAAAATATGAAGAGCTTCAAAAGGTGTCAAAAATATGAGGAGCATGAACCGGTCTGAAAAATAGGAGGAGCATGAAGCGGTGTTCAAAAACATGGAGAGCATGAAAAGGTGTGAAAAATATGAAGAGCTTCAAAAGGTCTCAAAAATATGAGGAGCATGAAACGGTCTGAAAAATAGGAAGAGCATGAAGCGGTGTTGAAAAACATGAAGAGCCTGAAAAGCTGTGAAAAATATGAAGAGCTTCAAAAGGTGTCAAAAATATGAGGAGCATGAAACTGTCTGAAAAATAGGAGGAGCATGAAGCGGTGTTGAAAAACATGTAGAGCATGAAAAGGTGTGAAAACTATGAAGAGCTTCAAAAGGTGTCAAAAATATGAGGAGCATGAAACTGTCTGAAAAATAGGAGGAGCATGAAGCAGTGTTCAAAGACATGAAGAGCCTGAAAAGGTGTGAAAAATATGAAGAGCTTCAAAAGTTGTCAAAAATATGAGGAGCATGAAACGATCTGAAAAATAGGAGGAGCATGAAGCGGTGTTGAAAAAAATGAAGAGCCTGGAAACGTTTGAAAAATATGAAGAGCTTCAAAAGGTGTGGAAAATATGAAGAGCTTCAAAATGTGTCAAAAGTGAGATGAGCATGAAATGGTCTGAAAAATCGGAGGAGCATGAAGTGGTGTTGAAAAACATGAAGAGCCTGAAAATGTGTGAAATATATGAAGAGCTTCAAAAGGTGTCAGAAATGATAGAAGCATGAAACGGTCTGAAAAATAGGATGAGCAAGAAGGGGTGATGAAAAACATGAAGAGCCTGAAAACGTTTGAGAAATATGAAGAGATTCAAAAGGTGTGAAAAATATGAAGAGCTTCAAAAGGTTTAAAAAATGAGATGAGCATGAAACAGTCCGAAAAATAGGAGGAGCCTGAAATTGTGTTCAAAACATGAAGAGCCTAAAAAGGTGTGAAAAATATAAAGAGCTTCAAAAGGTGTGAAATACATGAGGAGCATGAAACGGTCTGAAAAATAGGAGGAGCATGAAGTGGTGTTGAAAAACATGAAGTGCCTGAAAATGTGTGAAATATATGAAGAGCTTCAAAAGGTGTCAGAAATGAGAGGAGCATGAAACGGTCTGAGAAATAGGAGAAGCATGAAGTGGCTTTGGAAAACATGAAGAGCCTGAAAAGGTGTGAAAAATATGAAGAGCTTCAAAAGGTGTCAAAAATATGAGGAGCATGAAACGATCTGAAAAATAGGAGGAGCATGAAGCGGTGTTGAAAAAAATGAAGAGCCTGGAAACGTTTGAAAAATATGAAGAGCTTCAAAAGGTGTGGAAAATATGAAGAGCTTCAAAATGTGTCAAAAGTGAGATGAGCATGAAACGGTCTGAAAAATCGGAGGAGCATGAAGTGGTGTTGAAAAACATGAAGAGCCTGAAAATGTGTGAAATATATGAAGAGCTTCAAAAGGTGTCAGAAATGATAGAAGCATGAAACGGTCTGAAAAATAGGATGAGCAAGAAGGGGTGATGAAAAACATGAAGAGCCTGAAAACGTTTGAGAAATATGAAGAGATTCAAAAGGTGTGAAAAATATGAAGAGCTTCAAAAGGTTTAAAAAATGAGATGAGCATGAAACAGTCCGAAAAATAGGAGGAGCCTGAAATTGTGTTCAAAACATGAAGAGCCTAAAAAGGTGTGAAAAATATAAAGAGCTTCAAAAGGTGTGAAATACATGAGGAGCATGAAACGGTCTGAAAAATAGGAGGAGCATGAAGTGGTGTTGAAAAACATGAAGTGCCTGAAAATGTGTGAAATATATGAAGAGCTTCAAAAGGTGTCAGAAATGAGAGGAGCATGAAACGGTCTGAGAAATAGGAGAAGCATGAAGTGGCTTTGGAAAACATGAAGAGCCTGAAAAGGTGTGAAAAATATGAAGAGCTTCAAAAGGTGTCAAAAATATGAGGAGCATGAAAAGGTCTGAAAAATAGGAGGAGCATGAAACGGTGTTCAAAAACATGAAGAGCCTGAAAAGGTGTGAAAAATATGAAGAGCTTCAAAACTTGTCAAAATATGAGGAGCATGAAACGGTCTGAAAAATAGGAGGAGCAAGAAATGGTTTTCAAAAACATGAAGAGCCTGAAAAGCTGTGAAAAATATGAAGAGCTTCACACGGTGTTAAAAATATGAGGAGCATGAAACGGTCTGAAATATAGGAGTAGAATGAAGCGGTGTTGAAAAACCTGAAGAGCCTGAAAAGGTGTGAAAAATATGAAGAGCTTCAAAAGGTGTGAAAAATATGAGTAGCCTGAAACGGTCTGAAAAATAGAAGGAGAATGAAACGGTGATGAAGAACATGAAGAGCATGAAAAGGTGTCAAAAATATGAAGATCATCAAAGGGTCTGAAAAATAGGAGGAGAATGAAGCGGTGTTCAAAAACATGAAGAGCCTGAAAAGGTGTGAAAAATATGAGGAGCATGAAACGGTCTGAATATTAGGAGGAGCATGAGGTGGTGTTCAAAAACATGAAGAGCCTGAAAAGGTGTGAAAAATATGAAGAGCTTCAAAAGATGTCACAAATATGAGGAGCATGAAACGGTCTGAAAAATATGAGGAGCATGAATCGGTGTTCAAAAACATGAAGAGCATGAAAAGCTGTGAAAAATATGAAGAGCTTCAAAATGTGTGAAATTCATGAGGATCATGAAACGGTCTGAAAAATATGAGGAGCATGAAACGGTGTTCAAAAACATGAAAACCCTGAAAAAGTGTGAAATATATGAAGAGCTTCAAAAGATGTCAAAAATAGGAGGAGCATGAAGCGGTGTAGAAAAACATGAAGAGTCTGAAAAGGCGTGAAAAATATGAAGAGCTTCAGAAGATGTCAAAAATATGAGGAGCATGACACGTTCAGAAATATAGGAGGAGCATGAAGTGGTGTTGAAAACATGAAGAACCTGAAAAGTTGTGAAAAATATGAAGAGCTTCAAAAGGTGTCAAATATATGAGGAGTATGAAACGGTCTGAAAAATGGGAGGAGCATGAAGGGGTGTTCAAAAACATGAAGAACCTGAAAAGGTGTGAAAAATATGAAGAGATTCAAAAGGTGTCAAAAATATGAGAAGCATGAAACGGTCTGAAAAATAGGAGGAGCATGAAGCGGTGTTGAAAAAGATGAAGAGCTTGAATACGTGTGAAAAATATGAAGAGCTTCAAAAGGTGTCAAAAATATGAGGAGCATGAAACAGTGTGAAAAATAGGAGGAGCATGAAGCGGATTTGAAAAGCATGAAGAGCCTGAAAAGGTGTGAAATATATGAAGAGCTTCAAAAGGTGTAAAAAATATGAGGAGCTTGAAACGGTCTGAAAAATAAGAGGATCTGGTTTCCTCAGTGTGTATGCCCAGAAGTGGGATTGCTGGGTCATATGGCAGTTCTATTTCCAGTTTTTTAAGAAATCTCCACACTGTTTTCCATAGGGGCTGTACTAGTGTGCATTCCCACCAACAGTGTAAGAGGGTTCCCTTTTCTCCACACCATCTCCAGCATTTATTGCTTGTAGACTTTTCGATAGCAGCCATCCTGACTGGCATGTAATGGTACCTCATTGTGGTTTTGATTTGCATTTCTCTAATAATGAGTGATGTTGAGCATCTTTTCATGTGTTTGTTATCCATCTGTATGTCTTCTTTGGAGAAATGTCTGTTTAGTTCTTTGGCTCATTTTTTATTGGGTCATTTATTTTTCTGGAATTGAGCTGCAGGATTTGCTTGTATATTTTTGAGATTAATCCTTTGTCTGTTTCTTCATTTGCTATTATTTTCTCCCAATTTGAGGGCTGTCTTTTCACCTTACTTATAGTTTCCTTTGTAGTGCAAAAGCTTTTAAGTTTCATTAGGTCCCATTTGTTTAGTTTTGCTTTTATTTCCAATATTCTGGGAGGTGGGTCATAGAGGATCTTGCTTTGATTTATGTCGGAGAGTGTTTTGCCTATGTTCTCCTCTAGGAGTTTTATAGTTTCTGGTCTTACATTTAGATCTTTAATCCATTTTGAGTTTATTTTTGTGTATGGTGTTAGAAAGTGTTCTATTTTCATTCTTTTACAAGTGGTTGACCAGTTTTCACAGCACCACTTGTTAAAGAGGTTGTCTTTTTTCCATTGTATATCCTTGCTTCCTTTGTCAAAGATAAGGTGTCCATAGGTTCGTCTGAAAGAGACACGTGCACCCCAATGTTCATCGCAGCACTGTTTATAATAGCCAGGACATGGAAGCAACCTAGATGCCCGTCAGCAGATGAATGGATAAGAAAGCTGTGGTACATATACACCATGGAATATTACTCAGCCATTAAAAAGAATTCATTTGAATCAGTCCTAATGAGATGGATGAAGCTGCAGTCCATTATACAGAGTGAAGTAAGCCAGAAAGATAAAGAACATTAGAGCATGCTGACACATGTATATGGAATTTAGAAAGGTGATAACGATAACCCTATATGCAGAACAGAAAAAGAGACACAGAAATACAGAACAGACTTTTGAATTTTGTGGGAGAATGCGAGGTTGGGATATTTCAAAAGAACAGCATGTATGCTATCTATGGTGAAACAGATCACCAGCCCAGGTAGGATGCATGAGACAAGTGCTCCGGCTTGGTGCACTGGGAAGACCGAGAGGAATCGGGTGGAGAGGGAGGTGGGAGGGGGGATTGGGATTGGGAATACATGTAAATCCATGGCTGATTCATATCAATGTATGACAAAACCGACTGGGAAAAAAAAATTAAAATAATAAAAAAAAATTTAAAAAAAATAACAATAAAAAAAAAATAAGAGGAGCATGAAATGGTGTTCAAAAACATGAAGAGCCTGAAAAGGTGTGGAAATTATGAAGAGCTTCAAAAGGTGTCAAATATATGAGGAGCATAAAACGGTCTGAAACATAGGAGGAGCATGAAGCGGTGTTGAAAAACATGAAGAGCCTGAAAAGGTGTGAAAAATATGAAGAGCTTCAAAAGGTGCCAAAAATATGAAGAGCATGAAACGGTCTGAAAAATAGGAGGAGCATGAAATGGTGTTCAAAAACATGAAGACCTGAAAAAGTGTGAAAAATATGAAGAGCTTCAAAAGGTGTCAAAATATGAAAAGCATGAAACGGTCTGAAAAACAGGAGGAGCATGAAACAGTCTGAAAAATAGGAGGAGCATGAAGCAGTGTTGAAAAACATGAAGAGTCTGAAAAGGTGTGAAAAATATGAAGAGCTTCAAAGGTGTCAAAAATATGAGGAGCATGAAACGGTCTGAAAAATAGGAGGAGCATGAAGCGGTGTTGAAAAACATGAAGAGCCTAAAAAGGTGTGTAAAATATGAAGAGCTTCAAAATATGTGAAAAATATGAAGAGCTTCAAAAGGTGTCAAAAATGAGATGAGCATTAAACGGTGTGAAAAAAATGAGGAGCATGAAGCGGTGTTGGAAATCATGAAGAGTCTGAAAAGGTATGAAATATACGAGGAGCTTCAAAAGGTGTCAAAAATATGAGTGTCATGAAACGGTCTGAAAATTAGGGGGAGCATGAAGCGGTGTTGAAAAACATGAAGAGCCTGAAAAGGTGTCAAAAATATGAAGAGCTTCTAAAGGGGTCAAAAGTAGAGGAGCTTCAAAAGGTGTCAAAAATGAGATGAGAATGAAATGGAGTGAAAATATGAGGAGCATGAAGCCGTTTTGAAAATCATGAAGAGCCTGAAAAGGTGTGAAAAATATGAAGAGCTTCAAAATGTGTCAAAAATATGAGGATCATGAAACGGTCTGAAAAATAGGAGAAGCAGGAAGTGGTGTTGAAAAACATGAAGAGCCTGAAAACGTGTGACAAATATGAAGAGCTTCAAAAGATGTGAAAAATATGAAGAGCTTCAAAAGGTGATAAAAATGAGATGAGCATGAAAAGGTCTGAAAAATATGAGGAGCATGAAGCGGTGTTGGAAATCATGAAGAGTCTGAAAAGCTGTGAAATATATTAAGAGCTTCAAAAGGTGTCAAAAATATGAGGAGCATGAAACGGTCTGAAAAATAGGAGGAGCATGAAGCGGTGTTGAAAAACATGAAGAACCTGAAAAGGTGTGAAAAATATGAAGAGCTTTAAAAGGTGCAAAAACTATGAGGAGCATGAAACGGTCTGAAAAATAGGAGGAGCATGAAAAGGTGTTCAAATGCATGAAGAGCCTGAAAACGTGTGAAAAATATGAAGATCTTCAAAAGGTGTAAAATTCATGAGGAACATGATACGGTCTGGAAAATAGGATGAGCATGAAGTTGTGTTGAAAAACATGAAGAGACTGAAAAGGTGTGAAAAATATGAAGAGGTTCAAAAGGTGTGAAAAATATGATGAGTATGATACGGTCTGAAAAATAAGAGGAGCATGACGCTCTGTTCAAAAACATGAAGAGCCTGAAAAGGTGTGAAAAATATAAAGAGCTTCAAAAGGTGTCAAAAATATAAGGAGCATGAAACGGTCTGATAAATAGGAGGAGCATGAAGCTGTGTTCAAAAACATAAAGATCCTGAAAAGGTATGAAAAATATGAAGAGCTTCAAAAGGTGTGAAAAATATGAGGAGCATGAAACGGTCTGAAAAATAGAAGCAGCATGAAACGGTGTTGAAAAACTTGAAGAGCCTGAAAACGTGTGAAAAATATGAAGAGCTGCAAAAGGTGTGAAAAATATAAAGAGCTTCAAAGGTGACAAAAATGAGATGAGCATGAAACGGTCTGAAAAATAGCAGGAGCATGAAGTGGTGTTGAAAAACATGTAGAGCCTGAAAAGGTGAAAAAAATATGAAAAGCTTCAAAAGGTGTCAAAAATATGAGGAGCATGAAACGGTCTGAAAAAGAGGAGGAGCAAGAAGTGGTGCTGAAAAACATGAATAGCCTAAAAGGTGTGAAAAATATGAAAAGCTTCAAAAGAAGTCACAAATTTGAGGAGCATGAACGGTCTGAAAAATAGGAGGAGCATGAAACAGGGTTCAAAAACATGAAGAGCCTGAAAAGGTGTGAAAAATATGAAGAGCTTCAAAAGGTGTGAAATACATGAGGAGCATGAAACGGTCTGAAAAATAGGAGGAGCATGAAGCTGTGTTGAAAAACATTAAGAGCATGAAAAGATGTGAAAAATATGAAGAGCTTCAAAAGGTGTCAAAAATATGAGGAGAATGAAACGGTCTGAAATATAGGAGGAGAATGAAGCAGTGTTGAAAAACATGAAGAGCCTGAAAAGGTGTGAAAAATATGAAGAGCTTCAAAAGGTGTCAAAAATGAGATGAGCATGAAACGGTCTGAAAAATAAGAGGAGCATGAAGCGGTGTTCAAAAACATAAAGAGCCTGAAAAGGTGTGAAAAATATGAAGAGCTTCAAAAGGTGTCAAAAATATGAGGAGCATGAAACGGTCTGAAAAGTGGGAGGAGCATGAAGCGGTGTTCAAAAACATGAAGAGCCTGAAAAGTTGTGAAAAATATGAAGAGCTTCAAAAGGTGTCAAAAATATGAGGAGCCTGAAACGGTTTGAAAAATAGGTGGAGCAGGAAACGGTGTTGAAAAAAATGAAGAGCCTGAAAAGGTGTGAAAAACATGAAGAGCTTCAAAAGGTGTCAAAATTATGAGGAGCATGAAACGGTCTGAAAAATAGGAGGAGCATGAAGCGGTGTTCAAAACCATGAAGTGCCTGAAAATGTCTGAAAAATATGAAGAGCTTGAAAAGGTGTGAAATATATGAAGAGCTTCAAAAGGTGTCAAAAATGAGATGAGCATGAAAAGGTGTGAAAAATAGGAAGAGCATGAAGCGGTTTTAAAAAAAAATGAAGAGGCTGAAAAGGTGTGAAATATATGAAGAGCTTCAAGAGGTGTCAAAAATATGAAGAGCATGAAATGGTCTGAAAAATAGGAGGAGCATGAAGCGGTGTTGAAAAACATGAAGAGCCTGAAAAGGTGTGAGAAATATGAAGAGCTTTAAAAGGTGTCAAAAATATGAGGAGCATGAAACGGTCTGAAAATTCAGAGGAGCATGAAGCGTTGTTGAAAAACATGAAGAGCCTGAAAAGGTGTGAGAAATATGAAGAGCTTCAAAAGGTGTTAAAAATATGAGTAGCATGAAAGGGTCTGCAAAAAAGGAGGAGCATGAAGTGGTGTTGAAAAACATGAAGAGCCTGAAAAGGTGTGAAAAATATGAAAGCTTCAAAAGGTGTCAAAAAAGAGATGAGCATGAAAATGTCTGAAAAATAGGAGGAGCATGAAGCAGTGTTCAAAAACATGAAGAGCTGAAAACGTGTGAAAAATACGAAGAGCTTCAAAAGGTGTGAAATACATGAGGAGCATGTAACGGTCTGAAAAATAGGAGGAGCATGAAGCGGTGTTGAAAAACATGAAGAGCCTTAAAACGTGTGAAAAATATGAAGAGCTTAAAAAGGTGTTAACTACATGAGGATCATGAAACGGTCTGAAAAATAGGAGGAGCATGAAACGGTGTTCAAAAACAGGAAGAGCCTGAAAATTGGTGAAAAATATGAAGAGCTTCAAAAGGTGTGAAAAATATGAGGAGCATTAAACAGTCTGAAAAATGGGAGGAGCATGAAGTGGTGT
Organism: Dama dama; assembly: GCF_033118175.1. Taxonomy (NCBI): domain Eukaryota; kingdom Metazoa; phylum Chordata; class Mammalia; order Artiodactyla; family Cervidae; genus Dama; species Dama dama. The sequence goes on along the minus strand of NW_026870905.1, from coordinate 1,131,503 downwards.
TGAAAAACATGAAGAGCCTGAAAAGTTGTGAAAAATATGAAGAGCTTCAAAAGGTGTCAAAATATGATGAGCATGAAACGGTCTGAAAAATAGCAGGAGCATGAAGTAGTGTTGAAAAACATGTAGAAACTGAAAAGGTGTAAAAAATATGAAAAGCTTCAAAAGGTGTCAAAAATATGAGGAGAATGAACGGTCTGAAAAATAGGAGGAGCATGAAACAGTCAGAAAAAGAGGAGGAGCAAGAAGTGGTGCTGAAAAACATGAAGAGCCTAAAAGGTGTGAAAAATATGAAAAGCTTCAAAAGATGTCACAAATATGAGGAGCATGAACGGTCTGAAAAATAGGAGGAGCATGAAGCTGTGTTGAAAAACATTAAGAGCCTGAAAAGATGTGAAAAATATGAAGAGCTTCAAAAGGTGTCAAAAATATGAGGAGAATGAAACGGTCTGAAAAATATGTGGAGCATGAAACAGTGTTTAAAAACATGAAGAGCCTGAAAAGGTGTCAAAATTATGAAGAGATTCAAAAGGTGTCAAAAATATGAGGACCATGAAACGGTCTAAAAAATAGGAGGAGCATGAAGTCATGTTGAAAAATATGAAGAGCCTTAAAAGGTGTGAAATATATGAAGAGCTTCAAAATGTGTCAAAAATATGAGGAGTATGAAACCGTCTGAAAAATAGGAGCAGCATGAAACGCTGTTCAAAAACATGAAGAGACTGAAAAGGTGTGAAAAATATGAAGAGCTTCAAATGGTGTGAAATACATGAGGAGTTTGAAACGGTCTGAAAATTGTAGGAGCATGAAGCGTTGTTCAAAAACATGAAGAACCTGAAAAGGTGTGAAAAATATGAAGAGCTTCAAAAGGTGTGAAAAATAGGAGGAGCATGAAGCCTTGTTGAAAAACATGAAGAGCCTGAAAATGTGTGAAATATATGAAGAGCTTCAAAAGGTGTGAAAAATAGGAGGAGCATGAAACGGTGCTCAAAAACATGAAGAGCCTGAAAAGGTGTGAAAAATATGAAGACCTTCAAAAGGTATGAAAAATATGAGGAACATGAAACGGTCTTAAAAATAGGAGGAGCATGAAGTGGTGTTGAAAAACATGAAGAGCCTGAAAAGGTGTGATAAATATGAAGAACTTCAAAAGGTGTCAAAAATATGAGGAGCATGAAACGGTCTTAAAGATAGGAGGAGCATGAAGCAGTGTTGAAAAACATGAAGAGTCTGAAAAGGTGTGAAAAATATGAAGAGCTTCAAAAGTTGTCAAAAATATGAGGAGCATGAAACGGTCTGAAAAAATAGGAGGAGCATGAAGCGGTTTTCAAAAACATGAAGAGACTGAAAAGGTGTGAAAAATATGAAGAGCTTCAAAAGGTGTCAAAAATATGAGGAGCATGAAACGGTCTGAAAAATAGGAGGAGTATGAAGCGGTGATCAAAAACATGAAGAGCCTGAAAAGTTGTGAAAAATATGAATAGCTTCAAAAGATGTGAAATACATGAGGAGCATGAAACGGGCTGAAAAATAGGAGAAGCATGAAGTGGTGTGGAAAAACATGAAGAGCCTGAAAAGGTGTGAAAAATATGAAGAGCTTCAAAAGGTGTGAAATACATGAGGAGAATGAAATTCTCTGAAAAGTAGAAGGAGCATAAAGTGGTGTTGAAAAACATGAAGAGCCAGAAAAGGTGTGAAAAATATGAAGAGCTTCAAAAGGTGTCAAAAATACGAGGAGCATGAAACAGTCTGAAAAATAGGAGGAGCATGAAGCGGTGTTCAAAAATATGAAGAGCCTGAAAATGTGTGTAAAATATGAAGAGCTTCAAAAGGTATCAAAAATGTGAGAAGCATGAAACGGTCTGAAAAATAGGAGGAGCATGAAGCGGTGTGGAAAAACATGAAGAGCTTGAAAAGGTGTGAAAAATATGAAGAGCTTCAAAAGGTGTCAAAAATATGAGGAGCCTGAAACGGTCTGAAAAATAGGTGGAGCATGAAGCGGTGTTGAAAAACATGAAGAGCCTGAAAAGGTGTGAAAAATATGAAGACCTTCAAAACGTGTGAAATACATGAGGAGCATGAAACTCTCTGAAAAATAGGAGGAGCATGAAGCGGTGTTCAAAAACATGAAGAGCCTGAAAAGGTGTGAAAAATATGAAGAGCTTCAAAAGGTGTCAAAAAAATGAGGAGCATGAAACGGTATGATAAACAGCAGGAGCATGAAGCGGTTTTGAAAAACATGAAGAGTCTGAAATCGTGTGAAAAATATGAAGAGCTTCAAAAATGTGAAAAATATGAAGAGCTTCAAAAGGTGTGAAAAATATGAGGAGCATGATATGGTAGAAAAAATAGGAGGAGCATGAAGCGGAGTTCAAAAACATGAAGAGCCTGAAAAGGTGTGAAAAATATGAAGAGCCTCAAATCGTGTGAAAAATATGAGAAGTATGAAACGGTATGATAAACAGCAGGAGCATGAAGCGGTTTTGAAAAACATGAAGAGTCTGAAATCGTGTGAAAAATATGAAGAGCTTCAAAAATGTGAAAAATATGAAGAGCTTCAAAAGGTGTAAAAAATATGAAGAGCCTCAAAAGGTGTCAAAAACTAGATGAGTATGAAACGTTCTAAAAAATAGGAGGAGCAACAAGTAGTGTTGAAAAAAATGAAGAGCCTGAAAAGGTGTGGAAAATATGAAGAACTTAAAAAGGTGTGAAATACATGAGGAGCATGAAACGGTCTGAAAAATAGGAGGAGCATGAAGCGGTGTTCAAAACATGAAGAGCCTGAAAAGTTGTGAAATATATGCAAAGCTTCAAAAGGTGTCAAATATATGAGGAGCAAGAAACGGTCTGAAAAATAGGAGGAGCATGAAGTGGTGTGGAAAAACATGAAGAGCCTGAAAAGGTGTGAAAAATATGAAGAGCTTCAAAAGGTGTGAAATACATGAGGAGCATGAAATTCTCTGAAAAAGAGAAGGAGCATGAAGTGGTGTTCAAAAACATGAAGAGCCTGAAAAGGTGTGAAATTTATGAAGAGCTTCAAAAGGTGTGAAAAATATGAGGAGAATGATATGGTTTGAAAAATAGGATTACCATGAAGCGGTGTTCAAAAACATGAAGAGCCTGAAAAGTTGTGAAAAATATGAAAAGCTTCAAAAGGTGTCAAAAATACGAGGAGCATGAAACGGTCTGAAAAATAGGACGTGCATGAAGCGGTGTTGAAAAACATGAAGAGCCTGAAAAGTTGTGAAAAATATGAAGAGCTTCAAAAGGTGTCAAAAATACGAGGAGCATGAAACGGTCTGAAAAATAGGAGGAGCATGAAGCGGTGTTCAAAAACATGAAGAGCCTGAAAAGGTGTGAAAAATATGAAGAGCTTTAAAAGGTGTCAAAAATATGAGGAGCATGAAACGGTCTGAAAATTCAGAGGAGCATGAAGCGTTGTTGAAAAACATGAAGAGCCTGAAAAGGTGTGAGAAATATGAAGAGCTTCAAAAGGTGTTAAAAATATGAGTAGCATGAAAGGGTCTGCAAAAAAGGAGGAGCATGAAGTGGTGTTGAAAAACATGAAGAGCCTGAAAAGGTGTGAAAAATATGAAAGCTTCAAAAGGTGTCAAAAAAGAGATGAGCATGAAAATGTCTGAAAAATAGGAGGAGCATGAAGCGGTGTTGAAAATCATGAAGAGCCTGAAAAAGTGTGAAAAATATGAAGAACTTCATAATTTGTCAAAAATATGAAGAGCTTCAAAAGGTGTCAAAAATATGAGGATCATGAAACGGTCTGCAAAAAAGGAGGAGTATGAAGTGTTGTTGAAAAACACGAAGAGCCTGAAAAGGTGTGAAAAATATGAACAGCTTCAAAAAGTGTCAAAAATATGAAGAGCTTCAAAAGGTGTCAAAATGAGATGAACATGAAACGATCTGAAAAATAGGAGGAGAATGAAGTGGTGTTGAAAAAATGAAGAGCCTGGAAAGGTGTGAAATATCTGAAGAGCTTCAAAAGGTGTCAAAAATATGAGGAGCATGAAACGGTCTGCAAAATATGAGGAGCATAAACGGTGTTGAAAAACATGAAGAGCCTGAAAATGTGTGAAATATATGAAGAGCTTCAAAAGGTGTGAAAAATAGGAGGAGCATGAAACGGTGCTCAAAAACATGAAGAGCCTGAAAAGGTGTGAAAAATATGAAGACCTTCAAAAGGTATGAAAAATATGAGGAACATGAAACGGTCTTAAAAATAGGAGGAGCATGAAGTGGTGTTGAAAAACATGAAGAGCCTGAAAAGGTGTGATAAATATGAAGAACTTCAAAAGGTGTCAAAAATATGAGGAGCATGAAACGGTCTTAAAAATAGGAGGAGCATGAAGCAGTGTTGAAAAACATGAAGAGTCTGAAAAGGTGTGAAAAATATGAAGAGCTTCAAAAGTTGTCAAAAATATGAGGAGCATGAAACGGTCTGAAAAAATAGGAGGAGCATGAAGCGGTTTTCAAAAACATGAAGAGACTGAAAAGGTGTGAAAAATATGAAGAGCTTCAAAAGGTGTCAAAAATATGAGGAGCATGAAACGGTCTGAAAAATAGGAGGAGTATGAAGCGGTGATCAAAAACATGAAGAGCCTGAAAAGTTGTGAAAAATATGAATAGCTTCAAAAGATGTGAAATACATGAGGAGCATGAAACGGGCTGAAAAATAGGAGAAGCATGAAGTGGTGTGGAAAAACATGAAGAGCCTGAAAAGGTGTGAAAAATATGAAGAGCTTCAAAAGGTGTGAAATACATGAGGAGAATGAAATTCTCTGAAAAGTAGAAGGAACATAAAGTGGTGTTTAAAAACATGAAGAGCCAGAAAAGGTGTGAAAAATATGAAGAGCTTCAAAAGGTGTCAAAAATACGAGGAGCATGAAACAGTCTGAAAAATAGGAGGAGCATGAAGCGGTGTTCAAAAATATGAAGAGCCTGAAAATGTGTGTAAAATATGAAGAGCTTCAAAAGGTATCAAAAATGTGAGAAGCATGAAACGGTCTGAAAAATAGGAGGAGCATGAAGCGGTGTGGAAAAACATGAAGAGCTTGAAAAGGTGTGAAAAATATGAAGAGCTTCAAAAGGTGTCAAAAATATGAGGAGCCTGAAACGGTCTGAAAAATAGGTGGAGCATGAAGCGGTGTTGAAAAACATGAAGAGCCTGAAAAGGTGTGAAAAATATGAAGACCTTCAAAACGTGTGAAATACATGAGGAGCATGAAACTCTCTGAAAAATAGGAGGAGCATGAAGCGGTGTTCAAAAACATGAAGAGCCTGAAAAGGTGTGAAAAATATGAAGAGCTTCAAAAGGTGTCAAAAAAATGAGGAGCATGAAACGGTATGATAAACAGCAGGAGCATGAAGCGGTTTTGAAAAACATGAAGAGTCTGAAATCGTGTGAAAAATATGAAGAGCTTCAAAAATGTGAAAAATATGAAGAGCTTCAAAAGGTGTGAAAAATATGAGGAGCATGATATGGTAGAAAAAATAGGAGGAGCATGAAGCGGAGTTCAAAAACATGAAGAGCCTGAAAAGGTGTGAAAAATATGAAGAGCCTCAAAACGTGTGAAAAATATGAGAAGTATGAAACGGTATGATAAACAGCAGGAGCATGAAGCGGTTTTGAAAAACATGAAGAGTCTGAAATCGTGTGAAAAATATGAAGAGCTTCAAAAATGTGAAAAATATGAAGAGCTTCAAAAGGTGTAAAAAATATGAAGAGCCTCAAAAGGTGTCAAAAACTAGATGAGTATGAAACGTTCTAAAAAATAGGAGGAGCAACAAGTAGTGTTGAAAAAAATGAAGAGCCTGAAAAGGTGTGGAAAATATGAAGAACTTAAAAAGGTGTGAAATACATGAGGAGCATGAAACGGTCTGAAAAATAGGAGGAGCATGAAGCGGTGTTCAAAACATGAAGAGCCTGAAAAGTTGTGAAATATATGCAAAGCTTCAAAAGGTGTCAAATATATGAGGAGCAAGAAACGGTCTGAAAAATAGGAGGAGCATGAAGTGGTGTGGAAAAACATGAAGAGCCTGAAAAGGTGTGAAAAATATGAAGAGCTTCAAAAGGTGTGAAATACATGAGGAGCATGAAATTCTCTGAAAAAGAGAAGGAGCATGAAGTGGTGTTCAAAAACATGAAGAGCCTGAAAAGGTGTGAAATTTATGAAGAGCTTCAAAAGGTGTGAAAAATATGAGGAGAATGATATGGTTTGAAAAATAGGATTACCATGAAGCGGTGTTCAAAAACATGAAGAGCCTGAAAAGTTGTGAAAAATATGAAAAGCTTCAAAAGGTGTCAAAAATACGAGGAGCATGAAACGGTCTGAAAAATAGGACGTGCATGAAGCGGTGTTGAAAAACATGAAGAGCCTGAAAAGTTGTGAAAAATATGAAGAGCTTCAAAAGGTGTCAAAAATACGAGGAGCATGAAACGGTCTGAAAAATAGGAGGAGCATGAAGCGGTGTTCAAAAACATGAAGAGCCTGAAAAGGTGTGAAAAATATGAAGAGCTTTAAAAGGTGTCAAAAATATGAGGAGCATGAAACGGTCTGAAAATTCAGAGGAGCATGAAGCATTGTTGAAAAACATGAAGAGCCTGAAAAGGTGTGAGAAATATGAAGAGCTTCAAAAGGTGTTAAAAATATGAGTAGCATGAAAGGGTCTGCAAAAAAGGAGGAGCATGAAGTGGTGTTGAAAAACATGAAGAGCCTGAAAAGGTGTGAAAAATATGAAAGCTTCAAAAGGTGTCAAAAAAGAGATGAGCATGAAAATGTCTGAAAAATAGGAGGAGCATGAAGCGGTGTTGAAAATCATGAAGAGCCTGAAAAAGTGTGAAAAATATGAAGAACTTCATAATTTGTCAAAAATATGAAGAGCTTCAAAAGGTGTCAAAAATATGAGGATCATGAAACGGTCTGCAAAAAAGGAGGAGTATGAAGTGTTGTTGAAAAACACGAAGAGCCTGAAAAGGTGTGAAAAATATGAACAGCTTCAAAAAGTGTCAAAAATATGAAGAGCTTCAAAAGGTGTCAAAATGAGATGAACATGAAACGATCTGAAAAATAGGAGGAGAATGAAGTGGTGTTGAAAAAATGAAGAGCCTGGAAAGGTGTGAAATATCTGAAGAGCTTCAAAAGGTGTCAAAAATATGAGGAGCATGAAACGGTCTGCAAAATATGAGGAGCATAAACGGTGTTGAAAAACATGAAGAGCCTGAAAATGTGTGAAAAATATGAAGAGCTTCAAAAGGTGTGAAATACATGAGGAGCATGAAATTATCTGAAAAATAGGAGGATCATGAAGCCGTGTTCAAAAACATGAAGAGCCTGAAAAGTTGTGAAAAATATGAAAAGCTTCAAAAGGTGTCAAAAATGAGATGAGCATTAAACGGTCTGAAAAATAGGAATAACATGAAACGGTGTTGAAAATCATGAAGAGCCTGAAACAGTGTGAAAAATATAAAGAGCTTCAAAAGGTGTCAAAAATATAAGGAGCATGAAACGGTCTGATAAATAGGAGGAGCATGAAGCTGTGTTCAAAAACATAAAGATCCTGAAAAGGTGTGAAAAATATGAAGAGCTTCAAAAGGTGTGAAAAATATGAGGAGCATGAAACGGTCTGAAAAATAGAAGCAGCATGAAACGGTGTTGAAAAACTTGAAGAGCCTGAAAACGTGTGAAAAATATGAAGAGCTTCAAGAGGTGTGAAAAATAGGAGGAGCATGAAACGGTGCTCAAAAACATGAAGAGCCTGAAAAGGTGTGAAAAATATGAAGACCTTCAAAAGGTATGAAAAATATGAGGAACATGAAACGGTCTTAAAAATAGGAGGAGCATGAAGTGGTGTTGAAAAACATGAAGAGCCTGAAAAGGTGTGATAAATATGAAGAACTTCAAAAGGTGTCAAAAATATGAGGAGCATGAAACGGTCTGAAAAATAGGAGGAGCATGAAGCAGTGTTGAAAAACATGAAGAGTCTGAAAAGGTGTGAAAAATATGAAGAGCTTCAAAAGTTGTCAAAAATATGAGGAGCATGAAACGGTCTGAAAAAATAGGAGGAGCATGAAGCGGTGTTCAAAAACATGAAGAGACTGAAAAGGTGTGAAAAATATGAAGAGCTTCAAAAGGTGTCAAAAATATGAGGAGCATGAAACGGTCTGAAAAATAGGAGGAGTATGAAGCGGTGATCAAAAACATGAAGAGCCTGAAAAGTTGTGAAAAATATGAATAGCTTCAAAAGATGTGAAATACATGAGGAGCATGAAATTCTCTGAAAAGTAGAAGGAGCATGAAGTGGTGTTGAAAAACATGAAGAGCCAGAAAAGGTGTGAAAAATATGAAGAGCTTCAAAAGGTGTCAAAAATACGAGGAGCATGAAACAGTCTGAAAAATAGGAGGAGCATGAAGCGGTGTTCAAAAATATGAAGAGCCTGAAAATGTGTGAAAAATATGAAGAGCTTCAAAAGGTATCAAAAATATGAGAAGCATGAAACGTTCTGAAAAATAGGAGGAGCATGAAGCGGTGTGGAAAAACATGAAGAGCTTGAAAAGGTGTGAAAAATATGAAGAGCTTCAAAAGGTGTCAAAAATATGAGGAGCCTGAAACGGTCTGAAAAATAGGTGGAGCATGAAGCGGTGTTGAAAAACATGAAGAGCCTGAAAAGGTGTGAAAAATATGAAGACCTTCAAAACGTGTGAAATACATGAGGAGCATGAAACTCTCTGAAAAATAGGAGGAGAATGAAGCGGTGTTCAAAAACATGAAGAGCCTGAAAAGGTGTGAAAAATATGAAGAGCTTCAAAAGGTGTCAAAAATATGAGGAGCCTGAAACGGTCTGAAAAATAGGTGGAGCATGAAGCGGTGATGAAAAACATGAAGAGCCTGAAAAGGTGTGAAAAATATGAAGACCTTCAAAACGTGTGAAATACATGAGGAGCATGAAACTCTCTGAAAAATAGGAGGAGCATGAAGCGGTGTTCAAAAACATGAAGAGCCTGAAAAGGTGTGAAAAATATGAAGAGCTTCAAAAGGTGTCAAAAAAATGAGGAGCATGAAACGGTATGATAAACAGCAGGAGCATGAAGCGGTTTTGAAAAACATGAAGAGTCTGAAATCGTGTGAAAAATATGAAGAGCTTCAAAAATGTGAAAAATATGAAGAGCTTCAAAAGGTGTGAAAAATATGAGGAGCATGATATGGTAGAAAAAATAGGAGGAGCATGAAGCGGAGTTCAAAAACATGAAGAGCCTGAAAAGGTGTGAAAAATATGAAGAGCCTCAAAACGTGTGAAAAATATGAGAAGTATGAAACGGTATGATAAACAGCAGGAGCATGAAGCGGTTTTGAAAAACATGAAGAGTCTGAAATCGTGTGAAAAATATGAAGAGCTTCAAAAATGTGAAAAATATGAAGAGCTTCAAAAGGTGTAAAAAATATGAAGAGCCTCAAAAGGTGTCAAAAACTAGATGAGTATGAAACGTTCTAAAAAATAGGAGGAGCAACAAGTAGTGTTGAAAAAAATGAAGAGCCTGAAAAGGTGTGGAAAATATGAAGAACTTAAAAAGGTGTGAAATACATGAGGAGCATGAAACGGTCTGAAAAATAGGAGGAGCATGAAGCGGTGTTCAAAACATGAAGAGCCTGAAAAGTTGTGAAATATATGCAAAGCTTCAAAAGGTGTCAAATATATGAGGAGCAAGAAACGGTCTGAAAAATAGGAGGAGCATGAAGTGGTGTGGAAAAACATGAAGAGCCTGAAAAGGTGTGAAAAATATGAAGAGCTTCAAAAGGTGTGAAATACATGAGGAGCATGAAATTCTCTGAAAAAGAGAAGGAGCATGAAGTGGTGTTCAAAAACATGAAGAGCCTGAAAAGGTGTGAAATTTATGAAGAGCTTCAAAAGGTGTGAAAAATATGAGGAGAATGATATGGTTTGAAAAATAGGATTACCATGAAGCGGTGTTCAAAAACATGAAGAGCCTGAAAAGTTGTGAAAAATATGAAAAGCTTCAAAAGGTGTCAAAAATACGAGGAGCATGAAACGGTCTGAAAAATAGGACGTGCATGAAGCGGTGTTGAAAAACATGAAGAGCCTGAAAAGTTGTGAAAAATATGAAGAGCTTCAAAAGGTGTCAAAAATACGAGGAGCATGAAACGGTCTGAAAAATAGGAGGAGCATGAAGCGGTGTTCAAAAACATGAAGAGCCTGAAAAGGTGTGAAAAATATGAAGAGCTTTAAAAGGTGTCAAAAATATGAGGAGCATGAAACGGTCTGAAAATTCAGAGGAGCATGAAGCATTGTTGAAAAACATGAAGAGCCTGAAAAGGTGTGAGAAATATGAAGAGCTTCAAAAGGTGTTAAAAATATGAGTAGCATGAAAGGGTCTGCAAAAAAGGAGGAGCATGAAGTGGTGTTGAAAAACATGAAGAGCCTGAAAAGGTGTGAAAAATATGAAAGCTTCAAAAGGTGTCAAAAAAGAGATGAGCATGAAAATGTCTGAAAAATAGGAGGAGCATGAAGCGGTGTTGAAAATCATGAAGAGCCTGAAAAAGTGTGAAAAATATGAAGAACTTCATAATTTGTCAAAAATATGAAGAGCTTCAAAAGGTGTCAAAAATATGAGGATCATGAAACGGTCTGCAAAAAAGGAGGAGTATGAAGTGTTGTTGAAAAACACGAAGAGCCTGAAAAGGTGTGAAAAATATGAACAGCTTCAAAAAGTGTCAAAAATATGAAGAGCTTCAAAAGGTGTCAAAATGAGATGAACATGAAACGATCTGAAAAATAGGAGGAGAATGAAGTGGTGTTGAAAAAATGAAGAGCCTGGAAAGGTGTGAAATATCTGAAGAGCTTCAAAAGGTGTCAAAAATATGAGGAGCATGAAACGGTCTGCAAAATATGAGGAGCATAAACGGTGTTGAAAAACATGAAGAGCCTGAAAATGTGTGAAAAATATGAAGAGCTTCAAAAGGTGTGAAATACATGAGGAGCATGAAATTATCTGAAAAATAGGAGGATCATGAAGCCGTGTTCAAAAACATGAAGAGCCTGAAAAGTTGTGAAAAATATGAAAAGCTTCAAAAGGTGTCAAAAATGAGATGAGCATTAAACGGTCTGAAAAATAGGAATAACATGAAACGGTGTTGAAAATCATGAAGAGCCTGAAACAGTGTGAAAAATATAAAGAGCTTCAAAAGGTGTCAAAAATATAAGGAGCATGAAACGGTCTGATAAATAGGAGGAGCATGAAGCTGTGTTCAAAAACATAAAGATCCTGAAAAGGTGTGAAAAATATGAAGAGCTTCAAAAGGTGTGAAAAATATGAGGAGCATGAAACGGTCTGAAAAATAGAAGCAGCATGAAACGGTGTTGAAAAACTTGAAGAGCCTGAAAACGTGTGAAAAATATGAAGAGCTTCAAGAGGTGTGAAAAATATAAAGAGCTTCAAAGGTGACAAAAATGAGATGAGCATGAAACGGTCTGAAAAATAGGAGGAGCATGAATTGGTGGTGAAAAACATGAAGAGCCTGAAAAGGTGTGAAAAATATGAAGAGCTTCAAAATGTTTCAAAAATATGAAGAGCATGAAACGGTCTGAAAATCAGGAGGATCATGAAGGGGTGTTTAAAAACATGAAGAGCCTGAAAAGATGTGAAAAATATGAAGAGCTTCAAAAGGTGTCAAAATATGATGAGCATGAAACGGTCTGAAAAATAGCAGGAGCATGAAGTGGTGTTGAAAAACATGTAGAGCCTGAAAAGGTGTAAAAAATATGAAAAGCTTCAAAAGGTGTCAAAAATATGAGGAGCATGAAACGGTCTGAAAAAGAGGAGGAGCAAGAAGTGGTGCTGAAAAACATGAATAGCCTAAAAGGTGTGAAAAATATGAAAAGCTTCAAAAGAAGTCACAAATATGAGGAGCATGAACGGTCTGAAAAATAGGAGGAGCATGAAACAGGGTTCAAAAACATGAAGAGCCTGAAAAGGTGTGAAAAATATGAAGAGCTTCAAAAGGTGTGAAATACATGAGGAGCATGAAACGGTCTGAAAAATAGGAGGAGCATGAAGCTGTGTTGAAAAACATTAAGAGCATGAAAAGATGTGAAAAATATGAAGAGCTTCAAAAGGTGTCAAAAATATGAGGAGAATGAAACGGTCTGAAATATAGGAGGAAAATGAAGCAGTGTTGAAAAACATGAAGAGCCTGAAAAGGTGTGAAAAATATGAAGAGCTTCAAAAGGTGTCAAAAATGAGATGAGCATGAAACGGTCTGAAAAATAAGAGGAGCATGAAGCGGTGTTCAAAAACATAAAGAGCCTGAAAAGGTGTGAAAAATATGAAGAGCTTCAAAAGGTGTCAAAAATATGAGGAGCATGAAACGGTCTGAAAAGTGGGAGGAGCATGAAGCGGTGTTCAAAAACATGAAGAGCCTGAAAAGTTGTGAAAAATATGAAGAGCTTCAAAAGGTGTCAAAAATATGAGGAGCCTGAAACGGTTTGAAAAATAGGTGGAGCAGGAAACGGTGTTGAAAAAAATGAAGAGCCTGAAAAGGTGTGAAAAATATGAAGAGCTTCAAAAGGTGTCAAAATTATGAGGAGCATGAAACGGTCTGAAAAATAGGAGGAGCATGAAGCGGTGTTCAAAAACATGAAGTGCCTGAAAATGTCTGAAAAATATGAAGAGCTTGAAAAGGTGTGAAATATATGAAGAGCTTCAAAAGGTGTCAAAAATGAGATGAGCATGAAAAGGTGTGAAAAATAGGAGGAGCATGAAGCGGTTTTAAAAAAAAATGAAGAGGCTGAAAAGGTGTGAAATATATGAAGAGCTTCAAGAGGTGTCAAAAATATGAAGAGCATGAAATGGTCTGAAAAATAGGAGGATCATGAAGCGGTGTTCAAAAACATGAAGAGCCTGAAAAGGTGTGAAAAATATGAAGAGCTTCAAAAGGTGTGAAAAATAGGAGGAGCATGAAACGGTGCTCAAAAACATGAAGAGCCTGAAAAGGTGTGAAATATATGAAGAGCTTCAAAAGGTGTGAAAAATAGGAGGAGCATGAAACGGTGCTCAAAAACATGAAGAGCCTGAAAAGGTGTGAAAAATATGAAGACCTTCAAAAGGTATGAAAAATATGAGGAACATGAAACGGTCTTAAAAATAGGAGGAGCATGAAGTGGTGTTGAAAAACATGAAGAGCCTGAAAAGGTGTGATAAATATGAAGAACTTCAAAAGGTGTCAAAAATATGAGGAGCATGAAACGGTCTGAAAAATAGGAGGAGCATGAAGCAGTGTTGAAAAACATGAAGAGTCTGAAAAGGTGTGAAAAATATGAAGAGCTTCAAAAGTTGTCAAAAATATGAGGAGCATGAAACGGTCTGAAAAAATAGGAGGAGCATGAAGCGGTGTTCAAAAACATGAAGAGACTGAAAAGGTGTGAAAAATATGAAGAGCTTCAAAAGGTGTCAAAAATATGAGGAGCATGAAACGGTCTGAAAAATAGGAGGAGTATGAAGCGGTGATCAAAAACATGAAGAGCCTGAAAAGTTGTGAAAAATATGAATAGCTTCAAAAGATGTGAAATACATGAGGAGCATGAAATTCTCTGAAAAGTAGAAGGAGCATGAAGTGGTGTTGAAAAACATGAAGAGCCAGAAAAGGTGTGAAAAATATGAAGAGCTTCAAAAGGTGTCAAAAATACGAGGAGCATGAAACAGTCTGAAAAATAGGAGGAGCATGAAGCGGTGTTCAAAAATATGAAGAGCCTGAAAATGTGTGAAAAATATGAAGAGCTTCAAAAGGTATCAAAAATATGAGAAGCATGAAACGTTCTGAAAAATAGGAGGAGCATGAAGCGGTGTGGAAAAACATGAAGAGCTTGAAAAGGTGTGAAAAATATGAAGAGCTTCAAAAGGTGTCAAAAATATGAGGAGCCTGAAACGGTCTGAAAAATAGGTGGAGCATGAAGCGGTGTTGAAAAACATGAAGAGCCTGAAAAGGTGTGAAAAATATGAAGACCTTCAAAACGTGTGAAATACATGAGGAGCATGAAACTCTCTGAAAAATAGGAGGAGAATGAAGCGGTGTTCAAAAACATGAAGAGCCTGAAAAGGTGTGAAAAATATGAAGAGCTTCAAAAGGTGTCAAAAAAATGAGGAGCATGAAACGGTCTGAAAAATAGGAGGAGTATGAAGCGGTGTTCAAAAACATGACGAGCCTGAAAAGGTGTGAAAAATATAAAGAGCTTCAAAACGTGTCAAAAATATGAGGAGCATGAAACGGGATGAAAAATAGAACGAGTATGAAGCGTTGTTCAAAAACATGAAGAGCCTGAAAAGTTGTGAAAAATATGAAGAGCTTCAAAAGGTGTGAAAAATATGAGTAGCATGAAACGGTCTGAAATATAGGAGCAGAATGAATTAGTGTTGAAAAACATGAAGAGCCTGAAAAGTTGTGAAAAATATGAAGAGCTTCAAAAGGTGTCAAAAATATGAGGAGCCTGAAACGGTTTGAAAAATAGGTGGAGCATGAAACGGTGTTGAAAATCATGAAGAGCCTGAAAAGTTGTGAAAAATATGAAGAGCTTCAAAGGTGTGAAAAATACGAAGAGCTTCAAAGGTGTCAAAAATGAGATGCGCATGAAACGGTCTGAAAAATAAGAGAAGCATGAAGTTGTGTTGAAAAACATGAAGAGCCTGAAAAGATGTGAAAAATATGAAGAGCATGAACCGGTCTGAAAAATAGGAGGATCATGAAGCGGTGTTGCAAAACATGAAGAGTCTGAAAAGGTGTGAAAAATATGAAGAGCTTCAAAAGGTGTGAAAATTATGAAGACCTTCAAAAGGTGTCAAAAATTAGATTAGCATGAAAGGGTCTGAAAAATAGGAGGAGCATGAAGTGATGTTGAAAAACATGAAGAGCCAGAGAAGGTGTGAAATATATGAAGAGCTTCAAAAGGTGTGAAAAATATGAAGAGTTTCAAAAGGTGTCAAAAATGAGATGAGCATGAAACGATCTGAAATATAGGAGGAGCATGAAGTGGTATTCAAAAACCTGAAGAGCCTGAAAAGGTGTGAAAAATATGAACAGCTTCCAAACGGGTCAAAAATATAAGGAGCATGAAACGGTCTGAAAAATAGGAGGAGCATCAAGCGGTGTTCAAAAATATGAAGAGCCTGAAAAGGTGTGAAAAATATGAAGAGCTTCAAAAGGTGTGAAAAATATGAAGAACTTCAAAAGGTGTGAAATACATGAGGAACATTAAACGGTCTGAAAAGTAGGAGGAGCATGAAGAGGTGTTGAAAAACATGAAGAGCCTGAGAAAGGTGTGAAAAATATGAAGAGCTTCAAAAGGTGTGAAAAATATGAGGTGCATGAAACGGTCTGAAAAATATGAGGAGCATGAAGCGGTCTGAAAAAGAGGAGGAGCATGAAGCGGAGTTGAAAAACATGAGGAGCCTGAAAAGGTGTGAAAAATATGAAGAGCTTCAAAAGGTGTAAAAAATGAGATGAGCATGAAACGGTCTGAAAAATAGAAGCAGCATGAAAATGTGTTCAAAAACATGAAGAGCCTGAAAAGGTGTGAAAAATATTAAGAGCTCAAAAGGTGTGAAAAATATGAGGAGCATTATATGGTCTGAAAAATAAAAGCAGCATGAAACGGTGGAAAAACATGAAGAGCCTGAAAAGGTGTGAAAAATATGAAAAGCTTCAAAATGTGTGAAATACATGAGGAGCATTAAACGGTCTGAAAAATAAAAGCAGCATGAAACGGTGTTGAAAAACATGAAGAGCCTGAAAAGGTGTGAAAAATATGAAGAGCTTCAAAAGGTGTCAAAAATGAGATGAGCTTGAAACGGTCTGAAAAATAGGAGGAGCATGAAAATGTGTTCAAAAACATGAAGAGCCTGAAAAGGTGTGAAATATATTAAGAGTTCAAAGGGTGTGAAAAATATGAGGAGCATTAAACGGTCTGAAAAATAAAAGCAGCATGAAACGGTGTTGAAAAACATGAAGAGCCTGAAAAGGAGTGAAAAATATGAAGATCTTCAAAAGGTGTGAAAAATATGATGAGTGTCAAAGGTGTCAAAAATGAGATGATCATGAAACGGTCTGAAAAATAAGAGAAGAAAGAAGTGGTGTTGAAAAACATGAAGACCCTGAAAAGGTGTGAAATATATGAAGAGCTTCAAAAGGTGTTAAAAATATGAGGAGCTTGAAACGGTCTGAAAAATAGGTGGAGCATGAAGTGGTGTTCAGAAACATGAAGAGCCTGAAAAGGTGTGAAAAATATGAAGAGCTTCAAAAGGTGTCAAAAATAAGAGGAGCATGAAATGGTCTGAAAAATATGAGGAGCATGAAACGGTGTTCAAAAACATGAAGAACCTGAAAAGGTGTGAAAAATATAAAGAGCTTCAAAAAGGGTCAAAAATATGAGGAGCATGCAACGGTCTGAAAAATAGAAGCAGCATGAAGCGGTGTTGAAATACATGAAGTGTTTGAAAACGTGTGAAAAGTATGAAGAGCTTCAAAAAATGTGAAAAATATGAAGAGCTTCCAAAGGTGTCAAAAATTAGATGAGCATGAAAAGGTCTGCAAAATAGGAGGAACAAGAAGTAGTTTTGAAAAAAATGAAGAGGCTGAAAAGGTGTGAAAAATATGAAAAGCTTGAAAAGGTGTCAAAAATATGAGTAGCATGAAACGGTCTGAAAAATAGGAGGAGCATGAAGCGGTGTTCAAAAACATGAAGAGACTTAAAAGGTGTGAAAAATATGAAGAGCTTCAAAAAGTGCCAAAAATTAGATTAGCATGTAAGGGTCTGAAAAATAGGAGGAGCCTGAAGAGGTGTTGAAAAACATGAAGAGCCTGAAAAAGTGTGAAAAATATGAAGAGCTTCAAAAATATGAAAATTATGAAGAGCTTCAAAAGGTGTGAAAAATATGAAGAGCTTCAAAAGATGTCAAAAATGAGATGAGCATGAAACGGTCTGAAAAATATGAGCAGCATGAAGTGGTGTTGAAAATCATGAAGAGCCTGAAAAGGTGTGAAATATATGCAGAGCTTCAAAAGGTGTCAAAAATATGAGGAGAACAAAACCGTCTGAAAAATACGAGGAGCAAGAAGTGTTGTTGAAAAACATGAAGAG
Organism: Dama dama; assembly: GCF_033118175.1. NCBI lineage: Eukaryota > Metazoa > Chordata > Mammalia > Artiodactyla > Cervidae > Dama > Dama dama. The sequence continues at coordinate 1,114,348 of NW_026870905.1, read as the reverse complement.
CCTGAAAAGGTGTGAAAAATATGAAGAGCTTCAAAAGATGTCAAAAATATGAGGAGCATGAAACGGTCCGAAAAATAGGAGGATCATGAAGCGGTTTTGAAAAACATGAAGAGCCTGAAAAGGTGTGAAAAATATGAAGAGCTTCAAAAGGTGTCAAAAATATGAGGAGCATGAAATGGTCTGAAAAATAGGACGAGCATAAGCGGTGTTCAAAAACATGAACAGCCTGAAAAGGTGTGAAAAATATGAAAAGCTTCAAAAATGTGAAAAATATGAAGAGCTTCAAAAGGTGTCAAAAATTAGATGAGCATGAAACAGTCTGAAAAATAGGAGGAGCAAGAAGCGGTGTTCAAAAACATGAAGAGCCTGAAAAGTTGTGAAATATATGAAGAGCTTCAAAAGGTGTGAAATACATGAGGAGCATGAAACTCACTGAAAAATAGGAGGAGCATGAAGTGGTGTTCAAAACATGAAGAGCCTGAAAAGATGTGAAAAATATGAAGAGCTTCTAAAGGTGTCAAAAATATGAGGAGCATGAAACGGTCTGAAAAAGAGGAGGAGCATAAAGTGGTGTTTAAAAAATGAAGAGCCTGAAAAGGTGTGAAATATATGAAGAGCTTCAAAAGGTGTGAAAAATATGAAGAGCTTCAAAAGGTGTCAAAAATATGAGGAGCATGAAAAGGTCTGAAAAATAGGAGGAGCAAGAAAGGTGTTCAAAAACATGAAGTGCCTGAAAAGGTGTGAAAAATATGAAGAGCTTCAAAAACGTGAAAATATGAAGAGCTTCAAAAGGTGTCAATAATACGAGGAGCATGAAACGGTCTGAAAAATAGGAGGAGCATGAAGCGGTGGTGAAAAACATGAAGAGTCTGAAAACGTGTGAAAAATATGAAGAGCTTCAAAAATGTGAAAAATTTGAAGAGCTTCAAAAGGTGTGAAAAATATGAGGAGCATGAAACGGTCTGAAAAAGAGCAAGAGCATGAAGCGGTGTTGAAAAACATGAAGAGTCTAAAAACTTGTAAAGTTATGAAGAGCTTCAAAAATGTGAAAATATGAAGAGCTTCAAAAGGTGTCAAAAATATGAGGAGCATGAAAAGGTCTGAAAAATAGGAGAAGCATGAACCGGTGTTGAAAAACATGAAGAGCCTGAAAAGGTGTGAAAAATATGAAGAGCTACAAAAGGTGTCAAAAATATGAGGAGCATGAAACGGTCTGCAAAATAGGAGGATCATGAAGCGCTGTAGAAAAACATGAAGAGCCTGAAAAGGTGTGAAAAATATGAAGAACTTCAAAAGGTTTTAAAAATATGAGGAGCATGAAACGGTCCAAAAAATAGGAGGAGCATTGTAGCGTTGTTCAAAAACTTGAAGAGCCTGAAAAGGTGTGAAAAATATGAAGAGCTTCAAAAGGTGTCAAAAATATGAGGAGCATGAAACGGTCTGAAAAATAGGAGGAGCATGAAGCGGTGTAGAAGAACATGAAGATCCTGAAAGGTTGTGAAAAATATGAAGAGCTACAAAAGGTGTCAAAAATATGAGGAGCATGAAACGGTCTGCAAAATAGGAGGATCATGAAGCGCTGTAGAAAAACATGAAGAGTCTGAAAAGGTGTGTAAAATATGAAGAGCTTCAAAAGGAGTGAAATACATGAGGAGCATGAAACCGTCTGAATTATAGGAGGAGCATGAAGCGGTGTTCATAAACATGAAGAGCCTGAAAAGGTGTGAAAAATATGAAGAGCTTCATAAGCTGTGAAAAATATGAAGAGCATCAAAAACTGTCAAAAATGAGATGAGCATGAAACGGTCTGAAAAATAGGAGGAGCATGAAGTGGTGTTGAAAATCATGAAGAGCCTGAAAAAGTGTGAAAAATATGAAGAGCTTCAAAAGGTGTGAAATACATGAGGAGCATGAAACAGGCCGAAAAATAGTAGAAGCATGAAGCGGTGTTCACAAACATGAAGAGCCTGAAAAGTTGTGAAAAACATGAAGAGCCTGAAAAGGTGTGAAAATTATGAAGAGCTTCAAAAGGTGTCAAAAATATGAGGAGCATGAAACGGTCTGAAAACTAGGCGGAGCATGAAGCGGTGTTGAAAAACAAGAAGAGCCTGAAAAGGTGTGAAAAATATGAAGAGCTTCAAAAGGTGTCAAAAATATGAGGAGCATGGAACGGTCTGAAAAATAGGAGGAGCATGAAGCGGTGTTGAAAAACTTGAGGAGCCTGAAAACGTGTGAAAAATTTGAGGAGCATCAAAAGGTGTGAAAAATATGAAGAGCTTCAAAAGGTGTCAAACATATGAAGAACATGAAACGGTCTGAAAAATAGGAGGTTCATGAAGCGGTGTTCAAAATCATGAAGAGCCTGAAAACGTGTGAAAAATATGAAGAGCTTCAAAGGGTGTCAAAAATATGAGGTGCATGAAACGTTCTGAAAAATAGGAGGACCATGAAACAGTGATCAAAAACATGAGGAGCCTGAAAAGGTGTGAGAAATATGAAGAGATTCAAAAGGTGTGAAACACATGAGGAGCATTAAACGGTCTGAAAATAAGGAGGAGCATGAAGCGTTGCTCAGAAACATGAAGAGCCTGAAAAGATCTGAAAAAAATGAAGAGCTTCAAAAGGTGTGAAAATATGAGGAGCATGAAACGGTCTGAAAAATAGGAGGGGCATGAAGGGGTGTTCAAAAACATGAAGAGCCTGAAAAGGTGTGCAATATATGAAGAGCTTCAAAAGGTGTGAAATACATGTGGAGCATGAAATGGTCTGAAAAATAGGAGGATCATGAAGCGGTGTTCAAAAAAATGCAGAGACTGAAAGGTGTGAAAAATATGAAGAGCTTCAAAAGGTGTCAAATTATGAGGAGCATGAAACGGTCTGCAAATAGGACGTGCATGAAGCGGTGTTCAAAAATATGAAGAGCCTGAAAAGGTGTGAAATATATGAAGAGCTTCAAAAGATGTGAAAATTATGTGGAGCAGGAAACGATCTGAAAATTAGGAGGTTCGTGAAGCAGAGTTGAAAAACATGAAGAGCCTGAAAAGGTGTGCAATATATGAAGAGCTTCAAAAGGTGTGAAATATATGAGGAGCTTGAAACGCTCTGAAAAACAGGAGGAGCATGAATTGGTGTTGAAAAACATGAAGAGCATGAAAAAGTGTGAAAAATATGAAGAGCTTCAAAAGGTGTCAAAAATATGAGGAGCATGAAACGGTCTGAAAAATAGGAGGAGCAAGAAGCTGTGTTGAAAAACAAGAAGAGTTTGAAAAGGTGTGAAATATATGAAGAGCTTCAAAAGGTGTCAAAAATGAGATGATAATGAAGCGGTCTGAAAAATTGGAGGAGCATGAAGCGCTGTTGAAAACCATGAAGAGCCTGAAAAGGTGTGAAAAATATGAAGAGCTTCAAAAGCTGTGAAAAATATGAAGAGCTTCAAAAGGAGACAAACATATAAGGAGCATGAACCGGTCTGAAAAATAGGAGGAGCATGAAACGGTTTTGAAAACATGAAGAGCCTGAAAACGTGTGAAACATATGAAGAGTTGCAAAAGATGTGAAAAATAAGAAGAGCTTCAAAAGGTGTCAAAAGTGATGTGAGCATGACACGGTCTGAAAAATAGGAGGAGCATGAAGTGAGGTTGAAAAAAATGAAGAGCCTGAAAAGGTGTGAAAAATATGAAGAGCTTCAAATGGTGTCAAAAATATGAGAAGCATGAAACGGTCTGAAAGATAGGAGGAGCATGAAACGGTGATCAGAAACATGAAGAGCCTGAAAAGTTGTGAAATATCTGAAGAGCTTCAAAAGGTGTGAAATTCATGAGGAGCATGAAACGATCTGAAAAATAGAAGCATGAAGTGGTGTGGAAAAACATGAAGAGCCTGAAAAGGTGTGAAAAATATGAAGAGCTTGAAAAGGTGTGAAATACATGAGGAGCATGAAACTCTCTGAAAAATAGGAGGAGCATGAAGTGGTGTTCAAAAACATGAAGAGTCTGAAAAGGTGTGAAAAATATGAAGAGCTTCTATAGGTGTGAAAAATATGAGGAGCAGTATACAGTGTGAAAAATAGGAGAAGCATGAAGCGGTGTTCAAAAACATGAAGAGCCTGAAAAGGTGTGAAAAATATGAAAAGTTTGAAAAGGTGTCAAAAATGAGATGAGCATGATACGGTCTGAAAAATAGGAGGAGCATGAAGCGGTGTTGAAAAACATGAAGAGCCTGAAAAGGTGTGAAAAATATGAAGAGTTTCAAAAGGTGTCAAAAATATGAGGAGCATGAAACGGTCTGAAAAATAGGAGGAGCATGAAGCTGTGTTCAAAAATATGAAGAGCCTGAAAAGGTGTGAAAAATATGAAGAGCTTCAAAAGGTGTGAAAAATATGAGGAGCATGAAAAGGTGTGAAAAATATGAAGAGCTTCAAAAGGGGTCAAATATATAAAGAGCATGAAACGGTCTGTAAAATAGGAGGTTCATGAAGTGGTGTACAAAATCATGAAGAGCCAGACAACGTGTGAAAAATATGAAGAGCTTCAAAAGGTGTCAAAAATATGAGGAGCATGAAACGTTCTGAAAAATAGGAGGAGCATGAAACGGTGATCAAAAACATGAGGAGCCTGAAAAGGTGTGAAAAATATGAAGAGCTTCAAAAGTTGTGAAATACATGAGGAGGATGAAACGGTCTGAAACCTTGGAGGAGCATGAAGCGGTGTTGAAAAACTTGAAGAGCCTGAAAAGGTGTGAAATATATGAAGAGCTTCAAAAGATGTGAAAATTATGTGGAGCAGGAAACGATCTGAAAATTAGGAGGTTCGTGAAGCGGAGTTGAAAAACATGAAGAGCCTGAAAAGGTGTGCAATATATGAAGAGCTTCAAAAGGTGTGAAATATATGAGGAGCTTGAAACACTCTGAAAAACAGGAGGAGCATGAATTGGTGTTGAAAAACATGAAGAGCATGAAAAAGTGTGAAAAATATGAAGAGCTTCAAAAGGTGTCAAAAATATGAGGAGCATGAAACGGTCTGAAAAATAGGAGGAGCAAGAAGCTGTGTTGAAAAACAAGAAGAGTCTGAAAAGGTGTGAAATATATGAAGAGCTTCAAAAGGTGTCAAAAATGAGATGATAATGAAGCGGTCTGAAAAATTGGAGGAGCATGAAGCGCTGTTGAAAACCATGAAGAGCCTGAAAAGGTGTGAAAAATATGAAGAGCTTCAAAAGCTGTGAAAAATATGAAGAGCTTCAAAAGGAGACAAACATATAAGGAGCATGAAACGGTCTGAAAAATAGGAGGAGCATGAAACGGTTTTGAAAACATGAAGAGCCTGAAAACGTGTGAAACATATGAAGAGTTGCAAAAGATGTGAAAAATAAGAAGAGCTTCAAAAGGTGTCAAAAGTGATGTGAGCATGAAACGGTCTGAAAAATAGGAGGAGCATGAAGTGGGGTTGAAAAAAATGAAGAGCCTGAAAAGGTGTGAAAAATATGAAGAGCTTCAAATGGTGTCAAAAATATGAGAAGCATGAAACGGTCTGAAAGATAGGAGGAGCATGAAACGGTGATCAGAAACATGAAGAGCCTGAAAAGTTGTGAAATATCTGAAGAGCTTCAAAAGGTGTGAAATTCATGAGGAGCATGAAACGATCTGAAAAATAGAAGCATGAAGTGGTGTGGAAAAACATGAAGAGCCTGAAAAGGTGTGAAAAATATGAAGAGCTTGAAAAGGTGTGAAATACATGAGGAGCATGAAACTCTCTGAAAAATAAGAGGAGCATGAAGTGGTGTTCAAAAACATGAAGAGTCTGAAAAGGTGTGAAAAATATGAAGAGCTTCTATAGGTGTGAAAAATATGAGGAGCAGTATACAGTGTGAAAAATAGGAGAAGCATGAAGCGGTGTTCAAAAACATGAAGAGCCTGAAAAGGTGTGAAAAATATGAAAAGTTTGAAAAGGTGTCAAAAATGAGATGAGCATGATACGGTCTGAAAAATAGGAGGAGCATGAAGCGGTGTTGAAAAACATGAAGAGCCTGAAAAGGTGTGAAAAATATGAAGAGTTTCAAAAGGTGTCAAAAATATGAGGAGCATGAAACGGTCTGAAAAATAGGAGGAGCATGAAGCTGTGTTCAAAAATATGAAGAGCCTGAAAAGGTGTGAAAAATATGAAGAGCTTCAAAAGGTGTGAAAAATATGAGGAGCATGAAACGGCCTGAAAAATAGAAGCAGGATGAAACGGTGTTGAAAAATATGAAGAGCCTGAAAAGGTGTGAAAAATATGAAGAGCTTCAAAAGGGGTCAAATATATAAAGAGCATGAAACGGTCTGTAAAATAGGAGGTTCATGAAGTGGTGTACAAAATCATGAAGAGCCTGACAACGTGTGAAAAATATGAAGAGCTTCAAAAGGTGTCAAAAATATGAGGAGCATGAAACGTTCTGAAAAATAGGAGGAGCATGAAACGGTGATCAAAAACATGAGGAGCCTGAAAAGGTGTGAGAAATATGAAGAGCTTCAAAAGGTGTGAAATTCTTGAGGAGCATGAAACGGTCTGAAATATATGAGAAGCATGAAGTTGTGTGGAAAAACATGAAGAGCCAGAAAAGGTGTGAAAAATATGAATAGCTTCAAAAGGTGTCAAAAATATGAAGAGCATGAAACTGTCTGAAATTTTGGAGGATCATGATCGGTGTTCAAAAACATGAAGAGCCTGAAAAGGTGTGAAAAATATGAAAAGTTTGAAAAGGTGTCAAAAATGAGATGAGCATGATACGGTCTGAAAAATAGGAGGAGCATGAAGCGGTGTTGAAAAACATGAAGAGCCTGAAAAGGTGTGAAAAATATGAAGAGTTTCAAAAGGTGTCAAAAATATGAGGAGCATGAAACGGTCTGAAAAATAGGAGGAGCATGAAGCTGTGTTCAAAAATATGAAGAGCCAAAAAGGTGTGAAAAATATGAAGAGCTTCAAAAGGTGTGAAAAATATGAGGAGCATGAAACGGCCTGAAAAATAGAAGCAGCATGAAACGGTGTTGAAAAACATGAAGAGCCTGAAAAGCTGTGAAAAATATGAAGAGCTTCAAAAGGTGTGAAAAATATTAGGAGCATGAAACGGCCTGAAAAATAGAAGCAGCATGAAACGGTTTTGAAAAATATGAAGAGCCTGAAAAGGTGTGAAAAATATGAAGAGCTACAAAAGGGGTCAAAAATATAAAGTGCATGAAACGGTCTTTAAAATAGGAGGTTCATGAAGCGGTGTTCAAAATCATGAAGAGCCTGAAAACGTGTGAAAAATATGAAGAGCTTCAAAGGGTGTCAAAAATATGAGGTGCATGAAACGTTCTGAAAAATAGGAGGACCATGAAACAGTGATCAAAAACATGAGGAGCCTGAAAAGGTGTGAGAAATATGAAGAGCTTCAAAAGGTGTGAAACACATGAGGAGCATTAAACGGTCTGAAAATAAGGAGGAGCATGAAGCGTTGCTCAGAAACATGAAGAGCCTGAAAAGATCTGAAAAAAATGAAGAGCTTCAAAAGGTGTGAAAAATATGAGGAGCATGAAACGGTCTGAAAAATAGGAGGGGCATGAAGGGGTGTTCAAAAACATGAAGAGCCTGAAAAGGTGTGCAATATATGAAGAGCTTCAAAAGGTGTGAAATACATGTGGAGCATGAAACGGTCTGAAAAATAGGAGGATCATGAAGCGGTGTTCAAAAAAATGCAGAGACTGAAAGGTGTGAAAAATATGAAGAGCTTCAAAAGGTGTCAAATTATGAGGAGCATGAAACGGTCTGCAAATAGGACGTGCATGAAGCGGTGTTCAAAAACATGAAGAGCCTGAAAAGGTGTGAAAAATATGAAGAGCTTCATAAGGTGTCAAAATTAGTTTAGCATGAAAGGGTCTGAACAATAGGAGGCGCATGAAGTGATGTTGAAAACATGAAGAGCCTGAAATGGTGTGAAATATATAAAGAGCTTCAAAAGGTGTGAAAAATATGAAGAGCATCAAAAGGTGTCAAAAATATGAGGAGCATGAAACGGTCTGAAAAATTGGAGGAGCATGAAGCGGTGTTGAAAACATGAAGAGCCTGTAAAGGTGTGAAATAGATGAAGAGCTTCAAAAGGTGTCAAAAATGAGATGAGCATGAAACGGTCTGAAAAATAGGAGGAGGATGATGTGGTGTTGAAAACATGAAGGGCATGAAAAGGTGTGAAAAATATGAAGAGCTTCAAAAGTTGTGAAATACATGAGGAGGATGAAACGGTCTGAAACCTTGGAGGAGCATGAAGCGGTGTTGAAAAACTTGAAGAGCCTGAAAAGGTGTGAAATATATGAAGAGCTTCAAAAGATGTGAAAATTATGTGGAGCAGGAAACGATCTGAAAATTAGGAGGTTCGTGAAGCAGAGTTGAAAAACATGAAGAGCCTGAAAAGGTGTGCAATATATGAAGAGCTTCAAAAGGTGTGAAATATATGAGGAGCTTGAAACGCTCTGAAAAACAGGAGGAGCATGAATTGGTGTTGAAAAACATGAAGAGCATGAAAAAGTGTGAAAAATATGAAGAGCTTCAAAAGGTGTCAAAAATATGAGGAGCATGAAACGGTCTGAAAAATAGGAGGAGCAAGAAGCTGTGTTGAAAAACAAGAAGAGTTTGAAAAGGTGTGAAATATATGAAGAGCTTCAAAAGGTGTCAAAAATGAGATGATAATGAAGCGGTCTGAAAAATTGGAGGAGCATGAAGCGCTGTTGAAAACCATGAAGAGCCTGAAAAGGTGTGAAAAATATGAAGAGCTTCAAAAGGTGTGAACAATATGAAAAGCTTCAAAATGTGTCAAAAATGACATGAGCCTGAAACGGTCTGAAAAACAGCAGGAGAATGAAGTGGTGTTGAAAAACATGAAGAGCCTGAAAATGTGTGAAAAATATGAAGAGCTTCAAAAGGTGTGAAAAATATGAGGAGCATGAAACGGTCTGAAAAACAGAAGCAGCATGAAACGGTGATGAAAAACATGAGAGCCTGAAAAGGTGTGAAAAATATGAAGAGCTTCAAAAGGTGTGAAAAACATGAAGAGCTTCAAAAGGTGTGAAAAACATGAGGAGCATGAAACGGTCTGAAAAACAGAAGCAGCATGAAGCAGTGTTGAAAAACATGAAGAGCCTGAAAACGTGTGAAAAATATGAAGAGCTTCAAAAGGTGTAAAAAATATGAGGAGCATGAAACGGTCTGAAAAGTATGAGGAGCAAGAAGCGGTGTTCAAAAACATGAAGCATGAAAAGGTGTGAAGTATATGAAGAGCTTCAAAAGGTGTCAAAAATATGAGGATAATGAAACGCTCTGAAAAATAGGAGGAGCATGAAGCTGTGTTGAAAAACATGAAGAGCCTGAAAAGGTGTGAAAAATATGAAGAGCTTCTAAAGGTGTCAAAAATATGAGGAGCATGAAACGGTCTGAAAAGTATGAGGAGCAAGAAGCGGTGTTCAAAAACATGAAGCATGAAAAGGTGTGAAAAATATGAAGAGCTTCAAAAGGTGTCAAAATTATGAGGAGCATGAAACGGTCTGAAAATTAGGAGGATCATGAAACGGTGTTCAAAAACATGAAGAGCCTGAAAAGGTGTGAAAAATATGAAGAGCCTCGAAACGTTTCAAAAATATGAGGAGTATAAAATGGTCTGAAAATTAGCAGGAGCATGAAGCGGTGTTGAAAAACATGAAGAGCCTGAAAACGTGTGAAAAATATGAAGAGCTTCAAAAATGTGCAAAATTTGAAGAGCTTCAAAAGGTGTGAAATATATGAAGAGCTTCAAAAGGTGTCAAAAATTAGATGAGCATGAAAAGTTCTGAAAAATAGGAGGAGCATGAAGTGGTGTTGAAAAACCTGAAGAGCCAGAAAAGGTGTGAAAAATATGAAGATCTTCTAAAGGTGTGAAAAATATGAGGAGGATTAAACGGTCTGAACAATAGGAGGAGCATGAAGCGGTGTTCAAAAACATGAAGAGCCTGAAAAGGTGTGAAAAATATGAAGAGCTTCTAAAGGTGTCAAAAATATGAGGAGCATGAAACGTTCTGAAAATTAGGAGGAGCATGAAACGGTGATCAAAAACATGAAGAGCTTGAAAAGGTGTGAAAAATATGAAGAGCTTCAAATGGTGTCAAAATTATGAGGAGCATGAAACGGTCTGAAAAGTATGAGGAGCATGAAGCGGTGTTCAAAAACATGAAGCCTGAAAAGGTGTTAAAAATATGAAGAGCTTCAAAAGGTGTCAAAAATATGAGGAGCATGAAACGTTCTGAAAAATAGGAGGATCATGAAACGGTGTTCAAAAACATGAAGAGCCTGAAAAGGTGTGAAAAATATGAAGAGCTTCAAAAGGTGTGAATAATATGAGGAGCATGAAACGGTCTGAAAAATAGAAGCAGCATGAAACGGTGTTGAAAAACATGAAGAGCCTGAAAAGGTGTGAAAAATATGAAGAACTTCAAAAGTTGTGAAATACATGAGGAGCATGAAACTCTCTGAAAAATAGTAGGAGCATGAAGCTGTGTTCAAAAACATGAAGAGCCTAAAAAGTAGTGAAAATTATGAAAAGCTTCAATAGGTGTCAAAAATGAGATGAGCATGAAACGGTCTGAAAAATAGGAGGATCATGAAACGGTGTTCAAAAACATGAAGAGCCTGAAAAGGTGTGAAAAATATGAAGAGCTTCAAAAGGTGTGAATAATATGAGGAGCATGAAACGGTCTGAAAAATAGAAGCAGCATGAAACGGTGTTGAAAAACATGAAGAGCCTGAAAAGGTGTGAAAAATATGAAGAGCTTCAAAAGGTGTGAAAAATATGAGGAGCATGAAACGGTCTGAAAAATTAAAGCAGCCTGAAACTGTGTTGAAAAACATGAAGAGCATGAAAAGGTGTGAAAAATATGAAGAGCTTCAAAAGGTGTGAAATACATGAGGAGCATGAAACGTCTGAAAATTAAGAGAAGCATGAGGTGGTGTGGAAAAACATGAAGAGCCTGAAAAGGTATGAAAAATATGAAGAGCTTCAAAAGGTGTAAAAAATATGAAGAGCATGAAATGATCTGAAAAATAAGAGGATCATGAAGCGTTGTTCAAAAACATGAAGCGCCTGAAAAGGTGTAAAAAATATGACGAGCTTCAAAAGTTGTGAAATACATGAGGAGCATTAAACGGCCTGAAATATAGGAGGAACATGAACCGGTGTTCAAATACAAGAAGAGCCTGAAAAGTTGTGAAAAATATGAAGAGCTTCAAAATGTGTGAAAATATGAAGAGCTTCAAAAGGTTTCAAAACTGAGATGAGCATGAAACCGTCTGAAAAATAGGAGGAGCATGAAGTGGTGTTCAAAAACATGAAGAGCCTGAAAAAGTGTGAAAAATATGAAGAGCTTCAAAAGGTGTGAAAAATATCAGGAGCATGATACGGTCAGAAAAATAGGAGGAGCATGAAGCGGTGGTCAAAAACATGAAGAGCCTGTAAAGATTGTGAAAAATATGAAAAGCTTCAAAAGGTGTCAAAAATGAGCTGAGCATGAAACGGTCTGAAAAATAGGAGGAGCATGAAGTGGTGTTGAAAAAATGAAGAGCCTGAAAAGGTGTGAAAAATATGAAGAGCATCAAAAGGTGTCAAAAATATGAGGAGCATGAAACGGTCTGCAAAAAAGGAAGAGCATGAAGTGGTGTTGAAAAACTTGAAGAGCCTGAAAAGGTGTGAAAAATATGAAAAGCTTCAAAATGTGTCAAAATATGAGGAGCATGAAACGGTCTGAAAAATAGGAGGAGCATGAAGCAGTGTTCAAAAACATGAAGAGCCTGAAAAGGTTTGAAAAATATGAAGAGCTTCTAAAGGTGTCAAAAATATGAGGAGCATGAAACTGTCTGAAAAATAAGAGGAGCATGAAGGGGTGTTGAAAAACATGAAGAGCCTGAAAACGTGTGAAAAATATGAAGAGCTTCAAAAATGTGCAAAATTTGAAGAGCTTGAAAAGGTGTGAAATATATGAAGAGCTTCAAAAGGTGTCAAAAAGTAGATGAGCATGAAATGGTCTGAAAAATAGGAGGAGCATGAAGTGGTGTTGAAAAACCTGAAGAGCCAGAAAAGGTGTGAAAAATATGAAGAGCTTCAAAAGGTGAAAAAATATGAGGAGCATGAAACGGTCTGAAATATAGGAGGAGCATGAAGGAGTGTTAAAAACATGCAGAGCCTGAAAAGGTGTGAAAATTATGAAGAGCTCCAAAAGTTGTCAAAAATATGAGGAGCAGGAAACGGTCTGAAAAATAGGAGGAGCATGAAACGGTGTTCAAAAACTTGAAGATTCTGAAAAGCTGTGAAAAATATGAGGAGCATGAAACGGTCTGAAAAATAGGAGGAGCATGAAACGGTGTTCAAAAACATGAAGAGCCTGAAAAGCTGTGAAAAATATGAGGAGCTTCAGAAGGTGTGAATAATATGAGGAGCATGAAGCGGTGTTCAAAAACTTGAACATACTGAAAAGGTGTGAAAAATATAAAGAGCTTCAAATGGTGTCAAAATTATGAGGAGCATGAAACGGTCTGAAAAGTATGAGGAGCATGAAGCGGTGTTCAAAAACATGAAGCCTGAAAAGGTGTGAAAAATATGAAGAGCTTCAAAAGGTGTCAAAAATATGAGGAGCATGAAACGTTCTGAAAAATAGGAGGATCATGAAACGGTGTTCAAAAACATGAAGAGCCTGAAAAGGTGTGAAAAATATGAAGAGCTTCTAAAGGTTTCAAAAATATGAGGAGCATGAAACGATCTGAAAAATAGGAGGAACATGAAGTGGTGTTGAAAAACATGAAGAGCCTGAAAAGGTGTGAAAAATATGAAGAGCTTCAAAAGGTGTCAAAAATATAAGGAGCATGAAACGGTCTGAAAATTAGGAGGAGCATGAAACGGTGATCAAAAACATGAAGAGCTTGAAAAGGTGTGAAAAATATGAAGAGCTTCAAATGGTGTCAAAATTATGAGGAGCATGAAACGGTCTGAAAAGTACGAGGAGCATGAAGCGGTGTTCAAAAACATGAAGCCTGAAAAGGTGTGAAAAATATGAAGAGCTTCAAAAGGTGTAAAAAATATGAAGAGCATGTAATGATCTGAAAAATAAGAGGATCATGAAGCGTTGATCAAAAACATGAAGCGCCTGAAAAGGTGTAAAAAATATGACGAGCTTCAAAAGTCGTGAAATACATGAGGAGCATTAAACGGCCTGAAATATAGGAGGAACATGAACCGGTGTTCAAATACAAGAAGAGCCTGAAAAGTTGTGAAAAATATGAAGAGCTTCAAAAGGTGTGAAAATATGAAGAGCTTCAAAAGGTTTCAAAACTGAGATGAGCATGAAACCGTCTGAAAAATAGGAGGAGCATGAAGTGGTGTTCAAAAACATGAAGAGCCTGAAAAAGTGTGAAAAATATGAAGAGCTTCAAAAGGTGTGAAAAATATCAGGAGCATGATATGGTCTGAAAAATAGGAGGAGCATGAAGCGGTGGTCAAAAACATGAAGAGCCTGAAAAAGTGTGAAAAATATGAAGAGCTTCAAAACGTGTCAAATATATGAGGAGCATGAAACGGTCTGAAAAATAGGAGGAGGATGAAGCGGTGTTGAAAAACGTGAAGAGCCTGAAAACGTGTGAAAAATATTAAGAGCTTCAAAAGGTGTGAAAAATATGAAGAGCTTCAAAAGGTGTCAAAAATCGATGAGCAGGAAATGGTCTGAAAAATAGGAGGAGCATGAAGTGGTGTTAAAATCATGAAGAGCCTGAAAAGGTGTGAAATATATGAAGAGCTTCTAAAGGTGTCAAAAATATGCGGAGCATGTAACGGTCTGAAAAATAGTAGGAGCATGAAGCGGTGTTCAAAAACATGAAGAGCCTGAAAGGTGTGAAATATATGAAGAGTTTCTAATGGTGTCAAAAATATGAGGAGCATTTAACGGTCTGAAAACTAGGAGGAGCAAGAAGGGGTGTTGAAAAACAGGAAGAACCTGAATAGGTGGGAGAAATATGAAGATCTTCAAATGGTGTGAAAAATATGAGGAGCATGAAACGGTCTGAAAAAGAGGAGGAGCATGTAGCGGTGTTGAAAAACATGAAGAGCCTGAAAAGGTGTGAAAAATATGAAGAGCTTCTAAAGGTGTCAAAATTATGTGGAGCATGTAACGGTCTGAAAAATAGGAGGAGCATGAAGCGGTGTTCAAAAACATGAAGAGCCTGAAAGGTGTGAAATATATGAAGACTTTCTAAAGGTGTCAAAAATATGAGGAGCATGTAACGGTCTGAAAAATAGGAGGAGCATGAAGCGGTGTTCAAAAACATGAAGAGCCTGAAAACGTGTGAAAAATATTAAGAGCTTCAAAAGGTGTGAAAAATATGAAGAGCTTCAAAAGGTGTCAAAAATGAGATGAGCATGAAACGGTCTGAAAATGTGCAGGAGCATGAAGCGGTGTGGAAAAACGTGAAGAACCTGAAAAGGTGTGAAAAATACAAAGAGCTTCAAAAGGTGTCAAAAATATGAGGAGAATGAAACGGTCTGAAAAAGAGGAGGAACATGAAGCTGTGTTCAAAAACATGAACAGCCTGAAAAGGTGTGAAAAATATGAAGAGCTTCAAAAGGTGTGAATAATATGAGGAGCATGAAACGGTCTGAAAAATAGAAGCAGCATGAAACGGTGTTGAAAAACATGAAGAGCCTGAAAAGGTGTGAAAAATATGAAGAGCTTCAAAAGGTGTGAAAAATATGAGGAGCATGAAACGGTCTGAAAAATTAAAGCAGCCTGAAACTGTGTTGAAAAACATGAAGAGCATGAAAAGGTGTGAAAAATATGAAGAGCTTCAAAAGGTGTGAAATACATGAGGAGCATGAAACGTCTGAAAATTAAGAGAAGCATGAGGTGGTGTGGAAAAACATGAAGAGCCTGAAAAGGTATGAAAAATATGAAGAGCTTCAAAAGGTGTAAAAAATATGAAGAGCATGAAATGATCTGAAAAATAAGAGGATCATGAAGCGTTGTTCAAAAACATGAAGCGCCTGAAAAGGTGTAAAAAATATGACGAGCTTCAAAAGTTGTGAAATACATGAGGAGCATTAAACGGCCTGAAATATAGGAGGAACATGAACCGGTGTTCAAATACAAGAAGAGCCTGAAAAGTTGTGAAAAATATGAAGAGCTTCAAAAGGTGTGAAAATATGAAGAGCTTCAAAAGGTTTCAAAACTGAGATGAGCATGAAACCGTCTGAAAAATAGGAGGAGCATGAAGTGGTGTTCAAAAACATGAAGAGCCTGAAAAAGTGTGAAAAATATGAAGAGCTTCAAAAGGTGTGAAAAATATCAGGAGCATGATACGGTCAGAAAAATAGGAGGAGCATGAAGCGGTGGTCAAAACATGAAGAGCCTGTAAAGATTGTGAAAAATATGAAAAGCTTCAAAAGGTGTCAAAAATGAGCTGAGCATGAAACGGTCTGAAAAATAGGAGGAGCATGAAGTGGTGTTGAAAAAATGAAGAGCCTGAAAAGGTGTGAAAAATATGAAGAGCATCAAAAGGTGTCAAAAATATGAGGAGCATGAAACGGTCTGCAAAAAAGGAAGAGCATGAAGTGGTGTTGAAAAACTTGAAGAGCCTGAAAAGGTGTGAAAAATATGAAAAGCTTCAAAATGTGTCAAAGTATGAGGAGCATGAAACGGTCTGAAAAATAGGAGGAGCAAGAAGCAGTGTTCAAAAACATGAAGAGCCTGAGAAGGTTTGAAAAATATGAAGAGCTTCTAAAGGTGTCAAAAATATGAGGAGCATGAAACTGTCTGAAAAATAAGAGGAGCATGAAGGGGTGTTGAAAAACATGAAGAGTCTGAAAACGTGTGAAAAATATGAAGAGCTTCAAAAGGTGTGAAAAATATGAGGAAGATGAAACGGTCTGAAAATTAGGAGGAGCATGAAGTGGTGTTCAAAAACATGAAGAGCCTGAAAATTTGTGAAAAATATGAAGAGCTTCAAAAGGTGTCAAAATTGAGATGAGCATGAAACGGTCTGAAAAATAGGAGGAGCATGAAGTGGTGCTGAAAAAAAAGAAGAGACTGAAAAGGTGTGAAATATATGAAGAGCTTCAAAAGGTGTCAAAAATATGAGGATAATGAAACGCTCTGAAAAATAGGAGGAGCATGAAGCTGTGTTGAAAAACATGAAGAGCCTGAAAAGGTGTGAAAAATATGAAGAGCTTCAAAAGGTGTGAAAAATATGAGGAGCATGAAACGGTCTGAAAAATTAAAGCAGCCTGAAACTGTGTTGAAAAACATGAAGAGCATGAAAAGGTGTGAAAAATATGAAGAGCTTCAAAAGGTGTGAAATACATGAGGAGCATGAAACGTCTGAAAATTAAGAGAAGCATGAGGTGGTGTGGAAAAACATGAAGAGCCTGAAAAGGTATGAAAAATATGAAGAGCTTCAAAAGGTGTAAAAAATATGAAGAGCATGAAATGATCTGAAAAATAAGAGGATCATGAAGCGTTGTTCAAAAACATGAAGCGCCTGAAAAGGTGTAAAAAATATGACGAGCTTCAAAAGTTGTGAAATACATGAGGAGCATTAAACGGCCTGAAATATAGGAGGAACATGAACCGGTGTTCAAATACAAGAAGAGCCTGAAAAGTTGTGAAAAATATGAAGAGCTTCAAAAGGTGTGAAAATATGAAGAGCTTCAAAAGGTTTCAAAACTGAGATGAGCATGAAACCGTCTGAAAAATAGGAGGAGCATGAAGTGGTGTTCAAAAACATGAAGAGCCTGAAAAAGTGTGAAAAATATGAAGAGCTTCAAAAGGTGTGAAAAATATCAGGAGCATGATACGGTCAGAAAAATAGGAGGAGCATGAAGCGGTGGTCAAAAACATGAAGAGCCTGTAAAGATTGTGAAAAATATGAAAAGCTTCAAAAGGTGTCAAAAATGAGCTGAGCATGAAACGGTCTGAAAAATAGGAGGAGCATGAAGTGGTGTTGAAAAAATGAAGAGCCTGAAAAGGTGTGAAAAATATGAAGAGCATCAAAAGGTGTCAAAAATATGAGGAGCATGAAACGGTCTGCAAAAAAGGAAGAGCATGAAGTGGTGTTGAAAAACTTGAAGAGCCTGAAAAGGTGTGAAAAATATGAAAAGCTTCAAAATGTGTCAAAGTATGAGGAGCATGAAACGGTCTGAAAAATAGGAGGAGCAAGAAGCAGTGTTCAAAAACATGAAGAGCCTGAGAAGGTTTGAAAAATATGAAGAGCTTCTAAAGGTGTCAAAAATATGAGGAGCATGAAACTGTCTGAAAAATAAGAGGAGCATGAAGGGGTGTTGAAAAACATGAAGAGTCTGAAAACGTGTGAAAAATATGAAGAGCTTCAAAAGGTGTGAAAAATATGAGGAAGATGAAACGGTCTGAAAATTAGGAGGAGCATGAAGTGGTGTTCAAAAACATGAAGAGCCTGAAAATTTGTGAAAAATATGAAGAGCTTCAAAAGGTGTCAAAATTGAGATGAGCATGAAACGGTCTGAAAAATAGGAGGAGCATGAAGTGGTGCTGAAAAAAAAGAAGAGACTGAAAAGGGGTGAAATATATGAAGAGCTTCAAAAGGTGTCAAAAATATGAGGATAATGAAACGCTCTGAAAAATAGGAGGAGCATGAAGCTGTGTTGAAAAACATGAAGAGCCTGAAAAGGTGTGAAAAATATGAAGAGCTTCTAAAGGTGTCAAAAATATGAGGAGCATGAAACGATCTGAAAAATAGGAGGAACATGAAGTGGTGTTGAAAAACATGAAGAGCCTGAAAAGGTGTGAAAAATATGAAGAGCTTCAAAAGGTGTCAAAAATATAAGGAGCATGAAACGGTCTGAAAATTAGGAGGAGCATGAAACGGTGATCAAAAACATGAAGAGCTTGAAAAGGTGTGAAAAATATGAAGAGCTTCAAATGGTGTCAAAATTATGAGGAGCATGAAAC
The DNA here is from genome assembly GCF_033118175.1 of Dama dama. Classification (NCBI taxonomy): domain Eukaryota; kingdom Metazoa; phylum Chordata; class Mammalia; order Artiodactyla; family Cervidae; genus Dama; species Dama dama. Next base: position 1,096,356 of record NW_026870905.1, on the reverse strand, counting down.
GGTCTGAAAAGTACGAGGAGCATGAAGCGATGTTCAAAAACATGAAGCCTGAAAAGGTGTGAAAAATATGAAGAGCTTCAAAAGGTGTCAAAAATATGAGGAGCATGAAACGATCTGAAAAATAGGAGGATCATGAAACGGTGTTCAAAAATATGAAGAGCCTGAAAAGGTGTGAAAAATATGAAGAGCTTCTAAAGGTTTCAAAAATATGAGGAGCATGAAACGATCTGAAAAATAGGAGGAACATGAAGTGGTGTTGAAAAACATGAAGAGCCTGAAAAGGTGTGAAAAATATGAAGAGCTTCTAAAGGTGTCAAAAATATGAGGAGCATGAAACGATCTGAAAAATAGGAGGAACATGAAGTGGTGTTGAAAAACATGAAGAGCCTGAAAAGGTGTGAAAAATATGAAGAGCCTCGAAACGTTTCAAAAATATGAGGAGTATAAAATGGTCTGAAAATTAGCAGGAGCATGAAGCGGTGTTGAAAAATATGAAGAGCCTGAAAACGTGTGAAAAATATGAAGAGCTTCAAAAATGTGCAAAATTTGAAGAGCTTCAAAAGGTGTGAAATATATGAAGAGCTTCAAAAGGTGTCAAAAAGTAGATGAGCATGAAATGGTCTGAAAAATAGGAGGAGCATGAAGTGGTGTTGAAAAACCTGAAGAGCCAGAAAAGGTGTGAAAAATATGAAGAGCTTCAAAAGGTGAAAAAATATGAGGAGCATGAAACGGTCTGAAATATAGGAGGAGCATGAAGGAGTGTTAAAAACATGCAGAGCCTGAAAAGGTGTGAAAAATATGAAGAGCTCCAAAAGTTGTCAAAAATATGAGGAGCAGGAAACGGTCTGAAAAATAGGAGGAGCATGAAACGGTGTTCAAAAACTTGAAGATACTGAAAAGCTGTGAAAAATATGAGGAGCATGAAACGGTCTGAAAAATAGGAGGAGCATGAAACGGTGTTCAAAAACATGAAGAGCCTGAAAAGCTGTGAAAAATATGAGGAGCATGAAACGGTCTGAAAAATAGGAGGAAAATGAAACGGTGTTCAAAATCATTAAGAGCCTGAAAAGCTGTGAAAAATATGAGGAGCATGAAACGGTCTGAAAAATAGGAGGAGCATGAAGTGGTGTTGAAAAAAATGAATAGCCTGAAAAGGTGTGAAAAACATTAGGAGCATGAAACAGTCTGAAAATAGGAGGAGCATCAAATGGTGCTGAAAAACATGGGAGAGCCTGAAAAGGTTTGAAAAATATGAAGAGCTTCAAAAGTTGTCAAAAATATGAGGAGCATGAAATGGTCTGAAAAATAGGAGGAGCATGTAATGGTGTTGAAAACCACCAAGAGCCTGAAGAGGAGTGAAATACATGAAGAGCTTCAAAAGGTGTCATAAATATGAGAAGCATGAAATGGTGTTCAAAAACATGAAGAGCCTGAAAATGTGTGAAAAATATGAGGAGCATGAAACGGTCTTAAAAATATGTGGAGCATGAAGCGGTGTTCAAAAACATGAAGAGCCTGACAAGGTGTGAAAAATATGAAGAGGTTCAAAAAGTGTCAAAAATATGAGGAGCATGAAACTGTTCTGAAAAATAGGTGCAGCATAAAGCGGTGTTGAAAAGCATGAAGAGCCTGAAAAGGTGTGAAAAATATGAAGAGGTTCAAAAAGTTTGAAAAATATGAAGAGCTTCAAAAGGTGTCAAAAATATGAGGAGCATGAAACGGTCTGAAAAATAGGAGGATCATGAAGCGGTGTTCAAAAACATGAAGAGCCTGAAAAAGTGTGAAAAATATGAAGAGCTTCAAAAGGTGTAAAAATATGAAGAGCTTCAAAAGGTGTGAAAATATGAAGAGTTTCAAAAGGTGTCAAACATATGAGGAGCATGAAACGGTCTGAAAAATAGGAGGAGCATGAAACGGTGTTCAAAACCATGAAGAGACTGAAAAGGTTTGAAATATATGAAGACTTCAAAATGTGTCAAAAATATGAGGAGCATGAAACGTTCTGAAATATAGGAGGAGCATGAAACGTTTTTCAAAAACATGAAGAGCCTGAAAAGGTATGAAAAATATGAAGAGCCTCAAAAGGTGTCAAAATTATGAGGAGCTTGAAACGGTCTCAAATATAGGAGGAGAATAAAACGGTGTTGAAAAATATGTAGATCCTGAAAAGGTGTGAAAAATTTGTACAGCCTCAAAAGGAGTGAAAAATATGAGGAGCATGAAATGGTCTGAAAAATAGGAGGACCATGAAACGGTGTTCAAAACCATGAAGAGACTGAAAAGGTGTGAAATATATGAAGAGCTTCAAAAGGTGTCAAAAATATGAGGAGCATGAAAAGGTCTGAAAAATAGGAGGAGCATGAAGCTGTGTTGAAAAATTTGAAGAGCCTGAAAAGTTGTGAACAATATGAAGAGCTTCAAAAAGTGTCTAAAATATGAGGAGCATGAAACGGTCTGAAAAATAGGACGAGCATGAAACGGTGTTGAAAAACATGAAGAGCCTGAAAAGGAGTAAAATATATGAAGAGCTTCAAAAGGTGTCAAAAATATGAGGAGCATGAAACGGTCTGAAAATAGGAGGAGCATCAAGTGGTGCTGAAAAACATAGAGAGACTGAAAAGGTTTGAAAAATATAACGAGCTTCAAAAGCTGTCAAAAATATGAGGAGCATGAAACGGTCTGAAAAATAGGAGGAGCATGAAACGGTGTTGAAAAACATGAAGAGCCTGAAAAGGTGTGAAATATATGAAGAGCTTCAAAAGGTGTCAAAAATATGAGGAGCAAGAAACGGTCTGAAAAATAGGAGGAGCATGAAGTGTTGTTCAAATACATGAAGAGCCTGAAAAAGTGTGAAATATATGAAGAGCTTCAAAAGGTGTAAAAAATATGAGGAGCATGAAAAGGTCTGAAAAATAGGTGGAGCATGAAGCGTTGTTCAAATACATGAAGAGCCTGATAAGGTGTGAAAAATATGAAGAGCTTCAAAAGGTGTCAAATATGAGTGCATGAAACGGTCTGAAAAATAAGAGGAGCATGAAGCGGTGTTGAAAAGCATGAAGAGCCTGAAAAGGTGTGAACTATATGAAGAGCTTCAAAAGGTGACAAAAATATGAGGAGCATGAAACGATCTGAAAAATATGAGCAGCATGAAGCGGTGTTGTAAAACATAAAGAGCCTGAAAAGGTGTAAAAAATATGAAGAGCTTCAAACTGTGTCAAATATATGAAGAGCATGAAACGGTCTGAAAAATAGGAGGAGCATGAACCGGTGTTGAAAAACAGGAAGAGCCTGAAAAGATGTAAAAAATGGAAAGAGCTTCAAAAGGTGTCAAAAATATGAGGAGCATGAAACGGTCTCAAATAAGAGGAGAATGAAGCAGTGTTGAAAAAGATGCAGAGCCTGAAAAGAGTGAAATATATGAAGATCTTCAAAAGGTGTCAAAAATATGAGGAGCATGAAACGGTCTGAAAAATAGGAGTAGCATGAAGCGGTGTTCAAAAACTTGAAGAGCCTGAAAATCTGTGAAAAATAGGAAGAGCTCAAAAGGTGTAAAAATATGAAGAGCTTCAAACGGTGTCAGAAATATGAGGAGTATGAAACGGTCGGAACAATAGGAGGAGCATGAAACGGTGTTGAAAAACATGAAGAGCCTGAAAAGGTGTGAAAAATATGAAGAGGTTCAAAACGTGTCAAAAATATGAGGAGCATTAAACGGTATGAAAAATACCAGGAGCATGATGCGGTGTTCAGAATCATGAAGAGCCTGAAAATGTGTGAAATATATGAAGAGCTTGAAACGGTGTCCAAAATATGAGGAGCATGAAACGGTCTGAAAAATACAAGGAGCATGATGCAGTGTTCAGAATCATGAAGAGCCTGAAAATGTGTGAAATATATGAAGAGCTTCAAACGGTGTCCAAATAATGAGGAGCATGAAACGGTTTGAAAAACAGGAGGAGCATAGAGCGATGTTGAAAAACATGAAGAGCTTCAAAAAGTGTGAAAAATATGAAGAGCTTCAAAAGGTGTCAAAATTATGAGGAGCATGAAACGGTCTTAAAAATAGGAGGAGCAGGAAGTGGTGTTGAAAAACATGAAGAGTCTGAAAAGGTGTGAAATATATGAAGAGCTTCAAAAGGAGTCAATAATATGAAGAGCATGAAACGGTCTGAAAAATAGGAGGAGCATGAAGCATTGTTGAAAAACATGAAAAGCCTGAAAAGGTGTGAAAAATATGTGGAGCTTCAAAAGGTGTGAAAATTAAGAGTAGCTTGAAACGTTGTGAAAATAGGAGGAGCATGAAGCAGTGTTGAAAAACATGAAGAGCCCGAAAACGTGTGAAAAATAGGAAGAGCTCAAAAGGTGTAAAAATATGAAGAGCTTCAAACTGTGTCAGAAATATGAGGAGTATGAAACGGTCTGAAAAATAGGAGGAACATGAAGCAGTGTTGAAAAACATGAAAAGCCTGAAAAGGTGTGAAATATATGAGGAGCTTTAAAATGTGTGAAAATTAAGAGTAGCTTGAAACGTTGTGAAAATAGGAGGAGCATGAAGCAGTGTTGAAAAACATGAAGAGCCCGAAAACTTGTGAAAAATAGGAAGAGCTCAAAAGGTGTAAAAATATGAAGAGCTTCAAACCGTGTCAGAAATATGAGGAGTATGAAATGGTCTGAACAATAGGAGGAACATGAAACGGTGCTGAAAAACATGAAGAGCCTGAACAGGTGTGAAAAATATGAAGAGGTTCAAAACGTGTCAAAAATATGAGGAGCATTAAACGGTATGAAAAATACCAGGAGCATGATGCGGTGTTCAGAATCATGAAGAGCCTGAAAATGTGTGAAATATATGAAGAGCTTGAAACGGTGTCCAAAATATGAGGAGCATGAAACGGTCTGAAAAATACAAGGAGCATGATGCGGTGTTCAGAATCATGAAGAGCCTGAAAATGTGTGAAATATATGAAGAGCTTCAAACGGTGTCCAAATAATGAGGAGCATGAAACGGTTTGAAAAACAGGAGGAGCATAGAGCGATGTTGAAAAACATGAAGACCCTGAAAAAGTGTTAAAAATATGAAGAGCTTCAAAAGGTGTCAAAATTATGAGGAGCATGAAACGGTCTGAAAAGTAGGAGGAGCATGAAGCGGTGTTGAAAAATATGAAGAGCCTGAAAAGGTGTGAAAAATATGAAGAGCTTCAAAAGGTGTCAAAAATATGAGGAGCATGAAACGGTCTGAAAAATAGGAGGAGCATGAAGCGGTGTTGAAAACCATAAAGAGTCTGAAAAGGTGTGAAATATATGAAGAGCTTCAAAAGGAGTCAATAATATGAAGAGCATGAAACGGTCTGAAAAATAGGAGGAGCATGAAGCATTGTTGAAAAACATGAAAAGCCTGAAAAGGTGTGAAAAATATGTGGAGCTTCAAAAGGTGTGAAAATTAAGAGTAGCTTGAAACGTTGTGAAAATAGGAGGAGCATGAAGCAGTGTTGAAAAACATGAAGAGCCCGAAAACGTGTGAAAAATAGGAAGAGCTCAAAAGGTGTAAAAATATGAAGAGCTTCAAACGGTGTCAGAAATATGAGGAGTATGAAACGGTCTGAAAAATAGGAGGAACATGAAGCGGTGTTGAAAAACATGAAAAGACTGAAAAGGTGTGAAAAATATGAGGAGCTTCAAAAGGTGTGAAAATTAAGAGTAGCTTGAAACGTTGTGAAAATAGGAGGAGCATGAAGCAGTGTTGAAAAACATGAAGAGCCCGAAAACGTGTGAAAAATAGGAAGAGCTCAAAAGGTGTAAAAATATGAAGAGCTTCAAACGGTGTCAGAAATATGAGGAGTATGAAACGGTCTGAAAAATAGAAGGAGCTGGAAGTGGTGTTGAAACACATGAAGAGCCTGAAAAGGTGTGAAAAATATGAAGAAGTTAAAAGGTGTCAAAAATATTAGGAGCATGAAACAGTCTGAAAAATAGGAGGAGCATGAAGCGGTGTTGAAAAACATGAAGAGCCTGAAAAGGTGTGAAACATATGAAGAGCTTCAAAAGGTGTGAAAAACATGAAGAGCTTCAAAAGGTGTGAAATATATGAGGAGCTTCAAAAGGTGTGAAAAACATGAGGAGCATGGAACGGTCTGAAAAATTGGAGGAGCATGAAGCGGTGTTGAAAAACATGAAGAGCCTGAAAAGTTGTGAAAAACATGAAGAGCTTCAAAAGGTGTCAAAAATATGAAGAGTATGAAACAATCTGAAAAATAGGAGGAGCATGAAACGATGTTGAAAAACATGAAGAGCTTCAAAAGGTGTCAAAAATATGAGGAGCATGAAACAGTGTTCAAAAAGATGAAAAGTCTGAAAAACTGTGAAAAATATAAAGAGCTTCAAAAGGTGTGAAACAGATGAGGAGCATGAAATGGTCTGAAAAATAGGAGTAGCATGAAGTGGTGTTGAAAAACATGAAGAGCCTGAAAATGTGTGAAAAATATGAAGAGCTTCAAAAGATGTCAAACCTATGAGGAACATGAAACGGTCTGAAAATTAGGAGGACCATGAAGTGGTGTTGAAAAACATGAAGAGCCTGAAAAGGTGTGAAATATATGAAGACCTTCAAAAGGTGTCAAAAATATGAGGAGCATGAAACGGTCAAAAAATAGGAGGAGCATGAGACGGTGTTGAAAAAATGAAGACCATAAAGAGGTGTGAAAAATATGAAGAGCTTCAAGGTGTCAAAATTATGAGGAGCATGAAACGGTCTGAAAAATAGGAGGAGCATGAAGCGGTCTTGAAAAACATGAAGAGCCTGAAAAGGTGTGAAATATATGAAGACCATCAACAGGTGTCAAAAATATGAGGAGCATGAAACGGTGTTAAAAACATGAAAAGCCTGAAAAGTTGAGATAAATATATAGAGCTTCAAAAGGTGTGAAAAATATGAAGAGCAATAAACGGTCTGAAAAATAAGAGGAGAATGAAGTGGTGTTGAAAAACATGAAGAGCCTGAAATGGTGTGAAAAATATGAAGTGCTTCAAAAGGTGTCAAAAATATTAGGAACGGTCTGAAAAATAGAAGGAGCCTGAAGCGGTGTTCAAATACATGAAGAGCCTGAAAAGGTGTGAAATACATGAAGAGCTTCAAAAGGTGTCAAAAATATAAAGAGCATGAAACAGTGTTCAAAAGCATGAAAGGCCTGATAACCTAAAGAATATAAAGAGCTTCAAAAGGTGTGAAACAGATGAGGAACATGAAATGGTCTGAAAAATAGGAGGAGCATGAAGCGGTGTTCAAAAACATGAAGAGCCTGAAAAGGTGTGAAAAATATGAAGAGCTCCAAAAGGTGTCAATAATATGAGGAGCAAGAAACGGTCTGAAAAAGAGGAGGAGCATGAAGCGGTATTGAAAAACATGAACAGCCTGAAAAGGTGTGAAATATTTGAAGAGCTTCAAAATGTGTCAAAAATATGAGGAGCATGAATCGGTCTGAAATATAGGAGGAGCATGAAGCGGTGTTCAAAAACATGAAGAGCCTGAAAAGGTGTGATATATATGAAGAGCTTCAATAAGTGTGAAAAATATTAGTAGCATGAAAGGTCTGAAAAATAAGAGGAGCATGAAGCAGGGTTGAAAAACATGAAGAAGCTGAAAAGGTGTGAAAAATATTAAGAGCTTCAAAAGGTGTCAAAAATATGAGGAGCACGAAACATCTGAAAAATAGGAGGAGCATGAAACGGTGTTCCAAAAAATGAAGAGCCTGAAATGGTGTGAAAAATAATAAAGAGCTACAAAAGATGTGAAACATATGAGGAGAATGAAACGGACTGAAATATAGGAGGAGCATGAAGTGGTTTTGAAAAACATGAAGATCCTGAAAAGGTGTGAAATATATGAACAACTTCAAAAGGTGTCAAAAATATGAGGAGCATGAAACGGTGTTCAAAAACATGAAAATCATGAAAAGGGGTGAAAAATATAAAGAGCTTCAAAAGCTGTGAAAAATATGAGGAGCATGAAACGGTCTGAAAAATAGGAGGGGCATAAAGTGATGTTCAAATACATGAAGAGCCTGAAGAGGTGTGAAAAATATGAAGAGTTTCAAAAGGTGTCAAAAATATGAGGAGCATGAAACGGTCAGAAAAATAGGAGGAGCATGAAGCGGTGTGGAAAAACATGAAGAGCCTGAAAAGGTGTGAACTATATGAGGAGCCTCAAAGGATGTCAAAAATATGAGGAGCATGAAACGGTCTGAAAAATAGGAGGGGCATAAAGTGGTGTTCAAATACATGAAGAGCCTGAAAATGTTTGAAAAATATGAAGAGCTTCAAAAGGTGTCAATAATATGAGGAGCATAAAACGGTATGAAAAATAGGAGAAGCATGAAGCAGTGTTGAAAAATATGAAGAGCCTCAAAAGGTGTGAAAAATATGAAGAGCTTCAAAAGGTGTCAAAAATATGAGGAGCATGAAACGGTCTGAAAAATAGGTGGAGCATGACACGGTGATAAAAAACATGAAGAGCCTGAAAAGTTTTGAAAAATATGAAAAGCTACAAAACGTGTCAAAAATATGAGGAGCAAGAAACAGTCTGTAAAATAGGAGGAGCATGAAACAGTTTGGAAAACAGGAGGAGCATGAAAATGTATTGAAAAACATGAAGAGCCTGAATATGTGTGAAAAATATGAATAGCTTCAAAACGAGTAAAAAAATTAGGAGCATGAAACAGTCTGAAAAATAGGAGCATGAAGCGGTGTTCAAAAACATGAAGAGCCTGAAAAGGTGTAAAAAATATGAAGAGCTTAAAAAGGTGTGAAAAATATGAGGAGCTTAAAAAGGTGTGAAAAATATGAGGAGCATGAAACTGACTGAAAAATAGGAGGAGCATGAGGCGGTGGTCAAAAACATGAAGAATCTGAAAAGGTGTGAAAAATATGAAGAGCTTCAAAAACGTAAAAAAATATGAGGAGCATGAAACTGTCTGAAAGATAGGAGGAGCATGAACGGCGTTCAAAAATATGAAGAGCCTGAAACGGTGTGAAAAATATGAAGTGCTTCAAAAGGTGTGAAAAATATGAAGAGCTTCAAAAGGTGTCAAAAATAAGAGAGGCATGAAATGGTGTTCAAAAACATGAAGAGCCTGAAAAGGTGTGAAAAATAGGAAGAGCTTCAAAAGGACTCAAATTTATGAGGAGCATGAAACGGTTTGAAAAATAGGTGGAGCATGACACGGTGATAAAAAACATGAAGAGCATGAAAAGTTTTGAAAAATATGAAAAGCTACAAAACGTGTCAAAAATATGAGGAGCATGAAACGGTCTGAAAAATAGGAGGAGCATGACACGGTCTGAAAAATAGGAGGAGCATGAAGTGGTTTTGAAAACATGAATAGTCTGAAAAGTTATGAAAAATATGAAGAGCTTCAAAAAGTGTCAAAAATATGAGGAGGATGAAACGGTCTGAAAAATAGGAGGAGCATGAAATGGTGTTCAAAATATGAAGAGCATGAAAAGGTGTGAAAAATATGAAGAGCTTCAAAAAGTGTCAAAAATATGAGGAGCATGAAACACTCTGAAAAATAGGAGGAGCATGAAACGGTGTTGAAAAACATGAAGAGCATGAAAAGTTGTGAAAAATATGAAGAGCTTCAAAAGGTGTCAAAAATATGAGGAGCATGAAACGGCGTGAAAAATAGGAGGAGCTTGAAACGGTGTTGAAAACATGAAGAGCATGAAAAGGTGTGAAAAATATGAAGAGCTTCAAAAGGTGTCAAAAATATGAGGAGCATGAAACGGTCTGAAAATTGGAGTAGCATGAAGTGGTTTTGAACACATGAAGAGCCTGAAAATGTATGAAAAATATGAAGAGCTTCAAAAGGTGTCAAAAATATGAGGAGCATGAAACGGTCTGAAAAATAGGAGGAGCATGAAGTAGTGTTGAAAAACATGAAGAGCCTGAAAAGGTGGGAAACATATGAAGAGCCTCAAAAGGTTTTAAAAAATATGAGGAACGTGAAACCGTCTGGAAAATAGGAGGAGCATGAAACGGTGTTGAAAACCATGAAGAGCATGAAAAGGTGTTAAAAATATGAATAGGTTCAAAACAAGTAAAAAACATGAGGAGCATGAAACTATCTGGAAAATAGGAGGAGCATGAAGCGGTGTTCAAAAACATGAAGAGCCTGAAAAGGTGTAAAAAATATGAAGAGCTTAAAAAGGTGTGAAAAATATGAGGAGCATGAAACTGTCTGAAAAATAGCAGGAGCATGAAACGGTGTTGTAAAACATGATAAGCATGAAAAGGTGTGAAAAATATGAAGAGTTTCAAAAGTTGTCAAAAATGTGAGGAGCATGAAACGGTCTGAAAAATAGGAGGAGCATGAAACAGTCTGAAAAATAGGAGGAGCACGAAACAGTGTTGAAAAACATGAAGACCCTGAAAAGGAGTGAAAAATATGAAGAGTTTCAAAAGTTGTCAAAAACGTGAGGAGCATGAAACAGTCTGAAAAATAGGAGGAGAATGAAACGGTGTTATAAAACATGATAAGCATGAAAAGGTGTGAAAAATATGAAGAGTTTCAAAAGGTGTCAAAAATATGAGGAGTATGAAATGGTCTGAAAAATATGAAGAGCATGAAATGGTCTGAAAAATATGAGGATCTAGAAATGGTGTTGAAAAAAATGAAGAGCCTATAAAGGTGTGAAAAATATGAAGAGCTTCAAAAGCTGTCAAAAACAGGAGGAGCATGAAACGGTTTTCAAAATAGGAGGAGGATGTAACGGTGTTGAAAAATATGAAAAGATTCAAAAGGTGTGAAAAATATAAGGAGCATGAAACGGTCTGAAAAATATGAAGTAGCATGAAACGGTGTTGAAAAACATGAAGAGACTGAAAAGGTGTAAAAAATATGAAGAGCTTCAAAAGCTGTCAAAAATATGAAGAGCATGAAACGGTCTGAACAATAGGAGGAGCATGAAACGGTGTGGAAAAACATGAAGAGCCTGAAAAGGTGGAAAAATACGAAGAGCTTCAAAAGGTGTCAAAAATATGAGGAGAATGGAACGGTCTGAAAAATAGCAGGAGCATGAAACGGTGCTGAAAAACATGAAGAGCATGAAACTGTGTGAAAAATATGAAGAGCATGAAAAGGTGTGAAAAATCTGAAGAGCATGAAACGGTGTGAAAAATACGAAGAGCAAGAAAAGGTGTGAAATATATGAAGAGCATGAAAAGGTGTGAAAAATTACAAAAAGCATGAAAAGGTGTGAAAAATTACCAAGAGCATGAAAATGTCTGAAAAATACAAAGAGCATGAAAATGTGTGAAAAATACAAAGAGCATGAAACGGTGTGAAAATATGAGAAGCATGAAAAGGTCTGAAAATATGAGGAGCATAGAACGGAGTGAAAAGTATGAAGAGCAAGAAAAGGTGTGAAAATTATGAAGAGCATGAAACTGTATGAAAAGCATGAAAAAGTGTGAAAAATATGAAGAGCATGAAAAGGTGTGAAAATATGAAGAGCATGAAACTGTGTGAAAAATATGAAGAACATGAAACAGTGTGAAAAAAACGAAGAGCATGAAAAGGTGTGAAATATACAAAGATCATGAAAAGGTGTGAAAAATACGAAGAGCATGAAATGGTTTGAAAAATATGAAGAGCATGAAACGGGGTGAAAATATGAGGATCATAAAATGGTCTGAAAATATGAGGAGCATAGAATGGAGTGAAAAATATGAAGATCATGAAAAGGTGTGAAAATTATGAAGAGCATGAAACTGTGTGAAAAATATGAAAAGCATGAAAAAGTGTGAAAAATATGAAGAGCATGAAACTGTGTGAAAAATATGAAAAGCATGAAACTGTGTGAAAAAAATGAAAAGCATGAAAAAGTGTGAAAAATATGAAGAGCATGAAAAGTTGTGAAAATATGAAGAGCATGAAACTGTGTGAAAAATATGAAGAATATGAAACGGTGTGAAAAAAATGAAGAGCATGAAAAGGTGTGAAATATACAAAGATCATGAAAAGGTGTGAAAAATACGAAGAGCATGAAATGGTTTGAAAAATATGAAGAGCATGAAACGGGGTGAAAATATGAGGTTCATAAATGGTCTGAAAATATGAGGAGCATAGAACGGAGTGAAAAATATGAAAATCATGAAAAGGTGTGAAAATTATGAAGAGCATGAAACTGTGTGAAAAATATGAAAAGCATGAAAAAGTGTGAAAAATATGAAGAGCATGAAAAGGTGTGAAAATATGAAGAGCATGAAAAGGTGTGAAAAATATGAAGAGCATGAAAAGGTGTGAAAATTATGAAGAGCATGAAACTGTGTGAAAAATATGAAAAGCAAGAAAAAGTGTGAAAAATATGAAGAGCATGAAACTGTGTGAAAAATATGAAAAGCATGAAACTGTGTGAAAAAAATGAAAAGCATGAAAAAGTGTGAAAAATATGAAGAGCATGAAAAGTTGTGAAAATATGAAGAGCATGAAACTGTGTGAAAAATATGAAGAATATGAAACGGTGTGAAAAAAATGAAGAGCATGAAAAGGTGTGAAATATCCAAAGATCATGAAAAGGTGTGAAAAATACGAAGAGCATGAAATGGTTTGAAAAATATGAAGAGCATGAAACGGGGTGAAAATATGAGGTTCATAAAATGGTCTGAAAATATGAGGAGCATAGAACGGAGTGAAAAATATGAAAATCATGAAAAGGTGTGAAAATTATGAAGAGCATGAAACTGTGTGAAAAATATGAAAAGCATGAAAAAGTGTGAAAAATATGAAGAGCATGAAAAGGTGTGAAAATATGAAGAGCATGAAAAGGTGTGAAAAATATGAAGAGCATGAAAAGGTGTGAAAAATATGAAGAGCATGAAACTGTGTGAAAATTATGAAGAGCATGAAACTGTGTGAAAATATGAAAAGCATGAAAACGTGTGAAAAATATGAAGAGCATGAAAAGGTGTGAACTATATGAGGAGCCTCAAAGGATGTCAAAAATATGAGGAGCATGAAACGGTCTGAAAAATAGGAGGGGCATAAAGTGGTGTTCAAATACATGAAGAGCCTGAAAATGTTTGAAAAATATGAAGAGCTTCAAAAGGTGTCAATAATATGAGGAGCATGAAACGGTATGAAAAATAGGAGAAGCATGAAGCAGTGTTGAAAAATATGAAGAGCCTCAAAAGGTGTGAAAAATATGAAGAGCTTCAAAAGGTGTCAAAAATATGAGGAGCATGAAACGGTCTGAAAAATAGGTGGAGCATGACACGGTGATAAAAAACATGAAGAGCCTGAAAAGTTTTGAAAAATATGAAAAGCTACAAAACGTGTCAAAAATATGAGGAGCAAGAAACAGTCTGTAAAATAGGAGGAGCATGAAACAGTTTGGAAAACAGGAGGAGCATGAAAATGTATTGAAAAACATGAAGAGCCTGAATATGTGTGAAAAATATGAATAGCTTCAAAACGAGTAAAAAAATTAGGAGCATGAAACAGTCTGAAAAATAGGAGCATGAAGCGGTGTTCAAAAACATGAAGAGCCTGAAAAGGTGTAAAAAATATGAAGAGCTTAAAAAGGTGTGAAAAATATGAGGAGCTTAAAAAGGTGTGAAAAATATGAGGAGCATGAAACTGACTGAAAAATAGGAGGAGCATGAGGCGGTGGTCAAAAACATGAAGAATCTGAAAAGGTGTGAAAAATATGAAGAGCTTCAAAAACGTAAAAAAATATGAGGAGCATGAAACTGTCTGAAAGATAGGAGGAGCATGAACGGCGTTCAAAAATATGAAGAGCCTGAAACGGTGTGAAAAATATGAAGTGCTTCAAAAGGTGTGAAAAATATGAAGAGCTTCAAAAGGTGTCAAAAATAAGAGAGGCATGAAATGGTGTTCAAAAACATGAAGAGCCTGAAAAGGTGTGAAAAATAGGAAGAGCTTCAAAAGGACTCAAATTTATGAGGAGCATGAAACGGTTTGAAAAATAGGTGGAGCATGACACGGTGATAAAAAACATGAAGAGCCTGAAAAGTTTTGAAAAATATGAAAAGCTACAAAACGTGTCAAAAATATGAGGAGCATGAAACGGTCTGAAAAATAGGAGGAGCATGACACGGTCTGAAAAATAGGAGGAGCATGAAGTGGTTTTGAAAACATGAATAGTCTGAAAAGTTATGAAAAATATGAAGAGCTTCAAAAAGTGTCAAAAATATGAGGAGGATGAAACGGTCTGAAAAATAGGAGGAGCATGAAATGGTGTTCAAAATATGAAGAGCATGAAAAGGTGTGAAAAATATGAAGAGCTTCAAAAAGTGTCAAAAATATGAGGAGCATGAAACACTCTGAAAAATAGGAGGAGCATGAAACGGTGTTGAAAAACATGAAGAGCATGAAAAGTTGTGAAAAATATGAAGAGCTTCAAAAGGTGTCAAAAATATGAGGAGCATGAAACGGCGTGAAAAATAGGAGGAGCTTGAAACGGTGTTGAAAACATGAAGAGCATGAAAAGGTGTGAAAAATATGAAGAGCTTCAAAAGGTGTGAAAAATATGAGGAGCATGAAACGGTCTGAAAATTGGAGTAGCATGAAGTGGTTTTGAACACATGAAGAGCCTGAAAATGTATGAAAAATATGAAGAGCTTCAAAAGGTGTCAAAAATATGAGGAGCATGAAACGGTCTGAAAAATAGGAGGAGCATGAAGTAGTGTTGAAAAACATGAAGAGCCTGAAAAGGTGGGAAACATATGAAGAGCCTCAAAAGGTTTTAAAAAATATGAGGAACGTGAAACCGTCTGGAAAATAGGAGGAGCATGAAACGGTGTTGAAAACCATGAAGAGCATGAAAAGGTGTTAAAAATATGAATAGGTTCAAAACAAGTAAAAAACATGAGGAGCATGAAACTATCTGGAAAATAGGAGGAGCATGAAGCAGTGTTCAAAAACATGAAGAGCCTGAAAAGGTGTAAAAAATATGAAGAGCTTAAAAAGGTGTGAAAAATATGAGGAGCATGAAACTGTCTGAAAAATAGCAGGAGCATGAAACGGTGTTGTAAAACATGATAAGCATGAAAAGGTGTGAAAAATATGAAGAGTTTCAAAAGTTGTCAAAAATGTGAGGAGCATGAAACGGTCTGAAAAATAGGAGGAGCATGAAACAGTCTGAAAAATAGGAGGAGCACGAAACAGTGTTGAAAAACATGAAGACCCTGAAAAGGAGTGAAAAATATGAAGAGTTTCAAAAGTTGTCAAAAACGTGAGGAGCATGAAACAGTCTGAAAAATAGGAGGAGAATGAAACGGTGTTATAAAACATGATAAGCATGAAAAGGTGTGAAAAATATGAAGAGCTTCAAAAGGTGTCAAAAATATGAGGAGTATGAAATGGTCTGAAAAATATGAAGAGCATGAAATGGTCTGAAAAATATGAGGATCTTGAAATGGTGTTGAAAAAAATGAAGAGCCTATAAAGGTGTGAAAAATATGAAGAGCTTCAAAAGCTGTCAAAAACAGGAGGAGCATGAAACGGTTTTCAAAATAGGAGGAGGATGTAACGGTGTTGAAAAATATGAAAAGATTCAAAAGGTGTGAAAAATATAAGGAGCATGAAACGGTCTGAAAAATATGAAGTAGCATGAAACGGTGTTGAAAAACATGAAGAGACTGAAAAGGTGTAAAAAATATGAAGAGCATGAAACGGTCTGAACAATAGGAGGAGCATGAAACGGTGTGGAAAAACATGAAGAGCCTGAAAAGGTGGAAAAATACGAAGAGCTTCAAAAGGTGTCAAAAATATGAGGAGAATGGAACGGTCTGAAAAATAGCAGGAGCATGAAACGGTGCTGAAAAACATGAAGAGCATGAAACTGTGTGAAAAATATGAAGAGCATGAAAAGGTGTGAAAAATCTGAAGAGCATGAAACGGTGTGAAAAATACGAAGAGCAAGAAAAGGTGTGAAATATATGAAGAGCATGAAAAGGTGTGAAAAATTACAAAAAGCATGAAAAGGTGTGAAAAATTACCAAGAGCATGAAAATGTCTGAAAAATACAAAGAGCATGAAAATGTGTGAAAAATACAAAGAGCATGAAACGGTGTGAAAATATGAGAAGCATGAAAAGGTCTGAAAATATGAGGAGCATAGAACGGAGTGAAAAGTATGAAGAGCAAGAAAAGGTGTGAAAATTATGAAGAGCATGAAACTGTATGAAAAGCATGAAAAAGTGTGAAAAATATGAAGAGCATGAAAAGGTGTGAAAATATGAAGAGCATGAAACTGTGTGAAAAATATGAAGAACATGAAACGGTGTGAAAAAAACGAAGAGCATGAAAAGGTGTGAAATATACAAAGATCATGAAAAGGTGTGAAAAATACGAAGAGCATGAAATGGTTTGAAAAATATGAAGAGCATGAAACGGGGTGAAAATATGAGGATCATAAAATGGTCTGAAAATATGAGGAGCATAGAATGGAGTGAAAAATATGAAGATCATGAAAAGGTGTGAAAATTATGAAGAGCATGAAACTGTGTGAAAAATATGAAAAGCATG
Organism: Dama dama; assembly: GCF_033118175.1. NCBI lineage: Eukaryota > Metazoa > Chordata > Mammalia > Artiodactyla > Cervidae > Dama > Dama dama. The sequence continues at coordinate 1,079,813 of NW_026870905.1, read as the reverse complement.
AAAAAGTGTGAAAAATATGAAGAGCATGAAACTGTGTGAAAAATATGAAAAGCATGAAACTGTGTGAAAAAAATGAAAAGCATGAAAAAGTGTGAAAAATATGAAGAGCATGAAAAGTTGTGAAAATATGAAGAGCATGAAACTGTGTGAAAAATATGAAGAATATGAAACGGTGTGAAAAAAATGAAGAGCATGAAAAGGTGTGAAATATACAAAGATCATGAAAAGGTGTGAAAAATACGAAGAGCATGAAATGGTTTGAAAAATATGAAGAGCATGAAACGGGGTGAAAATATGAGGTTCATAAATGGTCTGAAAATATGAGGAGCATAGAACGGAGTGAAAAATATGAAAATCATGAAAAGGTGTGAAAATTATGAAGAGCATGAAACTGTGTGAAAAATATGAAAAGCATGAAAAAGTGTGAAAAATATGAAGAGCATGAAAAGGTGTGAAAATATAAAGAGCATGAAAAGGTGTGAAAAATATGAAGAGCATGAAAAGGTGTGAAAATTATGAAGAGCATGAAACTGTGTGAAAAATATGAAAAGCAAGAAAAAGTGTGAAAAATATGAAGAGCATGAAACTGTGTGAAAAATATGAAAAGCATGAAACTGTGTGAAAAAAATGAAAAGCATGAAAAAGTGTGAAAAATATGAAGAGCATGAAAAGTTGTGAAAATATGAAGAGCATGAAACTGTGTGAAAAATATGAAGAATATGAAACGGTGTGAAAAAAATGAAGAGCATGAAAAGGTGTGAAATATCCAAAGATCATGAAAAGGTGTGAAAAATACGAAGAGCATGAAATGGTTTGAAAAATATGAAGAGCATGAAACGGGGTGAAAATATGAGGTTCATAAAATGGTCTGAAAATATGAGGAGCATAGAACGGAGTGAAAAATATGAAAATCATGAAAAGGTGTGAAAATTATGAAGAGCATGAAACTGTGTGAAAAATATGAAAAGCATGAAAAAGTGTGAAAAATATGAAGAGCATGAAAAGGTGTGAAAATATGAAGAGCATGAAAAGGTGTGAAAAATATGAAGAGCATGAAAAGGTGTGAAAAATATGAAGAGCATGAAACTGTGTGAAAATTATGAAGAGCATGAAACTGTGTGAAAATATGAAAAGCATGAAAACGTGTGAAAAATATGAAGAGCATGAAAAGGTGTGAACTATATGAGGAGCCTCAAAGGATGTCAAAAATATGAGGAGCATGAAACGGTCTGAAAAATAGGAGGGGCATAAAGTGGTGTTCAAATACATGAAGAGCCTGAAAATGTTTGAAAAATATGAAGAGCTTCAAAAGGTGTCAATAATATGAGGAGCATGAAACGGTATGAAAAATAGGAGAAGCATGAAGCAGTGTTGAAAAATATGAAGAGCCTCAAAAGGTGTGAAAAATATGAAGAGCTTCAAAAGGTGTCAAAAATATGAGGAGCATGAAACGGTCTGAAAAATAGGTGGAGCATGACACGGTGATAAAAAACATGAAGAGCCTGAAAAGTTTTGAAAAATATGAAAAGCTACAAAACGTGTCAAAAATATGAGGAGCAAGAAACAGTCTGTAAAATAGGAGGAGCATGAAACAGTTTGGAAAACAGGAGGAGCATGAAAATGTATTGAAAAACATGAAGAGCCTGAATATGTGTGAAAAATATGAATAGCTTCAAAACGAGTAAAAAAATTAGGAGCATGAAACAGTCTGAAAAATAGGAGCATGAAGCGGTGTTCAAAAACATGAAGAGCCTGAAAAGGTGTAAAAAATATGAAGAGCTTAAAAAGGTGTGAAAAATATGAGGAGCTTAAAAAGGTGTGAAAAATATGAGGAGCATGAAACTGACTGAAAAATAGGAGGAGCATGAGGCGGTGGTCAAAAACATGAAGAATCTGAAAAGGTGTGAAAAATATGAAGAGCTTCAAAAACGTAAAAAAATATGAGGAGCATGAAACTGTCTGAAAGATAGGAGGAGCATGAACGGCGTTCAAAAATATGAAGAGCCTGAAACGGTGTGAAAAATATGAAGTGCTTCAAAAGGTGTGAAAAATATGAAGAGCTTCAAAAGGTGTCAAAAATAAGAGAGGCATGAAATGGTGTTCAAAAACATGAAGAGCCTGAAAAGGTGTGAAAAATAGGAAGAGCTTCAAAAGGACTCAAATTTATGAGGAGCATGAAACGGTTTGAAAAATAGGTGGAGCATGACACGGTGATAAAAAACATGAAGAGCCTGAAAAGTTTTGAAAAATATGAAAAGCTACAAAACGTGTCAAAAATATGAGGAGCATGAAACGGTCTGAAAAATAGGAGGAGCATGACACGGTCTGAAAAATAGGAGGAGCATGAAGTGGTTTTGAAAACATGAATAGTCTGAAAAGTTATGAAAAATATGAAGAGCTTCAAAAAGTGTCAAAAATATGAGGAGGATGAAACGGTCTGAAAAATAGGAGGAGCATGAAATGGTGTTCAAAATATGAAGAGCATGAAAAGGTGTGAAAAATATGAAGAGCTTCAAAAAGTGTCAAAAATATGAGGAGCATGAAACACTCTGAAAAATAGGAGGAGCATGAAACGGTGTTGAAAAACATGAAGAGCATGAAAAGTTGTGAAAAATATGAAGAGCTTCAAAAGGTGTCAAAAATATGAGGAGCATGAAACGGCGTGAAAAATAGGAGGAGCTTGAAACGGTGTTGAAAACATGAAGAGCATGAAAAGGTGTGAAAAATATGAAGAGCTTCAAAAGGTGTGAAAAATATGAGGAGCATGAAACGGTCTGAAAATTGGAGTAGCATGAAGTGGTTTTGAACACATGAAGAGCCTGAAAATGTATGAAAAATATGAAGAGCTTCAAAAGGTGTCAAAAATATGAGGAGCATGAAACGGTCTGAAAAATAGGAGGAGCATGAAGTAGTGTTGAAAAACATGAAGAGCCTGAAAAGGTGGGAAACATATGAAGAGCCTCAAAAGGTTTTAAAAAATATGAGGAACGTGAAACCGTCTGGAAAATAGGAGGAGCATGAAACGGTGTTGAAAACCATGAAGAGCATGAAAAGGTGTTAAAAATATGAATAGGTTCAAAACAAGTAAAAAACATGAGGAGCATGAAACTATCTGGAAAATAGGAGGAGCATGAAGCGGTGTTCAAAAACATGAAGAGCCTGAAAAGGTGTAAAAAATATGAAGAGCTTAAAAAGGTGTGAAAAATATGAGGAGCATGAAACTGTCTGAAAAATAGCAGGAGCATGAAACGGTGTTGTAAAACATGATAAGCATGAAAAGGTGTGAAAAATATGAAGAGTTTCAAAAGTTGTCAAAAATGTGAGGAGCATGAAACGGTCTGAAAAATAGGAGGAGCATGAAACAGTCTGAAAAATAGGAGGAGCACGAAACAGTGTTGAAAAACATGAAGACCCTGAAAAGGAGTGAAAAATATGAAGAGTTTCAAAAGTTGTCAAAAACGTGAGGAGCATGAAACAGTCTGAAAAATAGGAGGAGAATGAAACGGTGTTATAAAACATGATAAGCATGAAAAGGTGTGAAAAATATGAAGAGCTTCAAAAGGTGTCAAAAATATGAGGAGTATGAAATGGTCTGAAAAATATGAAGAGCATGAAATGGTCTGAAAAATATGAGGATCTTGAAATGGTGTTGAAAAAAATGAAGAGCCTATAAAGGTGTGAAAAATATGAAGAGCTTCAAAAGCTGTCAAAAACAGGAGGAGCATGAAACGGTTTTCAAAATAGGAGGAGGATGTAACGGTGTTGAAAAATATGAAAAGATTCAAAAGGTGTGAAAAATATAAGGAGCATGAAACGGTCTGAAAAATATGAAGTAGCATGAAACAGTGTTGAAAAACATGAAGAGACTGAAAAGGTGTAAAAAATATGAAGAGCTTCAAAAGCTGTCAAAAATATGAAGAGCATGAAACGGTCTGAACAATAGGAGGAGCATGAAACGGTGTGGAAAAACATGAAGAGCCTGAAAAGGTGGAAAAATACGAAGAGCTTCAAAAGGTGTCAAAAATATGAGGAGAATGGAACGGTCTGAAAAATAGCAGGAGCATGAAACGGTGCTGAAAAACATGAAGAGCATGAAACTGTGTGAAAAATATGAAGAGCATGAAAAGGTGTGAAAAATCTGAAGAGCATGAAACGGTGTGAAAAATACGAAGAGCAAGAAAAGGTGTGAAATATATGAAGAGCATGAAAAGGTGTGAAAAATTACAAAAAGCATGAAAAGGTGTGAAAAATTACCAAGAGCATGAAAATGTCTGAAAAATACAAAGAGCATGAAAATGTGTGAAAAATACAAAGAGCATGAAACGGTGTGAAAATATGAGAAGCATGAAAAGGTCTGAAAATATGAGGAGCATAGAACGGAGTGAAAAGTATGAAGAGCAAGAAAAGGTGTGAAAATTATGAAGAGCATGAAACTGTATGAAAAGCATGAAAAAGTGTGAAAAATATGAAGAGCATGAAAAGGTGTGAAAATATGAAGAGCATGAAACTGTGTGAAAAATATGAAGAACATGAAACAGTGTGAAAAAAACGAAGAGCATGAAAAGGTGTGAAATATACAAAGATCATGAAAAGGTGTGAAAAATACGAAGAGCATGAAATGGTTTGAAAAATATGAAGAGCATGAAACGGGGTGAAAATATGAGGATCATAAAATGGTCTGAAAATATGAGGAGCATAGAATGGAGTGAAAAATATGAAGATCATGAAAAGGTGTGAAAATTATGAAGAGCATGAAACTGTGTGAAAAATATGAAAAGCATGAAAAAGTGTGAAAAATATGAAGAGCATGAAACTGTGTGAAAAATATGAAAAGCATGAAACTGTGTGAAAAAAATGAAAAGCATGAAAAAGTGTGAAAAATATGAAGAGCATGAAAAGTTGTGAAAATATGAAGAGCATGAAACTGTGTGAAAAATATGAAGAATATGAAACGGTGTGAAAAAAATGAAGAGCATGAAAAGGTGTGAAATATACAAAGATCATGAAAAGGTGTGAAAAATACGAAGAGCATGAAATGGCTTGAAAAATATGAAGAGCATGAAACGGGGTGAAAATATGAGGTTCATAAATGGTCTGAAAATATGAGGAGCATAGAACGGAGTGAAAAATATGAAAATCATGAAAAGGTGTGAAAATTATGAAGAGCATGAAACTGTGTGAAAAATATGAAAAGCATGAAAAAGTGTGAAAAATATGAAGAGCATGAAAAGGTGTGAAAATATAAAGAGCATGAAAAGGTGTGAAAAATATGAAGAGCATGAAAAGGTGTGAAAAATATGAAGAGCATGAAACTGTGTGAAAAATATGAAAAGCAAGAAAAAGTGTGAAAAATATGAAGAGCATGAAACTGTGTGAAAAATATGAAAAGCATGAAACTGTGTGAAAAAAATGAAAAGCATGAAAAAGTGTGAAAAATATGAAGAGCATGAAAAGTTGTGAAAATATGAAGAGCATGAAACTGTGTGAAAAATATGAAGAATATGAAACGGTGTGAAAAAAATGAAGAGCATGAAAAGGTGTGAAATATCCAAAGATCATGAAAAGGTGTGAAAAATACGAAGAGCATGAAATGGTTTGAAAAATATGAAGAGCATGAAACGGGGTGAAAATATGAGGTTCATAAAATGGTCTGAAAATATGAGGAGCATAGAACGGAGTGAAAAATATGAAAATCATGAAAAGGTGTGAAAATTATGAAGAGCATGAAACTGTGTGAAAAATATGAAAAGCATGAAAAAGTGTGAAAAATATGAAGAGCATGAAAAGGTGTGAAAATATGAAGAGCATGAAAAGGTGTGAAAAATATGAAGAGCATGAAAAGGTGTGAAAAATATGAAGAGCATGAAACTGTGTGAAAATTATGAAGAGCATGAAACTGTGTGAAAATATGAAAAGCATGAAAACGTGTGAAAAATATGAAGAGCATGAAAAGGTGTGAACTATATGAGGAGCCTCAAAGGATGTCAAAAATATGAGGAGCATGAAACGGTCTGAAAAATAGGAGGGGCATAAAGTGGTGTTCAAATACATGAAGAGCCTGAAAATGTTTGAAAAATATGAAGAGCTTCAAAAGGTGTCAATAATATGAGGAGCATGAAACGGTATGAAAAATAGGAGAAGCATGAAGCAGTGTTGAAAAATATGAAGAGCCTCAAAAGGTGTGAAAAATATGAAGAGCTTCAAAAGGTGTCAAAAATATGAGGAGCATGAAACGGTCTGAAAAATAGGTGGAGCATGACACGGTGATAAAAAACATGAAGAGCCTGAAAAGTTTTGAAAAATATGAAAAGCTACAAAACGTGTCAAAAATATGAGGAGCAAGAAACAGTCTGTAAAATAGGAGGAGCATGAAACAGTTTGGAAAACAGGAGGAGCATGAAAATGTATTGAAAAACATGAAGAGCCTGAATATGTGTGAAAAATATGAATAGCTTCAAAACGAGTAAAAAAATTAGGAGCATGAAACAGTCTGAAAAATAGGAGCATGAAGCGGTGTTCAAAAACATGAAGAGCCTGAAAAGGTGTAAAAAATATGAAGAGCTTAAAAAGGTGTGAAAAATATGAGGAGCTTAAAAAGGTGTGAAAAATATGAGGAGCATGAAACTGACTGAAAAATAGGAGGAGCATGAGGCGGTGGTCAAAAACATGAAGAATCTGAAAAGGTGTGAAAAATATGAAGAGCTTCAAAAACGTAAAAAAATATGAGGAGCATGAAACTGTCTGAAAGATAGGAGGAGCATGAACGGCGTTCAAAAATATGAAGAGCCTGAAACGGTGTGAAAAATATGAAGTGCTTCAAAAGGTGTGAAAAATATGAAGAGCTTCAAAAGGTGTCAAAAATAAGAGAGGCATGAAATGGTGTTCAAAAACATGAAGAGCCTGAAAAGGTGTGAAAAATAGGAAGAGCTTCAAAAGGACTCAAATTTATGAGGAGCATGAAACGGTTTGAAAAATAGGTGGAGCATGACACGGTGATAAAAAACATGAAGAGCCTGAAAAGTTTTGAAAAATATGAAAAGCTACAAAACGTGTCAAAAATATGAGGAGCATGAAACGGTCTGAAAAATAGGAGGAGCATGACACGGTCTGAAAAATAGGAGGAGCATGAAGTGGTTTTGAAAACATGAATAGTCTGAAAAGTTATGAAAAATATGAAGAGCTTCAAAAAGTGTCAAAAATATGAGGAGGATGAAACGGTCTGAAAAATAGGAGGAGCATGAAATGGTGTTCAAAATATGAAGAGCATGAAAAGGTGTGAAAAATATGAAGAGCTTCAAAAAGTGTCAAAAATATGAGGAGCATGAAACACTCTGAAAAATAGGAGGAGCATGAAACGGTGTTGAAAAACATGAAGAGCATGAAAAGTTGTGAAAAATATGAAGAGCTTCAAAAGGTGTCAAAAATATGAGGAGCATGAAATGGCGTGAAAAATAGGAGGAGCTTGAAACGGTGTTGAAAACATGAAGAGCATGAAAAGGTGTGAAAAATATGAAGAGCTTCAAAAGGTGTGAAAAATATGAGGAGCATGAAACGGTCTGAAAATTGGAGTAGCATGAAGTGGTTTTGAACACATGAAGAGCCTGAAAATGTATGAAAAATATGAAGAGCTTCAAAAGGTGTCAAAAATATGAGGAGCATGAAACGGTCTGAAAAATAGGAGGAGCATGAAGTAGTGTTGAAAAACATGAAGAGCCTGAAAAGGTGGGAAACATATGAAGAGCCTCAAAAGGTTTTAAAAAATATGAGGAACGTGAAACCGTCTGGAAAATAGGAGGAGCATGAAACGGTGTTGAAAACCATGAAGAGCATGAAAAGGTGTTAAAAATATGAATAGGTTCAAAACAAGTAAAAAACATGAGGAGCATGAAACTATCTGGAAAATAGGAGGAGCATGAAGCAGTGTTCAAAAACATGAAGAGCCTGAAAAGGTGTAAAAAATATGAAGAGCTTAAAAAGGTGTGAAAAATATGAGGAGCATGAAACTGTCTGAAAAATAGCAGGAGCATGAAACGGTGTTGTAAAACATGATAAGCATGAAAAGGTGTGAAAAATATGAAGAGTTTCAAAAGTTGTCAAAAATGTGAGGAGCATGAAACGGTCTGAAAAATAGGAGGAGCATGAAACAGTCTGAAAAATAGGAGGAGCACGAAACAGTGTTGAAAAACATGAAGACCCTGAAAAGGAGTGAAAAATATGAAGAGTTTCAAAAGTTGTCAAAAACGTGAGGAGCATGAAACAGTCTGAAAAATAGGAGGAGAATGAAACGGTGTTATAAAACATGATAAGCATGAAAAGGTGTGAAAAATATGAAGAGCTTCAAAAGGTGTCAAAAATATGAGGAGTATGAAATGGTCTGAAAAATATGAAGAGCATGAAATGGTCTGAAAAATATGAGGATCTTGAAATGGTGTTGAAAAAAATGAAGAGCCTATAAAGGTGTGAAAAATATGAAGAGCTTCAAAAGCTGTCAAAAACAGGAGGAGCATGAAACGGTTTTCAAAATAGGAGGAGGATGTAACGGTGTTGAAAAATATGAAAAGATTCAAAAGGTGTGAAAAATATAAGGAGCATGAAACGGTCTGAAAAATATGAAGTAGCATGAAACGGTGTTGAAAAACATGAAGAGACTGAAAAGGTGTAAAAAATATGAAGAGCTTCAAAAGCTGTCAAAAATATGAAGAGCATGAAACGGTCTGAACAATAGGAGGAGCATGAAACGGTGTGGAAAAACATGAAGAGCCTGAAAAGGTGGAAAAATACGAAGAGCTTCAAAAGGTGTCAAAAATATGAGGAGATTGGAACGGTCTGAAAAATAGCAGGAGCATGAAACGGTGCTGAAAAACATGAAGAGCATGAAACTGTGTGAAAAATATGAAGAGCATGAAAAGGTGTGAAAAATCTGAAGAGCATGAAACGGTGTGAAAAATACGAAGAGCAAGAAAAGGTGTGAAATATATGAAGAGCATGAAAAGGTGTGAAAAATTACAAAAAGCATGAAAAGGTGTGAAAAATTACCAAGAGCATGAAAATGTCTGAAAAATACAAAGAGCATGAAAATGTGTGAAAAATACAAAGAGCATGAAACGGTGTGAAAATATGAGAAGCATGAAAAGGTCTGAAAATATGAGGAGCATAGAACGGAGTGAAAAGTATGAAGAGCAAGAAAAGGTGTGAAAATTATGAAGAGCATGAAACTGTATGAAAAGCATGAAAAAGTGTGAAAAATATGAAGAGCATGAAAAGGTGTGAAAATATGAAGAGCATGAAACTGTGTGAAAAATATGAAGAACATGAAACGGTGTGAAAAAAACGAAGAGCATGAAAAGGTGTGAAATATACAAAGATCATGAAAAGGTGTGAAAAATACGAAGAGCATGAAATGGTTTGAAAAATATGAAGAGCATGAAACGGGGTGAAAATATGAGGATCATAAAATGGTCTGAAAATATGAGGAGCATAGAATGGAGTGAAAAATATGAAGATCATGAAAAGGTGTGAAAATTATGAAGAGCATGAAACTGTGTGAAAAATATGAAAAGCATGAAAAAGTGTGAAAAATATGAAGAGCATGAAACTGTGTGAAAAATATGAAAAGCATGAAACTGTGTGAAAAAAATGAAAAGCATGAAAAAGTGTGAAAAATATGAAGAGCATGAAAAGTTGTGAAAATATGAAGAGCATGAAACTGTGTGAAAAATATGAAGAATATGAAACGGTGTGAAAAAAATGAAGAGCATGAAAAGGTGTGAAATATACAAAGATCATGAAAAGGTGTGAAAAATACGAAGAGCATGAAATGGTTTGAAAAATATGAAGAGCATGAAACGGGGTGAAAATATGAGGTTCATAAATGGTCTGAAAATATGAGGAGCATAGAACGGAGTGAAAAATATGAAAATCATGAAAAGGTGTGAAAATTATGAAGAGCATGAAACTGTGTGAAAAATATGAAAAGCATGAAAAAGTGTGAAAAATATGAAGAGCATGAAAAGGTGTGAAAATATAAAGAGCATGAAAAGGTGTGAAAAATATGAAGAGCATGAAAAGGTGTGAAAATTATGAAGAGCATGAAACTGTGTGAAAAATATGAAAAGCAAGAAAAAGTGTGAAAAATATGAAGAGCATGAAACTGTGTGAAAAATATGAAAAGCATGAAACTGTGTGAAAAAAATGAAAAGCATGAAAAAGTGTGAAAAATATGAAGAGCATGAAAAGTTGTGAAAATATGAAGAGCATGAAAAGTTGTGAAAATATGAAGAGCATGAAACTGTGTGAAAAATATGAAGAATATGAAACGGTGTGAAAAAAATGAAGAGCATGAAAAGGTGTGAAATATCCAAAGATCATGAAAAGGTGTGAAAAATACGAAGAGCATGAAATGGTTTGAAAAATATGAAGAGCATGAAACGGGGTGAAAATATGAGGTTCATAAAATGGTCTGAAAATATGAGGAGCATAGAACGGAGTGAAAAATATGAAAATCATGAAAAGGTGTGAAAATTATGAAGAGCATGAAACTGTGTGAAAAATATGAAAAGCATGAAAAAGTGTGAAAAATATGAAGAGCATGAAAAGGTGTGAAAATATGAAGAGCATGAAAAGGTGTGAAAAATATGAAGAGCATGAAAAGGTGTGAAAAATATGAAGAGCATGAAACTGTGTGAAAATTATGAAGAGCATGAAACTGTGTGAAAATATGAAAAGCATGAAAACGTGTGAAAAATATGAAGAGCATGAAAAGGTGTGAAAATATGAAGAGCATGAAAAGGTGTGAAAAATATGAAGAGCATGAAAAGGTGTGAAAAATATGAAGAGCATGAAACTGTGTGAAAAATATGAAAAGCATGAAACTGTGTGAAAATATGAAAAGCATGAAAACGTGTGAAAAATATGAAGAGCATGAAAAGGTGTGAAAAATATGAAGAGCATGAAACGGTGTGAAAAATATGAAGAGCATGAAAAGGTGTGAAAAATACGAAGAGCATGAAAAGGTGTGAAATATATGAAGAGCATGAAAAGGTGTGAAAAATTACCAAGAGCATGAAAATGTCTGAAAAATACAAAGAGCATGAAAATGTGTGAAAAATAGGAAGAACATGAAAATGTGTGAAAATGTGAGGAGCATGAAAAGGTGTGAAAAATAGTAGGAGCATGAAAAGGTCTGAAAAATACGAGGAGCATGAAAAGGTGTGAAAAATACGAGGAGCATGAAAAGGTCTGAAAAATACGAGGAGCATGAAAATGTCTGAAAAATACGAGGAGCATGAAAAGGTGTGAAAAATACGAGTAGCATAAAAAGGTGTGAAAAATAGTAGGAGCATGAAAAGGTCTGAAAATATGGGGAGCATGAAAAGGTCTGAAAAATACGAGTAGCATGAAAAGGTGTGAAAAATACAAAGAGCATGAAAAGGTGTGAAAAATACAAGGATCATGAAAAGCTCTGTAAAATACTAGAAGCATGAAAAGGTGTGAAAAATACGAGGAGCATATAAAGGTCTGAAAAATATGAGGAACATGAAAAGGTCTAAAAAACGTGAGGAGCATGAAACGGTGTGAAAATATGAAGACGTTTAAAACGTGTCAAAAATATGAGGACCATGAAAAGATGTGAAAAATATGAGGAGCATGAAATGCTATGAAAAAAATGAGGAGCATGAAAATATGTAAAAAATATGAAGAGCATGAAAAGTTGTGAAATATGAGGAGCATGAAAAGGTGTGAAAAATACGAGGAGCATGAAAAGGTGTGTAAAATACGAGGAGCATGAAAAGGTCTGAAAAATACGAGGACCATGAAAGGTATGAAAAATACGGGGAGCATGAATCGTTCTGTAAAATACGAGGACCATGAAAGGTATGAAAAATACGGGGAGCATGAAAAGGTCTGAAAAATACGAGGAGCACGAAAAGGTGTGAAAAATACGAGAAGCATGAATTGTTCTGAAAAATACGAGGACCATGAAAGGTATGAAAAATACGGGGAGCATGAAAAGGTCTGAAAAATACGAGGAGCATGAAAAGGTCTGAAAAATAAGAGGAGTATGAAAAGGTATCAAAAATATGAGGAGCATGAAACGGTGTGAAAATATAAAGACCATGAAACGGTGTGAAAAATATGAAGAGCATGAAAGGTGTGAGAAATATGAGGAGCATGAAAAGGTCTGAAAAGTACAAGGAGCATGAAAAGTTGTGAAAAGTACGAGGAGCATGAAAAGGTCTGGAAAATACGAGGAGCATGAAAATACCTGAAAAATATGAGGAGCATGAAACAGTATGGAAACATGAAGAGCATGAAACGGTGTGAAAAATATGAAGAGCATGAAAAGGTGTGAAAAATATGAGGAGCATGAAACGGCCTGAAAAATATGAAGAGCACTAAAAGGTGTGAAAAATATGAGGATCATGAAAAGGTATGAAAAATACGATGAGCATGAAAAGTTGTGAAAAATACGAGGAGCATGAAAAGGTGTGAAAAATATGAGAAGCATGAAAGAGTCTGAAAAATACAAGGATCATGAAAAGGTGTCAAAAATATGAGAAGCATGAAAAGGTGTGAAATATATGAGGATCATGAAACGGTATGAAAAATATGAGGAGCATGAAAGGATGTGAAAAATATGAAGAGCATGAAAAGGTGTGAAAAATATGAAGAGCATGAAAAGGTGTGAAAAATATGAAGAGCATGAAACTGTGTGAAAAATATGAAAAGCATGAAACTGTGTGAAAATATGAAAAGCATGAAAACGTGTGAAAAATATGAAGAGCATGAAAAGGTGTGAAAAATATGAAGAGCATGAAACGGTGTGAAAAATATGAAGAGCATGAAAAGGTGTGAAAAATACGAAGAGCATGAAAAGGTGTGAAATATATGAAGAGCATGAAAAGGTGTGAAAAATATGAGAAGCATGAAAGAGTCTGAAAAATACAAGGATCATGAAAAGGTGTCAAAAATATGAGAAGCATGAAAAGGTGTGAAATATATGAGGATCATGAAACGGTATGAAAAATATGAGGAGCATGAAAAGATGTGAAAAATATGAAGAGCATGAAAAGGTGTGAAAAATATGAAGAGCATGAAAAGGTGTGAAAAATATGAAGAGCATGAAAAGGTGTGAAAAATATGAAGAGCATGAAACTGTGTGAAAATATGAAAAGCATGAAAACGTGTGAAAAATATGAAGAGCATGAAAAGGTGTGAAAAATATGAAGAGCATGAAACGGTGTGAAAAATATGAAGAGCATGAAAAGGTGTGAAAAATACGAAGAGCATGAAAAGGTGTGAAATATATGAAGAGCATGAAAAGGTGTGAAAAATTACCAAGAGCATGAAAATGTCTGAAAAATACAAAGAGCATGAAAATGTGTGAAAAATAGGAAGAGCATGAAAATGTGTGAAAATGTGAGGAGCATGAAAAGGTGTGAAAAATAGTAGGAGCATGAAAAGGTCTGAAAAATACGAGGAGCATGAAAAGGTGTGAAAAATACGAGGAGCATGAAAAGGTCTGAAAAATACGAGGAGCATGAAAATGTCTGAAAAATACGAGGAGCATGAAAAGGTGTGAAAAATACGAGTAGCATAAAAAGGTGTGAAAAATAGTAGGAGCATGAAAAGGTCTGAAAATATGGGGAGCATGAAAAGGTCTGAAAAATACGAGTAGCATGAAAAGGTGTGAAAAATACAAAGAGCATGAAAAGGTGTGAAAAATACAAGGATCATGAAAAGCTCTGTAAAATACTAGAAGCATGAAAAGGTGTGAAAAATACGAGGAGCATATAAAGGTCTGAAAAATATGAGGAACATGAAAAGGTCTAAAAAACGTGAGGAGCATGAAACGGTGTGAAAATATGAAGACGTTTAAAACGTGTCAAAAATATGAGGACCATGAAAAGATGTGAAAAATATGAGGAGCATGAAATGCTATGAAAAAAATGAGGAGCATGAAAATATGTAAAAAATATGAAGAGCATGAAAAGTTGTGAAATATGAGGAGCATGAAAAGCTGTGAAAAATACGAGGAGCATGAAAAGGTGTGAAAAATACGAGGAGCATGAAAAGGTCTGAAAAATACGAGGACCATGAAAGGTATGAAAAATACGGGGAGCATGAATCGTTCTGTAAAATACGAGGACCATGAAAGGTATGAAAAATACGGGGAGCATGAAAAGGTCTGAAAAATACGAGGAGCACGAAAAGGTGTGAAAAATACGAGAAGCATGAATTGTTCTGAAAAATACGAGGACCATGAAAGGTATGAAAAATACGGGGAGCATGAAAAGGTCTGAAAAATACGAGGAGCATGAAAAGGTCTGAAAAATAAGAGGAGTATGAAAAGGTATCAAAAATATGAGGAGCATGAAACGGTGTGAAAATATAAAGACCATGAAACGGTGTGAAAAATATGAAGAGCATGAAAGGTGTGAGAAATATGAGGAGCATGAAAAGGTCTGAAAAGTACAAGGAGCATGAAAAGTTGTGAAAAGTACGAGGAGCATGAAAAGGTCTGGAAAATACGAGGAGCATGAAAATACCTGAAAAATATGAGGAGCATGAAACAGTATGGAAACATGAAGAGCATGAAACGGTGTGAAAAATATGAAGAGCATGAAAAGGTGTGAAAAATATGAGGAGCATGAAACGGCCTGAAAAATATGAAGAGCACTAAAAGGTGTGAAAAATATGAGGATCATGAAAAGGTATAAAAAATACGATGAGCATGAAAAGTTGTGAAAAATACGAGGAGCATGAAAAGGTGTGAAAAATATGAGAAGCATGAAAGAGTCTGAAAAATACAAGGATCATGAAAAGGTGTCAAAAATATGAGAAGCATGAAAAGGTGTGAAATATATGAGGATCATGAAACGGTATGAAAAATATGAGGAGCATGAAAAGATGTGAAAAATATGAAGAGCATGAAAAGGTGTGAAAAATATGAAGAGCATGAAAAGGTGTGAAAAATATGAAGAGCATGAAACTGTGTGAAAAATATGAAAAGCATGAAACTGTGTGAAAATATGAAAAGCATGAAAACGTGTGAAAAATATGAAGAGCATGAAAAGGTGTGAAAAATATGAAGAGCATGAAACGGTGTGAAAAATATGAAGAGCATGAAAAGGTGTGAAAAATACGAAGAGCATGAAAAGGTGTGAAATATATGAAGAGCATGAAAAGGTGTGAAAAATATGAGAAGCATGAAAGAGTCTGAAAAATACAAGGATCATGAAAAGGTGTCAAAAATATGAGAAGCATGAAAAGGTGTGAAATATATGAGGATCATGAAACGGTATGAAAAATATGAGGAGCATGAAAAGATGTGAAAAATATGAAGAGCATGAAAAGTTGTGAAAAATATGAAGAGCATGAAAAGGTGTGAAAAATATGAAGAGCATGAAACTGTGTGAAAAATATGAAGAGCATGAAACTGTGTGAAAATATGAAAAGCATGAAAACGTGTGAAAAATATGAAGAGCATGAAAAGGTGTGAAAAATATGAAGAGCATGAAACGGTGTGAAAAATATGAAGAGCATGAAAAGGTGTGAAAAATACGAAGAGCATGAAAAGGTGTGAAATATATGAAGAGCATGAAAAGGTGTGAAAAATTACCAAGAGCATGAAAATGTCTGAAAAATACAAAGAGCATGAAAATGTGTGAAAAATAGGAAGAGCATGAAAATGTGTGAAAATGTGAGGAGCATGAAAAGGTGTGAAAAATAGTAGGAGCATGAAAAGGTCTGAAAAATACGAGGAGCATGAAAAGGTGTGAAAAATACGAGGAGCATGAAAAGGTCTGAAAAATACGAGGAGCATGAAAATGTCTGAAAAATACGAGGAGCATGAAAAGGTGTGAAAAATACGAGTAGCATAAAAAGGTGTGAAAAATAGTAGGAGCATGAAAAGGTCTGAAAATATGGGGAGCATGAAAAGGTCTGAAAAATACGAGTAGCATGAAAAGGTGTGAAAAATACAAAGAGCATGAAAAGGTGTGAAAAATACAAGGATCATGAAAAGCTCTGTAAAATACTAGAAGCATGAAAAGGTGTGAAAAATACGAGGAGCATATAAAGGTCTGAAAAATATGAGGAACATGAAAAGGTCTAAAAAACGTGAGGAGCATGAAACGGTGTGAAAATATGAAGACGTTTAAAACGTGTCAAAAATATGAGGACCATGAAAAGATGTGAAAAATATGAGGAGCATGAAATGCTATGAAAAAAATGAGGAGCATGAAAATATGTAAAAAATATGAAGAGCATGAAAAGTTGTGAAATATGAGGAGCATGAAAAGCTGTGAAAAATACGAGGAGCATGAAAAGGTGTGAAAAATACGAGGAGCATGAAAAGGTCTGAAAAATACGAGGACCATGAAAGGTATGAAAAATACGGGGAGCATGAATCGTTCTGTAAAATACGAGGACCATGAAAGGTATGAAAAATACGGGGAGCATGAAAAGGTCTGAAAAATACGAGGAGCACGAAAAGGTGTGAAAAATACGAGAAGCATGAATTGTTCTGAAAAATACGAGGACCATGAAAGGTATGAAAAATACGGGGAGCATGAAAAGGTCTGAAAAATACGAGGAGCATGAAAAGGTCTGAAAAATAAGAGGAGTATGAAAAGGTATCAAAAATATGAGGAGCATGAAACGGTGTGAAAATATAAAGACCATGAAACGGTGTGAAAAATATGAAGAGCATGAAAGGTGTGAGAAATATGAGGAGCATGAAAAGGTCTGAAAAGTACAAGGAGCATGAAAAGTTGTGAAAAGTACGAGGAGCATGAAAAGGTCTGGAAAATACGAGGAGCATGAAAATACCTGAAAAATATGAGGAGCATGAAACAGTATGGAAACATGAAGAGCATGAAACGGTGTGAAAAATATGAAGAGCATGAAAAGGTGTGAAAAATATGAGGAGCATGAAACGGCCTGAAAAATATGAAGAGCACTAAAAGGTGTGAAAAATATGAGGATCATGAAAAGGTATGAAAAATACGATGAGCATGAAAAGTTGTGAAAATACGAGGAGCATGAAAAGGTGTGAAAAATATGAGAAGCATGAAAGAGTCTGAAAAATACAAGGATCATGAAAAGGTGTCAAAAATATGAGAAGCATGAAAAGGTGTGAAATATATGAGGATCATGAAACGGTATGAAAAATATGAGGAGCATGAAAAGATGTGAAAAATATGAAGAGCATGAAAAGGTGTGAAAAATATGAAGAGCATGAAAAGGTGTGAAAAATATGAAGAGCATGAAACTGTGTGAAAAATATGAAAAGCATGAAACTGTGTGAAAATATGAAAAGCATGAAAACGTGTGAAAAATATGAAGAGCATGAAAAGGTGTGAAAAATATGAAGAGCATGAAACGGTGTGAAAAATATGAAGAGCATGAAAAGGTGTGAAAAATACGAAGAGCATGAAAAGGTGTGAAATATATGAAGAGCATGAAAAGGTGTGAAAAATATGAGAAGCATGAAAGAGTCTGAAAAATACAAGGATCATGAAAAGGTGTCAAAAATATGAGAAGCATGAAAAGGTGTGAAATATATGAGGATCATGAAACGGTATGAAAAATATGAGGAGCATGAAAAGATGTGAAAAATATGAAGAGCATGAAAAGGTGTGAAAAATATGAAGAGCATGAAATGGTGTGAAAAATATGAAGAGCATGAAACTGTGTGAAAAATATGAAAAGCATGAAACTGTGTGAAAATATGAAAAGCATGAAAACGTGTGAAAAATATGAAGAGCATGAAAAGGTGTGAAAAATATGAAGAGCATGAAACGGTGTGAAAAATATGAAGAGCATGAAAAGGTGTGAAATATATGAAGAGCATGAAAAGGTGTGAAAAATTACCAAGAGCATGAAAATGTCTGAAAAATACAAAGAGCATGAAAATGTGTGAAAAATAGGAAGAGCATGAAAATGTGTGAAAATGTGAGGAGCATGAAAAGGTGTGAAAAATAGTAGGAGCATGAAAAGGTCTGAAAAATACGAGGAGCATGAAAAGATGTGAAAAATACGAGGAGCATGAAAAGGTCTGAAAAATACGAGGAGCATGAAAATGTCTGAAAAATACGAGGAGCATGAAAAGGTGTGAAAAATACGAGTAGCATAAAAAGGTGTGAAAAATAGTAGGAGCATGAAAAGGTCTGAAAATATGGGGAGCATGAAAAGGTCTGAAAAATACGAGTAGCATGAAAAGGTGTGAAAAATACAAAGAGCATGAAAAGGTGTGAAAAATACAAGGATTATGAAAAGCTCTGTAAAATACTAGAAGCATGAAAAGGTGTGAAAAATACGAGGAGCATATAAAGGTCTGAAAAATATGAGGAACATGAAAAGGTCTAAAAAACGTGAGGAGCATGAAACGGTGTGAAAATATGAAGAAGTTTAAAACGTGTCAAAAATATGAGGACCATGAAAAGATGTGAAAAATATGAGGAGCATGAAATGCTATGAAAAAAATGAGGAGCATGAAAATATGTAAAAAATATGAAGAGCATGAAAAGTTGTGAAATATGAGGAGCATGAAAAGGTGTGAAAAATACGAGGAGCATGAAAAGGTGTGAAAAATACGAGGAGCATGAAAAGGTCTGAAAAATACGAGGACCATGAAAGGTATGAAAAATACGGGGAGCATGAATCGTTCTGTAAAATACGAGGACCATGAAAGGTATGAAAAATACGGGGAGCATGAAAAGGTCTGAAAAATACGAGGAGCATGAAAAGGTGTGAAAAATACGAGAAGCATGAATTGTTCTGAAAAATACGAGGACCATGAAAGGTATGAAAAATACGGGGAGCATGAAAAGGTCTGAAAAATACGAGGAGCATGAAAAGGTCTGAAAAATAAGAGGAGCATGAAAAGGTGTCAAAAATATGACTAGCATGAAATGCTGTGAAAATATGAAGAGCATGAAATGGTGTGAAGAAATATGAGGAGCAGGAAAAGGTGTGGAAAACACGAAGAGCAAGAAAAGGTGTGAAAAACACGGAGAGCATGAAGGGGTGAGAAAAATATCAAGATCGTGAAAAGTCCTGAAAAATATGAAGAGCATTAAAAGGAGTGAAAAACACGAAGGGCAAGAAAAGGTGTGAAAAACAGGAAGAGCATGAAAAGGTGTGAAAAATATGAGAAGCATGAAACGGTCTGAAAAATACGAGGACCATGAAAGGTATGAAAAATACAGGGAGCATGAAAAGGTCTGAAAAATACGAGGAGCATGAAAAGGTATGAAAAATATGAGGAGCATTAAAAGATGTGAAAAATATGAAGAGCAAGAAAAGGTGTGAACAATATGAGGAGCATGAAAAGGTGTGAAAAATACGAGGAGCATGAAAAGGTGTGAAAAGTACGAGGGGCCTTAATGTCTGAAAAATACAATGAGCGTGAAAAGGTGTGAAAAATAGGAGGAATATGAAAATGTGTGAAAAATACGAGGAGCATGAAAAGGTCTGAAAAACACGAGGAGCATGTAAATGTCTGAAAAATACGAGGAGCATGAAAAGGTCTGGAAAATACGGGAAGCATGAAAGGTGTGAAAAATAAGAGGAGCATGAAATGTTATCAAAAATATGAGGAGCATGAAACGGTGTGAAAATATCATGAGCATGAAACCGTGTGAAAAATATGAAGAGCATGAAAGGTGTGAGAAATATGAGGAGCATGAAAAGGTCTGAAAAATATGAGGAGCATGAAATGGTCTGAAAATTACGAGGAGCATGAAAAGATGTCAAAATACGAGGAAATGAAAAGGTCTGAAAAATACGGGGAGCATGAAAAGGTGTGAAATATATGAAGAGCATGAAAAGGTGTGAAAAATTACCAAGAGCATGAAAATGTCTGAAAATACAAAGAGCATGAAAATGTGTGAAAAATAGGAAGAGCATGAAAATGTGTGAAAATGTGAGGAGCATGAAAAGGTGTGAAAAATAGTAGAGCATGAAAAGGTCTGAAAAATACGAGGAGCATGAAAAGGTGTGAAAAATACGAGGAGCATGAAAAGGTCTGAAAAATACGAGGAGCATGAAAATGTCTGAAAAATACGAGGAGCATGAAAAGGTGTGAAAAATACGAGTAGCATAAAAAGGTGTGAAAAATAGTAGGAGCATGAAAAGGTCTGAAAATATGGGGAGCATGAAAAGGTCTGAAAAATACGAGTAGCATGAAAAGGTGTGAAAAATACAAAGAGCATGAAAAGGTGTGAAAAATACAAGGATCATGAAAAGCTCTGTAAAATACTAGAAGCATGAAAAGGTGTGAAAAATACGAGGAGCATATAAAGGTCTGAAAAATATGAGGAACATGAAAAGGTCTAAAAAACGTGAGGAGCATGAAACGGTGTGAAAATATGAAGACGTTTAAAACGTGTGAAAAATATGAAGAGCATGAAAAGGTGTGAAAAATATGAGGAGCATGAAACGGCCTGAAAAATATGAAGAGCACTAAAAGGTGTGAAAAATATGAGGATCATGAAAAGGTATGAAAATACGATGAGCATGAAAAGTTGTGAAAATACGAGGAGCATGAAAAGGTGTGAAAAATATGAGAAGCATGAAAGAGTCTGAAAAATACAAGGATCATGAAAAGGTGTCAAAAATATGAGAAGCATGAAAAGGTGTGAAATATATGAGGATCATGAAACGGTATGAAAAATATGAGGAGCATGAAAAGATGTGAAAAATATGAAGAGCATGAAAAGGTGTGAAAAATATGAAGAGCATGAAAAGGTGTGAAAAATATGAAGAGCATGAAACTGTGTGAAAAAATATGAAAAGCATGAAACTGTGTGAAAATATGAAAAGCATGAAAACGTGTGAAAAATATGAAGAGCATGAAAAGGTGTGAAAAATATGAAGAGCATGAAACGGTGTGAAAAATATGAAGAGCATGAAAAGGTGTGAAAATACGAAGAGCATGAAAGGTGTGAAATATATGAAGAGCATGAAAAGGTGTGAAAAATATGAGAAGCATGAAAGAGTCTGAAAAATACAAGGATCATGAAAAGGTGTCAAAATATGAGAAGCATGAAAAGGTGTGAAATATATGAGGATCATGAAACGGTATGAAAAATATGAGGAGCATGAAAAGATGTGAAAAATATGAAGAGCATGAAAAGGTGTGAAAAATATGAAGAGCATGAAAAGGTGTGAAAAATATGAAGAGCATGAAACTGTGTGAAAAATATGAAAAGCATGAAACTGTGTGAAAATATGAAAAGCATGAAAACGTGTGAAAATATGAAGAGCATGAAAAGGTGTGAAAAATATGAAGAGCATGAAACGGTGTGAAAAATATGAAGAGCATGAAAAGGTGTGAAAAATACGAAGAGCATGAAAAGGTGTGAAATATATGAAGAGCATGAAAAGGTGTGAAAAATTACCAAGAGCATGAAAATGTCTGAAAAATACAAAGAGCATGAAAATGTGTGAAAAATAGGAAGAGCATGAAAATGTGTGAAAATGTGAGGAGCATGAAAAGGTGTGAAAAATAGTAGGAGCATGAAAAGGTCTGAAAAATACGAGGAGCATGAAAAGGTGTGAAAAATACGAGGAGCATGAAAAGGTCTGAAAATACGAGGAGCATGAAAATGTCTGAAAAATACGAGGAGCATGAAAAGGTGTGAAAAATACGAGTAGCATAAAAAGGTGTGAAAAATAGTAGGAGCATGAAAAGGTCTGAAAATATGGGGAGCATGAAAAGGTCTGAAAAATACGAGTAGCATGAAAAGGTGTGAAAAATACAAAGAGCATGAAAAGGTGTGAAAAATACAAGGATTATGAAAAGCTCTGTAAAATACTAGAAGCATGAAAAGGTGTGAAAAATACGAGGAGCATATAAAGGTCTGAAAAATATGAGGAACATGAAAAGGTCTAAAAAACGTGAGGAGCATGAAACGGTGTGAAAATATGAAGACGTTTAAAACGTGTCAAAAATATGAGGACCATGAAAAGATGTGAAAAATATGAGGAGCATGAAATGCTATGAAAAAAATGAGGAGCATGAAAATATGTAAAAAATATGAAGAGCATGAAAAGTTGTGAAATATGAGGAGCATGAAAAGGTGTGAAAAATACGAGGAGCATGAAAAGGTGTGAAAAATACGAGGAGCATGAAAAGGTCTGAAAAATACGAGGACCATGAAAGGTATGAAAAATACGGGGAGCATGAATCGTTCTGTAAAATACGAGGACCATGAAAGGTATGAAAAATACGGGGAGCATGAAAAGGTCTGAAAAATTCGAGGAGCATGAAAAGGTGTGAAAAATACGAGAAGCATGAATTGTTCTGAAAAATACGAGGACCATGAAAGGTATGAAAAATACGGGGAGCATGAAAAGGTCTGAAAAATACGAGGAGCATGAAAAGGTCTGAAAAATAAGAGGAGCATGAAAAGGTGTCAAAAATATGACTAGCATGAAATGCTGTGAAAATATGAAGAGCATGAAATGGTGTGAAGAAATATGAGGAGCAGGAAAAGGTGTGGAAAACACGAAGAGCAAGAAAAGGTGTGAAAAACACGGAGAGCATGAAGGGGTGAGAAAAATATCAAGATCGTGAAAAGTCCTGAAAAATATGAAGAGCATTAAAAGGAGTGAAAAACACGAAGGGCAAGAAAAGGTGTGAAAAACAGGAAGAGCATGAAAAGGTGTGAAAAATATGAGACGCATGAAACGGTCTGAAAAATACGAGGACCATGAAAGGTATGAAAAATACAGGGAGCATGAAAAGGTCTGAAAAATACGAGGAGCATGAAAAGGTATGAAAAATATGAGGAGCATTAAAAGATGTGAAAAATATGAAGAGCAAGAAAAGGTGTGAACAATATGAGGAGCATGAAAAGGTGTGAAAAATACGAGGAGCATGAAAAGGTGTGAAAAGTACGAGGGGCCTTAATGTCTGAAAAATACAATGAGCGTGAAAAGGTGTGAAAAATAGGAGGAATATGAAAATGTGTGAAAAATACGAGGAGCATGAAAAGGTCTGAAAAACACGAGGAGCATGTAAATGTCTGAAAAATACGAGGAGCATGAAAAGGTCTGGAAAATACGGGAAGCATGAAAAGGTGTGAAAAATAAGAGGAGCATGAAATGTTATCAAAAATATGAGGAGCATGAAACGGTGTGAAAATATCATGAGCATGAAACCGCGTGAAAAATATGAAGAGCATGAAAGGTGTGAGAAATATGAGGAGCATGAAAAGGTCTGAAAAATATGAGGAGCATGAAATGGTCTGAAAATTACGAGGAGCATGAAAAGATGTCAAAAATACGAGGAAAATGAAAAGGTCTGAAAAATACGGGGAGCATGAATAGGTCTGGAAAATACGAGGAGCATGAAAAGGTCTGGAAAATACGAGGAGCATGAAAATGTGTGAAAAATAAGAGGAGCATGAAATGTTATCAAAAATATGAGGAGCATGTAACGGTGTGAAAATATCATGAGCATGAAACCGTGTGAAAAATATGAAGAGCATGAAAGGTGTGAGAAATATGAGGAGCATGAAAAGGTCTGAAAAGTACAAGGAGCAGGAAAAGATCGGAAAAATACTAGGAGAATGAAAAGGTCTGAAAAATATGAGGAGCATGAAATGGTCTGAAAATTACGAGAAGCATGAAAAGATGTCAAAAATACGAGGAAAATGAAAAGGTCTGAAAAATACGGGGAGCATGAATAGGTCTGGAAAATACGAGGAGCATGAAAAGGTCTGGAAAATACGAGGAGCATGAAAATGTGTGAAAAACATGAGGAGCATGAAAACGTCTCAAAAATATGAGGAGGATGAAACGGTGTGAAAATATGAAGAGCATGAAACGCTGTGAAAAATATGAAGAGCATGAAAGGTGTGGAAAACATGAGGAGCATGAAAAGGTGTGAAAAATACGAGGAGCAAGAAAAGGTGTGAAAAATTCGAGGAGCATGAAAAGGTCTGAAAATACGAGGAGCACGAAAAGTTCTGAAAAATACGAGGAGCATGAAAAGCTCTGTAAAATACGAGGAGCATGAAAAGGTCTGAAAAATACGAGGAGCATGAAACGGGCTGAAAAATACAAGGAGCATGAAAAGGTGTAAAAATACGAGGAGCAAAAAAAGGTCTGAAAAATACGAGGAGCATGAAAAGGTCTGAAAAATACTCGGAGCATGAAAAGGTCTATATAATACGAGGAGCATGAAAAGGTCTGAAAATTACAAGGAGCATGAAAAGGTCTGAAAAATGCGAGGAGCATGAAAAGGTGTGAAAAACACAAGAGCATGAAAATGTGTGAAAATTACAAGGAGCATGAAAAGGTTTGAAAAATACGAGGAGCATGAAAAGTTGTGAAAAATACGAGGAGCATGAAAAGGTGTGAAAAATACGAGAAGCATGAAACGGTCTGAAAAAGACGAGGATCATGAAAAGGTGTCAAAAATATGAGAAGCATGAAAAGGTGTGAAATATATGAGGAACATGAAACGGTCTGAAAAATATGAGGAGCATGAAACGTTGTGAAAATATGAAGAGCATGAAATGGTATGAAAAATATGAAGAGCTTTAAATCGTATCAAATATATGACGAACATAAAAAGATGTGAAAAATATGAGGAGCATGAAAAGGTGTGAAAAATACGAGGAGCATGAAAAGGTCTGAAAAACACGAGGAGCATGAAAAGGTCTGAAAAATACGAGGTGCCTAAATGTCTGAAAAATACGAGGAGCGTGAAAAGGTCTGAAAAACACGAGGAGCATGAAAAGGTCTGAAAAATACGAAGACCATGAAAGGTATGAAAAATACAGGGAGCATGAAAAGGTCTGAAAAATACGAGGAGCATGAAAGGTATGAAAAATACAGGGAGCATGAAAAGGTCTGAAAAATACGAGGACCATGAAAATGTCTGAAAAATATGAGGGGCCTGAATGTCTGAAATATATGAGGAGCGTGAAAAAGTCTGAAAAACACGAGGAGCATGAAAAGGTCTGAAAAATATGAGGAGCATGAAAAGGTGTCAAAAATATGACTAGCATGAAATGCTGTGAAAATATGAAGAGCATGAAATGGTGTGAAAAAATATGAGGAGCAGGAAAAGGTGTGGAAAACACGAAGAGCAAGAAAAGGTGTGAAAACCACGGAGAACATGAAAAGGTGAGAAAAATATCAAGAGCATGAAAAGGCCTGAAAGATATGAAGAGCATTAAAAGGAGTGAAAAACACGAAGAGCATGAAAAGGTGTGAAAAACAGGAAGAGCATGAAAAGGTGTGAATAATACGAGAAGCATGAAACGGTCTGAAAAATACGAGGACCATGAAAGGTATGAAAGATACAGGGAGCATGAAAAGGTTTGAAAAATATGAGGAGCACGAAAAGGTGTGAAAAATAAGAGGAGCATGAAAAGTTATCAAAAATATGAGGAGCATGAAACGGTGTGAAAATATCATGAGCATGAAACTGTGTGAAAAATATGAAGAGCATGAAAGGTGTGAGAAATATGAGGAGAATGAAAAGGTCTGAAAAGTACAAGGAGCATGAAAAGATCGGAAATATACTAGGAGAATGAAAAGGTCTGAAAAATATGAGGAGCATGAAATGGTCTGAAAATTACGAGGAGCATGAAAAGATGTCAAAAATACGGGGAACATGAAAAGGTCTGAAAAATACGAGGAGCATGAAAAAGTATGGAAAATACGAGGAGCATGAAAATGTGTGAAAAACATGAGGAGCATGAAAACGTCTCAAAAATATGAGGAGGATGAAACGGTGTGAAAATATGAAGAGCATGAAACGCTGTGAAAAATATGAAGAGCATGAAAGGTGTGGAAAACATGAGGAGCATGAAAAGGTGTGAAAAATTCGAGGAGCACGAAAAGGTCTGAAAATACGAGGAGCACGAAAAGTTCTGAAAAATATGAGGAGCATGAAAAGCTCTGTAAAATACGAGGAGCATGAAAAGGTCTGAAAAATACGAGGAGCATGAAAAGGTGTAAAAATACGAGGAGCAAAATAAGGTCTGAAAAATATGAGGAGCATGAAAACGTCTGAAAAATACTAGGAGCATGAAAAGGTCTATATAATACGAGGAGCATGAAAAGGTCTGAAAATTACAAGGAGCATGAAAAGGTCTGAAAAATACGAGGAGCATGAAAAGGAGTGAAAAACACAAGAGCATGAAAATGTGTGAAAAATACGAGGAGCATGAAAAGGTTTGAAAAATATGAGGAGCATGAAAAGTTGTGAAAAATACGAGGAGCATGAAAAGGTGTGAAAAATACGAGAAGCATGAAACGATCTGAAAAATACGAGGATCATGAAAAGGTGTCAAAAATATGAGGAGCATGAAAATGTGTGAAATATATGAGGAACATGAAACGGTCTGAAAAATATGAGGAGCATGAAACGTTGTGAAAATATGAAGAGCATGAAATGGTATGAAAAATATGAAGAGCTTTAAATCGTATCAAATATATGACGAACATAAAAAGATGTGAAAAATATGAGGAGCATGAAACGGTATGAAAAATATGAGGAGCATGAAACGATGTGAAAAATATGAAGAGCATGAAAAGTTGTGAACAATATGAGGAACATGAAAAGGTGTGAAAAATACGAGGAGCATGAAAAGGTCTGAAAAATACGAGGGGCCTTAATGTCTGAAAAATACGAGGAGCGTGAAAAGTTCTGAAAAACACGAGGAGCATGAAAATGTCTGAAAAATACGAGGGGCCTGAATGTCTGAAAAATACGAGGAGCGTGAAAAGGTCTGAAAAACCCGAGGAGCATGAAAAGGTCTGAAAAATATGAGGAGCATTAAAAGGTGTCAAAAATATGACTAGCATGAAATGCTGTGAAAATATGAAGAGCATGAAATGGTGTGAAGAAATATGAGGAGCAGGAAAAGGTGTGGAAACACGAAGAGTAAGAAAAGGAGTGAAAAACACGAAGAGCATGAAAAGGTGTGAAAAACAGGAAGAGCACGAAAAGGTGTGAAAAATTCGAGAAGCATGAAATGGTCTGAAAAATAAGAGGACCATGAAAGGTATGAAAATACAGGGAGCATGAAAAGGTCTGAAAAATACGAGGAGCATGAAAAGGTATGAAAAATATGAAAAGCATGAAAAGATGTGAAAAATATGAAGAGCATGAAGTGCTGTGAAGAAATATCAGGAGCATGAAAAGGTGTGGAAAACACGAAGAGCAAGAAAAGGTGTGAAAAACACGGAGAGCATGAAAAGATGTGTAAAATATCAAGAGCGTGAAAAAGCCTGAAAAATATGAAGAGCATTAAAAGGAGTGAAAAACACGAAGAGCATGAAAAGGTGTGAAAAACAGGAAGAGCATGAAAAGGTGTGAAAAATACGAGAAGCATGAAACGGTCTGAAAAATACGAGGACCATGAATGTTATGAAAAATAAAGGGAGCATGAAAAGGTCTGAAAAATACGAGGAGCATGAAAAGGTGTGAAAAATAAGAGGAGCATGAAAAGTTATCAAAAATATGAGGAGCATGAAACGGTGTGAAAATATCATGAGCATGAAACCGTGTGAAAAATATGAAGAGCATGAAAGGTGTGAGAAATATGAGGAGCATGAAAAGGTTTGAAAAGTACAAGGAGCATGAAAAGATCGGAAAAATACTAGGAGAATGAAAAGGTCTGAAAAATATGAGGAGCATGAAATGGTCTGAAAAATATGAGGAGCATGAAAAGGTCTGAAAAATACGAGGAGCATGAAAAGGTCTGAAAAATATGAGGAGCAAGAAAAGGTCTGAAAAATACGAGGAGCATGAAAAGGTCTGGAAAATACGAGGAGCATGAAAATGTGTGAAAAACATGAGGAGCATGAAAACGTCTCAAAAATATGAGGAGGATGAAACGGTGTGAAAATATGAAGAGCATGAAACGCTGTGAAAAATATGAAGAGCATGAAAGGTGTGGAAAACATGAGGAGCATGAAAAGGTGTGAAAAATACGAGGAGCAAGAAAAGGTGTGAAAAATTCGAGGAGCACGAAAAGGTCTGAAAATATGAGGAGCACGAAAAATTCTGAAAAATAAGAGGAGCATGAAAAGCTCTGTAAAATAAGAGGAGCATGAAAAGTTCTGAAAAATACGAGGAGCATGAAACGGGCTGAAAAATACAAGGAGCATGAAAAGGTCTGAAAAATACGAGGAACAAGAAAAGGTGTGAAAAATACGAGAAGCATGAATCGTTCTGAAAAATACGAGGACCAAGAAAGGTATGAAAAATACGGGGAGCATGAAAAGGTCTGAAAAATACGACTAGCATGAAAAGGTCTGAAAAATAAGAGGAGCATGAAAAGGTGTCAAAAATATGAGGAGCATGAAACAGTGTGAAAATATAAAGAGCATGAAACGGTGCGAAAAATATGAAGAACATGAAAGGTGTGAGAAATATGAGGAGCATGAAAAGGTCTGAAAACTACAAGGAGCATGAAAAGTTGTGAAAATTACGAGGAGCATGAAAAGGTCTGGAAAATACGAGGAGCATGAAAATATCTGAAAAATATGAGGAGCATGAAACAGTGTGGAAACATGAAGAGCATGAAACGGTGTGAAAAATATGAAGAGCATGAAAAGGTGTGAAAAATATGAGGAGCATGAAACGGCCTGAAAAATATTAAGAGCATTAAAAGGTGTGAAAAATATGAGGATCATGAAAAGGTATGAAAAATACGATGAGCATGGAAAGGTCTGAAAAATACGAGGGGCCTTAATGTCTGAAAAACACGAGGAGCATGAAAAGTTCTGAAAAATACGAGAAGCATGAAAATGTCTGTAAAACACAAGGAGCACGAAACGGTGTGATAAATATGAAGAGCATGAAACGGTTTGAAAAATATGAGGAGCATGAAACGGTCTGAAAATATGAGGAGCATGAAAAGGTCTGAAAAATACGAGGGGCCAGAATGTCTGAAAAATACGAGGAGCGTGAATACGTCTGAAAAACACGAGGAGCATGAAAAGTTCTGAAAAATACGAGAAGCATGAAAATGTCTGTAAAACACAAGGAGCACGAAACGGTGTGATAAATATGAAGAGCATGAAACGGTTTGAAAAATATGAGGAGCACGAAAAGGTCTGAAAATATGAGGAGCACGAAAAATTCTGAAAAATAAGAGGAGCATGAAAAGCTCTGTAAAATAAGAGGAGCATGAAAAGTTCTGAAAAATACGAGAAGCATGAAAATGTCTGTAAAACACAAGGAGCACGAAACGGTGTGATAAATATGAAGAGCATGAAAAGGTGTGAAAAATATGAGGAGCATGAAAAAGTGTGAAAAATATGAAGAGCATGAAAAGGTCTGAAATATACGAAGAGCTTGAAAACATGGGACAAATACGAAGAGCATGAAAAGATGTAAAAAATATGAAGTGCATGACAAGGTGTGAAAAATAAGTAGAGCATGAAACAGTGTGAAAAAAGAGAAGAGGATGAAAAGGTGTGAAAAATATGAAGAGCATAAAAAGGTGTGAAAAATTTCGAAGAACCTGAAAAGGTGTGAAAAATACGAAGAGCATGAAAAGTTGTGAAAAATACGAAGTGCATTAAAGGTGTGAAACATATGAATAGCCTGAACGGTGTGTAAAATATGAAGAGCATGAAAAGTTGTGAATAATATGAGGTTAATGAAATGGTGTGAAAAATATGAAGAGCATGAAACGGTCTGTAAAATATGAAGAGCATGAAAAGATCTGAAAAATACGCGGAGCATGAAAAGGTTTGAAAAATACGAGGAGCATGAAGAGGAGTGAAAAATACGAAGAGCATGAAACGGTCTAAAAAAAAGGAGGAGCATGAATAGGTCTGAAAATACGAAGAGCATGAAGAGAATGAAAAGTTCTGAAAAATATGAAGAGCATGAAAATTTGTGTAAAATATGAAGAGCAAGAAAAGGTTTAAAAATACGAAGAGCATGAAAAGGTGTGAAAAATTTGAAAAGCATGACAAGGTGTGAAAAATATGAAGAGCATCAAACGGTGTGAAAAATAAGAAGAGCAAGAAAAGGTTTAAAAAATAAGAAGAGCATGAGAAGTTGTGTAAAATATGAAGAGCATGTAAACGTGTGAAAAATATGTGGAGCATGAAAAGGTCTGAAAAATACGAGGAGCATGAAGAGGAGTGAAAAATACGAAGAGGATGAAAAGGTCTGAAAAATAGGAGGAACATGAATAGGTCTGAAAATACGAAGAGCATGAAGAGAATGAAAAGTTCTGAAAAATATGAAGAGCATGAAAAGTTGTGTAAAATATGAGGAGCAAGAAAAGGTTTAAAAAATACGAAGAGCGTGAAAAGGTGTGAAAAATTTGAAAAGCATGACAAGGTGTGAAAAATATGAAGAGCATCAAACGGTGTGAAAAATAAGAAGAGCAAGAAAAGGTTTAAAAAATAAGAAGAGCATGAGAAGTTGTGTAAAATATGAAGAGCATGTAAACGTGTGAAAATTATGTGGAGCATGAAAAGGTCTGAAAAATGTGAAGAGCATGAAAAGCTGTGAAAAATCTGAGGAGCATGAAACGGTGTGACAATATGAAGCTCATGAAAAGATGTGAAAAATATGAGGAGCATGAAATGGTGTGAAAAATAAGAAGAGCATGAAAAGCTCTTAAAAATATGAAGAGCATGAAAAGGTGTGAAAAATATGAAGTGCATGAAAAGGTGTGAAAAATACAAAGAGCATGAAAAGGTGGGAAAAATACGAAGAGCATGAAAAGTTCTGAAAAATAGGAGGAGCATGAAAAGGTCTGAAAAATATCAAGAGATTGAAAAGGTCTGAAAAATATGAAAGGCATGAAAAGTTGTGAAAAATTGAAGAGCATGAAAAGGTCTGAAAAATATCAAGAACATGAAAACTTCTGAAAAATATCAAGAGCATGAAAAGGTATGAAAAATATGAAGAGCATGAAAAGTTCTGAAAATACGAAGAGCATGAAGAGCATGAAAATTTCTGAAAAATATGAAGAGCTGAAAAGGTGTGAAAAATATAATGAGCATGAAAAGTTGTGAATAATATGAGGAGTATGAAAGTTGTGAACAATATGAGGAGGATGAGAAGTTGTGAAAAATACGAGGAGCGTGAAAAGTTCAGAAAAATACGAGGAGCATGCAAAGGTCTGAAAAATACGAGGAAAATGAAAAGGTCTGAAAAATACAAAGAGCATGAAAAGGTCTGAAAAATACAAAGAGCATGAAACGGAAAAATGAGAAGAGAATGAAAAGGTGTGAAAAATATGAAAAGGTGTGAAAAATTTCGAAGAGCCTGAAGAGGTGTGAAAAATACGAAGAGCATGAAAAGTTGTGAAAAATACGAAGTGCTTGAAAAGGTGTGAAACATACGAAGAGCCTGAAATGGTGTGAAAAAATGTGCAGAGCATGAAAGGTTGTGAAAACTACGAAGAGCTTGAAAAGGTCTGAAAAATATCAAGAGCTTGAAAAGTTCTGAAGTATATGAAGAGCATGAAAAGGTGTGAAAAATACCAGGAGCATGAAAAGCTGTGAAAAATACGAAGAGCAAGAAAAATTCTGAAAAATACGAAGAGCATGTAAAGGTCTGAAAACTATGAAGAGCATGAAAAGTTGTGAGCAATATGAGGTTCATGAAATGGTGTGAAAAATATGAAGAGCATGAAACGGTGTGTAAAATATGAAGAGCATGAAAAGGTTTGAAAAATACCAGGAGCATGAAAAGCTGTGATTTACGAGGAGAATAAAAGTTCTGAAAAATAGGAGGAGCATGAAAAGGTGTGAAAAATGCGAAGAGCATGAAAAGGTCTGAAAAATACCAGGAGCATAAAAAGTTGTGAATAATATGAGGAGTATGAAAAGGTGTGAACAATATGAGGAGCATGGGAAGTTGTGAAAAACACAAGGAGCGTGAAAAGGCCTGAAAAATACGAGGAGCATGCAAAGGTCTGAAAAATACGAGGAGCTTGCAAAGGTCTGAAAAATACGAGTAGCATGAAAAGGTCTAAAATATACGAGGAGCATGAAAAGGTGTGAATAATACGAGGAGCATGAAAAGGTCTAAAATATACAAGGAGCATGAAAAGGTGTGAATAATACAAAAAGCACGAAAAGTTGTGAAAAATACGAAGAGCATGAAAAGGTGTGAAAAATTACGAAGTGCAAGAAAAGTTGTGAAAAATTACGAGGAACATGAAAAGATGTGAAAAATACAAAGAGCATGAAAAGGTGAAAAATACAAAGAGCATGAAAAGGTGTGATAAATATGAAGAGCATTAAGCGGTGTGAAAAATACGAAGTGCATGAAACGCTGTGAAAAATAGGAAGAGCTTGAAAAGTTCTGAAAAATATGAAGAGCATGAAAAGGTGTGAAAAATCCCAGGAGCATGAAAAGCTGTGAACAATACGAAGAGCATGAAAAATTCTGAAACATATGAAGAGCATGTAAAGGTTTGAAAACTATGAAGAGCATGAAAAGTTGTGAACAATATGAGGTTCATGAAATGGTGTGAAAAACATGAAGAGCATGAAACGGTGTGTAAAATATGAAGAGCATGAAACGGTGTGAAAAATACCAGGAGCATGAAAAGCTGTGATTTACAAGGACAATGAAAAGTTCTGAAAAATAGGAGGAGCATGAAAAGGTCTGAAAAATACCAGAAGCACAAAAAGTTGTGAATAATATGAGGAGTATGAAAAGGTGTGAACAATATGAGGAGCATGAGAAGTTGTGAAAAACACGAGGAGCGTGAAAAGTTCTGAAAAATACGAGGAGCATGCAAAGGTCTGAAAAATACGAGGAGCTTGCAAACGTCTGAAAAATACGAGTAGCATGAAAAGGTCTAAAATATACGAGGAGCATGAAAAGGTGTGAATAATACGAGGAGCATGAAAAGGTCTAAAATATACAAGGAGCATGAAAAGGTGTGAATAATACGAAAAGCATGAAAAGGTGTGAAATATACAAAGAGCATGAAAAGGTGTGAAAAATTACAAAGTGCATGAAAATTTGTGAAAAATTACGAAGACCATGAAAAGATGTGAAAAATAAAAAGAGCATGAAAAGGTGTGAAAAATACGAAGAGCATGAAAAGGTGTGAAAAATATGAAGAGCATTAAACGGTGTGAAAAATACGAACTGCATGAAACGCTGTGAAAAATACGAAGCATCAGAATGTCTGAAAAATACGAAGAGCATGAAGTAGTGTGAAAAATACGAAGAGCATGAAAAGTTCTGAAAAATACGAAGAACATGAAAAGATGGGACAAATACGAAGAGGATGAAAAGATGTAAAAAATATGAAGAGCACGACAGGGTGTGAAAAATACGAAGAGCATGAAAAGGGGTGAAAAATTTCGAAGAGCCTGAAAAGGTGTGAAAAATACGAAGAGCATGAAAATTTGTGAAAAATACGAAGTGCATGAAAAGGTGTGAAACATACGAAGAGCCTGAAACGGTGTGTAAAATATGAAGAGCATGAAAAGGTGTGTAAAATATGAAGAGCAAGAAAAGGTGTGAAAAATACGCAGAATATGAAAAGGTCTGAAAAATAGGAGGAGCATGAATAGGTCTGAAATACGAAGAGCATGAAGAGAATGAAAAGTTCTGAAAAATATGAAGAGCATGAAAAGTTGTGAAAAATATGAAGAGCATGAAAATGTGTGAATATTATGACGAGCATGAAAAGGTGTGAACAATATGAGGAGCATGAGAAGTTGTGAAAAATACGAGAAGCATGAAAAGTTCTGAACAATATGAAGAGCATGAAAAGGTGTGAACTATATGAAGAGCATGAAAAGGTGTGAAAAATATGAGGAGCATGAAAAGGTCTGAAAAATAAGAGGAGCTTGAAAGGTCTGAAAAATTTGAGGAGCATGAAAAGATCTGAAAAATAGGAGGAGGTTGAAAAATTCTGAAAAATATGAAGAGCATGAAAAGTTCTGAAAAATACCCGGAGCATGAAAAGGTCTGAAAAATACAAAGAGCATGAAAAGGCGTGAAAATCACGAAGAGCATGCAAAGGTGTGAAAAATACGAGGAGCATGAAAATGTGTGAAAAATATGAGGAGCATGAAAAGGTCTGAAAAAAAACGAGGAACATGAAATGGTGTAAAAAAATATGAGAACCATGAAAATGCGTGAAAATCACGAAGAGCATGAAAAGGTGTGAAAAATACGAGGAGCATGTAAAGGTCTGAAAAATAGAAGTAGCATAAAAAGGTCTGAAAAATACGGGGAGCATGAAAAGGTCTGAAAAATACGAGGAGCATGAAAAGGTGTGAAAAATACGAGGAGTATGAAAAGGTGTCAAAAATACGAAGAGCATGAACAGGTGTGAAATATTACAAAGAGCATGAAAAGGTGTGAAAAATATGAGGAGCATGAAATGGTCTGAAAAATATCAAGAATTTGAAAAGGTCTGAAATATACGAAGAGCATGAAAACGTGTGAACAGTATGAAGAGCATGAAAATTTCTGAAAAATACGAGTAGCATGAAGAGTTCTGAAAAATACGAAGAGCATGAATAGGTCTGAAAAATAAGAGGAGCATGAAGATGTCTGAAAAATAGTAAGAGCATGGAAAGGTCTATAAAATACGAGGACCAGGCAAGGTCTGAAAAATACGAGGAGCATGAAAAGGTCTGAAAAATACGAGGAGCATGAAAAGGTGTGAAAAATATGAGGAGCATGAAAAAGTGTGAAAAATACGAGGAGCATGAAAAGGTGTGAAAAACACGAAGAGCATGAAAATGAATGAAAAATTCGAAGAGCATGAAAAGGTTTGAAAAATATGAGGAGCATGAAAAAGTGTGAAAAATACGGGGAGCATGAAAAGGTGTGGAAAATATCAAGAGCATGAAAAGGCCTGAAAAATATGAAGAGCATTAAAAGGAGTGAAAAACACGAAGAGCATGAAAAGGTGTGAAAAACAGGAAGAGCATGAAAAGGTGTGAAAAATACAAAGAGCATATAAAGGTGTGAAAAATACGAGGAGCATGAAAAAGTGTGAAAAATACGAGGAGCATGAAAAGGTGTGAAAAATACGAGAAGCATGAAAAGGTCTGATAAATACGAGGAGGATGAAAAGGTCTGAAAAATACGAGGAGCATGAAAAGGTCTGAAAAACACAAGGAGCATGAAAAGGTCTGAAAAATACGGGGAGCCTGAAAAGTTGTGAACAATATGAACAGCATGAAACGGTGTGAAAAATATGAAGAGCATGAAGAGGTGTGAAATATACAAAGAGCATGAAAAGGTGTGAAATATACGAAGAGCATGAAAAAGTGTCAAAAATACGAAGAGCATGAAACAGTGTGAAAAATATGAGGAGCATGAAATGGTGTGAAAAATATGAAGAGCATGAAACGGTGTGAAAAATATGAAGAGCATGAAAAGGTGTGAATCATACGAAGTGCATGAAAAGGTGTGAAATATACGAAGAGCATTAAAATGTGTGAAAAATACAAAGAGCATGAAAAAGTGTGAAAAGTACAAACGCATCAAACGGTGTGAAAAATATGAAGAGCATGAAACGTTGTTAAAAATCACGAAAAGCATGAAAAGTTGTGAAAAATTCAGAGAGCATTAAAAGATTGAAAAATTACCAAGAACATGAAAAAGTCTGAAAAATACAAAGAGCTTTCTGAAAAATTTGAAGAGCATGAAACGTGTGAAAAATATGAGGAGCATGAAACTATCTGAAAATATGAAGTGCATGAAACGGTGTGAAAAATACGAGGAGCATGAAAAGGTCTGAAAAATACGAGGAGCCTGAAAAGGTTTCAAAACTATCAAGAGCATGAAAAGGTCTGAAAAATACGAAGAGCATGCAAACGTCTGAAAAATACGAAGAGCATGAAAAGGTGTGCAAAATATGAGGAGCATGAAAAGTTCTGAAAAATACGAGGAGCATGAAAATGTGTGAAAAATACAGGGAGCATGCAAAGGCCTGAAAAATACGAAGAGCGTGAAAAGGTGTGAAAAATATGAGGAGGATGAAAAGGTCTGGAAAATACGAGGAGCATGCCAAGGTCTGAAAATTATGAGGAGCATGAAAAGGTCTGAAAAATACGAGGACCATGAAAAGGTCTGAAAAATATGAGGAGCATGAAACAGTGTGAGAATATGAAGAGCATGAAACGGTATGAAAAATATGAAGAGCAGGAAAAGGTGTGAAAAATATGAAGAGCATGAAACGGTGTGAAAAATATGAGGAGCAAGAAAAGGTGTCAAAAATATGAGGAGCATGTAAAGGTGTGAAAAATATGAAGAGCATGAAAAGTTCTGAAAAATACGAGGAGCAAGAAATGGTGTCAAAAATATGAGGAGCATGTAAAGGTGTGAAAAATTTGAAGAGCATGAAACTATGATAAATATGAGGAGCATGTAATGGTGTGAACATATGAAGAGCATGAAACAGTGTGAAATATAAGAAGAGCATGAAAAGAAGTGAAAAATATGAAGATTATGAAACAGTGTGAAAAATATGAATAGCATGAAAAGGTGTGAAAAATATGAAGTGCATGAAACGGTGTGAAAAATGCGAAGAGCATGAAAAGTTCTGAAAAATATGGAGATCACGAAAAGTTCTGATAAATACGAAAAGCATGAAACGGTGTGAAAAATAAGAAGATCATGAAAATATCTGATAAATACGAAGAGCATGAAACGGTGTGAAAAATACAAAGAGCATGAAAAGATCTGAAAAATACGAAGAGAATGATAAAACCTGAAAAATACGAAGAGCATGAAAAAGTGTAAAAAATTTGAAAAGCATGACAAGTTGTGAAAAATATGAAGAGCATGAAAATTTCTGAAAAATACGAGTAGCATGAAGAGTTCTGAAAAATACGAAGAGCATGAATAGGTCTGAAATATCAGAGGAGCATGAAGAGGTCTGAAAAATACTAAGAGAATGAGGAGGTCTAAAAAATACGAGGAGCATGAAAAGATCTGAAAAATAAGAAGAGCATGAAAAGGTCAGAAAAATACGAGGAGCATGAAACAGTCTGAAAACTATGAAGAGCATGAAAAGGTCTGAAAAATTTTAAGAGCATGAAAAGATCTGAAAAATATGAAGTGATTGAAAAAGTGTGAAAAATATGAAGAGCATGAAATGCTGTGAAAAATATGAAGAGCATGAAAAGGTGTGAAAATTATGAGGAGCATGAAACGGTGTGAACAATACGAGGAGCATGAAATGGTGTGAACAATACGAGGAGCAGGAAAAGTTGTGAACAATACGAAGAGCATGAAAAGGTCTGAAAAATATAAGGAGCATGAAAAGGTCTGAAAAATAAGAAGAGCATGAAAAGGTGTGTTAAATATGAGGAGCATAAAAAGGTGTGAAAAATACGAGGAGCATGAAAAGCTGTGAAAAATACGAGGAGCATGAAAAGGTCTGAAAAATATTAACAGCATGAAAAGGTGTGAAAAATATGAAGAGCATGATAAGGTGTGAAACATATGAAGAGCATGAAAAGGTCTGAAAAATATGAAGAGCGTGAAGAGCGACGTCAGGACTTGTGCCTAGATGCGAGCGACACCTCGGGACTCTCCTCGAGGCTTGGCAGGGCAATTGGGATGCCTCTCCAGCTGAGGGGGGAGACCAGGGGTCCCGTTCCACTTGCCACAGGGATCCTGGGACTCCTATCCATTTTCAAGAGGAGTCAGGCATCGTCTCCTTTGAAAGCATTGATCTCCGTGGACCTCTCGAGTTTGCAAAGGATGTGAGGCCTCCGGTCGCAATGAGGCGGAGAACTAGGTCTTTCTCTGTGGTCTCCACAGGGGATTCAGACATCCCTTCGTCGTGGGAGATGCAAGACGAGCCTGCATTCAATTCACTGCAGGGATATCCGGCCTTCCTTCGAGTCAGAGCATCTCGGTGTCCATTCCACTTGAGGCCACAAACTCAGGGTCCCTGTCACATACCTGTAGCTGAGAGAAGCCTCCTCTTGAGGTGCTTGTGGAAAGTGTGTATTCCTCTTGAGTAGAAACCAGGGACGAAGCTCTCATCTCGAGTTGATTTGGGGTCCACGGAGCCCTTTCGTGTTGCTACAGTGACCTCAGGATCCCTCTAGACTTGAGCCAGTGATCTTGGGTGTTCTCTGGAGTGCCATCAAGGAAATCAAGGCTCCAATCATGTTTGATGTGGAACACGGAATTGCTAGGCACGCAATGCAGGGGAATCGGGCCTCATCTCGCGGCGAGGGGGAAGTCTCATGGTTTTTCTCGAGTTGCGGCCGGAACCTGGGGTATATTCTCGAGTTACGACGGGGAGGGCCCTTCCAGACACGTGTTTGTTCAGCGACGTCAGGACTCCTGCCTAGGTGCGAGGGACACCTCGGGATTCTCCTCGAGTCTTGGCATGGCCATTGGGACGCGTCTCCACGTGAGGCGGGAGACCCAGTGTCCCTTTCCACGTGCCACAGGGATCCTGGGACTCCTATCCATTTTCAAGAGGAGTCAGGCATCGTCTCCTTTGGAAGTATTGATATCCGCGGACCTCTCGAGGTTTCAAAAGACGTGAGGACTCCGGTCGCGATGAGGCAGAGAACTTGGTGTTTCTATGTGGTCTCCACAGGGGATTCAGACATCCCTTCGTCGTGGGAGATGCAAGACGAGCCTGCATTCAATTCACTGCAGGGATATCCGGCCTTCCTTCGAGTCAGAGCATCTCGGTGTCCATTCCACTTGAGGCCACAAACTCAGGGTCCCTCTCACATACCTGTAGCTGAGAGAAGCCTCCTCTTGAGGTGCTTGTGGAAAGTGGGTATTCCTCTTGAGTCGAAGCTAGGGAAGAAGCTCTCATCTCGATTTGATTTGGGGTCCACGGAGCCCTTTCGTGTTGCTACAGTGACCTCAGGATCCCTCTAGACTTGAGACAGTGATCTTACGTGTTCTCTGGAGTGCCATCAAGGAAATCAAGGCTCCTTTCAAGTTTGATGTGGAACACGGAATTGCTCTGCATGCAGTGCAGGGGAATCGGGCCTCATCTCGCGGCGAGGGGGAAGTCTCATGGTTTTTCTCGAGTTGCGGCCGGAACCTGGGGTATATTCTCGAGTTACGATGGGGAGGGGCCTTCCAGACACGTGTTTCTTCAGCGACGTCAGGACTCCTGCCTAGGTGCGAGGAACACCTCGGGATTCTCCTCGAGTCTTGGCATGGCCATTGGGACGCGTCTCCACGTGAGGCGGGAGACCCAGTGTCCCATTCCACGTGCCACAGTGATCCTGGGACTCCTATCCATTTTCAAGAGGAGTCAGGCATCGTCTCCTTCGGAAGTATTGATCTCCGTGGACCTCTCGAGTTTTCAAAGGATGTGAGGCCTCCGGTCGCGTTGAGGCGGAGGACTAGGTCTTTCTCTGTGGGCTCCACAGGGGATTCAGACAACCCTTCATCTTGGGAGATGCAAGACGAGCCTGCATTCAATTCACTGCAGGGATATCCGGCCTTACTTCGAGTCAGAGCATCTCGGTGTCCATTCCACTTGAGGCCACAAACTCAGGGTCCCTCTCACATACCTCTAGCTGAGAGAAGCCTCCTCTTGAGGTTCTTGTGGAAAGTTGGCATTCTTCTTGAGTCGAAGCCAGGGACTAAGCTCATCTAGAGTTGATTTGGGGTTCCCGGAGCCCTTTCGTGTTGCTACAGTGACCTCAGGATCCCTCTAGACTTGAGACAGTGATCTTGGGTTTTCTCTGGAGTGCCATCAAGGAAATCAAGTCTCCTTTCACGTTTGATGTGGAACACGGAATTGCTCTGCACGCATTCCAGGGGAATCGGGCCTCATGTCGCGGCGAAGGGGAAGTCTCATGGTTTTTCTCGAGTTGCCGCTGGAACCTGGGGTATATTCTCGAGTTACGTCGGGGAGGGCCCTTCCAGACACGTGTTTGTTCAGCGACGTCAGGACTCCTGCCTAGGTGCGAGGGACACCTCGGGATTCTCCTCGAGTCTTGGCATGGCAATGTGGACGCGTCTCCACATATGGCGGTAAACCCAGTGTCCCTTTTCACGTGCCACAGGGATCCTGTGACTCCTATCCATTTTCAAGAGGAGTCAGGCATCGTCTCCTTTGGAAGCATTGATCCCTGCGGACCTCTCGAGTTTTCAAAGGATGTGAGGCCTCCGCTCGCGAGGAAGCAGAGAACTAGGTCTTTCTCTGTGGTCTCTATAGGGGATTCAGACATCCCTTCCTATTGGGAGATGCAAGACGAGCCTGCATTCAATTCACTGTTGGGATATCCGGCCTTACTTCGAGTCAGAGCATCTCGGTGTCCATTCCAATTGAGGCCACAAATTCAGGGTCCCTCTCAGATACCTGTAGCTGAGAGAAGCCTCCTCCTGTGGTGCTTGTGGAAATTAGGTATTTCTCTTGAGTCGAAGCCAGGGACTAAGCTCTCATCTCGAGTTGATTTGGGGTCCACGGAGCCCTTTCTTGTTGCTACATTGTCCGCAGGATCCCTCTAGACTAGAGACAGTGATCTTGGGTATTCTCTGGAGTGCCATCAAGGAAATCAAGGCTCCTTTCACGTTTGATGTGGAACACGGAATTGCTCTGCACACAGTGCAGGGGAATCGGGCCTCATCTCGCTGCGAGGGGGAAGTCTCATGGTTTTTCTCGAGTTGCTGACCGAACCTGGGGTATATTCTCGAGTTACGATGGGGAGGGCCCTTCCAGACACAGGTTTGTTCAGCGACGTGAGGACTCCTGCCTAGGTGCGAGGGACACCTCGGGATTCTCCTCGAGTCTTGGCATGGCAATGGGGACGCGTCTCCACGTGAGGCGGGAGACCCAGGGTCCCTTTCCAGGTGCCACAGGGATCCTGGGACTCCAATCCATTTTCAAGACGAGTCAGGAATCGTCTCCTTTGGAAACATTGATCTCCCCGGACCTCTCGAATTTTCAAAGGATGTGAGGCCTCCGGTCGTGATGAGGCGGAAAATTAGTTCTTTCTCTGTGGTCTACACAGGGGATTCAGACATCCCTTCGTCTTGCGAGATGCAAGACGAGCCTGCATTCAATTCACTGCAGGGATATCCGGCCTTACTTCGAGTCAGAGCATCTCGCTGTCCATTCCACTTGAGGCCACAAACTCAGGGTCCCTCTCACATACCTGTAGCTGAGAGAAGCCTCCTCTTGAGGTGCTTCTGGAAATTTGGTATTCCTCTTGAGTCGAAGCCAGGGACTAAGCTCTCATCTCGAGTTGATTTGGGGTCCACGGAGCCCTTTCGTGTTGCTCCAGTGACCTCAGGATCCCTCTAGACTTGAGACAGTGATCTTGGGTTTTCTCTGGAGTGCCATTCAGGAAATCAAGGCTCCTTTCACGTTTGATGTGGAACACGGAATTGGTCTGCACGCAGTGCAGGGGAATCGGGCCTCATCTCGCGGGGATGGGGAAGTCTCATGGTTTTTCTCGAGTTGCGGCCGGAACCTGGGGTATATTCTCGAGTTACGACGGGGAGGGCCCTTCCAGACTCGTGTTTGTTCAGCGACGTGAGTACTCCTGCCTAGGTGCGAGGGACACCTCGGGATTCTCCTCGAGTCTTGGCATGGCAATTGGGACGCTTCTCCACGTGAGGCGGGAGACCCAGGGTCCCTTTCCACGTGCCACAGGGATACTGGGACTCCTATCCATTTTCAAGAGGAGTCAGGCATCGTCTCCTTTGGAAGCATTGGTCTCCGCGGACCTCTCGAGTTTTCAAAGGATGTGAGGCCTCCGGTCGCAATGAGGCGGAGAACTCGGTCTTTCTCTGTGGTCTCCACAGGGGATTCAGACATCCCTTCGTCTTGGGAGATGCAAGACGAGCCTGCATTCAATTCACTGCAGGGATATCCGGCCTTACTTCGAGTCAGAGCATCTCGGTGTCCATTCCACTTGAGGCCACAAACTCAGGGTCCCTGTCACATACCTGTAGCTGA
Organism: Dama dama; assembly: GCF_033118175.1. Classification (NCBI taxonomy): domain Eukaryota; kingdom Metazoa; phylum Chordata; class Mammalia; order Artiodactyla; family Cervidae; genus Dama; species Dama dama. The sequence continues at coordinate 1,037,916 of NW_026870905.1, read as the reverse complement.
GAGAAGCCTCCTCTTGAGGTGCTTCTGGAAATTTGGTATTCCTCTTGAGTCGAAGCCAGGGACTAAGCTCTCATCTCGAGTTGATTTGGGGTCGACGGAGCCCTTTCGTGTTGCTCCAGTGACCTCAGGATCCCTCTAGACTTGAGACAGTGATCTTGGGTTTTCTCTGGAGTGCCATCAAGGAAATCAAGGCTCCTTTCTCGTTTGATGTGGAACATGGAATTGCTCTGCACGCAGTGCAGGGGAATCGGGCCTCATCCAGCGGCGAGGGGGAAGTCTCATGGTTTTTCTCGAGTTGCGGCCGGAACCTGGGGTATATTCTCGAGTTACGACGGGGAGGGCCCTTCCAGACACATGTTTGTTCAGCGACGTCAGGACTCCTGCCTAGGTGCGAGGGACACCTCGGGATTCTCCTCGAGTCTTGGCATGGCAATGGGGACGCGTCTCCACGTGAGGCGGGAGACCCAGGGTCCCTTTCCACGTGCCACAGGGTTCCTGGGAATCCTATCCATTTTCAGGAGGAGTCAGGCATCGTCTCCTTTGGAAGCATTGATCTGTGCAGACCTCTCGAGTTTTCAAAGGATGTGAGGCCTCCGGACGCGATGAGGCTGAGGACTAGTTCTTTCTCTGTCATCTCCACAGCGGATTCAGACATCCCTTCGTCTTGGGAGATGCAAGACGAGCCTGAATTCAATTCACTATTGGGATATCCGGGCTTACTTCGAGGCAGAGCATCTACGTGTCCATTCCACTTGAGGCCACAAACTCAGAGTCCCTCTCACATACCATAGCTGAGAGAAGCCTCCTCTTGAGGTGCTTGTGGAAAGTCGGTATTCCTCTTGAGTCCAAGCCAGGGACTAAGCTCTCATCTCGAGTTGATTTGGGCTCCTCGGAGCCCTTTCGTGTTGCTCCAGTGACCTCAGGATCCCTCTAGACTTGAACCAGTGATCTTGGGTTTTCTCTGGAGTGCCATCAAGGAAATCAAGGCTCCTTTCACGTTTGATGTGGAACACGGAATTACTCTGCACGCAGTGCAGGGGAATCGGGCCTCATCTCGATGAGAGGGGGAAGTCTCATGGTTTTTCTCGAGTTGCGGCCGAAAACTGGGTTATATTCCCGAGTTACGACGGGGAGGGCCCTTCCAGACACGTGTTTGTTCAGCGACCTCAGGACTCCTGCCTAGGTGTGAGGGACACCTCGGGATTCTCCTCGAGTCTTGGCATGGCAATTGGGACGCGTCTCCGCGTGAGGCGGGAGACCCAGGGTCCCTTTCCACGTGCCACAGGGATCCTGGGACTCCTATCCATTTTCAAGAGGAGTCAGGCATCGTCTCCTTCGGAAGTATTGATCTCCGTGGACCTCTCGAGTTTTCAAAGGATGTGAGGCCTCCGGTCGCGTTGAGGCGGAGGACTAGGTCTTTCTCTGTGGGCTCCACAGGGGATTCAGACAACCCTTCATCTTGGGAGATGCAAGACGAGCCTGCATTCAATTCACTGCAGGGATATCCGGCCTTACTTCGAGTCAGAGCATCTCGGTGTCCATTCCACTTGAGGCCACAAACTCAGGGTCCCTCTCACATACCTGTAGCTGAGAGAAGCCTCCTCTTGAGGGGCTTGTGGAAAGTTCGTATTCCTCTTGAGTTGAAGCCAGGGACTAATCTCTCATCTCGAGTTAATTTGGGGTCCACGGAGCCCTTTCGTGTTGCTCCAGTGACCTCAGGATCCCTCTAGACTTGAGACAGTGATCTTGGGTTTCTCTGGAGTGCCATCAAGGAAATCAAGGCTCCTTTCACGTTTGATGTGGAACACGGAATTGCTCTGCACGCATTGCAGGGGAATCGGGCCTCATCTCGCGGGGATGGGGAAGTCTCATGGTTTTTCTCGAGTTGCGGCCGGAACCTGGGGTATATTCTCGAGTTACGACGGGGAGGGCCCTTCCAGACTCGTGTTTGTTCAGCGACGTGAGGACTCCTGCCTAGGTGCGAGGGACACCTCGGGATTCTCCTCGAGTCTTGGCATGGCAATTGGGACGCTTCTCCACGTGAGGCGGGAGACCCAGGGTCCCTTTCCACGTGCCACAGTGATCCTGGGACTCCTATCCATTTTCAAGAGGAGTCAGGCATCGTCTCCTTTGGAAGCATTGATGTCTGCAGACCTCTCGAGTTTTCAAAGGATGTGAGGCCTCCAGTCACGATGAGGCGGAGGACTAGGTCTTTCTCTGTGGTCTCCACAGGGGATTCAGACATCCCTTCGTCTTGGGAGATGCAAGACGAGCCTGCATTCAATTCACTGCAGTGATATCCGGCCTTACTTCGTGTCAGAGCATCTCGGTGTCCATTCCACTTGAGGCCACAAACTCAGGGTTCCTCTCACATACCTGTAGCTGAGAGAAGCCTCCTCTTGAGGTGCTTGTGGAAAGTTGGTATTCCTCTTGAGTCGAAGCCAGGGACTAAGCTCTCATCTCGAGTTGATTTGGGGTCCACGGAGCCCTTTCGTGTTGCTCCAGTGACCTCAGGATCCCTCTAGGCTTGAGACAGTGATCTTGGGCTTTCTCTGGAGTGCCATCAAGGAAATCAAGGCTCCTTTCACGTTTGAAGTTGAACACGGAATTGCTCTGCACGCAGTGCAGGGGAATCGGGCCTCAACTCGCGGCGAGGGGGAAATCTCATGGTTTTTCTCGAGTTGCGGCCGGAACCTTGGGTATATTCTCGAGTTACGACGGGGAGGGCCCTTCCAGACACGTGTTTGTTCAGCGACGTCAGGACTTCTGCCTAGGTGCGAGGGACACCTCGGGATTCTCCTCGAGTCTTGGCATGGCAATTGGGACGCGTCTCCACGTGAGGCGGGAGACCCAGTGTCCCATTCCACGTGCCACAGTGATCCTGGGACTCCTATCCATTTTCAAGAGGAGTCAGGCATCGTCTCCTTTGGAAGCATTGATGTCTGCAGACCTCTCGAGTTTTCAAAGATGTGAGGCCTCCGGTCACGATGAGGCGGAGGACTAGGTCTTTCTCTGTGGTCTCCACAGGGGATTCAGACATTCCTTCGTCTTGGGAGATGCAAGACGAGCCTGCATTCAATTCACTGCAGGGATATCCGGCCTTACTTCGAGTCAGAGCATCTCGGTGTCCATTCCACTTGAGGCCACAAACTCAGGGTCCCTCTCACATACCTCTAGCTGAGAGAAGCCTCCTCTTGAGGTTCTTGTGGAAAGTTGGCATTCTTCTTGAGTCGAAGCCAGGGACTAAGCTCATCTAGAGTTGATTTGGGGTTCCCGGAGCCCTTTCGTGTTGCTACAGTGACCTCAGGATCCCTCTAGACTTGAGACAGTGATCTTGGGTTTTCTCTGGAGTGCCATCAAGGAAATCAAGTCTCCTTTCACGTTTGATGTGGAACACGGAATTGCTCTGCACGCATTCCAGGGGAATCGGGCCTCATGTCGCGGCGAGGGGGAAGTCTCATGGTTTTTCTCGAGTTGCCGCTGGAACCTGGGGTATATTCTCGAGTTACGTCGGGGAGGGCCCTTCCAGACACGTGTTTGTTCAGCGACGTCAGGACTCCTGCCTAGGTGCGAGGGACACCTCGGGATTCTCCTCGAGTCTTGGCATGGCAATGTGGACGCGTCTCCACATATGGCGGTAAACCCAGTGTCCCTTTTCACGTGCCACAGGGATCCTGGGACTCCTATCCATTTTCAAGAGGAGTCAGGCATCGTCTCCTGTGGAAGCATTGATCTCTGCGGACCTCTCGAGTTTTCAAAGGATGTGAGGCCTCCGCTCGCGAGGAAGCAGAGAACTAGGTCTTTCTCTGTGGTCTCTATAGGGGATTCAGACATCCCTTCCTATTGGGAGATGCAAGAAGAGCCTGCATTCAATTCACTGTTGGGATATCCGGCCTTACTTCGAGTCAGAGCATCTCGGTGTCCATTCCAATTGAGGCCACAAATTCAGGGTCCCTCTCAGATACCTGTAGCTGAGAGAAGCCTCCTCCTGTGGTGCTTGTGGAAATTAGGTATTTCTCTTGAGTCGAAGCCAGGGACTAAGCTCTCATCTCGAGTTGATTTGGGGTCCACGGAGCCCTTTCTTGTTGCTACATTGTCCTCAGGATCCCTCTAGACTTGAGACAGTGATCTTGGGTATTCTCTGGAGTGCCATCAAGGAAATCAAGGCTCCTTTCACGTTTGATGTGGAACACGGAATTGCTCTGCACGCAGTGCAGGGGAATCGGGCCTCATCTCGCTGCGAGGGGGAAGTCTCATGGTTTTTCTCGAGTTGCTGACCGAACCTGGGGTATATTCTCGAGTTACGATGGGGAGTGCCCTTCCAGACACAGGTTTGTTCAGCGACGTGAGGACTCCTGCCTAGGTGCGAGGGACACCTCGGGATTCTCCTCGAGTCTTGGCATGGCAATGGGGACGCGTCTCCACGTGAGGCGGGAGACCCAGGGTCCCTTTCCAGGTGCCACAGGGATCCTGGGACTCCAATCCATTTTCAAGACGAGTCAGGAATCGTCTCCTTTGGAAACATTGATCTCCCCGGACCTCTCGAATTTTCAAAGGATGTGAGGCCTCCGGTCGTGATGAGGCGGAAAATTAGTTCTTTCTCTGTGGTCTACACAGGGGATTCAGACATCCCTTCGTCTTGCGAGATGCAAGACGAGCCTGCATTCAATTCACTGCAGGGATATCCGGCCTTACTTCGAGTCAGAGCATCTCGCTGTCCATTCCACTTGAGGCCACAAAATCAGGGTCCCTCTCACATACCTGTAGCTGAGAGAAGCCTCCTCTTGAGGTGCTTGTGGAAAGTTGGTATTCCTCTTGAGTCGAAGCCAGGGACTAAGCTCTCATCTCGAGTTGATTTGGGGTCCACGGAGCCCTTTCGTGTTGCTCCAGTGACCTCAGGATCCCTCTAGACTTGAGACAGTGATCTTGGGTTTTCTCTGGAGTGCCATTCAGGAAATCAAGGCTCCTTTCACGTTTGATGTGGAACACGGAATTGGTCTGCACGCAGTGCAGGGGAATCGGGCCTCATCTCGCGGGGATGGGGAAGTCTCATGGTTTTTCTCGAGTTGCGGCCGGAACCTGGGGTATATTCTCGAGTTACGACGGGGAGGGCCCTTCCAGACTCGTGTTTGTTCAGCGACGTGAGGACTCCTGCCTAGGTGCGAGGGACACCTCGGGATTCTCCTCGAGTCTTGGCATGGCAATTGGGACGCTTCTCCACGTGAGGCGGGAGACCCAGGGTCCCTTTCCACGTGCCACAGTGATCCTGGGACTCCTATCCATTTTCAAGAGGAGTCAGGCATCGTCTCCTTTGGAAGCATTGATGTCTGCAGACCTCTCGAGTTTTCAAAGGATGTGAGGCCTCCAGTCACGATGAGGCGGAGGACTAGGTCTTTCTCTGTGGTCTCCACTGGGGATTCAGACATCCCTTCGTCTTGGGAGATGCAAGACGAGCCTGCATTCAATTCACTGCAGTGATATCCGGCCTTACTTCGTGTCAGAGCATCTCGGTGTCCATTCCACTTGAGGCCACAAAATCAGGGTTCCTCTCACATACCTGTAGCTGAGAGAAGCCTCCTCTTGAGGTGCTTGTGGAAAGTTGGTATTCCTCTTGAGTCGAAGCCAGGGACTAAGCTCTCATCTCGAGTTGATTTGGGGTCCACGGAGCCCTTTCTTGTTGCTCCAGTGACCTCAGGATCCCTCTAGACTTGAGACAGTGATCTTGGGTTTTCTCTGGAGTGCCATCAAGGAAATCAAGGCTCCTATCACGTTTGATGTGGAACACGGAATTCCTCTGCACGCAGCGCAGGGGAATCGGGCTCATCTCGCGGCGAGGGGGAAGTCTCATGGTTTTTCTCGAGTTGCGGCCGGAACCTGGGGTATATTCTCGAGTTACGACGGGGAGGGCCCTTCCAGACACGTGTTTGTTCAGCGACGTCAGGACTTCTGCCTAGGTGCGAGGGACACCTCGGGATTCTCCTCGAGTCTTGGCATGGCAATTGGGACGCGTCTCCACGTGAGGCGGGAGACCCAGTGTCCCATTCCACGTGCCACAGTGATCCTGGGACTCCTATCCATTTTCAAGAGGAGTCAGGCATCGTCTCCTTTGGAAGCATTGATGTCTGCAGACCTCTCGAGTTTTCAAAGGATGTGAGGCCTCCGGTCACGATGAGGCGGAGGACTAGGTCTTTCTCTGTGGTCTCCACAGGGGATTCAGACATTCCTTCGTCTTGGGAGATGCAAGACGAGCCTGCATTCAATTCACTGCAGGGATATCCGGCCTTACTTCGAGTCAGAGCATCTCGGTGTCCATTCCACTTGAGGCCACAAACTCAGGGTCCCTCTCACATACCTCTAGCTGAGAGAAGCCTCCTCTTGAGGTTCTTGTGGAAAGTTGGCATTCTTCTTGAGTCGAAGCCAGGGACTAAGCTCATCTAGAGTTGATTTGGGGTTCCCGGAGCCCTTTCGTGTTGCTACAGTGACCTCAGGATCCCTCTAGACTTGAGACAGTGATCTTGGGTTTTCTCTGGAGTGCCATCAAGGAAATCAAGTCTCCTTTCACGTTTGATGTGGAACACGGAATTGCTCTGCACGCATTCCAGGGGAATCGGGCCTCATGTCGCGGCGAGGGGGAAGTCTCATGGTTTTTCTCGAGTTGCCGCTGGAACCTGGGGTATATTCTCGAGTTACGTCGGGGAGGGCCCTTCCAGACACGTGTTTGTTCAGCGACGTCAGGACTCCTGCCTAGGTGCGAGGGACACCTCGGGATTCTCCTCGAGTCTTGGCATGGCAATTGGGACGCTTCTCCACGTGACGCGGGAGACCCAGAGTCCCTTTCCACGTGCCACAGGGATACTGGGACTCCTATCCATTTTCAAGAGGAGTCAGGCATCGTCTCCTTTGGAAGCATTGGTCTCCGCGGACCTCTCGAGTTTTCAAAGGATGTGAGGCCTCCGGTCGCGATGAGGCGGAGAACTCGGTCTTTCTCTGTGGTCTCCACAGGGGATTCAGACATCCCTTCGTCTTGGGAGATGCAAGACGAGCCTGCATTCAATTCACTGCAGGGATATCCGGCCTTACTTCGAGTCAGAGCATCTCCGTGTCCATTCCACTTGAGGCCACAAACTCAGGGTCCCTGTCACATACCTGTAGCTGAGAGAAGCCTCCTCTTGAGGTGCTTCTGGAAATTTGGTATTCCTCTTGAGTTGAAGCCAGGGACTAAGCTCTCATCTCGAGTTGATTTGGGGTCGACGGAGCCCTTTCGTGTTGCTCCAGTGACCTCAGGATCCCTCTAGACTTGAGACAGTGATCTTGGGTTTTCTCTGGAGTGCCATCAAGGAAATCAAGGCTCCTTTCACGTTTGATGTGGAACATGGAATTGCTCTGCACGCAGTGCAGGGGAATCGGGCCTCATCCAGCGGCGAGGGGGAAGTCTCATGGTTTTTCTCGAGTTGCGGCCGGAACCTGGGGTATATTCTCGAGTTACGACAGGGAGGGCCCTTCCAGACACATGTTTGTTCAGCGACGTCAGGACTCCTGCCTAGGTGCGAGGGACACCTCGGGATTCTCCTCGATTCTTGGCATGGCAATGGGGACGCGTCTCCACGTGAGGCGGGAGACCCATTGTCCCTTTCCACGTGCCACAGGGATGCTGGGAATCCTATCCATTTTCAAGAGGAGTCAGGCATCGTCTCCTTTGGAAGCATTGATCTCCGCGGACTTCTCGAATTTTCAAAGGATGTGAGGCCTCTGGTCGCGATGAGGCGGAAAATTAGGTCTTTCTCTGTGGTCTCCACAGGGGATTCAGACATCCCTTAGTCTTGCGAGATGCAAGACGATCCTGCATTCAATTCACTGCAGGGATATCCGGCCTTACTTCGAGTCAGAGCATCTCGGTGTCCATTCCACTTGAGGCCACAAACTCAGGGTCCCTCTCACATACCTGTAGCTGAGAGAAGCCTCCTCTTGAGGTGCTTGTGGAAAGTTGGTATTCCCCTTGAGTCGAAGCCAGGGACTAAGCTCTCATCTCGAGTTGATTTGGGGTCCACGGAGCCCTTTCGTGTTGCTCCAGTGACCTCAGGATCCCTCTAGACTTGAGACAGTGATCTTGGGTTTTCTCTGGAGTGCCATCAAGGAAATCAAGGCTCCTTTCACGTTTGATGTGGAACACGGAATTGCTCTGCACGCAGTGCAGGGGAATCGGGCCTCATCCAGCGGCGAGGGGGAAGTCTCATAGTTTTTCTCGAGTTGCGGCCGGAACCTGGGGTATATTCTCCAGTTACGACGGGGAGGGCCCTTCCAGACACGTGTTTGTTCAGCGATGTCAGGACTCCTGCCTAGATGCGAGGGACACCTCGTGATTCTCCTCGAGTCTTACCATGGCAATTGGGACGTGTCTCCACGTGAGGCGGGGGCCCCAGGGTCCCTTTCCACGTGCCACAGTGATCCTGGGACTCCTATCCATTTTCAAGAGGAGTCAGGCATCGTCTCCTTTGGAAGCATTGATCTCCGTGGACCTCTCGAGTTTTCAAAGGATGTGAGGCCTCCGGTCATGTTGAGGCGGAGGACTAGGTCTTTCTCTGTGGTCTCCACAGGGGATTCAGACATCCCTTCGTCTTGGGAGATGCAAGACGAGCCTGCATTCAATTCACTGCAGGGATATCCGGCCTTACTTCGAGTCAGAGCATCTCGCTGTCCATTCCACTTGAGGCCACAAACTCAGGGTCCCTCTCACATACCTGTAGCTGAGAGAAGCCTCCTCTTGAGGTGCTTGTGGAAAGTTGGTATTCCTCTTGACTCGAAGCCAGGGAATAAGCTCTCATCTCGAGTTGATTTGGGGTCCACGGAGCCCTTTCGTGTTGCTCCAGTGACCTCAGGATCCCTCTAGACTTGAGACAGTGATCTTGGGTTTTCTCTGGAGTGCCATCAAGGAAATCAAGGCTCCTTTCACGTTTGATGTGGAACACGGAATTGCTCTGCACGCAGTGAAGGGGAATCGGGCCTCATCCAGCGGTGAGGGGGAAGCCTCATGGTTTTTCTCGAGTTGCGGCTGGAACCTGGGGTATATTCTCGAGTTACGACGGGAAAGGCCCTTCCAGACACGTGTTTGTTCAGCGACGTCAGGACTCCTGCCTAGGTGCGAGGGACACCTCGGGATTCTCCTCGAGTCTTGGCATGGCAATGGGGATGCGTCTCCACGTGAGGCGGGAGACCCAGGGTCCATTTCCACGTGCCACAGGGATCCTGGGACTCCTATCCATTTTCAAGAGCAGTCAGGCATCGTCTCCTTTGGAAGCATTGATCTCCCCGGACCTCTCGAATTTTCAAAGGATGTGAGGCCTCCGGTCGCGATGAGGCGGAAAATTAGGTCTTTCTCTGTGGTCTCCACAGGGGATTCAGACATCCCTTCGTCTTGGGAGATGCAAGACGAGCCTGCATTCAATTCACTGCAGGGATATCCGGCCTTACTTCGAGTCAGAGCATCTCGGTGTCCATTCCACTTGAGGCCACAAACTCAGGGTCCCTCTCACATACGTGTAGCTGAGAGAAGCCTCCTCTTGAGGTGCTTGTGGAAAGTTGGTATTCCTCTTGAGTCGAAGCCAGGGACTAAGCTATCATCTCGAGTTGATTTGGGGTCCACGGAGCACTTTCGTCTTGCTACAGTGACCTCAGGATCCCTCTAGACTTGAAACAGTGATCTTGGGTTTTCTCTGGAGTGCCATCAAGGAAATCAAGGCTCCTTTCAAGTTTGAGATGGAACTCGGAATTGCTCTGCACGCAGTGCAGGGGAATCAGGCCTCATCTCGAGGCGAGGGGGAAGTCTCATGGTTTTTCTCGAGTTGCGGCCAGAACCTGGGGTATATTCTCGAGTTACGACGGGGAGGGCCCTTCCAGACACGTGTTTGTTCAGCGACGTCAGGACTCCTGCCTAGGTGCGAGGGACACCTCGGGATTCTCCTCGAGTCTTGGCATGGCAATGGGGACGCGTCTCCACATATGGCGGTAAACCCAGTGTCCCTTTTCACGTGCCACAGGGATCCTGGGACTCCTATCCATTTTCAAGAGGAGTCAGGCATCGTCTCCTTTGGAAGCATTGATCTCTGCGGACCTCTCGAGTTTTCAAAGGATGTGAGGCCTCCGGTCGCGATGAGGCGGAGAACTCGGTCTTTCTCTGTGGTCTCCACAGGGGATTCAGACATCCCTTCGTCTTGGGAGATGCAAGACGAGCCTGCATTCAATTCACTGCAGGGATATCCGGCCTTACTTCGAGTCAGAGGATCTCGCTGTCCATTGCACTTGAGGCCACAAACTCAGGGTCCCTCTCACATAACTGTAGCTGAGAGAAGCCTCCTCTTGAGGTGCTTGTGGAAAGTTGGTATTCCTCTTGAGTCGAAGCCAGTGACTAAGCTCTCATCTCGAGTTGATTTGGGGTCCACGGAGCCCTTTCGTGTTGCTCCAGTGACCTCAGGATCCCTCTAGACTTGAGACAGTGATCTTGGGTTTTCTCTGGAGTGCCATCAAGGAAATCAAGTCTCCTTTCACGTTTGATGTGGAACACGGAATTGCTCTGCACGCAGTGCAGGGGAATCGGGCCTCATCCAGCGGCGAGGGGGAAGTCTCATGGTTTTTCTCGAGTTGCAGCCGGAACCTGGGGTATATTCTCGAGTTACGACGGGGAGGGCCCTTCCAGATACGTGTTTGTTCAGTGACGTCAGGACTCCTGCCTAGGTGCGAGGGACACCTCGGGATTCTCCTCGAGTCTTGGCATGGCAATTGGGACGTGTCTCCAGTTGAGGTGGGAGACCCAGGGTCCCTTCCACGTGCCACAGTGATCCTGGGACTCCTATCCATTTTCAAGAGGCGTCAGGCATCGTCTCCTTCGAAAGTATTGATCTCCGCAGACCTCTCGAGTTTTCAAAGGATGTGATGCCTCCCGTCTCGATGAGGTGGAGGACTAGGTCTTTCTCTGTTGTCTCCACAGGGGATTCAGACACCCCTTCGTCTTGGAAGATGCAAGACGAGCCTGCATTCAAATCACTGCAGGGATATCTGGCCTTTCTTCGAGTCAGAGCATCTCGGTGTCCATTCCACTTGAGGCGACAAACTCAGGGTCCCTCTCACATACCATTAGTTGAGAGTAGCCTCCTCTTGAGGTGCTTGTGGAAAGTTGGTATTCCTCTTGAGTCGAAGCCAGGGACTAAGCTCTCATCTCGAGTTGATTTGGGGTCCACGGAGCCCTTTCGTGTTGCTACAGTGACCTCAGGATCCTTCTAGACTTGAAACAGTGATCTTGGGTTTTCTCTGGAGTGCCATCAAGGAAATCAAGGCTCCTTTCACGTTTGATGTGGAACACGGAATTGCTCTGCACGCAGTGCAGGGGAATCGGGCCTCATCTCGCGGGGATGGGGAAGTCTCATGGTTTTTCTCGAGTTGCGGCCGGAACCTGGGTTATATGCTCGAGTTAAGACGGGGAGGGCCCTTCCAGACACAGGTTTGTTCAGCGACGTGAGGACTCCTGCCTAGGTGCGAGGGTCACCTCGGGATTCTCCTCGAGTCTTGGCATGGCAATAGGGACGCGTCTCCACGTGAGGCGGGAGACCCAGTGTCCCTTTCCACATGCCACAGTGATCCTGGGACTCCTATCCATTTTCAAGAGGAGTCAGGCATCGTCTCCTTTGGAAGCATTGATCTCTGCAGACCTCTCGAGTTTTCAAAGGATGTGAGGCCTCCGGTCGCGATGAGGCGGAGGACTAGGACTTTCTCTGTCGTCTCCACAGGGGATTCAGACATCCCTTCGTCTTGGGAGATGCAAGACGAGCCTGCATTCAATTCACTGCAGGAATATCCGGGCTTACTTCGAGTCAGAGCATCTCGGTGTCCATTCCACTTGAGGCCACAAACTCTGGGTCCCTCTCACATACCTGTAGCTGAGAGAAGCCTCCTCTTGAGGTGTTTGTGGAAATTTGGTATTCCTCTTGAGTCGAAGCCAGGGACTAAGCTCTCATCTCGAGTTGATTTGGGGTCCACAGAGCGCTTTGTTGTTGCTCCAGTGACCTCAGGATCCCTCTAGACTTGAGACAGTGATCTTGGGTTTTGTCTAGAGTGCCATCAAGGAAATCAAGGCTCCTTTCTCGTTTGATGTGGAACACGGAATTGCTCTGCACGCAGTGCAGGGGAATCGGGCCTCATCTCTCGGCGAGGGGGAAGTCTCATGGATTTATTCGAGATGCAGCCGGAACCTGGGGTATATTCTCGAGTTACCACGGGGAGGGCCGTTCGAGACACGTGTTTGTTCAGCGACATCGGGACTCCTGCCTAGGTGCGAGGAACACATCGGGATTCTCCTCGAGTCTTGGCATGGCAATTGGGACGCGTCTCCACGTGAGGCGGGAGACCCAGGGTCCCTTTCCAAGTGCCACAGGGTTCCTGGGAATCCTATCCATTTTCAGGAGGAGTCAGGCATCGTCTCCTTTGGAAGCATTGATCTGTGCAGACCTCTCGAGTTTTCAAAGGATGTGAGGCCTCCGGACGCGATGAGGCTGAGGACTAGTTCTTTCTCTGTCATCTCCACAGCGGATTCAGACATCCCTTCGTCTTGGGAGATGCAAGACGAGCCTGAATTCAATTCACTATTGGGATATCCGGGCTTACTTCGAGGCAGAGCATCTAGGTGTCCATTCCACTTGAGGCCACAAACTCAGAGTCCCTCTCACATACCATAGCTGAGAGAAGCCTCCTCTTGAGGTGCTTGTGGAAAGTCGGTATTCCTCTTGAGTCCAAGCCAGGGACTAAGCTCTCATCTCGAGGTGATTTGGGCTCCTCGGAGCCCTTTCGTGTTGCTCCAGTGACCTCAGGATCCCTCTAGACTTGAACCAGTGATCTTGGGTTTTCTCTGGAGTGCCATCAAGGAAATCAAGGCTCCTTTCACGTTTGATATGGAACACGGAATTATTCTGCACGCAGTGCAGGGGAATCGGGCCTCATCTCGATGAGAGGGGGAAGTCTCATGGTTTTTCTCGAGTTGCGGCCGGAAACTGGCTTATATTCCCGAGTTACGACGGGGAGGGCCCTTCCAGACACGTGTTTGTTCAGCGACGTCAGGACTTCTGCCTAGGTGCGAGGGACACCTCGGGATTCTCCTCGAGTCTTGGCATGGCAATTGGGACGCGTCTCCACGTGAGGCGGGAGACCCAGTGTCCCATTCCACGTGCCACAGTGATCCTGGGACTCCTATCCATTTTCAAGAGGAGTCAGGCATCGTCTCCTTTGGAAGCATTGATGTCTGCAGACCTCTCGAGTTTTCAAAGGATGTGAGGCCTCCGGTCACGATGAGGCGGAGGACTAGGTCTTTCTCTGTGGTCTCCACAGGGGATTCAGACATTCCTTCGTCTTGGGAGATGCAAGACGAGCCTGCATTCAATTCACTGCAGGGATATCCGGCCTTACTTCGAGTCAGAGCATCTCGGTGTCCATTCCACTTGAGGCCACAAACTCAGGGTCCCTCTCACATACCTCTAGCTGAGAGAAGCCTCCTCTTGAGGTTCTTGTGGAAAGTTGGCATTCTTCTTGAGTCGAAGCCAGGGACTAAGCTCATCTAGAGTTGATTTGGGGTTCCCGGAGCCCTTTCGTGTTGCTACAGTGACCTCAGGATCCCTCTAGACTTGAGACAGTGATCTTGGGTTTTCTCTGGAGTGCCATCAAGGAAATCAAGTCTCCTTTCACGTTTGATGTGGAACACGGAATTGCTCTGCACGCATTCCAGGGGAATCGGGCCTCATGTCGCGGCGAGGGGGAAGTCTCATGGTTTTTCTCGAGTTGCCGCTGGAACCTGGGGTATATTCTCGAGTTACGTCGGGGAGGGCCCTTCCAGACACGTGTTTGTTCAGCGACGTCAGGACTCCTGCCTAGGTGCGAGGGACACCTCGGGATTCTCCTCGAGTCTTGGCATGGCAATGTGGACGCGTCTCCACATATGGCGGTAAACCCAGTGTCCCTTTTCACGTGCCACAGGGATCCTGGGACTCCTATCCATTTTCAAGAGGAGTCAGGCATCGTCTCCTGTGGAAGCATTGATCTCTGCGGACCTCTCGAGTTTTCAGAGGATGTGAGGCCTCCGCTCGCGAGGAAGCAGAGAACTAGGTCTTTCTCTGTGGTCTCTATAGGGGATTCAGACATCCCTTCCTATTGGGAGATGCAAGACGAGCCTGCATTCAATTCACTGTTGGGATATCCGGCCTTACTTCGAGTCAGAGCATCTCGGTGTCCATTCCAATTGAGGCCACAAATTCAGGGTCCCTCTCAGATACCTGTAGCTGAGAGAAGCCTCCTCCTGTGGTGCTTGTGGAAATTTGGTATTTCTCTTGAGTCGAAGCCAGGGACTAAGCTCTCATCTCGAGTTGATTTGGGGTCCACGGAGCCCTTTCTTGTTGCTACATTGTCCTCAGGATCCCTCTAGACTTGAGACAGTGATCTTGGGTATTCTCTGGAGTGCCATCAAGGAAATCAAGGCTCCTTTCACGTTTGATGTGGAACACGGAATTGCTCTGCACGCAGTGCAGGGGAATCGGGCCTCATCTCGCTGCGAGGGGGAAGTCTCATGGTTTTTCTCGAGTTGCTGACCGAACCTGGGGTATATTCTCGAGTTACGATGGGGAGGGCCCTTCCAGACACAGGTTTGTTCAGCGACGTGAGGACTCCTGCCTAGGTGCGAGGGACACCTCGGGATTCTCCTCGAGTCTTGGCATGGCAATGGGGACGCGTCTCCACGTGAGGCGGGAGACCCAGGGTCCCTTTCCAGGTGCCACAGGGATCCTGGGACTCCAATCCATTTTCAAGACGAGTCAGGAATCGTCTCCTTTGGAAACATTGATCTCCCCGGACCTCTCGAATTTTCAAAGGATGTGAGGCCTCCGGTCGTGATGAGGCGGAAAATTAGTTCTTTCTCTGTGGTCTACACAGGGGATTCAGACATCCCTTCGTCTTGCGAGATGCAAGACGAGCCTGCATTCAATTCACTGCAGGGATATCCGGCCTTACTTCGAGTCAGAGCATCTCGCTGTCCATTCCACTTGAGGCCACAAACTCAGGGTCCCTCTCACATACCTGTAGCTGAGAGAAGCCTCCTCTTGAGGTGCTTGTGGAAAGTTGGTATTCCTCTTGAGTCGAAGCCAGGGACTAAGCTCTCATCTCGAGTTGATTTGGGGTCCACGGAGCCCTTTCGTGTTGCTCCAGTGACCTCAGGATCCCTCTAGACTTGAGACAGTGATCTTGGGTTTTCTCTGGAGTGCCATTCAGGAAATCAAGGCTCCTTTCACGTTTGATGTGGAACACGGAATTGGTCTGCACGCAGTGCAGGGGAATCGGGCCTCATCTCGCGGGGATGGGGAAGTCTCATGGTTTTTCTCGAGTTGCGGCCGGAACCTGGGGTATATTCTCGAGTTACGACGGGGAGGGCCCTTCCAGACTCGTGTTTGTTCAGCGACGTGAGGACTCCTGCCTAGGTGCGAGGGACACCTCGGGATTCTCCTCGAGTCTTGGCATGGCAATTGGGACGCTTCTCCACGTGAGGCGGGAGACCCAGGGTCCCTTTCCACGTGCCACAGGGATACTGGGACTCCTATCCATTTTCAAGAGGAGTCAGGCATCGTCTCCTTTGGAAGCATTGGTCTCCGCGGACCTCTCGAGTTTTCAAAGGATGTGAGGCCTCCGGTCGCGATGAGGCGGAGAACTCGGTCTTTCTCTGTGGTCTCCACAGGGGATTCAGACATCCCTTCATCTTGGGAGATGCAAGACGAGCCTGCATTCAATTCACTGCAGGGATATCCGGCCTTACTTCGAGTCAGAGCATCTCCGTGTCCATTCCACTTGAGGCCACAAACTCAGGGTCCCTGTCACATACCTGTAGCTGAGAGAAGCCTCCTCTTGAGGTGCTTCTGGAAATTTCGTATTCCTCTTGAGTCGAAGCCAGGGACTAAGCTCTCATCTCGAGTTGATTTGGGGTCGACGGAGCCCTTTCGTGTTGCTCCAGTGACCTCAGGATCCCTCTAGACTTGAGACAGTGATCTTGGGTTTTCTCTGGAGTGCCATCAAGGAAATCAAGGCTCCTTTCACGTTTGATGTGGAACATGGAATTGCTCTGCATGCAGTGCAGTGGAATCGGGCCTCATCCAGCGGCGAGGGGGAAGTCTCATGGTTTTTCTCGAGTTGCGGCCGGAACCTGGGGTATATTCTCGAGTTACGACGGGGAGGGCCCTTCCAGACACATGTTTGTTCAGCGACGTCAGGACTCCTGCCTAGGTGCGAGGGACACCTCGGGATTCTCCTCGAGTCTTGGCATGGCAATGGGGACGCGTCTCCACGTGAGGCGGGAGACCCAGGGTCCCTTTCCACGTGCCACAGGGATGCTGGGACTCCTATCCATTTTCAAGAGGAGTCAGGCATCGTCTCCTTTGGAAGCATTGATCTCCGCGGACTTCTCGAATTTTCAAAGGATGTGAGGCCTCTGGTCGCGATGAGGCGGAAAATTAGGTCTTTCTCTGTGGTCTCCACAGGGGATTCAGACATCCCTTAGTCTTGCGAGATGCAAGACGATCCTGCATTCAATTCACTGCAGGGATATCCGGCCTTACTTCGAGTCAGAGCATCTCGGTGTCCATTCCACTTGAGGCCACAAACTCAGGGTCCCTCTCACATACCTGTAGCTGAGAGAAGCCTCCTCTTGAGGTGCTTGTGGAAAGTTGGTATTCCCCTTGAGTCGAAGCCAGGGACTAAGCTCTCATCTCGAGTTGATTTGGGGTCCACGGAGCCCTTTCGTGTTGCTCCAGTGACCTCAGGATCCCTCTAGACTTGAGACAGTGATCTTGGGTTTTCTCTGGAGTGCCATCAAGGAAATCAAGGCTCCTTTCACGTTTGATGTGGAACACGGAATTGCTCTGCACGCAGTGCAGGGGAATCGGGCCTCATCCAGCGGCGAGGGGGAAGTCTCATAGTTTTTCTCGAGTTGCGGCCGGAACCTGGGGTATATTCTCCAGTTACGACGGGGAGGGCCCTTCCAGACACGTGTTTGTTCAGCGATGTCAGGACTCCTGCCTAGATGCGAGGGACACCTCGTGATTCTCCTCGAGTCTTACCATGGCAATTGGGACGTGTCTCCACGTGAGGCGGGGGCCCCAGGGTCCCTTTCCACGTGCCACAGTGATCCTGGGACTCCTATCCATTTTCAAGAGGAGTCAGGCATCGTCTCCTTTGGAAGCATTGATCTCCGTGGACCTCTCGAGTTTTCAAAGGATGTGAGGCCTCCGGTCATGTTGAGGCGGAGGACTAGGTCTTTCTCTGTGGTCTCCACAGGGGATTCAGACATCCCTTCTTCTTGGGAGATGCAAGACGAGCCTGCATTCAATTCACTGCAGGGATATCCGGCCTTACTTCGAGTCAGAGCATCTCGCTGTCCATTCCACTTGAGGCCACAAACTCAGGGTCCCTCTCACATACCTGTAGCTGAGAGAAGCCTCCTCTTGAGGTGCTTGTGGAAAGTTGGTATTCCTCTTGACTCGAAGCCAGGGAATAAGCTCTCATCTCGAGTTGATTTGGGGTCCACGGAGCCCTTTCGTGTTGCTCCAGTGACCTCAGGATCCCTCTAGACTTGAGACAGTGATCTTGGGTTTTCTCTGGAGTGCCATCAAGGAAATCAAGGCTCCTTTCACGTTTGATGTGGAACACGGAATTGCTCTGCACGCAGTGCAGGGGAATCGGGCCTCATCCAGCGGCAAGGGGGAAGTCTCATGGTTTTTCTCGAGTTGCGGCCGGAACCTGGGGTATATTCTCGAGTTACGACGGGGAGGGCCCTTCCAGACACGTGTTTGTTCAGCGAAGTCAGGACTCCTGCCTAGGTGCGAGGGACACCTCGGGATTCTCCTCGAGTCTTGCCATGGCAATTGGGATATGTCTCCAGTTGAGGCGGGAGACCCAGGGTCTCTTTCCACGTGCCACAGTGATCCTGGGACTCCTATCCATTTTCAAGAGGCGTCAGGCATCGTCTCCTTCGGAAGTATTGATCTCCGCAGACCTCTCGAGTTTTCAAAGGATGTGATGCCTCCCGTCTCGTTGAGGTGGAGGACTAGGTCTTTCTCTGTTGTCTCCACAGGGGATTCAGACAACCCTTCGTCTTGGGAGATGCAAGACGAGCCTTCATTCAAATCACTGCAGGGATATCTGGCCTTACTTCGAGTCAGAGCATCTCGATGTCCATTCCACTTGAGGCGACAAACTCAGGGTCCCTCTCACATACCATTAGTTGAGAGTAGCCTCCTCTTGAGGTGCTTATGGAAAGTTGGTATTCCTCTTGAGTCGAAGCCAGGGACTAAGTTCTCATCTCGAGTTGATTTGGGGTCCACGGAGCCCTTTCGTTTTGCTACAGTAACCTCAGGATCCCTCTAGACTTGAAACAGTGATCTTGTGTTTTCTCTGGAGTGCCATCAAGGAAATCAAGGCTCCTTTCACGTTTGATGTGGAACACGGAATTGGTCTGCACGCAGTGCAGGGGAATCGGGCCTCATCTCGCGGGGATGGGGAAGTCTCATGGTTTTTCTCGAGTTGCGGCCGGAACCTGGGGTATATTTTCTAGTTACGACGGGGAGAGCCCTTCCAGACACGTGTTTGTTCAGCGACGTGAGGACTCTTGCCTAGGTGCGAGGGACACCTCGGGATTCTCCTCGAGTCTTGCCATGGCAATTGGGATATGTCTCCAGTTGAGGCGGGAGACCCAGGGTCCCTTTCCACGTGCCACAGTGATCCTGGGACTCCTATCCATTTTCAAGAGGCGTCAGGCATCGTCTCCTTCGGAAGTATTGATCTCCGCAGACCTCTCGAGTTTTCAAAGGATGTGATGCCTCCCGTCTCGTTGAGGTGGAGGACTAGGTCTTTCTCTGTTGTCTCCACAGGGGATTCAGACAACCCTTCGTCTTGGGAGATGCAAGACGAGCCTTCATTCAAATCACTGCAGGGATATCTGGCCTTACTTCGAGTCAGAGCATCCCGGTGTCCATTCCACTTGAGGCGACAAACTCAGGGTCCCTTTCACATACCATTAGCTGAGAGTTTCCTCCGCTTGAGGGGCTTGTGTAAAGTTGGTATTCCTCTTGAGTCGAAGCCAGGGACTAAGCTCTCATCTCGAGTTGATTTGGGTTATACGGATCCCTTTCGTGTTGCTCCAGTGACCTCAGGATCCCTCTAGACTTGAGACAGTGATCTTGGGTTTTCTCTGGGGTGCCATCAAGGAAATCAAGGGTCCTTTCACGTTTGATGTGGAACTCGGAATTGCTCTGCACGCAGTGCAGGGGAATCGGGCCTCATCTCGCGGCGAGGGGGAAGTTTCATGGTTTTTCTCGAGTCGCGGCCAGAACCTGGGGTATATTCTCGAGTTACGACGGGGAGGGCCCTTCCAGACACGTGTTTGTTCAGCGACGTCAGGACTCCTGCCTAGGTGCGAGGGACACCTCGGGATTCTCCTCGAGTCTTGGCATGGCAATTGGGACGCGTCTCCACGTGAGGCGGGAGACCCAGGGTCCCTTTCCACGTGCCACAGTGATCCTGGGACCCCTATCCATTTTCAAGAGGAGTCAGGCATCGTCTCCTTTGGAAGCATTGATCTCTGCAGACCTCTCGAGTTTTCGAAGGATGTGTTGCCTCCGGTCGCGATGAGGCGGAGGACTAGGTCTTTCTCTGTGGTCTCCACAGGGGATTCAGACATCCCTTCGTCTTGGGAAATGCAAGACGAGCCTGCATTCAATTCACTGCAGGGATATCCGGCCTTACTTCGAGTCAGAGCATCTCGGTGTCCATTGCACTTGAGGCCACAAACTCAGGGTCCCTCTCACATACCTGTAGCTGAGAGAAGCCTCCTCTTGAGGTGCTTGTGGAAAGTTGGTATTCCTCTTGAGTCTAAGCCAGGGAATAAGTTCTCATCTCGAGTTGATTTGGGGTCCACGGAGCCCTTTCGTGTTGCTCCAGTGACCTCAGGATCCCTCTAGACTTGTGACAGTGATCTTGGGTTTTCTCTGGAGTGCCATCAAGGAAATCAAGGCTCCTTTCACGTTTGATGTGGAACACGGAATTCCTCTGCACGCAGCCCAGGTGAATCGGGCCTCATCTCGCGGCGAGGGGGAAGTCTCATGGTTTTTCTCGAGTTGCGGCCGGAACCTGGGGTATATTCTCGAGTTACGACGGGGAGGGCCCTTCCAGACACGTGTTTGTTCAGCGACGTCAGGACTCCTGCCTAGGTGCAAGGGACACCTCGGGATTCTCCTCGAGTCTTGCCATGGCAATTGGGACGTGTCTCCACGTGAGGCGGGAGACCCAGGGTCCCTTTCCACGTGCCACAGGGATCCTGGGACTCCTATCCATTTTCAAGAGGAGTCAGGCATCGTCTCCTTTGGAAGCATTGATCTCCGCGGACCTCTCGAGTTTTCAAACGATGTGAGGCCTCCGGTCGCGTTGAGGCGGAGGACTAGGTCTTTCTCTGTGTTCTACACGGGGGATTCAGACATCCCTTCGTCTTGGGAGATGCAAGACGAGCCGGCATTCAATTCACTGCAGGGATATCCGGCCTTACTTCGAGTCAGAGCATCTCGGTGTCCATTCCACTTGAGGCCACAAACTCAGGGTCCCTCTCACATACCTGTAGCTGAGAGAAGCCTCCTCTTGAGGGGCTTGTGGAAAGTTCGTATTCCTCTTGAATTGAAGCCAGGGACTAATCTCTCATCTCGAGTTGATTTGGGGTCCACGGAGCCCTTTCGTGTTGCTCCAGTGACCTCAGGATCCCTCTAGACTTGAGACAGTGATCTTGGGTTTTCTCTGGAGTGCCATCAAGGAAATCAAGGCTTCTTTCACGTTTGATGTGGAACACGGAATTGCTCTTCACGCAGTGCAGGGGAATCGGGCCTCATCTCGCGGCGAGGGGGAAGTCTCATGGTTTTTCTCGAGTTGCGGCCGGAACCTGGGGTATATTCTCGAGTTACGACGGGGAGGGCCCTTCCAGACACGTGTTTGTTCAGCGACGTCAGGACTCCTGCCTAGGTGCGAGGGACACCTCGGGATTCTCCTCAAGTCTTGGCATGGCAAATGGGACGCGTCTCCACGTGAGGCGGGAGACCCAGGGTCCCTTTCGACGTGCCACAGGGATCCTGGGACTCCTATCCATTTTCAAGAGGCGTCAGGCATCGACTCCTTTGGAAGCATTGATCTCCACGGACCTCTCGAGTTTTCAAAGGATGTGACGCCTACGGTCGCGATGAGGCGGAGGACTAGGTCTTTCTCTGTGGTCTCCACAGGGCATTCAGACATCCCTTCGTCTTGGGAGATGCAAGACGAGCCTGCATTCAAATCACTGCAGGGATATCTGGCCTTACTTCGAGTCAGAGCATCTCGGTGTCCATTCCACTTGAGGCGACAAACTCAGGGTCCCTCTCACATACCATTAGTTGAGAGTAGCCTCCTCTTGAGGTGCTTGTGGAAAGTTGGTATTCCTCTTGAGTCGAAGGCAGGGACTAAGCTCTCATCTCGAGTTGATTTGGGTTATACGGATCCCTTTCGTGTTGCTCCAGTGACCTCAGGATCCCTCTAGACTTGGGACAGTGATCTTGGGTTTTCTCTGGCGTGCTATCAAGGAAATCAAGGGTCCTTTCATGTTTGATGTGGAACTCGGAATTGCTCTGCACGCAGTGCAGGGGAATCGGGCCTCATCCAGCAGCGAGGGTGAAGTCTCATGGTTTTTCTCGAGTTGCGGCTGAAACCTGGGGTATATTCTCGAGTTACGACGGGGAGGGCCCTTGCAGACACGTGTTTGTTCAGCGACGTCAGGACTCCTGTCTAGGTGCGAGGGACACCTTGGGATTCTCCTCGAGTCTTGGCATGGCAATGGGGATGCGTCTCCACGTGAGGCGGGAGACCCAGGGTCCCTTTCCACGTGCCACAGGGATCCTGGGACTCCTATCCATTTTCAAGAAGAGTCAGGCATCGTCTCCTTTGGAAGCATTGATCTCCGCAGACCTCTCGAGTTTTCAAAGGATGTGATGCCTCCCGTATCGATGAGGCGGAGGACTAGGTCTTTCTCTGTCGTCGCCACAGGGGATTCAGACATCCCTTCGTCTTGGGAGATGCAAGACGAGCCTGCATTCAATTCACTGCAGGGATATCTGGCCTTACTTCGAGTCAGAGCATCCCGGTGTCCATTCCACTTGAGGCCACAAACTCAGGGTCCCTCTCACATACCATTAGCTGAGAGTAGCCTCCTCTTGAGGTGCTTGTGGAAAGTTGGTATTCCTCTCGATTTGAAGCCAGGGACTAAGCTCTCATCTTGAGTTGATTTGGGGTCCACGGAGCCCTTCCGTGTTGCTCCAGTGACCTCAGGATCCCTCTAGACTTGAGACAGTGATCTTGGGTTTTCTCTGGAGTGTCATCAAGGAAATCAAGGCTCCTTTCATTTTTGATGTGGAAACGGAATTGCTCTGCACGCAGGGCAGGGGAATCGGGCCTCATCTCGCTGCGAGGGGGAAGTCTCATGGTTTTTCTCGAGTTGCGGCCGGAACCTGGGGTATATTCTCGAGTTACGACGGGGAGGGCCCTTCCAGACACTTGTTTGTTCAGCGACGTCAGGCCTCCTGCCTAGGTGCGAGGGACACCTCGGGATTCTCCTCGAGTCTTGGCATGGCAATTGGGACGCGTCTCCACGTGAGGCGGGAGACCCAGGGTCCCTTTCCACGTGCCACAGGGATCCTGGGACTCCTATCCATTTTCAAGAGGAGTCAGGCATCGTCTCCTTTGGAAGCATTGCTCTCCGCATACCTCTCGAATTTTCAAAGGATGTGAGGCCTCCGGTCGCGATGAGGCAGAGGACTAGGTCTTTCTCTGTCGTCTCCCCAGCGGATTCAGACATCCCTTCGTCTTGGGAGATGCAAGACGAGCCTGCATTCAATTCGCTGCAGGGATATCCGGCCTTACTTCGAGTCAGAGCATCTCGGTGTCCATTGCACTTGAGGCCACAAACTCAGGGTCCCTCTGACATACCTGTAGCTGAGAGAAGCCTCCTCTTGAGGTGCTTGTGAAAAGTTGGTATTCCTCTTGAGTCGAAGCCAGGGACTAAGCTCTCATCTCGAGTTGATTTGGGGTCCACGGAGCCCTTTCGTGTTGCTCCAGTGACCTCAGGATCCCTCTAGACTTGAGACAGTGATCTTGAGTTTTCTCTGGAGTGCCATCAACGAAATCAAGGCTCCTTTCACGTTTGATGTGGAACACGCAATTGCTCTGCACGCAGTGCAGGGAAATGGGGCCCCATCTCGCGGCGAGGGGGAAGTCTCATGGTTTTTCTCGAGTTGCGGCCGGAACCTGTGGTAGATTCTCGAGTTACGACAGGGAGAGCCCTTCCAGACACGTGTTTGTTCAGCGATGTCAGGACTCCTGCATAGGTGCGAGGGACACCTCGGGATTCTCCTCGAGTCTTGGCATGGCAATTGGGACGCGTCTCCACGTGAGGCGGGAGACCCAGGGTCCCTTTCCACGGGCCACAGGGATCCTGGGACTCCTATCCATTTGCAAGAGGAGTGAGGAATCGTCTCCTTTGGAAGCATTGATCTCCGCGGACCTCTCGAGTTTTCAAAGGAGGTGAGGCCTCCGGTCGCGATGAGGTGGAGAACTAGGTCTTTCTCTGTGGTCTCCACAGGGGATTCAGACATCCTTTCGTCTTGGGAGATGGAAGACGAGCCTGCATTCAATTCACTGCAGGGATATCCGGCCTTACTTCAAGTCAGAGCATCTCGGTGTCCATTCCACTTGAGGCCACAAACTCACGTTTCCTCTCACATACCTGTAGCTGAGAGAAGCCTCCTCTTGAGGTGCTTGTGGAAACCTGGTATTCCTCTTGAGTCGAAGCCAGGGACTAAGCTCTCATCTCGAGTTGATTTGGGGTCCACGGAGCCTTTCTTGTTGCGCCAGTGACCTCAGGATCCATCTAGACTTGAAATAGTGATCTTGGGTTTTCTCTTGAGTGCCATCATGGAAATCAAGGCTCCTTTCACGTTTGATGTGGAAGACAGAATTGCTCTGCATGCAGTGCAGGGGAATCGGGCCTCATCTCGCGGCGAGGGGGAAGTCTCATGGTTTTTCTCGAGTTGCGGCTGGAACCTGGGGTATATTCTCGAGTTCCGACGGGGAGGGCCCTTCCAGACACGTGTTTGTTCAGCCACGTCTGGACTCCTGCCTGGGTGCGAGGGACACATCGGGGTCTCCTCGAGTCTTGACATGGAATTTGGGACACGTCTCCACGTGAGGCGGGAGACCCAGGGTCACATTCCACGTGCCACAGGGATCCTGGGACTCCTAGCCATTTAAAAGAGGAGTCAGGCATCGTCTCCTTTGGAAGCATTGATTTCCGTGGCTTTTCCAGTTTTCAAAGGATGTGAGGCCTCCGCTCGCGATGAAGCAGAGAACTAGGTCTTTCTCTGTGGTTTCCATAGGGGATTCAGACATCCCTTCGTATTGGGAGATGCAAGACGAGCCTGCATTCAATTCACTGTTGGGATATCCGGCCTTACTTCGAGTCAGAGCATCTCGGTGTCCATTCCACTTGAGGCCACAAACTCAGGGTCCCTCTCACATACCTGTAGCTGAGAGAAGCCTCCTCCTGAGGTGCTTGTGGAAACTTGGTATTTCTCTTGAGTCGAAGCCAGGGACTAAGCTCTCATCTCGAGTTGATTTGGGGTCCACGGAGCCCTTTCGTGTTGCTACAGTGTCCTCAGGATCCCTCTAGACTTGAGACAGTGATCTTGGGTTTTCTCTGGAGTGCCATCAAGGAAATCAAGGCTCCCTTCACGTTTGATGTGGAACACAGAATTGCTCTGCACGCATTGCAGGGGACACGGGCCTCATCTCGCGGCGAGGGGGAAGTCTCATTGTTTTTCTCGAGTTGCGGCCGGACACTGGGGTATATTCTCGAGTTAAGACGGGGAGGGCCCTTCCAGACACGTGTTTATTCAGCGACATCAGGACTCCTGCCTAGGTGCAAGGAACACCTCGGGATTCTCCTCGAGTCTTGGCATGGCAATTGGGATGCGTCTCCACGTGAGGCGGGAGACCCAGGGTCCCTTTCCACGTGCCACAGGGATCCTGGGACTCCTATCCATTTTCAAGAGGAGTCAGGCATCGTCTCCTTTGGAAGCATTGATCTCCGCGGACCTCTCGACTTTTCAAAGGATGTGGGGCCTCCGCTCGCGATTAGGCGGAAAATAAGGTCTTTCTATGTGGTCTCCACAGGGGATTCAGACATCCCTTCATCTTGGGAGATGCAAGACGAGCCTGCATTCAATTCACTGCAGGGATATCCGGCCTTACTTCGAGTCAGAGCATCTCGGTGTCCATTCCACTTGAGGCCACAAACTCAGGGTCCCTCTCACATACCTGTAGCTGAGAGAAGCCTCCTCTTGAGGTGCTTGTGAAAAGTTGGTATTCCTCTTGAGTCGAAGCCAGGGACTAAGCTCTCATCTCGAGTTGATTTGGGGTCCACGGAGCCCTTTCGTGTTGCTCCAGTGACCTCAGGATCCCTCTAGACTTGAGGCAGTGATCTTGCGTTTTCTCTGGAGTGCCATTAAGGAAATCAAGTCTCCTTTCACGTTTGATGTGGAACACGGAATTGGTCTGCACGCAGTGCAGGGGAATCGGGCCTCATCTCGCGGGGATGGGGAAGTCTCATGGTTTTTCTCGAGTTGCGGCCGGAACCTGGGGTATATTCTCGAGTTACGACGGGGAGGGCCCTTCCAGACACGTGTTTGTTCAGCGACGTCAGGACTCCTGCCTAGGTGCGAGGGACACCTCGGGATTCTCCTCGAGTCTTGGCATGGCAATTGGGACGCTTCTCCACGTGAGGCGGGAGACCCAGGGTCCCTTTCCACGTGCCACAGGGATCCTGGGACTCCTATCCATTTTCAAGAGGAGTCAGGCATCGTCTCCTTTGCAAGCATTGATCTCCGCGGACCTCTCGAATTTTCAAAGGATGTGAGGCCTCCGGTCGTGATGAGGCGGAGAACTCGGTCTTTCTCTGTGGTCTCCACAGGGGATTCAGACATCCCTTCGTCTTGGGAGATGCAAGACGAGCCTGCATTCAATTCACTGCAGGGATATCCGGCCTTACTTCGAGTCAGAGCATCTCCGTGTCGATTCCACTTGAGGCCACAAACTCAGGGTCCCTCTCACATACCTGTAGCTGAGAGAAGCCTCCTCTTGAGGTGCTTGTGGAAATTTGGTATTCCTCTTGAGTCGAAGCCAGGGACTAAGCTCTCATCTCGAGTTGATTTGGGGTCCACGGAGCCCTTTCGTGTTGCTCCAGTGACCTCAGGATCCTTCTAGACTTGAGACAGTTATCTTGGGTTTTCTCTGGAGTGCCATCAAGGAAATCAAGGCTCCTTTCACGTTTGATGTGGAACATGGTATTGCTCTGCACGCAGTGCAGAGGAATCGGGCCTCATCCAGCGGCGAGTGGGAGGTCTCATGGTTTTTCTCGAGTTGCGGCCGGAATTGGGGTATATTCTCGAGTTACGACGGGGAGGGCCCTTCCAGACACGTGTTTGTTCAGCGACGTCAGGACTCCTGCCTAGGTGTGAGGGACATCTCGGGATTCTCCTCGAGTCTTGGCATGGCAATGGGGACGCGTCTCCACGTGAGGCGGGAGACCCAGGGTCCCTTTCCACGTGCCACAGTGATCCTGGGACTCTTATCCATTTTCAAGAGGAGTCAGGCATCGTCTCCTTTGGAAGCATTGATCTCCGCGGACCTCTCGAGTTTTCATAGGATGTGAGGCCTCGGGTCATGTTGAGGCGGAAGACTAGGTCTTTCTCTGTGGTCTCCACAGGGGATTCAGACATCCCTTCGTCTTGGGAGATGCAATACGAGCCTGCATTCAATTCACTGCAGGGATATCCGGCCTTACTTCGAGTCAGAGCATCTCCGTGTCCATTCCACTTGAGGCCACAAACTCAGGGTCTCTCTCACATACCTGTAGCTGAGAGAAGCCTCCACTTGAGGTGCTTGTGGAAAGTTGGTATTCCCCTTGAGTCGAAGCCAGGGACTAAGCTCTCATCTCGAGTTGATTTGAGGTCCACGGAGCCCTTTCGTGTTGCTCCAGTGACCTCAGGATCCCTCTAGACTTGAGACAGTGATCTTGGGTTTTCTCTTGGGTGCCATCAAGGAAATCAAGTCTCCTTTCACGTTTGATGTGGAACACGGAATTGCTCTGCACGCATTGCAGGGGAATCGGGCCTCATCCAGCGGCGAGGGGGAAGTCTCATGGTTTTTCTCGAGTTGCGGCTGGAACCTGGGGTATATTCTCGAGTTACGACAGGGAGGGCCCTTCCAGACACGTGTTTGTTCAGCGACGTGAGGACTCCTGCCTCGGTGCGAGGGACACCTCGGGATTCTCCTCGAGTCTTGGCATGGCAATGGGGACGCGTCTCCACGTGAGGCGGGAGACCCAGGGTCCCTTTCCACGTGCCACAGGGATCCTGGGACTCCTATCAATTTTCAAGAGGAGTCAGGCATCGTCTCCTTTGGAAGCATTGATCTCCCCGGGCCTCTCGAATTTTCAAAGGATGTGAGGCCTCCGGTCGCGATGAGGCGGAAAATTAGGTCTTTCTCTGTGGTCTCCACAGGGGATTCAGACATCCCTTCGTCTTGCGAGATGCAAGATGAGCCTGCATTCAATTCACTGCAGGGATATCCGGCCTTACTTCGAGTCAGAGCATCTCGCTGTCCATTCCACTTGAGGCCACAAACTCAGGGTCCCTCTCACATACCTGTAGCTGAGAGAAGCCTCCTCTTGAGGTGCTTGTGGAAAGTTGGTATTCCTCTTGAGTCGAAGCCAGGGACTAAGCTCTCATCTCGAGTTGATTTGGGGTCCACGGAGCCCTTTCGTGTTGCTCCAGTGACCTCAGGATCCCTCTAGACTTGAGACAGTGATCTTGGGTTTTCTCTGGAGTGCCATCAAGGAAATCAAGGCTCCTTTCACGTTTGATGTGGAACACGGAATTGCTCTGCACGCAGTGCAGGGGAATCGGGCCTCATCCAGCGGCGAGGGGGAAGTCTCATGGTTTTTCTCGAGTTGCGGCCGAAACCTGGGGTATATTCTCGAGTTACGACGGGGAGGGCCCTTCCAGACACGTGTTTGTTCAGCGAAGTCAGGACTCCTGCCTAGGTGCGAGGGACACCTCGGGATTCTCCTCGAGTCTTGCCATGGCAATTGGGATATGTCTCCAGTTGAGGCGGGAGACCCAGGGTCCCTTTCCACGTGCCACAGTGATCCTAGGACTCCTATCCATTTTCAAGAGGCGTCAGGCATCGTCTCCTTCGGAAGTATTGATCTCCGCAGACCTCTCGAGTTTTCAAAGGATGTGATGCCTCCCGTCTCGTTGAGGTGGAGGACTAGGTCTTTCTCTGTTGTCTCCACAGGGGATTCAGACAACCCTTCGTCTTGGGAGATGCAAGACGAGCCTGCATTCAAATCACTGCAGGGATATCTGGCCTTACTTCGAGTCAGAGCATCTCGGTGTCCATTCCACTTGAGGCGACAAACTCAGGGTCCCTCTCACATACCATTAGTTGAGAGTAGCCTCCTCTTGAGGTGCTTGTGGAAAGTTGGTATTCCTCTTGAGTCGAAGCCAGGGACTAAGCTCTCATCTCGAGTTGATTTGGGGTCCACGGAGCCCTTTCGTGTTGCTACAGTGACCTCAGGATCCCTCTAGACTTGAAACAGTGATCTTGGGTTTTCTCTGGAGTGCCATTAAGGAAATCAAGGCTCCTTTCACGTTTGATGTGGAACACGGAATTGGTCTGCACGCAGTGCAGGGGAATCGGGCCTCACCTCGCGGGGATGGGGAAGTCTCATGGTTTTTCTCGAGTTGCGGTCGGAACCTGGGGTATATTCTCGAGTTACGACGGGGAGGGCCCTTCCAGACACGTGTTTGTTCAGCGACATCAGGACTCCTGCCTAGGTGCGAGGGACACCTCGGGATTCTCCTCGAGTCTTGGCATGGCAATTGGGACGCTTCTCCACGTGAGGCGGGAGACCCAGGGTCCCTTTCCACGTGCCACAGGGATCCTGGGACACCTATCCATTTTCAAGAGGAGTCAGGCATCGTCTCCTTTGGAAGCATTGATCTCCGCGGACCTCTCGAGTTTTCAAAGGATGTGAGGCCTCCGTTCATGTTGAGGCGGAGGACTAGGTCTTTCTCTGTGGTCTCCACAGGGGATTCAGACATCCCTTCGTCTTGGGAGATGCAAGACGAGCCTGAATTCAATTCACTGCCGGGATATCCGGCCTTACTTCGAGTCAGAGCATCTCGCTGTCCATTCCACTTGAGGCCACAAACTCAGGGTCCCTCTCACATACCTGTAGCTGAGAGAAGCCTCCTCTTGAGGTGCTTGTGGAAAGTTGGTATTCCTCTTGAGTCGAAGCCAGGGACTAAGCTCTCATCTCGAGTTGATTTGGGGTCCACGGAGCCCTTTCTTGTTGCTCCAGTGACCTCAGGATCCCTCTAGACTTGAGACAGTGATCTTGGGTTTTCTCTGGAGTGCCATCAAGGAAATCAAGGCTCCTTTCACGTTTGATGTGTAACACGGAATTGCTCTGCACGCAGTGCAGGGGAATCGGGCCTCATCCAGCGGCGAGGGGGAAGTCTCATAGTTTTTCTCGAGTTGCGGCCGGAACCTGGGGTATATTCTCCAGTTACGACGGGGAGGGCCCTTCCAGACACGTGTTTATTCAGCGATGTC
The DNA here is from genome assembly GCF_033118175.1 of Dama dama. NCBI lineage: Eukaryota > Metazoa > Chordata > Mammalia > Artiodactyla > Cervidae > Dama > Dama dama. Next base: position 1,008,108 of record NW_026870905.1, on the reverse strand, counting down.
AGGACTCCTGCCTAGGTGCGAGGGACACCTCGGGATTCTCCTCGAGTCTTGCCATGGCAATTGGGACGTGTCTCCACGTGAGGCGGGGGCCCCAGTGTCCCTTTCCACGTGCCACAGTGATCCTGGGACTCCTATCCATTTTCAAGAGGAGTCAGGCATCGTCTCCTTTGGAAGCATTGATCTCCGCGGACCTCTCGAGTTTTCAAAGGATGTGAGACCTCCGGTCATGTTGAGGCGGAGGACTAGGTCTTTCTCTGTGGTCTCCACAGGGGATTCAGACATCCCTTCGTCTTGGGAGATGCAAGACGAGCCTGCATTCAATTCACTGCAGGGATATCCGGCCTTACTTCGAGTCAGAGCATCTCGCTGTCCATTCCACTTGAGGCCACAAACTCAGGGTCCTTCTCACATACCTGTAGCTGAGAGAAGCCTCCTCTTGAGGTGCTTGTCGAAAGTTGGTATTCCTCTTGAGTCGAAGCCAGGGAATAAGCTCTCATCTCGAGTTGATTTGGGGTCCACGGAGCCCTTTCGTGTTGCTCCAGTGACCTCAGGATCCCTCTAGACTTGAGACAGTGATCTTGGGTTTTCTCTGGAGTGCCATCAAGGAAATCAAGGCTCCTTTCACGTTTGATGTGGAACACGGAATTGCTCTGCACGCAGTGCAGGGGAATCGGGCCTCATCCAGCGGCGAGGGGGAAGTCTCATGGTTTTTCTCGAGTTGCGGCCGGAACCTGGGGTATATTCTCGAGTTACGACGGGGAGGGCCCTTCCAGACACGTGTTTGTTCAGCGAAGTCAGGACTCCTGCCTAGGTGCGAGGGACACCTCGGGATTCTCCTCGAGTCTTGCCATGGCAATTGGGATATGTCTCCAGTTGAGGCGGGAGACCCAGGGTCCCTTTCCACGTGCCACAGTGATCGTGGGACTCCTATCCATTTTCAAGAGGCGTCAGGCATCGTCTCCTTCGGAAGTATTGATCTCCGCAGACCTCTCGAGTTTTCAAAGGATGTGATGCCTCCCGTCTCGTTGAGGTGGAGGACTAAGTCTTTCTCTGTTGTCTCCAAAGGGGATTCAGACAACCCTACGGCTTGGGAGATGCAAGATGAGCCTGCATTCAAATCACTGCAGGGATATCTGGCCTTACTTCGAGTCAGAGCATGTCGGTGTCCATTCCACTTGAGGTGACAAACTCAGGGTCCCTCTCACATACCATTAGTTGAGAGTAGCCTCCTCTTGAGGTGCTTGTGGAAAGTTGGTATTCCTCTTGAGTCGAAGCCAGGGACTAAGCTCTCATCTCGAGTTGATTTGGGGTCCACGGAGCCCTTTCGTGTTGCTACAGTGACATCAGGATCGCTCTAGACTTGAAACAGGGATCTTGCGTTTTCTCTGGAGTGCCATCAAGGATATCAAGGCTCCTTTCACGTTTGATGTGGAACACGGAATTGGTCTGCACGCAGTGCAGGGGAATCGGGCCTCATCTCGCGGGGATGGGGAAGTCTCATGGTTTTTCTCGAGTTGCGGCCGGAACCTGGGGTATATTCTCGAGTTACGACGGGGAGGGCCCTTCCAGACACGTGTTTGTTCAGCGACGTCAGGACTCCTGCCTAGGTGCGAGGGACACCTCGGGATTCTCCTCGAGTCTTGGCATGGCAATGGGGAAGCGTCTCCACGTGAGGCGGGAGACCCAGGGTCCCTTTCCACGTGCCACAGGGATCCTGGGACTCCATCCATTTTCAAGAGGAGTCAGGCATCGTCTCCTTTGGAAGCATTGATCTCCGCGGACCTCTCGAATTTTCAAAGGATGTGAGGCCCCCGGTCGCTATGAGGTGGAGAATTAGGTCTTTCTCTGTGGTCTCCACAGGGGATTCAGACATCCCTTCGTTTTGGGAGATGCAAGACGAGCCTGCATTCAATTCACTGCAGGGATATCCGGCCTTACTTCGAGTCAGAGCATCTCGGTGTCCATTCCACTTGAGGCCACAAACTCAGGGTCCCTCCAATATACCTGTAGCTGAGAGAAACCTCCTCTTGAGGTCCTTGTGGAAAGTTGGTATTCCTCTTGAGTCTAAGCCAGGGTCTAACCTCCCATCTCGAGTTGATTTGGGGTCCACGAAGCCCTTTCCTGTTGGTCCAGTGACTTCAGGATCCCTCTAGACTTGAGACAGTGATCTTGGGTTTTCTCTGGAGTGCCATCAAGGAAATCAAGGCTCCTTTCACTTTTGATGTGGAACACGGAATTGCTCTGCATTCAGTTCAGGGTAATCGGGCCTCAACTCGTGGCGAGGGGGAAATCTCATGGTTTTTCTCGAGTTGCGGCCGGAACCTGGGGTATATTCTCGAGTTACGACGGGGAGGGCCCTTCCAGACACGTGTTTGTTCAGCGACGTCAGGACTCCTGCCTAGGTGCGAGGGACACCTCGGGATTCTCCTCGAGTCTTGGCATGGCAATTGGGACGCGTCTCCACGTGAGGCCGGAGACCCAGGGTCCCTTTCCACGTGCCACAGGGATCCTGGGACTCCTATCCATTTTCAAGAGGAGTGAGGCATCATCTCCTTTGGAAGCATTGATCTCTGCGGACCTCTTGAGTTTTCAAAGGATGTGAGGCCTCCGATCGCGATGATGCGGAGAACTAGGACTTTCTCTGTGGTCTCCACAGGGGATTCAGACATCCCTTCGTCTATGGAGATGCAAGACGAGCCTGCATTCAATTCACTGCAGGGATATCCGGCCTTACTTCGAGTCAGAGCATCTCGGTGTCCATTCCACTTGAGGCCACAAACTCAGGGTCCCTCTCACATACCTGTAGCTGAGAGAAGCCTCCTCTTGAGGTGCTTGTGGAAAGTTGGTATTCCTCTTGTGTCGAAGGCAGGGACTAAGCTCTCATCTCGAGTTGATTTGGGGTCCACGGAGCCCTTTCGTGTTGCTCCAGTGACCTCAGGATCGCTATAGACTTGAGACAGTGATCTTGGGTTTTCTCTGGAGTGCCATCAAGGAAATCAAGGCTCCTTTCACGTTTGATGTGGAACACGGAATTGCTCTGCATGCAGTGCAGGGGAACCGGGCCTCATCTCGTGGAGAGGGCGAAGTCTCATGGTTTTTCTCGAGTTGCGGCCGGAACCTCGGGTATATTCTCGAGTTACGACGGGGAGGGACCTTCCAGACACGTGTTTGTTCAGCGACGTCAGGATTCCTGACTAGGGGCGAGGGACACCTCGGGATTCTCCTCGAGTCTTTGCATGGCAATTGGGACGCGACTCCAAGTGAGGGGGGAGACCCAGGGTCCCTTTCTACGTGCCACAGGGATCCTGGGACTCCTATCCATTTTCAAGAGGAGTCAGGCATCGTCTCCTTTGGAAGCCTTGATCTCCACGGACCTCTCGAGTTTTCAAAGGATGTGAGGCCTCCGGTCGCGATGAGACGGAGGAATAGGTCTTTCTCTCTGGCCTCCACAGTGGATTCAGACATCCCTTAGTCTTGCGAGATGCAAGACGAGCCTGCATTCAATTCACTGCAGGGATATCCGGCCTTACTTCGAGTCAGAGCATCTCGGTGTCCATTCCACTTGAGGCCACAAACTCAGGGTCTCTCTCACATACCTGTAGCTGAGAGAAGCCTCCTCTTGAGGTGCTTGTGGAAAGTTGGTATTCCCCTTGAGTCGAAGCCAGGGACTAATCTCTCATCTCGAGTTGATTTGAGGTCCACGGAGCCCTTTCCTGTTGCTCCAGTGACCTCAGGATCCCTCTAGACTTGAGACAGTGATCTTGGGTTTTCTCTGGAGTGCCATCAAGGAAATCAAGGCTCCTTTCACGTTTGATGTGGAACACGGAATTGCTCTGCATGCAGTGCAGGGGAATCGGCCTCACCTCGTGGCAAGGGGGAAGTCTCATGGTTTTTCTCGAGTTGCGGCCGGAACCTGGGGTATATTCTCGAATTACGACGGGGAGGGCCCTTCCAGACACATGTTTGTTCAGCGACGTCAGGACTCCTGCCTAGGTGCGAGGGACACCTCGGGATTCTCCTCGAGTCTTGCCATGGCAATTGGGATATGTCTCCACGTGAGGCGCGAGATCCAGGGTCCCTTTCCACATGCCACAGGGATCCTGGGACTCCTATCCATTTTCAAGAGGAGTCAGGCATCGTCTCCTTCGGAAGTATTGATCTCCGCGGTCCTCTCGAGTTTTCAAAGGATGTGAGGCCTCCGGTTGCCTTGAGGTGGAGGACTAGGTCTTTCTCTGTGGTCTCCACAGGGGATTCAGACAACCCTTCGTCTTGGGAGATGCAAGACGAGCCTGCATTCAAATCACTGCAGGGATATCTGGCCTTACTTCGAGTCAGAGCATCTCGGTGTCCATTCCACTTGCGGCGACAAACTCAGGGTCCCTCTCACATACCATTAGTTGAGAGTAGCATCCTCTTGAGGTGCTTGTGGAAAGTTGGTATTCCTCTTGAGTCGAAGCCAGGGACTAAGCTCTCATCTCGAGTTGATTTGGGGTCCACGGAGCCCTTTCGTGTTGCTACAGTGACCTCAGGATCCCTCTAGACTTGAAACAGTGATCTTGGGTTTTCTCTGGAGTGCCATTAAGGAAATCAAGGCTCCTTTCACGTTTGATGTGGAACACAGAATTGCTCTGCACGCAGTGCAGGGGAATCGGGCCTCATCTCGTGGAGAGGGGGAAGTCTCATGGTTTTTCTCGAGTTGCGGCCGGAACCTCGGGTATATTCTCGAGTTACGACGGGGAGGGCCCTTCCAGACACGTGTTTGTTCAGCGACGTCAGGATTCCTGACTAGGGGCGAGGGACACCTCGGGATTCTCCTCGACTCTTTGCATGGCAATTGGGACGCATCTCCAAGTGAGGGGGGAGACCCAGGGTCCCTTTCTACGTGCCACAGGGATCCTGGGCCTCCTATCCATTTTCAAGAGGAGTCAGGCATCGTCTCCTTTGGAAGCATTGATCTCCACGGACCTCTCGAGTTTTCAAAGGATGTGAGGCCTCCGCTCGCGATGAGACGGAGGAATAGGTCTTTCTCTCTGGCCTCCACAGGGGATTCAGACATCCCTTCGTCTTGGGAGATGCAAGACGAGCCTGCATTCAATTCACTGCAGGGATATCCGGCCTTACATCGAGTCAGAGCATCTCGCTGTCCATTCCACTTGAGGCCACAACTAAGGGTCCCTCTCACATACCTGTAGCTGAGAGAAGCCTCCTCTTGAGGTGCTTTTGGAAAGTTGGTATTCCTCTTGAGTCGAAGCAAGGGACTAAGTGCTCATCTCGAGTTGATTTGGGTCTAGGGAGCCCTTTCGTGTTGCTACAGTGACCTCAGGATCCCTCTAGACTTGAGACAGTGATCTTGGGTTTTCTCTGGAGTTCCATCAAGGAAATCAAGGCTCCTTTCACGTTAGATGTGGAACACGCAATTGCTCTGCACGCAGTGCAGGGGAATCGGACCTCATCTCGCGGCGCGGGGGAAGTCTCATGGTTTTTCTCGATTTGCGGCCGGAACCTGGTGTATATTCTTGAGTTACGACGGGGAGGGCCCTTCCAGACACGTGTTTGTTCAGCGACGTCAAAACTTCTGCCTAGGTGCGAGGGACACATCCGGATTCTCCTCGAGTCTTGGCATGGCAATTGGGACGCGTCTCCACGTGAGCCGGGAGCCCCAGGGTCCCTTTCCACGTGCCACAGGGATCCTGGGACTCCTATCCATTTTCAAGAGGAGTCAGGCATCGTCTCCTTTGGAAGCATTGATCTCCGCGGACCTCTCGAGTTTTCAAAGGATGTGAGGCCTCCGGTCGCGATGAGGCGGAGGACTAGGTCTTTCTCTGTGGTCTCCACAGGGGATTCAGACATCCCTTCGTTTTGGGAGATGCAAGACGAGCCTGCATTCAATTCACTGCCGGGATATCCGGCCTTACTTCGAGTCAGAGCATCTCGGTGTCCATTCCACTTCAGGCCACAAACTCAGGGTCCCTCTCACATACCGGTAGCTGAGAGAAGCCTCCTCTTGAGGTGCTTGTGGAAAGTTGGTATTCCTCTTGAATCGAAGCCAGGGACTCAGCTCTCATCTCGAGTTGATTTGGGGTCCACGGATCCCTTTCGTGTTGATCCAGTGACCTCAGGATCCCTCTAGACTTGAGACAGTGATCTTGGGTTTTCTCTGGAGTGCCATCAAGGAAATCAAGGCTCCTTTCACGTTTGATGTGGAACTCGGAATTGCTCTGCACGCAGTGCAGGGGAATCGGGCCTCATCTCGCGGTGAGGGGGAAGTCTCATGGTTTTTCTCGAGTTGCGGCCGGAACCTGGGGTATATTCTCGAGTTACGACGGGGAGGGCCCTTCCATACACGTGTTTGTTCAGCGACGTAAGGACTCCAGCCTAGGTGCGAGGGACAACTCGGGATTCTCCTCGAGTCTTCGCATGGCAATTGGGACGCGTCTCCACGTGAGGCGGGAGACCCTGGGTCCCTTTCCACGTGACACAGGGATCCTGGGATTCCTATCGATTTTCAAGAGGAGTCAGGCATCGTCTCCTTTGGAAGCATTGATCTCCGCAGACCTCTCGAGTTTTCAAAGGATGTGAGGCCTCTGTTCGCGTTGAGGCGGAGGACTCGGTCTTTCTCTGTGGTCTCCACAGGGGATTCAGACATCTCTTCGTCTTGGGAGATGCAAGACGAGCCTGCATTCAATTCACTGCAGGGATATCCGGCCTTACTTCGAGTCAGAGCATCTCGGTGTCCATTCCACTTGAGGCCACAAACTCAGGGTCCCTCTCCCATACCTGTAGCTGAGAGAAGCCTCTTCTTGAGGTGCTTGTGGAAAGTTGGTATTCCTCTTGACTCGAAGCCAGGGACTCAGCTCTCATCTCGAGTTGATTTGGGGTCCACGGAGCCCTTTCGTGTTGCTCCAGTGACCTCAGGATCCCTTTAGACTTGAGAAAGTGATCTTGGGTTTTCTCTGGAGTGCCATCAAGGAAATCAAGGCTCCTTTCACGTTTGATGTGGAACACGGAATTGCTCTGCACGCAGTGCAGGGGAATCGGGCCTCATCTCGTGGCGAGGGGGAAGTCTCATAATTTTTCTCGAGTTGCGGCCGGAACCTGGGGTATATTCTTGAGTTACGACGGGGAGGGCCCTTCCAGACACGTGTTTGTTCAGCGACGTCAGGACTCCTGCCTAGGTGCGAGGGACACCTCGGGATTCTCCTCGAGTCTTGGCATGGCAATTGGGACGCGTCTCCACGTGAGGCGGAAGACCCAGGATCCCTTTCCACGTGCCACAGGGATCCCGGGACTCCTATCCATTTTCAAGAGGAGTCATGCATCGTCTCCTTTGGAAGCATTGATCTCCGCGGAACTCTCGAGTTTTCAAAGGATGTGAGGCTTCTGTTCGCGTTGAGGCAGAGGACTAGGTCTTTCTCTGTGGTCTCCACATGGGATTCAGACATCCCTTCGTCTTGGGAGATGCAAGACGAGCCTGCATTCAATTCACTGCAGGGATATCCGGCCTTACTTTCAGTCAGAGCATCTCGGTGTCCATTCCACTTGAGGCCACAAACTCAGGGTCCCTCTCACCTACCTGTTGCTGAAAGAAGCCTCCTCTTGAGGTGCTTGTGGAAAGTTGGTATTCCTCTTCAGTTGAAGCCAGGGAATAAGCTCTCATCTCGAGTTGATTTGGGGTACACGGAGCCCTTTCGTGTTGCTCCAGTGACCTCAGGATCCCTCTAGACTTGAGACAGTGATCTTGGGTTTTCTCTGGAGTGCCATCAAGGAAATCAAGGCTCCTTTCACGTTTGATGTGGAACACGGAATTGCTCTGCACGCAGTGCAGGAGAATCCAGCCTCATCTCGCTGCGAGGGGAAATCTCATGGTTTTTCTCGAGTTGCGGCCCGAACCTGGGGTATATTATCGAGTTAAGACGGGGAGGGCCCTTCCATACACGTGTTTGTTCAGCGACGTCAGGACTCCTGCCTAGGTGCGAGGGACACCTCGGGATTCTCCTCGAGTCTTGGCATGGCAATTGGGACGCGTCTCCACGTGAGGCGGGAGACCCAGGGTCCCTTTCCACGTGCCACAGGGATCCTGGGACTCCTATCCATTTTCAAGAGGAGTCAGGCATCGTCTCCTTTGGAAGCATTGATCTCTGCGGACCTCTCGAGTTTTCAAAGGATGTGAGGCCTCCGGTCGCGTTGAGGCGGAGGACTAGGTCTTTCTCTGTGGTCTCCACAGGGGATTCAGACATCCCTTCGTCTTGGGAGATGCAAGACGAGCCTGCATTCACTTCACTGCAGGGATATCCGGCCTTACTTCGAGTCAGAGCATCTCGGTGTCCATTCCACTTGAGGCCACAAACTCAGGGTCCCTCTCACATACCTGTAGCTGAGAGAAGCCTCCTCTTGAGGTGCTTGTGGAAAGTTGGTATTCCTCTTGAGTCGAAGCCAGGGACTAAGCTCTCATCTTGAGTTGATTTGGGGTCCACGGAGCCCTTTCGTGTTGCTCCAGTGACCTCAGGATCCCTCTAGACTTGAGACAGTGATCTTGGGTTTTCTCTGGAGTGCCATCAAGGAAATCAAGGCTCCTTTCACGTTTGATGTGGAACACGAAATTACTCTGCAAGCAGTGCAGGGGAATCGGGCCTCATCTCGCGGCGAGGGGGAAGTCTCATGGTTTTTCTCGCGTTGCGGCTGGAAACTGGGGTATATTCTCGAGTTACGACGAGGAGGGCCCTTCCAGACACGTGTTTGATCAGCGGCGTCAGGACTCCTGCCTAGGTGTGAGGGACATCTCGGGATTCTCCTCGAGTCTTGGCATGGCAATGGGGACGCGTCTCCACGTGAGGCGGGAGACCCAGGGTCCCTTTCCACGTGCCACAGTGATCCTGGGACTCTTATCCATTTTCAAGAGGAGTCAGGCATCGTCTCCTTTGGAAGCATTGATCTCCGCGGACCTCTCGAGTTTTCATAGGATGTGAGGCCTCGGGTCATGTTGAGGCGGAAGACTAGGTCTTTCTCTGTGGTCTCCACAGGGGATTCAGACATCCCTTCGTCTTGGGAGATGCAATACGAGCCTGCATTCAATTCACTGCAGGGATATCCGGCCTTAGTTCGAGTCAGAGCATCTCCGTGTCCATTCCACTTGAGGCCACAAACTCAGGGTCTCTCTCACATACCTGTAGCTGAGAGAAGCCTCCACTTGAGGTGCTTGTGGAAAGTTGGTATTCCCCTTGAGTCGAAGCCAGGGACTAAGCTCTCATCTTGAGTTGATTTGGGGTTCACGGAGCCCTTTCGTGTTGCTCCAGTAACCTCAGGATCCCTCCAGACCCGAGACAGTGATCTTGGGTTTTCTCTGGAGTACCATCAAGGAAATCAAGGCTCCTTTCAAGTTTGATGTGGAACACGGAATTGCTCTGCATGCAGTGCAGGGGAATCGGGCCTCATCTCGCGGCGAGGCGGAAGTCTCATGGTTTTTCTCGAGTTGCGGCCGGAACCTGGGGTATATTCTCGAGTTAAGACGGGGAGGGCCCTTCCATACACGTGTTTGTTCAGCGATCTCAGGACTCCTGCCTAGGTGCGTGGGACACCTCGGGATTCTCCTCGAGCCTTGGCATGGCAATTGGGACGCGTCTCCACGTGAGGCGGGAGATCCAGGGTCCCTTTCATCGTGCCACAGGGATCCTGGGACTCCTATCCATTTTCAAGAGGAGTCAGGCATCGTCTCCTTTGGAAGCATTGATCTCCGCGGACCTCTCGAGTTTTCAAAGGATGTGAGGCCTCCGGTCGCGTTGAGGCGGAGGACTAGGTCTTTCTCTGTGGTCTCCACAGGGGAATCAGACATCCCTTTGTCTTGGGAGATGCAAGACGAACCTGCATTCAATTCACTGCAGGGATATCCGGCCTTACTTCGAGTCAGAGCATCTCGGTGTCCATTGGACTTGAGGCCACAAACTCAGGGTCCCTCTCACATACATGTATCTGAGAGAAGCCTCCTCTTCAGGTGCTTGTGGAAAGTTGGTATTCCTCTTGATTCGAAGCCAGGGACTAAGCTCTCATCTCGAGTTGATTTGGGGTCCACGGAGCCCTTTCATGTTGCTCCAGTGACCTCAGGATCCCTCTATACTTGAGACAGTGATTTTGGGTTTTATCTGGAGTGCCATCAAGGAAATCAAGGCTCCTTTCACGTTTGATGTGGAACACGGAATTGCTCTGCATGCAGTGCAGGGGAATCGGGACTCAACTCGCGGCGAGGGGGAAATCTCATGGTTTTCCTCGAGTTGCGGCCGGAACCTGGGGTATATTCTCGAGTTACCACAGGGAGGGCCCTTCCAGACACGTGTTTGTTCAGCGACGTCAGGAATCCTGCCTAGGTGCGAGGGACACCTCGGGATTCTCCTCGAGTCTTGGCATGGCAATTGGGACGCGTCTCCACGTGAGGCGGGAGACCCAGGGTCCCTTTCCACGTGCCACAGGGATCCTGGGACTCCTATCCATTTTCAAGAGGAGTCAGGCATCGTCTCCTTTGGAAGCATTGATCTCCGCGCACCTCTCGAGTTTTCAAAGGATGTGAGGCCTCCGCTCGCGATGAGGCGGAGAATTAGGTCTTTCTCTGTGGTCTCCACAGGGGATTCAGACATCCCTTCATCTTGGGAGATGCAAGACGAGCCTGCATTCAATTCACTGCAGGGATATCCGGCCTTACTTCGAGTCAGAGCATCTCGGTGTCCATTCCACTTGAGGCCACAAACTCAGGGTCCCTCTCACATACCTGTAGCTGAGAGAAGCCTCCTCTTGAGGTGCTTGTGGAAAGTTGGTAGTCCTCTTGAGTCGAAGCCAGGGACTAAGCTCTTATCTCGAGTTGATTTGTGGTCCACGGAGCCCTTTTGTGTTGATCCAGTGACCTCAGGTTCCCTCTAGACTTGAGACAGTGTTCTTGGGTTTTCTCTGGAGTGCCATCAAGGAAATCAAGGCTCCTTTCACATTTGATGTCGAACACGGAATTGCTCCGCACGCAGGGCAGGGGAATCGGGCCTCATCTCGCGGCGAGGGGGAAGTCTCATGGTTTTTCTCGATTTGCGGCCGGAACCTGGAGTATATTCTCGAGTTACGACGGGGAGGGCCCTTCCAGACACGTGATAGGTGCGAGGGACAGCTTCGGATTCTCCTAAAGTCTTGGCATGGCAATTGGGACGCGTCTCCACGTGAGGCGGAAGACCCAGGGTCCCTTTCCACGTGCCACAGGGATCCTGGGACTCCTATCCATTTTCAAGAGGAGTCAGGCATCGTCTCCTTTGGAAGCATTGATCTCCGCAGACCTCTCGAGCTTTTAAAGGATGTGAGGCCTACGGTCGCGATGAGGCGGACGACTAGGACTTTCTCTGTGGTCTCCACAGGGGATTCAGACATCCCTTCGTCTTGGGAGATGCAAGACGAGCCTGCATTCAATTCACTGCAGGGATATCCGGCCTTACTTCGAGTCAGAGCATCTCGGTGTCCATTGGACTTGAGGCCACAAACTCAGGGTCCCTCTCACATACATGTAGCTGAGAGAAGCCTCCTCTTCAGGTGCTTGTGGAAAGTTGGTATTCCTCTTGATTCGAAGCTAGGGACTAAGCTCTCATCTCGAGTTGATTTGGGGTCCACGGAGCCCTTCATGTTGCTCCAGTGACCTCAGGATCCCTCTAGACTTGAGACAGTGATTTTGGGTTTTATCTGGAGTGCCATCAAGGAAATCAAGGCTCCTTTCACGTTTGATGTGGAACACGGAATTGCTCTGCATGCAGTGCAGGGGAATCGGGCCTCAACTCGCGGCGAGGGGGAAATCTCATGGTTTTTCTCGAGTTGCGGCTGGAACTTGGTGTATATTCTCGAGTTACGACGGGGAGGGCCCTTCCAGACACGTGTTTGTTCAGCGACGTCAGGAATCCTGCCTAGGTGCGAGGGACACCTCGGGATTCTCCTCGAGTCTTGGCATGGCAATTGGGACGCGTCTCCACGTGAGGCGGGAGACCCAGGGTCCCTTTCCACGTGCCACAGGGATCCTGGGACTCCTATCCATTTTCAAGAGGAGTCAGGCATCGTCTCCTTTGGAAGCATTGATCTCCGCGGACGTCTCGAATTTTCAAAGGATGTGAGGCCTCCGGTCGCGATGAGGCGGAAAATTACGTCTTTCTCTGTGGTCTCCAAAGGGGATTCAGACATCCCTTCATCTTGGGAGATGCAAGACGAGCCTGCATTCAATTCACTGTAGGGATATCCGGCCTTACTTCGAGTCAGAGCATCTCGGTGTCCATTCCACTTGAGGCCACAAACTCAGGGTCCCTCTGACATACCTGTAGCTGAGAGAAGCCTCCTCTTGAGGTGCTTGTGGAAAGTTGGTATTCCTCTTGAGTCGAAGCCAGGGACTAAGCTCTCATCTCGAGTTGATTAGGGGTCCACGGAGCCCTTTCATGTTGCTACAGTGACCTCAGTTTCCCTCTAGACTTGAGACAGTGATCTTGGGTTTTCTCTGGAGTGCCATCAAGGAAATAAAGGCTCCTTTCAAGTTTGTTGTGGAATACGGAATTGCTCGGGACGCAGGGCAGGGGAATCGGGCCTCATCTCGCGGCGAGGGGGAAGTCTCATGGTTTTTCTCGAGTTGCGGCCGGAACCTGGGGTATATTCTCGAGTTACGACGGGGAGGGCCCTTCCAGACACGTGTTTGTTCAGCGACGTCAGGACTCCTGCCTAGGTGCGAGGGACACCTCGGGATTCTCCTCGAGTCTTGGCATGGCAATTAGGACGCGTCTCCACATGAGGCGGGAGACCCAGGGTCCATTTCCACGTGCCACAGGGATCCTGGGACTCCTATCCATTTTCAAGAGGAGTCAGGCATTGTCTCCTTTGGAAGCATTGATCTCCGCGGACCTCTCGAGTTTTCAAAGGAGGTGAGGCCTCCGGTCGCGATGAGGCGGAGAACTAGGTCTTTATCTGTGGTTTCCACAGGGTCTTCAGACATCCCTTCGTCTTGGGAGATGCAAGACGAGCCTGCATTCAATTCAATGCAGGGATATCCGGCCTAACTTCGAGTCAGAGCATCTCGGTGTCCATTCCACTTGACGCCACAAACTCAGGGTCCCTCTCACATACCTGTAGATGAGAGAAGCCTCATCTTGAGGTGCTTGTGGAAACTTGGTATTCCTCTTGAGTCGAAGCCAGTGACTAAGCTCTCATCTCGAGTTGATTTGGGGTCCACGGAGCCCTTTCGTGTTGCTCCAGTGACCTCAGGATCCCTCTAGACTTGAGAAAGTGATCTTGGGTTTTCTCTGGAGTGCCATCAAGGAAATCAAGGCTCCTTTCACGTTTGATGTGGAACACGGAATTGCTCTGCACGCAGTGCAGGGGAATTGGGCCTCATCTCGCGTCGAGGGGGAAGTCTCATGGTTTTTCGCGAGTGGCGGCCGGAACCTGGGGTATATTCTCGAGTTACTTTGGGAGGGCCCTTCCAGACACGTGTTTGTTCAGCGACGTCAGGACTCCTGCCTAGGTGCGAGGGACACCTCGGGATTCTCCTCGAGTCTTGGCATGGCAATTGGGACGCGTCTCCACGTGAGGGGGGAGACCCAGGGTCCCTTTCCACGTGCCACAGGCATCCTGGGACTCCTATCCATTTTCAAGAGGAGTCAGGCATCGTCTCCTTTGGAAGCATTGATCTCCGCAGACCTCTCGAGCTTTTAAAGGATGTGAGGCCTACGGTCGCGATGAGGCGGACGACTAGGACTTTCTCTGTGGTCTCCACAGGGGATTCAGACATCCCTTCGTCTTGGGAGATGCAAGACGAGCCTGCATTCAATTCACTGCAGGGATATCCGGCCTTACTTCGAGTCAGAGCATCTCGGTGTCCATTGGATTTGAGGCCACAAACTCAGGGTCCCTCTCACATACATGTATCTGAGAGAAGCCTCCTCTTGAGGTGCTTGTGGAAAGTTGGTATTCCTCTTGAGTCGAAGCCAGGGACTAAGCTCTCATCTCGAGTTGATTAGGGGTCCACGGAGCCCTTTCATGTTGCTACAGTGACCTCAGGATCCCTCTAGACTTGAGACAGTGATCTTGGGTTTTCTCTGGAGTGCCATCAAGGAAATCAAGGCTCCTTTCACGTTTGATGTGGAAAACGGAATTGCTCTGCATGCAGTGCAGGGGAATCGGGCCTCATATTGCGTCGAGGGGGAAGTCTCATGGTTTTTCTCGAGTGGCGGCCGGAACCTGGGGTATATTCTCGAGTTACGACGGGGAGGGCCCTTCCAGACACGTGTTTGTCCAGCGACTTCAGGAATCCTGCCTAGGTGCGAGGGGCACCTCGGGATTCTCCTCGTGTCTTGGCATGCAATTGGGACACGTCTCCACGTGAGGCGGGAGACCCAGGGTCCCTTTCCACGTGCCACAGGGATCCTGGGACTCCTATCAATTTTCAAGAGGAGTCAGGCATCGTCTCCTTTGGAAGCATTGATCTCCACAGACCTCTCGAGTTTTTAAAGGATGTGAGGCCTACGGTCGCGATGAGGCGGAGGACTAGGTCTTTCTCTGTGGTCTCCACAGGGGATTCAGACATCCCTTCGTCTTGGGAGATGCCAAACGAGCCTACATTCAATTCACTGCAGGGATATCCGGCCTTACTTCGAGTCAGAGCATATCGGTGTCCATTGCACTTGAGACCACAAATTCAGGGTCCCTCTCACATACATGTAGCTGAGAGAAGCCTCCTCTTGAGGTGCTTGTGGAAAGTTGGTATTCCTCTTGAGTTGAAGCCAGGGAATAAGCTCTCATCTCGAGTTGATTTGGGGTACACGGAGCCCTTTCGTGTTGCTCCAGTGACCTCAGGATCCCTCTAGACTTGAGACAGTGATCTTGGGTTTTCTCTGGAGTGCCATCAAGGAAATCAAGGCTCCTTTCACGTTTGATGTGGAACACGGAATTGCTCTGCACGCAGTGCAGGAGAATCCAGCCTCATCTCGCTGCGAGGGGAAATCTCATGGTTTTTCTCGAGTTGCGGCCCGAACCTGGGGTATATTATCGAGTTAAGACGGGGAGGGCCCTTCCATACACGTGTTTGTTCAGCGACGTCAGGACTCCTGCCTAGGTGCGAGGGACACCTCGGGATTCTCCTCGAGTCTTGGCATGGCAATTGGGACGCGTCTCCACGTGAGGCGGGAGACCCAGGGTCCCTTTCCACGTGCCACAGGGATCCTGGGACTCCTATCCATTTTCAAGAGGAGTCAGGCATCGTCTCCTTTGGAAGCATTGATCTCTGCGGACCTCTCGAGTTTTCAAAGGATGTGAGGCCTCCGGTCGCGTTGAGGCGGAGGACTAGGTCTTTCTCTGTGGTCTCCACAGGGGATTCAGACATCCCTTCGTCTTGGGAGATGCAAGACGAGCCTGCATTCACTTCACTGCAGGGATATCCGGCCTTACTTCGAGTCAGAGCATCTCGGTGTCCATTCCACTTGAGGCCACAAACTCAGGGTCCCTCTCACATACCTGTAGCTGAGAGAAGCCTCCTCTTGAGGTGCTTGTGGAAAGTTGGTATTCCTCTTGAGTCGAAGCCAGGGACTAAGCTCTCATCTTGAGTTGATTTGGGGTCCACGGAGCCCTTTCGTGTTGCTCCAGTGACCTCAGGATCCCTCTAGACTTGAGACAGTGATCTTGGGTTTTCTCTGGAGTGCCATCAAGGAAATCAAGGCTCCTTTCACGTTTGATGTGGAACACGAAATTGCTCTGCAAGCAGTGCAGGGGAATCGGGCCTCATCTCGCGGCGAGGGGGAAGTCTCATGGTTTTTCTCGCGTTGCGGCTGGAAACTGGGGTATATTCTCGAGTTACGACGAGGAGGGCCCTTCCAGACACGTGTTTGATCAGCGGCGTCAGGACTCCTGCCTAGGTGTGAGGGACATCTCGGGATTCTCCTCGAGTCTTGGCATGGCAATGGGGACGCGTCTCCACGTGAGGCGGGAGACCCAGGGTCCCTTTCCACGTGCCACAGTGATCCTGGGACTCTTATCCATTTTCAAGAGGAGTCAGGCATCGTCTCCTTTGGAAGCATTGATCTCCGCGGACCTCTCGAGTTTTCATAGGATGTGAGGCCTCGGGTCATGTTGAGGCGGAAGACTAGGTCTTTCTCTGTGGTCTCCACAGGGGATTCAGACATCCCTTCGTCTTGGGAGATGCAATACGAGCCTGCATTCAATTCACTGCAGGGATATCCGGCCTTAGTTCGAGTCAGAGCATCTCCGTGTCCATTCCACTTGAGGCCACAAACTCAGGGTCTCTCTCACATACCTGTAGCTGAGAGAAGCCTCCACTTGAGGTGCTTGTGGAAAGTTGGTATTCCCCTTGAGTCGAAGCCAGGGACTAAGCTCTCATCTTGAGTTGATTTGGGGTTCACGGAGCCCTTTCGTGTTGCTCCAGTAACCTCAGGATCCCTCCAGACCCGAGACAGTGATCTTGGGTTTTCTCTGGAGTACCATCAAGGAAATCAAGGCTCCTTTCAAGTTTGATGTGGAACACGGAATTGCTCTGCATGCAGTGCAGGGGAATCGGGCCTCATCTCGCGGCGAGGCGGAAGTCTCATGGTTTTTCTCGAGTTGCGGCCGGAACCTGGGGTATATTCTCGAGTTAAGACGGGGAGGGCCCTTCCATACACGTGTTTGTTCAGCGATCTCAGGACTCCTGCCTAGGTGCGTGGGACACCTCGGGATTCTCCTCGAGTCTTGGCATGGCAATTGGGACGCGTCTCCACGTGAGGCGGGAGATCCAGGGTCCCTTTCATCGTGCCACAGGGATCCTGGGACTCCTATCCATTTTCAAGAGGAGTCAGGCATCGTCTCCTTTGGAAGCATTGATCTCCGCGGACCTCTAGAGTTTTCAAAGGATGTGAGGCCTCCGGTCGCGTTGAGGCGGAGGACTAGGTCTTTCTCTGTGGTCTCCACAGGGGAATCAGACATCCCTTTGTCTTGGGAGATGCAAGACGAACCTGCATTCAATTCACTGCAGGGATATCCGGCCTTACTTCGAGTCAGAGCATCTCGGTGTCCATTGGACTTGAGGCCACAAACTCAGGGTCCCTCTCACATACATGTATCTGAGAGAAGCCTCCTCTTCAGGTGCTTGTGGAAAGTTGGTATTCCTCTTGATTCGAAGCCAGGGACTAAGCTCTCATCTCGAGTTGATTTGGGGTCCACGGAGCCCTTTCATGTTGCTCCAGTGACCTCAGGATCCCTCTATACTTGAGACAGTGATTTTGGGTTTTATCTGGAGTGCCATCAAGGAAATCAAGGCTCCTTTCACGTTTGATGTGGAACACGGAATTGCTCTGCATGCAGTGCAGGGGAATCGGGACTCAACTCGCGGCGAGGGGGAAATCTCATGGTTTTCCTCGAGTTGCGGCCGGAACCTGGGGTATATTCTCGAGTTACCACAGGGAGGGCCCTTCCAGACACGTGTTTGTTCAGCGACGTCAGGAATCCTGCCTAGGTGCGAGGGACACCTCGGGATTCTCCTCGAGTCTTGGCATGGCAATTGGGACGCGTCTCCACGTGAGGCGGGAGACCCAGGGTCCCTTTCCACGTGCCACAGGGATCCTGGGACTCCTATCCATTTTCAAGAGGAGTCAGGCATCGTCTCCTTTGGAAGCATTGATCTCCGCGCACCTCTCGAGTTTTCAAAGGATGTGAGGCCTCCGCTCGCGATGAGGCGGAGAATTAGGTCTTTCTCTGTCGTCTCCACAGGGGATTCAGACATCCCTTCATCTTGGGAGATGCAAGACGAGCCTGCATTCAATTCACTGCAGGGATATCCGGCCTTACTTCGAGTCAGAGCATCTCGGTGTCCATTCCACTTGAGGCCACAAACTCAGGGCCCCTCTCACATACCTGTAGCTGAGAGAAGCCTCCTCTTGAGGTGCTTGTGGAAAGTTGGTAGTCCTCTTGAGTCGAAGCCAGGGACTAAGCTCTTATCTCGAGTTGATTTGTGGTCCACGGAGCCCTTTTGTGTTGATCCAGTGACCTCAGGTTCCCTCTAGACTTGAGACAGTGTTCTTGGGTTTTCTCTGGAGTGCCATCAAGGAAATCAAGGCTCCTTTCACATTTGATGTCGAACACGGAATTGCTCCGCACGCAGGGCAGGGGAATCGGGCCTCATCTCGCGGCGAGGGGGAAGTCTCATGGTTTTTCTCGATTTGCGGCCGGAACCTGGAGTATATTCTCGAGTTACGACGGGGAGGGCCCTTCCAGACACGTGATAGGTGCGAGGGACAGCTTCGGATTCTCCTAAAGTCTTGGCATGGCAATTGGGACGCGTCTCCACGTGAGGCGGAAGACCCAGGGTCCCTTTCCACGTGCCACAGGGATCCTGGGACTCCTATCCATTTTCAAGAGGAGTCAGGCATCGTCTCCTTTGGAAGCATTGATCTCCGCAGACCTCTCGAGCTTTTAAAGGATGTGAGGCCTACGGTCGCGATGAGGCGGACGACTAGGACTTTCTCTGTGGACTCCACAGGGGATTCAGACATCCCTTCGTCTTGGGAGATGCAAGACGAGCCTGCATTCAATTCACTGCAGGGATATCCGGCCTTACTTCGAGTCAGAGCATCTCGGTGTCCATTGGACTTGAGGCCACAAACTCAGGGTCCCTCTCACATACATGTAGCTGAGAGAAGCCTCCTCTTCAGGTGCTTGTGGAAAGTTGGTATTCCTCTTGATTCGAAGCTAGGGACTAAGCTCTCATCTCGAGTTGATTTGGGGTCCACGGAGCCCTTCATGTTGCTCCAGTGACCTCAGGATCCCTCTAGACTTGAGACAGTGATTTTGGGTTTTATCTGGAGTGCCATCAAGGAAATCAAGGCTCCTTTCACGTTTGATGTGGAACACGGAATTGCTCTGCATGCAGTGCAGGGGAATCGGGCCTCAACTCGCGGCGAGGGGGAAATCTCATGGTTTTTCTCGAGTTGCGGCTGGAACCTGGTGTATATTCTCGAGTTACGACGGGGAGGGCCCTTCCAGACACGTGTTTGTTCAGCGACGTCAGGAATCCTGCCTAGGTGCGAGGGACACCTCGGGATTCTCCTCGAGTCTTGGCATGGAAATTGGGACGCGTCTCCACGTGAGGCGGGAGACCCAGGGTCCCTTTCCACGTGCCACAGGGATCCTGGGACTCCTATCCATTTTCAAGAGGAGTCAGGCATCGTCTCCTTTGGAAGCATTGATCTCCGCGGACGTCTCGAATTTTCAAAGGATGTGAGGCCTCCGGTCGCGATGAGGCGGAAAATTAGGTCTTTCTCTGTGGTCTCCAAAGGGGATTCAGACATCCCTTCATCTTGGGAGATGCAAGACGAGCCTGCATTCAATTCACTGTAGGGATATCCGGCCTTACTTCGAGTCAGAGCATCTCGGTGTCCATTCCACTTGAGGCCACAAACTCAGGGTCCCTCTGACATACCTGTAGCTGAGAGAAGCCTCCTCTTGAGGTGCTTGTGGAAAGTTGGTATTCCTCTTGAGTCGAAGCCAGGGACTAAGCTCTCATCTCGAGTTGATTAGGGGTCCACGGAGCCCTTTCATGTTGCTACAGTGACCTCAGTTTCCCTCTAGACTTGAGACAGTGATCTTGGGTTTTCTCTGGAGTGCCATCAAGGAAATAAAGGCTCCTTTCAAGTTTGTTGTGGAATACGGAATTGCTCGGGACGCAGGGCAGGGGAATCGGGCCTCATCTCGCGGCGAGGGGGAAGTCTCATGGTTTTTCTCGAGTTGCGGCCGGAACCTGGGGTATATTCTCGAGTTACGACGGGGAGGGCCCTTCCAGACACGTGTTTGTTCAGCGACGTCAGGACTCCTGCCTAGGTGCGAGGGACACCTCGGGATTCTCCTCGAGTCTTGGCATGGCAATTAGGACGCGTCTCCACATGAGGCGGGAGACCCAGGGTCCATTTCCACGTGCCACAGGGATCCTGGGACTCCTATCCATTTTCAAGAGGAGTCAGGCATTGTCTCCTTTGGAAGCATTGATCTCCGCGGACCTCTCGAGTTTTCAAAGGAGGTGAGGCCTCCGGTCGCGATGAGGCGGAGAACTAGGTCTTTATCTGTGGTTTCCACAGGGTCTTCAGACATCCCTTCGTCTTGGGAGATGCAAGACGAGCCTGCATTCAATTCAATGCAGGGATATCCGGCCTAACTTCGAGTCAGAGCATCTCGGTGTCCATTCCACTTGACGCCACAAACTCAGGGTCCCTCTCACATACCTGTAGATGAGAGAAGCCTCATCTTGAGGTGCTTGTGGAAACTTGGTATTCCTCTTGAGTCGAAGCCAGTGACTAAGCTCTCATCTCGAGTTGATTTGGGGTCCACGGAGCCCTTTCGTGTTGCTCCAGTGACCTCAGGATCCCTCTAGACTTGAGAAAGTGATCTTGGGTTTTCTCTGGAGTGCCATCAAGGAAATCAAGGCTCCTTTCACGTTTGATGTGGAACACGGAATTGCTCTGCACGCAGTGCAGGGGAATTGGGCCTCATCTCGCGTCGAGGGGGAAGTCTCATGGTTTTTCGCGAGTGGCGGCCGGAACCTGGGGTATATTCTCGAGTTACTTTGGGAGGGCCCTTCCAGACACGTGTTTGTTCAGCGACGTCAGGACTCCTGCCTAGGTGCGAGGGACACCTCGGGATTCTCCTCGAGTCTTGGCATGGCAATTGGGACGCGTCTCCACGTGAGGGGGGAGACCCAGGGTCCCTTTCCACGTGCCACAGGCATCCTGGGACTCCTATCCATTTTCAAGAGGAGTCAGGCATCGTCTCCTTTGGAAGCATTGATCTCCGCAGACCTCTCGAGCTTTTAAAGGATGTGAGGCCTACGGTCGCGATGAGGCGGACGACTAGGACTTTCTCTGTGGTCTCCACAGGGGATTCAGACATCCCTTCGTCTTGGGAGATGCAAGACGAGCCTGCATTCAATTCACTGCAGGGATATCCGGCCTTACTTCGAGTCAGAGCATCTCGGTGTCCATTGGATTTGAGGCCACAAACTCAGGGTCCCTCTCACATACATGTATCTGAGAGAAGCCTCCTCTTGAGGTGCTTGTGGAAAGTTGGTATTCCTCTTGAGTCGAAGCCAGGGACTAAGCTCTCATCTCGAGTTGATTAGGGGTCCACGGAGCCCTTTCATGTTGCTACAGTGACCTCAGGATCCCTCTAGACTTGAGACAGTGATCTTGGGTTTTCTCTGGAGTGCCATCAAGGAAATCAAGGCTCCTTTCACGTTTGATGTGGAAAACGGAATTGCTCTGCATGCAGTGCAGGGGAATCGGGCCTCATATTGCGTCGAGGGGGAAGTCTCATGGTTTTTCTCGAGTGGCGGCCGGAACCTGGGGTATATTCTCGAGTTACGACGGGGAGGGCCCTTCCAGACACGTGTTTGTCCAGCGACTTCAGGAATCCTGCCTAGGTGCGAGGGGCACCTCGGGATTCTCCTCGTGTCTTGGCATGCAATTGGGACACGTCTCCACGTGAGGCGGGAGACCCAGGGTCCCTTTCCACGTGCCACAGGGATCCTGGGACTCCTATCAATTTTCAAGAGGAGTCAGGCATCGTCTCCTTTGGAAGCATTGATCTCCACAGACCTCTCGAGTTTTTAAAGGATGTGAGGCCTACGGTCGCGATGAGGCGGAGGACTAGGTCTTTCTCTGTGGTCTCCACAGGGGATTCAGACATCCCTTCGTCTTGGGAGATGCCAAACGAGCCTACATTCAATTCACTGCAGGGATATCCGGCCTTACTTCGAGTCAGAGCATATCGGTGTCCATTGCACTTGAGACCACAAATTCAGGGTCCCTCTCACATACATGTAGCTGAGAGAAGCCTCCTCTTGAGGTGCTTGTGGAAAGTTGGTATTCCTCTTGAGTCGAAGCCAGGGACTAAGCTCTCATCTCGAGTTGATTTGGTGTCCACGGAGCCCTTTCGTGTTGCTCCAGTGACCTCAGGATCCCTCTAGACTTGAGACAGTGATCTTGGGTTTTCTCTGGAGTGCCATCAAGGAAATCAAGGCTCCTTTCACGTTTGATGTGGAACACGGAATTGCTCTGCACACAGTGCAGGGGAATCGGGCCTCATCTCGCGGCGAGGGGGAAGTCTCATGGTTTTTCTCGAGTTGCGGCCGGAACCTGTGGTATATTGTCGAGTTACGACGGGGAGGGCCCTTCCAGACACGTGTTTGTTCAGCGACGTCAGGACTCCTGCCTAGATGCGAGGGAAACCTCGGGATTCTCCTCGAGTCTTGGCATGGAAATTGGGACGCGTCTCCACGTGAGGCGGGAGACCCAGGGTCCCTTTCGACGTGCCACAGGGATCCTGGGACTCCTATCCATTTTCAAGAGGAGTCAGGCATCGTCTCCTTTGGAAGCATTGATCTCCGTAGACCTCTCGAGTTTTCAAAGGATGTGAGGCCTCCGGTCTCGATGAGGGGGAGGACTAGGTCTTTCTCTGTGGTCTACACAGGGGATTCAGACATCCCTTCGTCTTGGGAAATGCAAACGAGCCTGCATTCATTTCACTGCAGGGATATCCGGCATTACTTCGAGTCAGAGCATCTCGGTGTCCATTCCACTTGAGGCCACAAACTCAGGGTCCCTCTCACATACCTGTAGCTGAGAGAAGCCTCCTCTTGAGGTGCTTGTAGAAAGTTGGTATTCCTCTTGAGTCGAAGCCAGGGACTAAGCTCTCATCTCGAGTTGATTTGGGGTACACGGAGCCCTTTCGTGTTGCTCCAGTGACCTCAGGATCCCTCTAGACTTGAGACAGTGATCTTGGGTTTTCTCTGGAGTGCCATAAAGGAAATCAAGGCCCCTTTCACGTTTGATGTGGAACGCGGAATTGCTCTGCACGCAGTGCTGGTGAATCGGGCCTCATCTCGCAGCGAGGGGGAAGTCTCATGGTTTTCTCGAGTTGCGGCCAGAACGTGGGGTATATTCTCGAGTTAAGACGGGGAGGGCCCTTCAAGACACGTGTTTGTTCAGCGACGTCAGGACTCCTGCCTAGGTGAGAGGAACACCTCGGGATTCTCCTCCAGTCTTGGCATGGCAATTGGGACGCGTCTCCACATGAGGCGGGAGACCCAGGGTCCCTTTCCACGTGCCACAGGGATCCTGGGACTCCTATCCATTTTCAAGAGGAGTCAGGCATCGTCTCCTTTGGAAGCATTGATCTCCGCAGACCTCTCGAGTTTTCAAAGGATGTGAGGCCTCCGGTCGCGTTGAGGCGGAGGACTAGGTCTTTTCTGTGGTCTACACAGGGGATTCAGACATCCCTTCGTCTTGGGAGATGCAAGACGAGCCTGCATTCAATTCACTGCAGGGATATCCGGCCTTACTTCGAGTCAGAGCATCTCGGTGTCCATTCCACTTGAGGCCACAAACTCTGGGTCCCTCTGACATACCTGTAGCTGAGAGAAGCCTCCTCTTGAGGTGCTTGTGGAAAGTTGGTATTCCTCTTGAGTCGAAGCCAGGGACTAAGCTCTCATCTCGAGTTGATTTGGGGTTCACGGAGCCCTTTCGTGTTGCTCCAGTGACCTCAGGATCCCTCTAGACTTGAGACAGTGATCTTGGGTTTTCTCTGGAGTGCAATCAAGGAAATCAAGGCTCCTTTCACGTTTGATCTGGAACACGGAATTGCTCTGCACGCAGTGCAGGGGAATCGGGCCTCATCTCACGGCGAGGGGGAAGTCTCATGGTTTTTCTCGAGTTGCGGCCGGAACCTGGGGTATATTCTCGAGTTACGATGGGGAGGGCCCTTCCAGACACGTGTTTGTTCAGCAACGTAAGGACTCCAGCCTAGGTGCGAGGGACCCCTCGGGATTCTCCTCGAGTCTTCGCATGGCAATTGGGACGCGTCTCCACGTGAGGCGGGAGACCCAGGGTCCCTTTCCACGTGCCACAGGGATCCTGGGACTCCTATCCATTTTCAAGAGGAGTCAGGCATCGTCTCCTTTGGAAGCATTGATCTCCGCGGACCTCTTGAGTTTTCAAAGGATGTGAGGCCTCCCCTCGCGAAGAGGCAGAGAATTAGGTCTTTCTCTCTAGTCTACACAGGGGATTCAGACATCCCTTCATCTTGGGAGATGCAAGACGAGCCTGCATTCAATTCAATGCAGGGATATCCGGCCTAACTTCGAGTCAGAGCATCTCGGTGTCCATTCCACTTCAGGCCACAAACTCAGGGTCCCTCTCACATACATGTAGCTGTGAGAAGCCTCCTCTTGAAGTGCTTGTGGAAAGTTGGTATTCCTCTTGAGTCGAAGCCAGGGACTAAGCTCTCATCACGAGTTGATTTGGGGTCCACGGAGCCCTTTTGTGTTGCTCCAGTGACCTCAGGATCCCTCTAGACTTGAGACAGTGATCTTGGGTTTTCTCTGGAGTGCCATCAAGGAAATCAAGGCTCCGTTTACTTTTGATGTGGAACACGGAATTGCTCTGCACGCAGTGCAGGGGAATCGGGCCTCATCTCGCGGCGAGGGGGAAGTCTCATGGTTTTTGTCGAGTTGCGGCCAGAACCTGGGGTATATTCTCGAGTTACGACGGGGAGGGCCCTTCCAGACACGTGTTTGTTCAGCGACGTCAGGAGTCCTGCCTAGGTGCGAGGGACACCTCGGGATTCTCCTCAAGTCTTGGCATGGCAATGGGGACGCGTCTCCACGTGAGGCGGGAGACCCAGGGTCCCTTTCCACGTGCCACAGGGATCCTGGGACTCCTATCCATTTTCAAGAGGAGTCAGGCATCCTCTCCTTTGGAAGCATTGATCTCGCATACCTCTCGAATTTTCAAAGGATGTGAGGCCTCCGGTTGCGTTGAGGCGGAGGACTAGGACTTTCTCTGATGTCTCCACAGCGGATTCAGACATCCCTTCGTCTTGTGAGATGCAAGACGAGCCTGCATTCAATTCACTGCAGGGATATCCGGCCTTACTTCAAGTCAGAACATCTCGGTGTCCATTCCACTTGAGGCCACAAACTCAGGGTCCCTCTCACATACCTGTAGCTGAGAGAAGCCTCCTCTTGAGGTGCTTGTGGAATGTTGTATTCCTCTTGAGTCGAAGCCAGGGAATAAGCTCTCATCTCGAGTTGATTTGGGGTCCACGGAGACCTTTCGTGTTGCTCCAGTGACGTCAGGATCCCTCTAGACTTGAGACAGTGATCTTGGGTTTTCTCTGGAGTGCCATCAAGGAAATCAAGGCTCCTTTCACGTTTGATGTGGAACACGGAATTGCTCTGCACGCAATGCAGGGGAATCGGGTCTCATCTCGCGGCGAGGGGGAAGTCTCATGGTTTTTCTCGAGTTGCGGCCGGAACCTGGGGTATATTCTCGAGTTACGACGGGGAGGGCCCTTCCAGACACGTGTTTGTTCAGCGACGACAGGACTCCTGCCTAGGTGCGAGGGACACCTCGGTATTCTCCTCGAGTCTTGGCATGGCAATTGGGACGCGTCTCCACGTGAAGCGGGAGACCCAGGGTCCCCTTCCACGTGGACAGGGATCCTGGGACTCCTATCCGTTTGCAAGAGGCGTCAGGCATCGTCTCCTTTGGAAGCATTGAAATCAGCGGACCTCTCGAGTTTTCAAAGGATGTGAGGCCACCGGTCCCGATGAGGCGGAGAACTAGGTCTTTCTCTGTGGTCTCCACAGGGGATTCAGACATCCCTTCGTTTTGGGAGATGCAAGAGGAGCCTGCATTCAATTCACTGCAGTGATATCCGGCCTTACTTCGAGTCAGAGCATCTCGGTGTCCATTCCACTTGAGGCCACAAAATCAAGGTCCCTCTCACATACCTGTAGCTGAGAGAAGCCTCCTCTTGAGGTGCTTGTGGAAAGTTGGTATTCCCCTTGACTCGAAGCCAGGGACTAAGCTCTCATCTCGAGTTGATTTGGGGTCCACGGAGCCCTTTCGTGTTGCTCCAGTGACCTCAGGATCCCTCTAGACGTGAGACAGTGATCTTGGGTTTTCTCTGGAGTGCCATCAAGGATATCAAGGCTCCTTTCAGTTTTGATGTGGAACACGGAATTGCTCTGCACGCAGGGCAGGGGAATCGGGCCTCATCTCGCGGCGAGGGGGAAGTCTCATGGTTTTTCTCAAGTTGCGGCCGGAACCCGTGGTAGATTCTCGAGTTACGACGGGGAGGGCACTTCCAGACACGTGTTTGTTCAGCAAGGTCAGGACTCCTGCCTATGTGCGAGGAACACCTCGGGATTCTCCTCGAGTCTTGGTATGGCAATTGGGACGTGTCTCCACGTGAGGCGGGAGACACAGGGTCCCTTTCCACGTGCCACAGGGATCCTGGGACTCCTAATCATTTTCACGAGGAGTCAGACATCGTCTCCTTTGGAAGCATTGATCTCCGCGGACCTCTCGAGTTTTCAAAGGATGTGAGGCCTCCGGTCGCGATGAGGCGGAGAACTCGGTCTTTCTCTGTCATCTCCACAGGGGATTCAGACATCCCTTCGTCTTGGGAGATGCAAGACGAGCCTGCATTCAATTCACTGCAGGGATATCCGGCCTTACTTCGAGTCAGAGCATCTCGGTGTCCATTCCACTTGAGGCCACAAAATCAGGGTCCCTCTCACATACCTGTAGCTGAGAGAAGCCTCCTCTTGAGGTGCTTGTGGAAAGTTGGTATTCCTCTTGATTCGAAGCCAGGGACTAAACTCTCATCTCGAGTTGATTTGGGGTCCACGGAGCCCTTTCCTGTTGCTCCTGTGACCTCAGGATCCCTCTAGACTTGAGACAGTGATCTTGGGTTTTCTCTGGAGTGCCATCAAGGAAATTAAGGCTCCTTTCAGGTTTGATGTGGAACACGGAATTGCTCTGCACGCAGTGCAGGGGAATCGGGCCTCATCTCGCGGCGAGGGGGAAGTCTCATGGTTTTTCTCGAGTTGCGGCCGGAACCTGGGGTATATTCTCGAGTTACGACGGGGAGGGCCCTTCCAGACACGTGTTTGTTCAGCGACGTCAGGACACCTGCCTAGCTGCCAGGGACACATCGGGATTATCCTCGAGTCTTGGCATGGCAATTGGGATGCGTCTCCACGTGAAGCGGGAGACCCAGGGTCCCCTTCCACGTGGACAGGGATCCTGGGACTCCTATCCATTTTCAAGAGGAGTCAGGCAATGTCTCCTTTGGAAGCATTGATCTCTGCGGACCTCTCGAGTTTTCAAAGGATGTGAGGCCTCCGGTCGCGATGAGGCAGAGAACTAGGTCTTTCTCTGTGGTCTCCAAAGGGGATTCAGACATCCCTTTGTCTTGGGAGATTCAAGACGAGCTTGCATTCAATTCACTGCAGGGATATCCGGCCTTCCTTCGAGTCAGAGCATCTCGGTGTCCATTCCACTTGAGGCCACAAATTCAGGGTACCTCTCACATACAAGTAGCTGAGAGAAGCCTCCTCTTGAGGTGCTTGTGGAAAGTTGGTATTCCTCTTGAGTCGAAGCCAGGGACTAAGCTCTCATCTCGAGTTGATTTGGGGTCCACGGAGCCGTTTCCTGTTGCTCCAGTGACCTCAGGATCCCTCTAGACTTGAGACAGTGATCTAGGGTTTTCTCTGGAGTGCCATCAAGGAAATCAAGTCTCCTTTCACGTTTGATGTGGAACACGGAATTGCTCTGCACGCAGAGCAGAGGAATCGGGCCTCATCTCACGGCGAGGGGGAAGTCTCATGGTTTTTCTCGAGTTGCGGCCGGAACCTGGGGTATATTCTCGAGTTACGACGGGGAGGGCCCTTCCAGACACGTGTTTGTTCAGCGACGTCAGGACTCCTGCCTAGGTGCGAGGACACCTCGGGATTCTCCTCGAGTCTTGGCATGGCAATGGGGACGCGTCTCCACGTGAGGCGGGAGCCCCAGTGTCCCTTTCCACGTGCCACAGGGATCCTGGGACTCCTATCCATTTTCAAGAGGAGTCAGGCATCGTCTCGTTTGGAAGCATTGATCTCCACGGAAATCTCGAGTTTTCAAAGGATGTGAAGCCTCCGGTCGCGATGAGGCGGAGAATTAGGTCTTTCTCTGTGGTCTCCACACGGGATTCAGAAATCCCTTCGTCTTGGGAGATGCAAGACGAGCCTGCATTCAATTCACTGCAGGGATATCCGGCCTTACTTCGAGTCAGAGCATCTCGGTGTCCATTCCACTTGAGGCCACAAACTCAGGGGCCCTCTCACATACCTGTAGCTGAGAGAAGCCTCCTCTTGAGGTGCTTGTGGAAAGTTGGTATTCCTCTTGAGTCGAAGCCAGGGACTAAGCTCTCATCTCGAGTTAATTTGGGGTCCACGGAGCCCTTTCGTGCTGCTCCAGTGACCTCAGGATCCCTCTAGACTTGAGACAGTGATCTTGGGTTTTCTCTTCAGTGCCATCAAGGAAATCAAGGCTCCTTTCACGTTTGATGTGAAACACGGAATTGCTCTGCACGCAGTGCAGGGGAATCGGGCCTCATGTCGGGGCGAGGGGGAAGTCTCATGGTTTTTCTCGAGTTGCGGCCGGAACCTGGGGTATATTCTCGAGTTACGACGGGGAGGGCCCTTCCAGACACGTGTTTGTTCAGCGACGTCAGGACTCCTGCCTAGGTGCGAGGGACACCACGGGATTCTCCTCGAGTCTTGGCATGGCAATTGGGACGCGTCTCCACGTGAAGCGGGAGACCCAGGGTCCCTTTCCACGTTCCACAGGGATCCTGGGTCTCCAATCCATTTTCAAGAGGAGTCAGGCATAGTCTCCTTTGGAAGCATTGATCTCCGCGGACCTCTCGAGTTTTCAAAGGATGTGAGGCCTCCGGTCGCGAGGAGGCGGAGAATTAGGTCTTTCTCTGTGGTCTCCACAGGGGATTCAGACAACCCTTCGTCTGGGGAGATGCAAGACGAGCCTGCATTCAATTCACTGCAGGGATATCTGGCCTTACTTCGAGTCAGAGCATCTCGGTGTCCATTCCGCTTGAGGCCACAAACTCAGGGTCCCTCTCACATACCTGTAGCTGAGAGAAGCCTCCTCATGAGGTGCTTGTGGAAAGTTGGTATTCCTCTTGAGTCGAAGCCAGGGACTAAGCTCTCATCTCGAGTTAATTTGGGGTCCACGGAGCCCTTTCCTTTTGCTCCAGTGACCTCAGGATCCCTCTAGACTTGAGACAGTGATCTTGGGTTTTCTCTGGAGTGCCATCAAGGAAATCAAGGCTCCTTTCATGTTTGATGTGGAACACGGAATTGCTCTGCATGCAGTGCAGGGGAATAAGGCCTTATCTCGCGGCGAACGGGAAGTCTCATGGTTTTTCTCGAGTTGCGGACGGACCCGGGGTATATTCTCGAGTTACGACGGGGAGGGCCCTTCCAGACACGTGTTTGTTCAGCAACGTCAGGACTCCTGCCTAGGTGCGAGGGACACCTCGGGATTCTCCTCGAGTCTTGGCATGGCAATTGGGACGAGTCTCCACGTGAAGCGGGAGACCCAGGGTCCCCGAACATGTGGACAGGGATCCTGGGACTGCTAACCATTTTCAAGAGGAGTCAGGCATCGTCTCCTTTGGAAGCATTGATCTCCGCGAACCTCTCGAGTTTTCAAGGGATGTGAGGCCTCCAGTCGCGATGAGGCGGAAAACTAGGTCTTTCTCTGTGGTCTCCACAGGGGATTCAGACATCCCTTCGTCTTGGGAGATGCAAGACGAGCTTGCATTGAATTCACTGCAGGGATATCCGGCCTTACTTCGAGTCAGAGGATCTCGGTGTCCATTCCACTTGAGGCCACAATCTCAGGGTACCTCTCACATACCTGTAGCTGAGAGAAGCCTCCTCTTGAGGTGCTTGTGGAAAGTTGGTATTCCTCTTGAGTCGAAGCCAGGGACGAAGCTCTCATCTCGAGCTGATTTGGGGTCCACGGAACCCTTTCGTGTTGCTCCAGTGACCTCAGGATCCCTCTAGACTTGAGACAGTGATCTTGGGTTTTCTCTGGAGTGCCATCAAGGAAATGAAGGCTCCTTTCACGTTTGATGTGGAACACGGAATTGCTCTGCACGCAGTGCACGGGAATCGGGCCTCATCTCGCGGCGAGGGGGAAGTCTCATGGTTTTTCTCGAGTTGCGGTCGGAACCTGGGGTATATTCTCGAGTTACGACGGGGAGGGCCCTTCCAGACACGTGTTTGTTCAGCGACGTCAGGACTCCTGCCTAGGTGCGAGGGACACCTCGGGATTCTCCTCGAGTCTTGGCATGGCAATTGGGACGCTTCTCCACGTGAGGCGGGAGACCCAGGGTCCCTTTCCACGTGCCACAGGGATCCTGGGACACCTATCCATTTTCAAGAGGAGTCAGGCATCGTCTCCTTTGGAAGCATTGATCTCCGCGGACGTCTCGAATTTTCAAAGGATGTGAGGCCTCCGTTCATGTTGAGGCGGAGGACTAGGTCTTTCTCTGTGGTCTCCACAGGGGATTCAGACATCCCTTCGTCTTGGGAGATGCAAGACGAGCCTGAATTCAATTCACTGCCGGGATATCCGGCCTTACTTCGAGTCAGAGCATCTCGCTGTCCATTCCACTTGAGGCCACAAACTCAGGGTCCCTCTCACATACCTGTAGCTGAGAGAAGCCTCCTCTTGAGGTGCTTGTGGAAAGTTGGTATTCCTCTTGAGTCGAAGCCAGGGACTAAGCTCTCATCTCGAGTTGATTTGGGGTCCACGGAGCCCTTTCTTGTTGCTCCAGTGACCTCAGGATCCCTCTAGACTTGAGACAGTGATCTTGGGTTTTCTCTGGAGTGCCATCAAGGAAATCAAGGCTCCTTTCACGTTTGATGTGTAACACGGAATTGCTCTGCACGCAGTGCAGGGGAATCGGGCCTCATCCAGCGGCGAGGGGGAAGTCTCATAGTTTTTCTCGAGTTGCGGCCGGAACCTGGGGTATATTCTCCAGTTACGACGGGGAGGGCCCTTCCAGACACGTGTTTATTCAGCGATGTCAGGACTCCTGCCTAGGTGCGAGGGACACCTCGGGATTCTCCTCGAGTCTTGCCATGGCAATTGGGACGTGTCTCCACGTGAGGCGGGGGCCCCAGTGTCCCTTTCCACGTGCCACAGTGATCCTGGGACTCCTATCCATTTTCAAGAGGAGTCAGGCATCGTCTCCTTTGGAAGCATTGATCTCCGCGGACCTCTCGAGTTTTCAAAGGATGTGAGACCTCCGGTCATGTTGAGGCGGAGGACTAGGTCTTTCTCTGTGGTCTCCACAGGGGATTCAGACATCCCTTCGTCTTGGGAGATGCAAGACGAGCCTGCATTCAATTCACTGCAGGGATATCCGGCCTTACTTCGAGTCAGAGCATCTCGCTGTCCATTCCACTTGAGGCCACAAACTCAGGGTCCTTCTCACATACCTGTAGCTGAGAGAAGCCTCCTCTTGAGGTGCTTGTGGAAAGTTGGTATTCCTCTTGAGTCGAAGCCAGGGAATAAGCTCTCATCTCGAGTTGATTTGGGGTCCACGGAGCCCTTTCGTGTTGCTCCAGTGACCTCAGGATCCCTCTAGACTTGAGACAGTGATCTTGGGTTTTCTCTGGAGTGCCATCAAGGAAATCAAGGCTCCTTTCACGTTTGATGTGGAACACGGAATTGCTCTGCACGCAGTGCAGGGGAATCGGGCCTCATCCAGCGGCGAGGGGGAAGTCTCATGGTTTTTCTCGAGTTGCGGCCGGAACCTGGGGTATATTCTCGAGTTACGACGGGGAGGGCCCTTCCAGACACGTGTTTGTTCAGCGAAGTCAGGACTCCTGCCTAGGTGCGAGGGACACCTCGGGATTCTCCTCGAGTCTTGCCATGGCAATTGGGATATGTCTCCAGTTGAGGCGGGAGACCCAGGGTCCCTTTCCACGTGCCACAGTGATCGTGGGACTCCTATCCATTTTCAAGAGGCGTCAGGCATCGTCTCCTTCGGAAGTATTGATCTCCGCAGACCTCTCGAGGTTTCAAAGGATGTGATGCCTCCCGTCTCGTTGAGGTGGAGGACTAAGTCTTTCTCTGTTGTCTCCAAAGGGGATTCAGACAACCCTACGGCTTGGGAGATGCAAGATGAGCCTGCATTCAAATCACTGCAGGGATATCTGGCCTTACTTCGAGTCAGAGCATGTCGGTGTTCATTCCACTTGAGGTGACAAACTCAGGGTCCCTCTCACATACCATTAGTTGAGAGTAGCCTCCTCTTGAGGTGCTTGTGGAAAGTTGGTATTCCTCTTGAGTCGAAGCCAGGGACTAAGCTCTCATCTCGAGTTGATTTGGGGTCCACGGAGCCCTTTCGTGTTGCTACAGTGACATCAGGATCTCTCTAGACTTGAAACAGGGATCTTGCGTTTTCTCTGGAGTGCCATTAAGGAAATCAAGGCTCCTTTCACGTTTGATGTGGAACACGGAATTGGTCTGCACGCAGTGCAGGGGAATCGGGCCTCATCTCGCGGGGATGGGGAAGTCTCATGGTTTTTCTCGAGTTGCGGCCGGAACCTGGGGTATATTCTCGAGTTACGACGGGGAGGGCCCTTCCAGACACGTGTTTGTTCAGCGACGTCAGGACTCCTGCCTAGGTGCGAGGGACACCTCGGGATTCTCCTCGAGTCTTGGCATGGCAATGGGGAAGCGTCTCCACGTGAGGCGGGAGACCCAGGGTCCCTTTCCACGTGCCACAGGGATCCTGGGACTCCATCCATTTTCAAGAGGAGTCAGGCATCGTCTCCTTTGGAAGCATTGATCTCCGCGGACCTCTCGAATTTTCAAAGGATGTGAGGCCCCCGGTCGCTATGAGGTGGAGAATTAGGTCTTTCTCTGTGGTCTCCACAGGGGATTCAGACATCCCTTCGTTTTGGGAGATGCAAGACGAGCCTGCATTCAATTCACTGCAGGGATATCCGGCCTTACTTCGAGTCAGAGCATCTCGGTGTCCATTCCACTTGAGGCCACAAACTCAGGGTCCCTCCAATATACCTGTAGCTGAGAGAAACCTCCTCTTGAGGTCCTTGTGGAAAGTTGGTATTCCTCTTGAGTCTAAGCCAGGGTCTAACCTCCAATCTCGAGTTGATTTGGGGTCCACGAAGCCCTTTCCTGTTGGTCCAGTGACTTCAGGATCCCTCTAGACTTGAGACAGTGATCTTGGGTTTTCTCTGGAGTGCCATCAAGGAAATCAAGGCTCCTTTCACTTTTGATGTGGAACACGGAATTGCTCTGCATTCAGTTCAGGGTAATCGGGCCTCAACTCGTGGCGAGGGGGAAATCTCATGGTTTTTCTCGAGTTGCGGCCGGAACCTGGGGTATATTCTCGAGTTACGACGGGGAGGGCCCTTCCAGACACGTGTTTGTTCAGCGACGTCAGGACTCCTGCCTAGGTGCGAGGGACACCTCGGGATTCTCCTCGAGTCTTGGCATGGCAATTGGGACGCGTCTCCACGTGAGGCCGGAGACCCAGGGTCCCTTTCCACGTGCCACAGGGATCCTGGGACTCCTATCCATTTTCAAGAGGAGTGAGGCATCATCTCCTTTGGAAGCATTGATCTCTGCGGACCTCTTGAGTTTTCAAAGGATGTGAGGCCTCCGATCGCGATGATGCGGAGAACTAGGACTTTCTCTGTGGTCTCCACAGGGGATTCAGACATCCCTTCGTCTATGGAGATGCAAGACGAGCCTGCATTCAATTCACTGCAGGGATATCCGGCCTTACTTCGAGTCAGAGCATCTCGG
Source organism: Dama dama (assembly GCF_033118175.1). Lineage (NCBI taxonomy): Eukaryota > Metazoa > Chordata > Mammalia > Artiodactyla > Cervidae > Dama > Dama dama. Next base: position 974,386 of record NW_026870905.1, on the reverse strand, counting down.
TGTCCATTCCACTTGAGGCCACAAACTCAGGGTCCCTCTCACATACCTGTAGCTGAGAGAAGCCTCCTCTTGAGGTGCTTGTGGAAAGTTGGTATTCCTCTTGTGTCGAAGGCAGGGACTAAGCTCTCATCTCGAGTTGATTTGGGGTCCACGGAGCCCTTTCGTGTTGCTCCAGTGACCTCAGGATCGCTATAGACTTGAGACAGTGATCTTGGGTTTTCTCTGGAGTGCCATCAAGGAAATCAAGGCTCCTTTCACGTTTGATGTGGAACACGGAATTGCTCTGCATGCAGTGCAGGGGAACCGGGCCTCATCTCGTGGAGAGGGCGAAGTCTCATGGTTTTTCTCGAGTTGCGGCCGGAACCTCGGGTATATTCTCGAGTTACGACGGGGAGGGACCTTCCAGACACGTGTTTGTTCAGCGACGTCAGGATTCCTGACTAGGGGCGAGGGACACCTCGGGATTCTCCTCGAGTCTTTGCATGGCAATTGGGACGCGACTCCAAGTGAGGGGGGAGACCCAGGGTCCCTTTCTACGTGCCACAGGGATCCTGGGACTCCTATCCATTTTCAAGAGGAGTCAGGCATCGTCTCCTTTGGAAGCATTGATCTCCGCGGACCTCTCGAGTTTTCAAAGGATGTGAGGCCTCCGGTCGCGATGAGACGGAGGAATAGGTCTTTCTCTCTGGCCTCCACAGTGGATTCAGACATCCCTTAGTCTTGCGAGATGCAAGACGAGCCTGCATTCAATTCACTGCAGGGATATCCGGCCTTACTTCGAGTCAGAGCATCTCGGTGTCCATTCCACTTGAGGCCACAAACTCAGGGTCTCTCTCACATACCTGTAGCTGAGAGAAGCCTCCTCTTGAGGTGCTTGTGGAAAGTTGGTATTCCCCTTGAGTCGAAGCCAGGGACTAATCTCTCATCTCGAGTTGATTTGAGGTCCACGGAGCCCTTTCCTGTTGCTCCAGTGACCTCAGGATCCCTCTAGACTTGAGACAGTGATCTTGGGTTTTCTCTGGAGTGCCATCAAGGAAATCAAGGCTCCTTTCACGTTTGATGTGGAACACGGAATTGCTCTGCATGCAGTGCAGGGGAATCGGCCTCACCTCGTGGCAAGGGGGAAGTCTCATGGTTTTTCTCGAGTTGCGGCCGGAACCTGGGGTATATTCTCGAATTACGACGGGGAGGGCCCTTCCAGACACATGTTTGTTCAGCGACGTCAGGACTCCTGCCTAGGTGCGAGGGACACCTCGGGATTCTCCTCGAGTCTTGCCATGGCAATTGGGATATGTCTCCACGTGAGGCGCGAGATCCAGGGTCCCTTTCCACATGCCACAGGGATCCTGGGACTCCTATCCATTTTCAAGAGGAGTCAGGCATCGTCTCCTTCGGAAGTATTGATCTCCGCGGTCCTCTCGAGTTTTCAAAGGATGTGAGGCCTCCGGTTGCCTTGAGGTGGAGGACTAGGTCTTTCTCTGTGGTCTCCACAGGGGATTCAGACAACCCTTCGTCTTGGGAGATGCAAGACGAGCCTGCATTCAAATCACTGCAGGGATATCTGGCCTTACTTCGAGTCAGAGCATCTCGGTGTCCATTCCACTTGCGGCGACAAACTCAGGGTCCCTCTCACATACCATTAGTTGAGAGTAGCATCCTCTTGAGGTGCTTGTGGAAAGTTGGTATTCCTCTTGAGTCGAAGCCAGGGACTAAGCTCTCATCTCGAGTTGATTTGGGGTCCACGGAGCCCTTTCGTGTTGCTACAGTGACCTCAGGATCCCTCTAGACTTGAAACAGTGATCTTGGGTTTTCTCTGGAGTGCCATTAAGGAAATCAAGGCTCCTTTCACGTTTGATGTGGAACACAGAATTGCTCTGCACGCAGTGCAGGGGAATCGGGCCTCATCTCGTGGAGAGGGGGAAGTCTCATGGTTTTTCTCGAGTTGCGGCCGGAACCTCGGGTATATTCTCGAGTTACGACGGGGAGGGCCCTTCCAGACACGTGTTTGTTCAGCGACGTCAGGATTCCTGACTAGGGGCGAGGGACACCTCGGGATTCTCCTCGACTCTTTGCATGGCAATTGGGACGCATCTCCAAGTGAGGGGGGAGACCCAGGGTCCCTTTCTACGTGCCACAGGGATCCTGGGCCTCCTATCCATTTTCAAGAGGAGTCAGGCATCGTCTCCTTTGGATGCATTGATCTCCACGGACCTCTCGAGTTTTCAAAGGATGTGAGGCCTCCGCTCGCGATGAGACGGAGGAATAGGTCTTTCTCTCTGGCCTCCACAGGGGATTCAGACATCCCTTCGTCTTGGGAGATGCAAGACGAGCCTGCATTCAATTCACTGCAGGGATATCCGGCCTTACATCGAGTCAGAGCATCTCGCTGTCCATTCCACTTGAGGCCACAACTAAGGGTCCCTCTCACATACCTGTAGCTGAGAGAAGCCTCCTCTTGAGGTGCTTTTGGAAAGTTGGTATTCCTCTTGAGTCGAAGCAAGGGACTAAGTGCTCATCTCGAGTTGATTTGGGTCTAGGGAGCCCTTTCGTGTTGCTACAGTGACCTCAGGATCCCTCTAGACTTGAGACAGTGATCTTGGGTTTTCTCTGGAGTTCCATCAAGGAAATCAAGGCTCCTTTCACGTTAGATGTGGAACACGCAATTGCTCTGCACGCAGTGCAGGGGAATCGGACCTCATCTCGCGGCGCGGGGGAAGTCTCATGGTTTTTCTCGATTTGCGGCCGGAACCTGGTGTATATTCTTGAGTTACGACGGGGAGGGCCCTTCCAGACACGTGTTTGTTCAGCGACGTCAAAACTTCTGCCTAGGTGCGAGGGACACATCCGGATTCTCCTCGAGTCTTGGCATGGCAATTGGGACGCGTCTCCACGTGAGCCGGGAGCCCCAGGGTCCCTTTCCACGTGCCACAGGGATCCTGGGACTCCTATCCATTTTCAAGAGGAGTCAGGCATCGTCTCCTTTGGAAGCATTGATCTCCGCGGACCTCTCGAGTTTTCAAAGGATGTGAGGCCTCCGGTCGCGATGAGGCGGAGGACTAGGTCTTTCTCTGTGGTCTCCACAGGGGATTCAGACATCCCTTCGTTTTGGGAGATGCAAGACGAGCCTGCATTCAATTCACTGCCGGGATATCCGGCCTTACTTCGAGTCAGAGCATCTCGGTGTCCATTCCACTTCAGGCCACAAACTCAGGGTCCCTCTCACATACCTGTAGCTGAGAGAAGCCTCCTCTTGAGGTGCTTGTGGAAAGTTGGTATTCCTCTTGAATCGAAGCCAGGGACTCAGCTCTCATCTCGAGTTGATTTGGGGTCCACGGATCCCTTTCGTGTTGATCCAGTGACCTCAGGATCCCTCTAGACTTGAGACAGTGATCTTGGGTTTTCTCTGGAGTGCCATCAAGGAAATCAAGGCTCCTTTCACGTTTGATGTGGAACTCGGAATTGCTCTGCACGCAGTGCAGGGGAATCGGGCCTCATCTCGCGGTGAGGGGGAAGTCTCATGGTTTTTCTCGAGTTGCGGCCGGAACCTGGGGTATATTCTCGAGTTACGACGGGGAGGGCCCTTCCATACACGTGTTTGTTCAGCGAAGTAAGGACTCCAGCCTAGGTGCCAGGGACAACTCGGGATTCTCCTCGAGTCTTCGCATGGCAATTGGGACGCGTCTCCACGTGAGGCGGGAGACCCTGGGTCCCTTTCCACGTGACACAGGGATCCTGGGATTCCTATCGATTTTCAAGAGTAGTCAGGCATCGTCTCCTTTGGAAGCATTGATCTCCGCAGACCTCTCGAGTTTTCAAAGGATGTGAGGCCTCTGTTCGCGTTGAGGCGGAGGACTCGGTCTTTCTCTGTGGTCTCCACAGGGGATTCAGACATCTCTGCGTCTTGGGAGATGCAAGACGAGCCTGCATTCAATTCACTGCAGGGATATCCGGCCTTACTTCGAGTCAGAGCATCTCGGTGTCCATTCCACTTGAGGCCACAAACTCAGGGTCCCTCTCCCATACCTGTAGCTGAGAGAAGCCTCTTCTTGAGGTGCTTGTGGAAAGTTGGTATTCCTCTTGACTCGAAGCCAGGGACTCAGCTCTCATCTCGAGTTGATTTGGGGTCCACGGAGCCCTTTCGTGTTGCTCCAGTGACCTCAGGATCCCTTTAGACTTGAGAAAGTGATCTTGGGTTTTCTCTGGAGTGCCATCAAGGAAATCAAGGCTCCTTTCACGTTTGATGTGGAACACGGAATTGCTCTGCACGCAGTGCAGGGGAATCGGGCCTCATCTCGTGGCGAGGGGGAAGTCTCATAATTTTTCTCGAGTTGCGGCCGGAACCTGGGGTATATTCTTGAGTTACGACGGGGAGGGCCCTTCCAGACACGTGTTTGTTCAGCGACGTCAGGACTCCTGCCTAGGTGCGAGGGACACCTCGGGATTCTCCTCGAGTCTTGGCATGGCAATTGGGACGCGTCTCCACGTGAGGCGGAAGACCCAGGATCCCTTTCCACGTGCCACAGGGATCCCGGGACTCCTATCCATTTTCAAGAGGAGTCATGCATCGTCTCCTTTGGAAGCATTGATCTCCGCGGAACTCTCGAGTTTTCAAAGGATGTGAGGCTTCTGTTCGCGTTGAGGCAGAGGACTAGGTCTTTCTCTGTGGTCTCCACATGGGATTCAGACATCCCTTCGTCTTGGGAGATGCAAGACGAGCCTGCATTCAATTCACTGCAGGGATATCCGGCCTTACTTTCAGTCAGAGCATCTCGGTGTCCATTCCACTTGAGGCCACAAACTCAGGGTCCCTCTCACCTACCTGTTGCTGAAAGAAGCCTCCTCTTGAGGTGCTTGTGGAAAGTTGGTATTCCTCTTCAGTTGAAGCCAGGGAATAAGCTCTCATCTCGAGTTGATTTGGGGTACACGGAGCCCTTTCGTGTTGCTCCAGTGACCTCAGGATCCCTCTAGACTTGAGACAGTGATCTTGGGTTTTCTCTGGAGTGCCATCAAGGAAATCAAGGCTCCTTTCACGTTTGATGTGGAACACGGAATTGCTCTGCACGCAGTGCAGGAGAATCCAGCCTCATCTCGCTGCGAGGGGAAATCTCATGGTTTTTCTCGAGTTGCGGCCCGAACCTGGGGTATATTATCGAGTTAAGACGGGGAGGGCCCTTCCATACACGTGTTTGTTCAGCGACGTCAGGACTCCTGCCTAGGTGCGAGGGACACCTCAGGATTCTCCTCGAGTCTTGGCATGGCAATTGGGACGCGTCTCCACGTGAGGCGGGAGACCCAGGGTCCCTTTCCACGTGCCACAGGGATCCTGGGACTCCTATCCATTTTCAAGAGGAGTCAGGCATCGTCTCCTTTGGAAGCATTGATCTCTGCGGACCTCTCGAGTTTTCAAAGGATGTGAGGCCTCCGGTCGCGTTGAGGCGGAGGACTAGGTCTTTCTCTGTGGTCTCCACAGGGGATTCAGACATCCCTTCGTCTTGGGAGATGCAAGACGAGCCTGCATTCACTTCACTGCAGGGATATCCGGCCTTACTTCGAGTCAGAGCATCTCGGTGTCCATTCCACTTGAGGCCACAAACTCAGGGTCCCTCTCACATACCTGTAGCTGAGAGAAGCCTCCTCTTGAGGTGCTTGTGGAAAGTTGGTATTCCTCTTGAGTCGAAGCCAGGGACTAAGCTCTCATCTTGAGTTGATTTGGGGTCCACGGAGCCCTTTCGTGTTGCTCCAGTGACCTCAGGATCCCTCTAGACTTGAGACAGTGATCTTGGGTTTTCTCTGGAGTGCCATCAAGGAAATCAAGGCTCCTTTCACGTTTGATGTGGAACACGAAATTACTCTGCAAGCAGTGCAGGGGAATCGGGCCTCATCTCGCGGCGAGGGGGAAGTCTCATGGTTTTTCTCGCGTTGCGGCTGGAAACTGGGGTATATTCTCGAGTTACGACGAGGAGGGCCCTTCCAGACACGTGTTTGATCAGCGGCGTCAGGACTCCTGCCTAGGTGTGAGGGACATCTCGGGATTCTCCTCGAGTCTTGGCATGGCAATGGGGACGCGTCTCCACGTGAGGCGGGAGACCCAGGGTCCCTTTCCACGTGCCACAGTGATCCTGGGACTCTTATCCATTTTCAAGAGGAGTCAGGCATCGTCTCCTTTGGAAGCATTGATCTCCGCGGACCTCTCGAGTTTTCATAGGATGTGAGGCCTCGGGTCATGTTGAGGCGGAAGACTAGGTCTTTCTCTGTGGTCTCCACAGGGGATTCAGACATCCCTTCGTCTTGGGAGATGCAATACGAGCCTGCATTCAATTCACTGCAGGGATATCCGGCCTTAGTTCGAGTCAGAGCATCTCCGTGTCCATTCCACTTGAGGCCACAAACTCAGGGTCTCTCTCACATACCTGTAGCTGAGAGAAGCCTCCACTTGAGGTGCTTGTGGAAAGTTGGTATTCCCCTTGAGTCGAAGCCAGGGACTAAGCTCTCATCTTGAGTTGATTTGGGGTTCACGGAGCCCTTTCGTGTTGCTCCAGTAACCTCAGGATCCCTCCAGACCCGAGACAGTGATCTTGGGTTTTCTCTGGAGTACCATCAAGGAAATCAAGGCTCCTTTCAAGTTTGATGTGGAACACGGAATTGCTCTGCATGCAGTGCAGGGGAATCGGGCCTCATCTCGCGGCGAGGCGGAAGTCTCATGGTTTTTCTCGAGTTGCGGCCGGAACCTGGGGTATATTCTCGAGTTAAGACGGGGAGGGCCCTTCCATACACGTGTTTGTTCAGCGATCTCAGGACTCCTGCCTAGGTGCGTGGGACACCTCGGGATTCTCCTCGAGCCTTGGCATGGCAATTGGGACGCGTCTCCACGTGAGGCGGGAGATCCAGGGTCCCTTTCATCGTGCCACAGGGATCCTGGGACTCCTATCCATTTTCAAGAGGAGTCAGGCATCGTCTCCTTTGGAAGCATTGATCTCCGCGGACCTCTCGAGTTTTCAAAGGATGTGAGGCCTCCGGTCGCGTTGAGGCGGAGGACTAGGTCTTTCTCTGTGGTCTCCACAGGGGAATCAGACATCCCTTTGTCTTGGGAGATGCAAGACGAACCTGCATTCAATTCACTGCAGGGATATCCGGCCTTACTTCGAGTCAGAGCATCTCGGTGTCCATTGGACTTGAGGCCACAAACTCAGGGTCCCTCTCACATACATGTATCTGAGAGAAGCCTCCTCTTCAGGTGCTTGTGGAAAGTTGGTATTCCTCTTGATTCGAAGCCAGGGACTAAGCTCTCATCTCGAGTTGATTTGGGGTCCACGGAGCCCTTTCATGTTGCTCCAGTGACCTCAGGATCCCTCTATACTTGAGACAGTGATTTTGGGTTTTATCTGGAGTGCCATCAAGGAAATCAAGGCTCCTTTCACGTTTGATGTGGAACACGGAATTGCTCTGCATGCAGTGCAGGGGAATCGGGACTCAACTCGCGGCGAGGGGGAAATCTCATGGTTTTCCTCGAGTTGCGGCCGGAACCTGGGGTATATTCTCGAGTTACCACAGGGAGGGCCCTTCCAGACACGTGTTTGTTCAGCGACGTCAGGAATCCTGCCTAGGTGCGAGGGACACCTCGGGATTCTCCTCGAGTCTTGGCATGGCAATTGGGACGCGTCTCCACGTGAGGCGGGAGACCCAGGGTCCCTTTCCACGTGCCACAGGGATCCTGGGACTCCTATCCATTTTCAAGAGGAGTCAGGCATCGTCTCCTTTGGAAGCATTGATCTCCGCGCACCTCTCGAGTTTTCAAAGGATGTGAGGCCTCCGCTCGCGATGAGGCGGAGAATTAGGTCTTTCTCTGTGGTCTCCACAGGGGATTCAGACATCCCTTCATCTTGGGAGATGCAAGACGAGCCTGCATTCAATTCACTGCAGGGATATCCGGCCTTACTTCGAGTCAGAGCATCTCGGTGTCCATTCCACTTGAGGCCACAAACTCAGGGTCCCTCTCACATACCTGTAGCTGAGAGAAGCCTCCTCTTGAGGTGCTTGTGGAAAGTTGGTAGTCCTCTTGAGTCGAAGCCAGGGACTAAGCTCTTATCTCGAGTTGATTTGTGGTCCACGGAGCCCTTTTGTGTTGATCCAGTGACCTCAGGTTCCCTCTAGACTTGAGACAGTGTTCTTGGGTTTTCTCTGGAGTGCCATCAAGGAAATCAAGGCTCCTTTCACATTTGATGTCGAACACGGAATTGCTCCGCACGCAGGGCAGGGGAATCGGGCCTCATCTCGCGGCGAGGGGGAAGTCTCATGGTTTTTCTCGATTTGCGGCCGGAACCTGGAGTATATTCTCGAGTTACGACGGGGAGGGCCCTTCCAGACACGTGATAGGTGCGAGGGACAGCTTCGGATTCTCCTAAAGTCTTGGCATGGCAATTGGGACGCGTCTCCACGTGAGGCGGAAGACCCAGGGTCCCTTTCCACGTGCCACAGGGATCCTGGGACTCCTATCCATTTTCAAGAGGAGTCAGGCATCGTCTCCTTTGGAAGCATTGATCTCCGCAGACCTCTCGAGCTTTTAAAGGATGTGAGGCCTACGGTCGCGATGAGGCGGACGACTAGGACTTTCTCTGTGGTCTCCACAGGGGATTCAGACATCCCTTCGTCTTGGGAGATGCAAGACGAGCCTGCATTCAATTCACTGCAGGGATATCCGGCCTTACTTCGAGTCAGAGCATCTCGGTGTCCATTGGACTTGAGGCCACAAACTCAGGGTCCCTCTCACATACATGTAGCTGAGAGAAGCCTCCTCTTCAGGTGCTTGTGGAAAGTTGGTATTCCTCTTGATTCGAAGCTAGGGACTAAGCTCTCATCTCGAGTTGATTTGGGGTCCACGGAGCCCTTCATGTTGCTCCAGTGACCTCAGGATCCCTCTAGACTTGAGACAGTGATTTTGGGTTTTATCTGGAGTGCCATCAAGGAAATCAAGGCTCCTTTCACGTTTGATGTGGAACACGGAATTGCTCTGCATGCAGTGCAGGGGAATCGGGCCTCAACTCGCGGCGAGGGGGAAATCTCATGGTTTTTCTCGAGTTGCGGCTGGAACCTGGTGTATATTCTCGAGTTACGACGGGGAGGGCCCTTCCAGACACGTGTTTGTTCAGCGACGTCAGGAATCCTGCCTAGGTGCGAGGGACACCTCGGGATTCTCCTCGAGTCTTGGCATGGCAATTGGGACGCGTCTCCACGTGAGGCGGGAGACCCAGGGTCCCTTTCCACGTGCCACAGGGATCCTGGGACTCCTATCCATTTTCAAGAGGAGTCAGGCATCGTCTCCTTTGGAAGCATTGATCTCCGCGGACGTCTCGAATTTTCAAAGGATGTGAGGCCTCCGGTCGCGATGAGGCGGAAAATTACGTCTTTCTCTGTGGTCTCCAAAGGGGATTCAGACATCCCTTCATCTTGGGAGATGCAAGACGAGCCTGCATTCAATTCACTGTAGGGATATCCGGCCTTACTTCGAGTCAGAGCATCTCGGTGTCCATTCCACTTGAGGCCACAAACTCAGGGTCCCTCTGACATACCTGTAGCTGAGAGAAGCCTCCTCTTGAGGTGCTTGTGGAAAGTTGGTATTCCTCTTGAGTCGAAGCCAGGGACTAAGCTCTCATCTCGAGTTGATTAGGGGTCCACGGAGCCCTTTCATGTTGCTACAGTGACCTCAGTTTCCCTCTAGACTTGAGACAGTGATCTTGGGTTTTCTCTGGAGTGCCATCAAGGAAATAAAGGCTCCTTTCAAGTTTGTTGTGGAATACGGAATTGCTCGGGACGCAGGGCAGGGGAATCGGGCCTCATCTCGCGGCGAGGGGGAAGTCTCATGGTTTTTCTCGAGTTGCGGCCGGAACCTGGGGTATATTCTCGAGTTACGACGGGGAGGGCCCTTCCAGACACGTGTTTGTTCAGCGACGTCAGGACTCCTGCCTAGGTGCGAGGGACACCTCGGGATTCTCCTCGAGTCTTGGCATGGCAATTAGGACGCGTCTCCACATGAGGCGGGAGACCCAGGGTCCATTTCCACGTGCCACAGGGATCCTGGGACTCCTATCCATTTTCAAGAGGAGTCAGGCATTGTCTCCTTTGGAAGCATTGATCTCCGCGGACCTCTCGAGTTTTCAAAGGAGGTGAGGCCTCCGGTCGCGATGAGGCGGAGAACTAGGTCTTTATCTGTGGTTTCCACAGGGTCTTCAGACATCCCTTCGTCTTGGGAGATGCAAGACGAGCCTGCATTCAATTCAATGCAGGGATATCCGGCCTAACTTCGAGTCAGAGCATCTCGGTGTCCATTCCACTTGACGCCACAAACTCAGGGTCCCTCTCACATACCTGTAGATGAGAGAAGCCTCATCTTGAGGTGCTTGTGGAAACTTGGTATTCCTCTTGAGTCGAAGCCAGTGACTAAGCTCTCATCTCGAGTTGATTTGGGGTCCACGGAGCCCTTTCGTGTTGCTCCAGTGACCTCAGGATCCCTCTAGACTTGAGAAAGTGATCTTGGGTTTTCTCTGGAGTGCCATCAAGGAAATCAAGGCTCCTTTCACGTTTGATGTGGAACACGGAATTGCTCTGCACGCAGTGCAGGGGAATTGGGCCTCATCTCGCGTCGAGGGGGAAGTCTCATGGTTTTTCGCGAGTGGCGGCCGGAACCTGGGGTATATTCTCGAGTTACTTTGGGAGGGCCCTTCCAGACACGTGTTTGTTCAGCGACGTCAGGACTCCTGCCTAGGTGCGAGGGACACCTCGGGATTCTCCTCGAGTCTTGGCATGGCAATTGGGACGCGTCTCCACGTGAGGGGGGAGACCCAGGGTCCCTTTCCACGTGCCACAGGCATCCTGGGACTCCTATCCATTTTCAAGAGGAGTCAGGCATCGTCTCCTTTGGAAGCATTGATCTCCGCAGACCTCTCGAGCTTTTAAAGGATGTGAGGCCTACGGTCGCGATGAGGCGGACGACTAGGACTTTCTCTGTGGTCTCCACAGGGGATTCAGACATCCCTTCGTCTTGGGAGATGCAAGACGAGCCTGCATTCAATTCACTGCAGGGATATCCGGCCTTACTTCGAGTCAGAGCATCTCGGTGTCCATTGGATTTGAGGCCACAAACTCAGGGTCCCTCTCACATACATGTATCTGAGAGAAGCCTCCTCTTGAGGTGCTTGTGGAAAGTTGGTATTCCTCTTGAGTCGAAGCCAGGGACTAAGCTCTCATCTCGAGTTGATTAGGGGTCCACGGAGCCCTTTCATGTTGCTACAGTGACCTCAGGATCCCTCTAGACTTGAGACAGTGATCTTGGGTTTTCTCTGGAGTGCCATCAAGGAAATCAAGGCTCCTTTCACGTTTGATGTGGAAAACGGAATTGCTCTGCATGCAGTGCAGGGGAATCGGGCCTCATATTGCGTCGAGGGGGAAGTCTCATGGTTTTTCTCGAGTGGCGGCCGGAACCTGGGGTATATTCTCGAGTTACGACGGGGAGGGCCCTTCCAGACACGTGTTTGTCCAGCGACTTCAGGAATCCTGCCTAGGTGCGAGGGGCACCTCGGGATTCTCCTCGTGTCTTGGCATGCAATTGGGACACGTCTCCACGTGAGGCGGGAGACCCAGGGTCCCTTTCCACGTGCCACAGGGATCCTGGGACTCCTATCAATTTTCAAGAGGAGTCAGGCATCGTCTCCTTTGGAAGCATTGATCTCCACAGACCTCTCGAGTTTTTAAAGGATGTGAGGCCTACGGTCGCGATGAGGCGGAGGACTAGGTCTTTCTCTGTGGTCTCCACAGGGGATTCAGACATCCCTTCGTCTTGGGAGATGCCAAACGAGCCTACATTCAATTCACTGCAGGGATATCCGGCCTTACTTCGAGTCAGAGCATATCGGTGTCCATTGCACTTGAGACCACAAATTCAGGGTCCCTCTCACATACATGTAGCTGAGAGAAGCCTCCTCTTGAGGTGCTTGTGGAAAGTTGGTATTCCTCTTGAGTTGAAGCCAGGGAATAAGCTCTCATCTCGAGTTGATTTGGGGTACACGGAGCCCTTTCGTGTTGCTCCAGTGACCTCAGGATCCCTCTAGACTTGAGACAGTGATCTTGGGTTTTCTCTGGAGTGCCATCAAGGAAATCAAGGCTCCTTTCACGTTTGATGTGGAACACGGAATTGCTCTGCACGCAGTGCAGGAGAATCCAGCCTCATCTCGCTGCGAGGGGAAATCTCATGGTTTTTCTCGAGTTGCGGCCCGAACCTGGGGTATATTATCGAGTTAAGACGGGGAGGGCCCTTCCATACACGTGTTTGTTCAGCGACGTCAGGACTCCTGCCTAGGTGCGAGGGACACCTCGGGATTCTCCTCGAGTCTTGGCATGGCAATTGGGACGCGTCTCCACGTGAGGCGGGAGACCCAGGGTCCCTTTCCACGTGCCACAGGGATCCTGGGACTCCTATCCATTTTCAAGAGGAGTCAGGCATCGTCTCCTTTGGAAGCATTGATCTCTGCGGACCTCTCGAGTTTTCAAAGGATGTGAGGCCTCCGGTCGCGTTGAGGCGGAGGACTAGGTCTTTCTCTGTGGTCTCCACAGGGGATTCAGACATCCCTTCGTCTTGGGAGATGCAAGACGAGCCTGCATTCACTTCACTGCAGGGATATCCGGCCTTACTTCGAGTCAGAGCATCTCGGTGTCCATTCCACTTGAGGCCACAAACTCAGGGTCCCTCTCACATACCTGTAGCTGAGAGAAGCCTCCTCTTGAGGTGCTTGTGGAAAGTTGGTATTCCTCTTGAGTCGAAGCCAGGGACTAAGCTCTCATCTTGAGTTGATTTGGGGTCCACGGAGCCCTTTCGTGTTGCTCCAGTGACCTCAGGATCCCTCTAGACTTGAGACAGTGATCTTGGGTTTTCTCTGGAGTGCCATCAAGGAAATCAAGGCTCCTTTCACGTTTGATGTGGAACACGAAATTGCTCTGCAAGCAGTGCAGGGGAATCGGGCCTCATCTCGCGGCGAGGGGGAAGTCTCATGGTTTTTCTCGCGTTGCGGCTGGAAACTGGGGTATATTCTCGAGTTACGACGAGGAGGGCCCTTCCAGACACGTGTTTGATCAGCGGCGTCAGGACTCCTGCCTAGGTGTGAGGGACATCTCGGGATTCTCCTCGAGTCTTGGCATGGCAATGGGGACGCGTCTCCACGTGAGGCGGGAGACCCAGGGTCCCTTTCCACGTGCCACAGTGATCCTGGGACTCTTATCCATTTTCAAGAGGAGTCAGGCATCGTCTCCTTTGGAAGCATTGATCTCCGCGGACCTCTCGAGTTTTCATAGGATGTGAGGCCTCGGGTCATGTTGAGGCGGAAGACTAGGTCTTTCTCTGTGGTCTCCACAGGGGATTCAGACATCCCTTCGTCTTGGGAGATGCAATACGAGCCTGCATTCAATTCACTGCAGGGATATCCGGCCTTAGTTCGAGTCAGAGCATCTCCGTGTCCATTCCACTTGAGGCCACAAACTCAGGGTCTCTCTCACATACCTGTAGCTGAGAGAAGCCTCCACTTGAGGTGCTTGTGGAAAGTTGGTATTCCCCTTGAGTCGAAGCCAGGGACTAAGCTCTCATCTTGAGTTGATTTGGGGTTCACGGAGCCCTTTCGTGTTGCTCCAGTAACCTCAGGATCCCTCCAGACCCGAGACAGTGATCTTGGGTTTTCTCTGGAGTACCATCAAGGAAATCAAGGCTCCTTTCAAGTTTGATGTGGAACACGGAATTGCTCTGCATGCAGTGCAGGGGAATCGGGCCTCATCTCGCGGCGAGGCGGAAGTCTCATGGTTTTTCTCGAGTTGCGGCCGGAACCTGGGGTATATTCTCGAGTTAAGACGGGGAGGGCCCTTCCATACACGTGTTTGTTCAGCGATCTCAGGACTCCTGCCTAGGTGCGTGGGACACCTCGGGATTCTCCTCGAGTCTTGGCATGGCAATTGGGACGCGTCTCCACGTGAGGCGGGAGATCCAGGGTCCCTTTCATCGTGCCACAGGGATCCTGGGACTCCTATCCATTTTCAAGAGGAGTCAGGCATCGTCTCCTTTGGAAGCATTGATCTCCGCGGACCTCTAGAGTTTTCAAAGGATGTGAGGCCTCCGGTCGCGTTGAGGCGGAGGACTAGGTCTTTCTCTGTGGTCTCCACAGGGGAATCAGACATCCCTTTGTCTTGGGAGATGCAAGACGAACCTGCATTCAATTCACTGCAGGGATATCCGGCCTTACTTCGAGTCAGAGCATCTCGGTGTCCATTGGACTTGAGGCCACAAACTCAGGGTCCCTCTCACATACATGTATCTGAGAGAAGCCTCCTCTTCAGGTGCTTGTGGAAAGTTGGTATTCCTCTTGATTCGAAGCCAGGGACTAAGCTCTCATCTCGAGTTGATTTGGGGTCCACGGAGCCCTTTCATGTTGCTCCAGTGACCTCAGGATCCCTCTATACTTGAGACAGTGATTTTGGGTTTTATCTGGAGTGCCATCAAGGAAATCAAGGCTCCTTTCACGTTTGATGTGGAACACGGAATTGCTCTGCATGCAGTGCAGGGGAATCGGGACTCAACTCGCGGCGAGGGGGAAATCTCATGGTTTTCCTCGAGTTGCGGCCGGAACCTGGGGTATATTCTCGAGTTACCACAGGGAGGGCCCTTCCAGACACGTGTTTGTTCAGCGACGTCAGGAATCCTGCCTAGGTGCGAGGGACACCTCGGGATTCTCCTCGAGTCTTGGCATGGCAATTGGGACGCGTCTCCACGTGAGGCGGGAGACCCAGGGTCCCTTTCCACGTGCCACAGGGATCCTGGGACTCCTATCCATTTTCAAGAGGAGTCAGGCATCGTCTCCTTTGGAAGCATTGATCTCCGCGCACCTCTCGAGTTTTCAAAGGATGTGAGGCCTCCGCTCGCGATGAGGCGGAGAATTAGGTCTTTCTCTGTGGTCTCCACAGGGGATTCAGACATCCCTTCATCTTGGGAGATGCAAGACGAGCCTGCATTCAATTCACTGCAGGGATATCCGGCCTTACTTCGAGTCAGAGCATCTCGGTGTCCATTCCACTTGAGGCCACAAACTCAGGGCCCCTCTCACATACCTGTAGCTGAGAGAAGCCTCCTCTTGAGGTGCTTGTGGAAAGTTGGTAGTCCTCTTGAGTCGAAGCCAGGGACTAAGCTCTTATCTCGAGTTGATTTGTGGTCCACGGAGCCCTTTTGTGTTGATCCAGTGACCTCAGGTTCCCTCTAGACTTGAGACAGTGTTCTTGGGTTTTCTCTGGAGTGCCATCAAGGAAATCAAGGCTCCTTTCACATTTGATGTCGAACACGGAATTGCTCCGCACGCAGGGCAGGGGAATCGGGCCTCATCTCGCGGCGAGGGGGAAGTCTCATGGTTTTTCTCGATTTGCGGCCGGAACCTGGAGTATATTCTCGAGTTACGACGGGGAGGGCCCTTCCAGACACGTGATAGGTGCGAGGGACAGCTTCGGATTCTCCTAAAGTCTTGGCATGGCAATTGGGACGCGTCTCCACGTGAGGCGGAAGACCCAGGGTCCCTTTCCACGTGCCACAGGGATCCTGGGACTCCTATCCATTTTCAAGAGGAGTCAGGCATCGTCTCCTTTGGAAGCATTGATCTCCGCAGACCTCTCGAGCTTTTAAAGGATGTGAGGCCTACGGTCGCGATGAGGCGGACGACTAGGACTTTCTCTGTGGACTCCACAGGGGATTCAGACATCCCTTCGTCTTGGGAGATGCAAGACGAGCCTGCATTCAATTCACTGCAGGGATATCCGGCCTTACTTCGAGTCAGAGCATCTCGGTGTCCATTGGACTTGAGGCCACAAACTCAGGGTCCCTCTCACATACATGTAGCTGAGAGAAGCCTCCTCTTCAGGTGCTTGTGGAAAGTTGGTATTCCTCTTGATTCGAAGCTAGGGACTAAGCTCTCATCTCGAGTTGATTTGGGGTCCACGGAGCCCTTCATGTTGCTCCAGTGACCTCAGGATCCCTCTAGACTTGAGACAGTGATTTTGGGTTTTATCTGGAGTGCCATCAAGGAAATCAAGGCTCCTTTCACGTTTGATGTGGAACACGGAATTGCTCTGCATGCAGTGCAGGGGAATCGGGCCTCAACTCGCGGCGAGGGGGAAATCTCATGGTTTTTCTCGAGTTGCGGCTGGAACCTGGTGTATATTCTCGAGTTACGACGGGGAGGGCCCTTCCAGACACGTGTTTGTTCAGCGACGTCAGGAATCCTGCCTAGGTGCGAGGGACACCTCGGGATTCTCCTCGAGTCTTGGCATGGCAATTGGGACGCGTCTCCACATGAGGCGGGAGACCCAGGGTCCATTTCCACGTGCCACAGGGATCCTGGGACTCCTATCCATTTTCAAGAGGAGTCAGGCATCGTCTCCTTTGGAAGCATTGATCTCCGCGGACCTCTCGAGTTTTCAAAGGATGTGAGGCCTCCGGTCGCGTTGAGGCGGAGGACTAGGTCTTTCTCTGTGGTCTCCACAGGGGAATCAGACATCCCTTTGTCTTGGGAGATGCAAGACGAACCTGCATTCAATTCACTGCAGGGATATCCGGCCTTACTTCGAGTCAGAGCATCTCGGTGTCCATTGGACTTGAGGCCACAAACTCAGGGTCCCTCTCACATACATGTATCTGAGAGAAGCCTCCTCTTCAGGTGCTTGTGGAAAGTTGGTATTCCTCTTGATTCGAAGCCAGGGACTAAGCTCTCATCTCGAGTTGATTTGGGGTCCACGGAGCCCTTTCATGTTGCTCCAGTGACCTCAGGATCCCTCTATACTTGAGACAGTGATTTTGGGTTTTATCTGGAGTGCCATCAAGGAAATCAAGGCTCCTTTCACGTTTGATGTGGAACACGGAATTGCTCTGCATGCAGTGCAGGGGAATCGGGACTCAACTCGCGGCGAGGGGGAAATCTCATGGTTTTCCTCGAGTTGCGGCCGGAACCTGGGGTATATTCTCGAGTTACCACAGGGAGGGCCCTTCCAGACACGTGTTTGTTCAGCGACGTCAGGAATCCTGCCTAGGTGCGAGGGACACCTCGGGATTCTCCTCGAGTCTTGGCATGGCAATTGGGACGCGTCTCCACGTGAGGCGGGAGACCCAGGGTCCCTTTCCACGTGCCACAGGGATCCTGGGACTCCTATCCATTTTCAAGAGGAGTCAGGCATCGTCTCCTTTGGAAGCATTGATCTCCGCGCACCTCTCGAGTTTTCAAAGGATGTGAGGCCTCCGCTCGCGATGAGGCGGAGAATTAGGTCTTTCTCTGTGGTCTCCACAGGGGATTCAGACATCCCTTCATCTTGGGAGATGCAAGACGAGCCTGCATTCAATTCACTGCAGGGATATCCGGCCTTACTTCGAGTCAGAGCATCTCGGTGTCCATTCCACTTGAGGCCACAAACTCAGGGTCCCTCTCACATACCTGTAGCTGAGAGAAGCCTCCTCTTGAGGTGCTTGTGGAAAGTTGGTAGTCCTCTTGAGTCGAAGCCAGGGACTAAGCTCTTATCTCGAGTTGATTTGTGGTCCACGGAGCCCTTTTGTGTTGATCCAGTGACCTCAGGTTCCCTCTAGACTTGAGACAGTGTTCTTGGGTTTTCTCTGGAGTGCCATCAAGGAAATCAAGGCTCCTTTCACATTTGATGTCGAACACGGAATTGCTCCGCACGCAGGGCAGGGGAATCGGGCCTCATCTCGCGGCGAGGGGGAAGTCTCATGGTTTTTCTCGATTTGCGGCCGGAACCTGGAGTATATTCTCGAGTTACGACGGGGAGGGCCCTTCCAGACACGTGATAGGTGCGAGGGACAGCTTCGGATTCTCCTAAAGTCTTGGCATGGCAATTGGGACGCGTCTCCACGTGAGGCGGAAGACCCAGGGTCCCTTTCCACGTGCCACAGGGATCCTGGGACTCCTATCCATTTTCAAGAGGAGTCAGGCATCGTCTCCTTTGGAAGCATTGATCTCCGCAGACCTCTCGAGCTTTTAAAGGATGTGAGGCCTACGGTCGCGATGAGGCGGACGACTAGGACTTTCTCTGTGGTCTCCACAGGGGATTCAGACATCCCTTCGTCTTGGGAGATGCAAGACGAGCCTGCATTCAATTCACTGCAGGGATATCCGGCCTTACTTCGAGTCAGAGCATCTCGGTGTCCATTGGACTTGAGGCCACAAACTCAGGGTCCCTCTCACATACATGTAGCTGAGAGAAGCCTCCTCTTCAGGTGCTTGTGGAAAGTTGGTATTCCTCTTGATTCGAAGCTAGGGACTAAGCTCTCATCTCGAGTTGATTTGGGGTCCACGGAGCCCTTCATGTTGCTCCAGTGACCTCAGGATCCCTCTAGACTTGAGACAGTGATTTTGGGTTTTATCTGGAGTGCCATCAAGGAAATCAAGGCTCCTTTCACGTTTGATGTGGAACACGGAATTGCTCTGCATGCAGTGCAGGGGAATCGGGCCTCAACTCGCGGCGAGGGGGAAATCTCATGGTTTTTCTCGAGTTGCGGCTGGAACCTGGTGTATATTCTCGAGTTACGACGGGGAGGGCCCTTCCAGACACGTGTTTGTTCAGCGACGTCAGGAATCCTGCCTAGGTGCGAGGGACACCTCGGGATTCTCCTCGAGTCTTGGCATGGCAATTGGGACGCGTCTCCACGTGAGGCGGGAGACCCAGGGTCCCTTTCCACGTGCCACAGGGATCCTGGGACTCCTATCCATTTTCAAGAGGAGTCAGGCATCGTCTCCTTTGGAAGCATTGATCTCCGCGGACGTCTCGAATTTTCAAAGGATGTGAGGCCTCCGGTCGCGATGAGGCGGAAAATTACGTCTTTCTCTGTGGTCTCCAAAGGGGATTCAGACATCCCTTCATCTTGGGAGATGCAAGACGAGCCTGCATTCAATTCACTGTAGGGATATCCGGCCTTACTTCGAGTCAGAGCATCTCGGTGTCCATTCCACTTGAGGCCACAAACTCAGGGTCCCTCTGACATACCTGTAGCTGAGAGAAGCCTCCTCTTGAGGTGCTTGTGGAAAGTTGGTATTCCTCTTGAGTCGAAGCCAGGGACTAAGCTCTCATCTCGAGTTGATTAGGGGTCCACGGAGCCCTTTCATGTTGCTACAGTGACCTCAGTTTCCCTCTAGACTTGAGACAGTGATCTTGGGTTTTCTCTGGAGTGCCATCAAGGAAATAAAGGCTCCTTTCAAGTTTGTTGTGGAATACGGAATTGC
Organism: Dama dama; assembly: GCF_033118175.1. Classification (NCBI taxonomy): domain Eukaryota; kingdom Metazoa; phylum Chordata; class Mammalia; order Artiodactyla; family Cervidae; genus Dama; species Dama dama. The sequence goes on along the minus strand of NW_026870905.1, from coordinate 955,091 downwards.
TCGGGACGCAGGGCAGGGGAATCGGGCCTCATCTCGCGGCGAGGGGGAAGTCTCATGGTTTTTCTCGAGTTGCGGCCGGAACCTGGGGTATATTCTCGAGTTACGACGGGGAGGGCCCTTCCAGACACGTGTTTGTTCAGCGACGTCAGGACTCCTGCCTAGGTGCGAGGGACACCTCGGGATTCTCCTCGAGTCTTGGCATGGCAATTAGGACGCGTCTCCACATGAGGCGGGAGACCCAGGGTCCATTTCCACGTGCCACAGGGATCCTGGGACTCCTATCCATTTTCAAGAGGAGTCAGGCATTGTCTCCTTTGGAAGCATTGATCTCCGCGGACCTCTCGAGTTTTCAAAGGAGGTGAGGCCTCCGGTCGCGATGAGGCGGAGAACTAGGTCTTTATCTGTGGTTTCCACAGGGTCTTCAGACATCCCTTCGTCTTGGGAGATGCAAGACGAGCCTGCATTCAATTCAATGCAGGGATATCCGGCCTAACTTCGAGTCAGAGCATCTCGGTGTCCATTCCACTTGACGCCACAAACTCAGGGTCCCTCTCACATACCTGTAGATGAGAGAAGCCTCATCTTGAGGTGCTTGTGGAAACTTGGTATTCCTCTTGAGTCGAAGCCAGTGACTAAGCTCTCATCTCGAGTTGATTTGGGGTCCACGGAGCCCTTTCGTGTTGCTCCAGTGACCTCAGGATCCCTCTAGACTTGAGAAAGTGATCTTGGGTTTTCTCTGGAGTGCCATCAAGGAAATCAAGGCTCCTTTCACGTTTGATGTGGAACACGGAATTGCTCTGCACGCAGTGCAGGGGAATTGGGCCTCATCTCGCGTCGAGGGGGAAGTCTCATGGTTTTTCGCGAGTGGCGGCCGGAACCTGGGGTATATTCTCGAGTTACTTTGGGAGGGCCCTTCCAGACACGTGTTTGTTCAGCGACGTCAGGACTCCTGCCTAGGTGCGAGGGACACCTCGGGATTCTCCTCGAGTCTTGGCATGGCAATTGGGACGCGTCTCCACGTGAGGGGGGAGACCCAGGGTCCCTTTCCACGTGCCACAGGCATCCTGGGACTCCTATCCATTTTCAAGAGGAGTCAGGCATCGTCTCCTTTGGAAGCATTGATCTCCGCAGACCTCTCGAGCTTTTAAAGGATGTGAGGCCTACGGTCGCGATGAGGCGGACGACTAGGACTTTCTCTGTGGTCTCCACAGGGGATTCAGACATCCCTTCGTCTTGGGAGATGCAAGACGAGCCTGCATTCAATTCACTGCAGGGATATCCGGCCTTACTTCGAGTCAGAGCATCTCGGTGTCCATTGGATTTGAGGCCACAAACTCAGGGTCCCTCTCACATACATGTATCTGAGAGAAGCCTCCTCTTGAGGTGCTTGTGGAAAGTTGGTATTCCTCTTGAGTCGAAGCCAGGGACTAAGCTCTCATCTCGAGTTGATTAGGGGTCCCCGGAGCCCTTTCATGTTGCTACAGTGACCTCAGGATCCCTCTAGACTTGAGACAGTGATCTTGGGTTTTCTCTGGAGTGCCATCAAGGAAATCAAGGCTCCTTTCACGTTTGATGTGGAAAACGGAATTGCTCTGCATGCAGTGCAGGGGAATCGGGCCTCATATTGCGTCGAGGGGGAAGTCTCATGGTTTTTCTCGAGTGGCGGCCGGAACCTGGGGTATATTCTCGAGTTACGACGGGGAGGGCCCTTCCAGACACGTGTTTGTCCAGCGACTTCAGGAATCCTGCCTAGGTGCGAGGGGCACCTCGGGATTCTCCTCGTGTCTTGGCATGCAATTGGGACACGTCTCCACGTGAGGCGGGAGACCCAGGGTCCCTTTCCACGTGCCACAGGGATCCTGGGACTCCTATCAATTTTCAAGAGGAGTCAGGCATCGTCTCCTTTGGAAGCATTGATCTCCACAGACCTCTCGAGTTTTTAAAGGATGTGAGGCCTACGGTCGCGATGAGGCGGAGGACTAGGTCTTTCTCTGTGGTCTCCACAGGGGATTCAGACATCCCTTCGTCTTGGGAGATGCCAAACGAGCCTACATTCAATTCACTGCAGGGATATCCGGCCTTACTTCGAGTCAGAGCATATCGGTGTCCATTGCACTTGAGACCACAAATTCAGGGTCCCTCTCACATACATGTAGCTGAGAGAAGCCTCCTCTTGAGGTGCTTGTGGAAAGTTGGTATTCCTCTTGAGTTGAAGCCAGGGAATAAGCTCTCATCTCGAGTTGATTTGGGGTACACGGAGCCCTTTCGTGTTGCTCCAGTGACCTCAGGATCCCTCTAGACTTGAGACAGTGATCTTGGGTTTTCTCTGGAGTGCCATCAAGGAAATCAAGGCTCCTTTCACGTTTGATGTGGAACACGGAATTGCTCTGCACGCAGTGCAGGAGAATCCAGCCTCATCTCGCTGCGAGGGGAAATCTCATGGTTTTTCTCGAGTTGCGGCCCGAACCTGGGGTATATTATCGAGTTAAGACGGGGAGGGCCCTTCCATACACGTGTTTGTTCAGCGACGTCAGGACTCCTGCCTAGGTGCGAGGGACACCTCGGGATTCTCCTCGAGTCTTGGCATGGCAATTGGGACGCGTCTCCACGTGAGGCGGGAGACCCAGGGTCCCTTTCCACGTGCCACAGGGATCCTGGGACTCCTATCCATTTTCAAGAGGAGTCAGGCATCGTCTCCTTTGGAAGCATTGATCTCTGCGGACCTCTCGAGTTTTCAAAGGATGTGAGGCCTCCGGTCGCGTTGAGGCGGAGGACTAGGTCTTTCTCTGTGGTCTCCACAGGGGATTCAGACATCCCTTCGTCTTGGGAGATGCAAGACGAGCCTGCATTCACTTCACTGCAGGGATATCCGGCCTTACTTCGAGTCAGAGCATCTCGGTGTCCATTCCACTTGAGGCCACAAACTCAGGGTCCCTCTCACATACCTGTAGCTGAGAGAAGCCTCCTCTTGAGGTGCTTGTGGAAAGTTGGTATTCCTCTTGAGTCGAAGCCAGGGACTAAGCTCTCATCTTGAGTTGATTTGGGGTCCACGGAGCCCTTTCGTGTTGCTCCAGTGACCTCAGGATCCCTCTAGACTTGAGACAGTGATCTTGGGTTTTCTCTGGAGTGCCATCAAGGAAATCAAGGCTCCTTTCACGTTTGATGTGGAACACGAAATTGCTCTGCAAGCAGTGCAGGGGAATCGGGCCTCATCTCGCGGCGAGGGGGAAGTCTCATGGTTTTTCTCGCGTTGCGGCTGGAAACTGGGGTATATTCTCGAGTTACGACGAGGAGGGCCCTTCCAGACACGTGTTTGATCAGCGGCGTCAGGACTCCTGCCTAGGTGTGAGGGACATCTCGGGATTCTCCTCGAGTCTTGGCATGGCAATGGGGACGCGTCTCCACGTGAGGCGGGAGACCCAGGGTCCCTTTCCACGTGCCACAGTGATCCTGGGACTCTTATCCATTTTCAAGAGGAGTCAGGCATCGTCTCCTTTGGAAGCATTGATCTCCGCGGACCTCTCGAGTTTTCATAGGATGTGAGGCCTCGGGTCATGTTGAGGCGGAAGACTAGGTCTTTCTCTGTGGTCTCCACAGGGGATTCAGACATCCCTTCGTCTTGGGAGATGCAATACGAGCCTGCATTCAATTCACTGCAGGGATATCCGGCCTTAGTTCGAGTCAGAGCATCTCCGTGTCCATTCCACTTGAGGCCACAAACTCAGGGTCTCTCTCACATACCTGTAGCTGAGAGAAGCCTCCACTTGAGGTGCTTGTGGAAAGTTGGTATTCCCCTTGAGTCGAAGCCAGGGACTAAGCTCTCATCTTGAGTTGATTTGGGGTTCACGGAGCCCTTTCGTGTTGCTCCAGTAACCTCAGGATCCCTCCAGACCCGAGACAGTGATCTTGGGTTTTCTCTGGAGTACCATCAAGGAAATCAAGGCTCCTTTCAAGTTTGATGTGGAACACGGAATTGCTCTGCATGCAGTGCAGGGGAATCGGGCCTCATCTCGCGGCGAGGCGGAAGTCTCATGGTTTTTCTCGAGTTGCGGCCGGAACCTGGGGTATATTCTCGAGTTAAGACGGGGAGGGCCCTTCCATACACGTGTTTGTTCAGCGATCTCAGGACTCCTGCCTAGGTGCGTGGGACACCTCGGGATTCTCCTCGAGTCTTGGCATGGCAATTGGGACGCGTCTCCACGTGAGGCGGGAGATCCAGGGTCCCTTTCATCGTGCCACAGGGATCCTGGGACTCCTATCCATTTTCAAGAGGAGTCAGGCATCGTCTCCTTTGGAAGCATTGATCTCCGCGGACCTCTAGAGTTTTCAAAGGATGTGAGGCCTCCGGTCGCGTTGAGGCGGAGGACTAGGTCTTTCTCTGTGGTCTCCACAGGGGAATCAGACATCCCTTTGTCTTGGGAGATGCAAGACGAACCTGCATTCAATTCACTGCAGGGATATCCGGCCTTACTTCGAGTCAGAGCATCTCGGTGTCCATTGGACTTGAGGCCACAAACTCAGGGTCCCTCTCACATACATGTATCTGAGAGAAGCCTCCTCTTCAGGTGCTTGTGGAAAGTTGGTATTCCTCTTGATTCGAAGCCAGGGACTAAGCTCTCATCTCGAGTTGATTTGGGGTCCACGGAGCCCTTTCATGTTGCTCCAGTGACCTCAGGATCCCTCTATACTTGAGACAGTGATTTTGGGTTTTATCTGGAGTGCCATCAAGGAAATCAAGGCTCCTTTCACGTTTGATGTGGAACACGGAATTGCTCTGCATGCAGTGCAGGGGAATCGGGACTCAACTCGCGGCGAGGGGGAAATCTCATGGTTTTCCTCGAGTTGCGGCCGGAACCTGGGGTATATTCTCGAGTTACCACAGGGAGGGCCCTTCCAGACACGTGTTTGTTCAGCGACGTCAGGAATCCTGCCTAGGTGCGAGGGACACCTCGGGATTCTCCTCGAGTCTTGGCATGGCAATTGGGACGCGTCTCCACGTGAGGCGGGAGACCCAGGGTCCCTTTCCACGTGCCACAGGGATCCTGGGACTCCTATCCATTTTCAAGAGGAGTCAGGCATCGTCTCCTTTGGAAGCATTGATCTCCGCGCACCTCTCGAGTTTTCAAAGGATGTGAGGCCTCCGCTCGCGATGAGGCGGAGAATTAGGTCTTTCTCTGTGGTCTCCACAGGGGATTCAGACATCCCTTCATCTTGGGAGATGCAAGACGAGCCTGCATTCAATTCACTGCAGGGATATCCGGCCTTACTTCGAGTCAGAGCATCTCGGTGTCCATTCCACTTGAGGCCACAAACTCAGGGCCCCTCTCACATACCTGTAGCTGAGAGAAGCCTCCTCTTGAGGTGCTTGTGGAAAGTTGGTAGTCCTCTTGAGTCGAAGCCAGGGACTAAGCTCTTATCTCGAGTTGATTTGTGGTCCACGGAGCCCTTTTGTGTTGATCCAGTGACCTCAGGTTCCCTCTAGACTTGAGACAGTGTTCTTGGGTTTTCTCTGGAGTGCCATCAAGGAAATCAAGGCTCCTTTCACATTTGATGTCGAACACGGAATTGCTCCGCACGCAGGGCAGGGGAATCGGGCCTCATCTCGCGGCGAGGGGGAAGTCTCATGGTTTTTCTCGATTTGCGGCCGGAACCTGGAGTATATTCTCGAGTTACGACGGGGAGGGCCCTTCCAGACACGTGATAGGTGCGAGGGACAGCTTCGGATTCTCCTAAAGTCTTGGCATGGCAATTGGGACGCGTCTCCACGTGAGGCGGAAGACCCAGGGTCCCTTTCCACGTGCCACAGGGATCCTGGGACTCCTATCCATTTTCAAGAGGAGTCAGGCATCGTCTCCTTTGGAAGCATTGATCTCCGCAGACCTCTCGAGCTTTTAAAGGATGTGAGGCCTACGGTCGCGATGAGGCGGACGACTAGGACTTTCTCTGTGGACTCCACAGGGGATTCAGACATCCCTTCGTCTTGGGAGATGCAAGACGAGCCTGCATTCAATTCACTGCAGGGATATCCGGCCTTACTTCGAGTCAGAGCATCTCGGTGTCCATTGGACTTGAGGCCACAAACTCAGGGTCCCTCTCACATACATGTAGCTGAGAGAAGCCTCCTCTTCAGGTGCTTGTGGAAAGTTGGTATTCCTCTTGATTCGAAGCTAGGGACTAAGCTCTCATCTCGAGTTGATTTGGGGTCCACGGAGCCCTTCATGTTGCTCCAGTGACCTCAGGATCCCTCTAGACTTGAGACAGTGATTTTGGGTTTTATCTGGAGTGCCATCAAGGAAATCAAGGCTCCTTTCACGTTTGATGTGGAACACGGAATTGCTCTGCATGCAGTGCAGGGGAATCGGGCCTCAACTCGCGGCGAGGGGGAAATCTCATGGTTTTTCTCGAGTTGCGGCTGGAACCTGGTGTATATTCTCGAGTTACGACGGGGAGGGCCCTTCCAGACACGTGTTTGTTCAGCGACGTCAGGAATCCTGCCTAGGTGCGAGGGACACCTCGGGATTCTCCTCGAGTCTTGGCATGGCAATTGGGACGCGTCTCCACGTGAGGCGGGAGACCCAGGGTCCCTTTCCACGTGCCACAGGGATCCTGGGACTCCTATCCATTTTCAAGAGGAGTCAGGCATCGTCTCCTTTGGAAGCATTGATCTCCGCGGACGTCTCGAATTTTCAAAGGATGTGAGGCCTCCGGTCGCGATGAGGCGGAAAATTAGGTCTTTCTCTGTGGTCTCCAAAGGGGATTCAGACATCCCTTCATCTTGGGAGATGCAAGACGAGCCTGCATTCAATTCACTGTAGGGATATCCGGCCTTACTTCGAGTCAGAGCATCTCGGTGTCCATTCCACTTGAGGCCACAAACTCAGGGTCCCTCTGACATACCTGTAGCTGAGAGAAGCCTCCTCTTGAGGTGCTTGTGGAAAGTTGGTATTCCTCTTGAGTCGAAGCCAGGGACTAAGCTCTCATCTCGAGTTGATTAGGGGTCCACGGAGCCCTTTCATGTTGCTACAGTGACCTCAGTTTCCCTCTAGACTTGAGACAGTGATCTTGGGTTTTCTCTGGAGTGCCATCAAGGAAATAAAGGCTCCTTTCAAGTTTGTTGTGGAATACGGAATTGCTCGGGACGCAGGGCAGGGGAATCGGGCCTCATCTCGCGGCGAGGGGGAAGTCTCATGGTTTTTCTCGAGTTGCGGCCGGAACCTGGGGTATATTCTCGAGTTACGACGGGGAGGGCCCTTCCAGACACGTGTTTGTTCAGCGACGTCAGGACTCCTGCCTAGGTGCGAGGGACACCTCGGGATTCTCCTCGAGTCTTGGCATGGCAATTAGGACGCGTCTCCACATGAGGCGGGAGACCCAGGGTCCATTTCCACGTGCCACAGGGATCCTGGGACTCCTATCCATTTTCAAGAGGAGTCAGGCATTGTCTCCTTTGGAAGCATTGATCTCCGCGGACCTCTCGAGTTTTCAAAGGAGGTGAGGCCTCCGGTCGCGATGAGGCGGAGAACTAGGTCTTTATCTGTGGTTTCCACAGGGTCTTCAGACATCCCTTCGTCTTGGGAGATGCAAGACGAGCCTGCATTCAATTCAATGCAGGGATATCCGGCCTAACTTCGAGTCAGAGCATCTCGGTGTCCATTCCACTTGACGCCACAAACTCAGGGTCCCTCTCACATACCTGTAGATGAGAGAAGCCTCATCTTGAGGTGCTTGTGGAAACTTGGTATTCCTCTTGAGTCGAAGCCAGTGACTAAGCTCTCATCTCGAGTTGATTTGGGGTCCACGGAGCCCTTTCGTGTTGCTCCAGTGACCTCAGGATCCCTCTAGACTTGAGAAAGTGATCTTGGGTTTTCTCTGGAGTGCCATCAAGGAAATCAAGGCTCCTTTCACGTTTGATGTGGAACACGGAATTGCTCTGCACGCAGTGCAGGGGAATTGGGCCTCATCTCGCGTCGAGGGGGAAGTCTCATGGTTTTTCGCGAGTGGCGGCCGGAACCTGGGGTATATTCTCGAGTTACTTTGGGAGGGCCCTTCCAGACACGTGTTTGTTCAGCGACGTCAGGACTCCTGCCTAGGTGCGAGGGACACCTCGGGATTCTCCTCGAGTCTTGGCATGGCAATTGGGACGCGTCTCCACGTGAGGGGGGAGACCCAGGGTCCCTTTCCACGTGCCACAGGCATCCTGGGACTCCTATCCATTTTCAAGAGGAGTCAGGCATCGTCTCCTTTGGAAGCATTGATCTCCGCAGACCTCTCGAGCTTTTAAAGGATGTGAGGCCTACGGTCGCGATGAGGCGGACGACTAGGACTTTCTCTGTGGTCTCCACAGGGGATTCAGACATCCCTTCGTCTTGGGAGATGCAAGACGAGCCTGCATTCAATTCACTGCAGGGATATCCGGCCTTACTTCGAGTCAGAGCATCTCGGTGTCCATTGGATTTGAGGCCACAAACTCAGGGTCCCTCTCACATACATGTATCTGAGAGAAGCCTCCTCTTGAGGTGCTTGTGGAAAGTTGGTATTCCTCTTGAGTCGAAGCCAGGGACTAAGCTCTCATCTCGAGTTGATTAGGGGTCCACGGAGCCCTTTCATGTTGCTACAGTGACCTCAGGATCCCTCTAGACTTGAGACAGTGATCTTGGGTTTTCTCTGGAGTGCCATCAAGGAAATCAAGGCTCCTTTCACGTTTGATGTGGAAAACGGAATTGCTCTGCATGCAGTGCAGGGGAATCGGGCCTCATATTGCGTCGAGGGGGAAGTCTCATGGTTTTTCTCGAGTGGCGGCCGGAACCTGGGGTATATTCTCGAGTTACGACGGGGAGGGCCCTTCCAGACACGTGTTTGTCCAGCGACTTCAGGAATCCTGCCTAGGTGCGAGGGGCACCTCGGGATTCTCCTCGTGTCTTGGCATGCAATTGGGACACGTCTCCACGTGAGGCGGGAGACCCAGGGTCCCTTTCCACGTGCCACAGGGATCCTGGGACTCCTATCAATTTTCAAGAGGAGTCAGGCATCGTCTCCTTTGGAAGCATTGATCTCCACAGACCTCTCGAGTTTTTAAAGGATGTGAGGCCTACGGTCGCGATGAGGCGGAGGACTAGGTCTTTCTCTGTGGTCTCCACAGGGGATTCAGACATCCCTTCGTCTTGGGAGATGCCAAACGAGCCTACATTCAATTCACTGCAGGGATATCCGGCCTTACTTCGAGTCAGAGCATATCGGTGTCCATTGCACTTGAGACCACAAATTCAGGGTCCCTCTCACATACATGTAGCTGAGAGAAGCCTCCTCTTGAGGTGCTTGTGGAAAGTTGGTATTCCTCTTGAGTCGAAGCCAGGGACTAAGCTCTCATCTCGAGTTGATTTGGTGTCCACGGAGCCCTTTCGTGTTGCTCCAGTGACCTCAGGATCCCTCTAGACTTGAGACAGTGATCTTGGGTTTTCTCTGGAGTGCCATCAAGGAAATCAAGGCTCCTTTCACGTTTGATGTGGAACACGGAATTGCTCTGCACACAGTGCAGGGGAATCGGGCCTCATCTCGCGGCGAGGGGGAAGTCTCATGGTTTTTCTCGAGTTGCGGCCGGAACCTGTGGTATATTGTCGAGTTACGACGGGGAGGGCCCTTCCAGACACGTGTTTGTTCAGCGACGTCAGGACTCCTGCCTAGATGCGAGGGAAACCTCGGGATTCTCCTCGAGTCTTGGCATGGAAATTGGGACGCGTCTCCACGTGAGGCGGGAGACCCAGGGTCCCTTTCGACGTGCCACAGGGATCCTGGGACTCCTATCCATTTTCAAGAGGAGTCAGGCATCGTCTCCTTTGGAAGCATTGATCTCCGTAGACCTCTCGAGTTTTCAAAGGATGTGAGGCCTCCGGTCTCGATGAGGGGGAGGACTAGGTCTTTCTCTGTGGTCTACACAGGGGATTCAGACATCCCTTCGTCTTGGGAAATGCAAACGAGCCTGCATTCATTTCACTGCAGGGATATCCGGCATTACTTCGAGTCAGAGCATCTCGGTGTCCATTCCACTTGAGGCCACAAACTCAGGGTCCCTCTCACATACCTGTAGCTGAGAGAAGCCTCCTCTTGAGGTGCTTGTAGAAAGTTGGTATTCCTCTTGAGTCGAAGCCAGGGACTAAGCTCTCATCTCGAGTTGATTTGGGGTACACGGAGCCCTTTCGTGTTGCTCCAGTGACCTCAGGATCCCTCTAGACTTGAGACAGTGATCTTGGGTTTTCTCTGGAGTGCCATCAAGGAAATCAAGGCCCCTTTCACGTTTGATGTGGAACGCGGAATTGCTCTGCACGCAGTGCTGGTGAATCGGGCCTCATCTCGCAGCGAGGGGGAAGTCTCATGGTTTTCTCGAGTTGCGGCCAGAACGTGGGGTATATTCTCGAGTTAAGACGGGGAGGGCCCTTCAAGACACGTGTTTGTTCAGCGACGTCAGGACTCCTGCCTAGGTGAGAGGAACACCTCGGGATTCTCCTCCAGTCTTGGCATGGCAATTGGGACGCGTCTCCACATGAGGCGGGAGACCCAGGGTCCCTTTCCACGTGCCACAGGGATCCTGGGACTCCTATCCATTTTCAAGAGGAGTCAGGCATCGTCTCCTTTGGAAGCATTGATCTCCGCAGACCTCTCGAGTTTTCAAAGGATGTGAGGCCTCCGGTCGCGTTGAGGCGGAGGACTAGGTCTTTTCTGTGGTCTACACAGGGGATTCAGACATCCCTTCGTCTTGGGAGATGCAAGACGAGCCTGCATTCAATTCACTGCAGGGATATCCGGCCTTACTTCGAGTCAGAGCATCTCGGTGTCCATTCCACTTGAGGCCACAAACTCTGGGTCCCTCTGACATACCTGTAGCTGAGAGAAGCCTCCTCTTGAGGTGCTTGTGGAAAGTTGGTATTCCTCTTGAGTCGAAGCCAGGGACTAAGCTCTCATCTCGAGTTGATTTGGGGTTCACGGAGCCCTTTCGTGTTGCTCCAGTGACCTCAGGATCCCTCTAGACTTGAGACAGTGATCTTGGGTTTTCTCTGGAGTGCAATCAAGGAAATCAAGGCTCCTTTCACGTTTGATCTGGAACACGGAATTGCTCTGCACGCAGTGCAGGGGAATCGGGCCTCATCTCACGGCGAGGGGGAAGTCTCATGGTTTTTCTCGAGTTGCGGCCGGAACCTGGGGTATATTCTCGAGTTACGATGGGGAGGGCCCTTCCAGACACGTGTTTGTTCAGCAACGTAAGGACTCCAGCCTAGGTGCGAGGGACCCCTCGGGATTCTCCTCGAGTCTTGGCATGGCAATTGGGACGCGTCTCCACGTGAGGCGGGAGACCCAGGGTCCCTTTCCACGTGCCACAGGGATCCTGGGACTCCTATCCATTTTCAAGAGGAGTCAGGCATCGTCTCCTTTGGAAGCATTGATCTCCGCGGACCTCTTGAGTTTTCAAAGGATGTGAGGCCTCCCCTCGCGAAGAGGCAGAGAATTAGGTCTTTCTCTCTAGTCTACACAGGGGATTCAGACATCCCTTCATCTTGGGAGATGCAAGACGAGCCTGCATTCAATTCAATGCAGGGATATCCGGCCTAACTTCGAGTCAGAGCATCTCGGTGTCCATTCCACTTCAGGCCACAAACTCAGGGTCCCTCTCACATACATGTAGCTGTGAGAAGCCTCCTCTTGAAGTGCTTGTGGAAAGTTGGTATTCCTCTTGAGTCGAAGCCAGGGACTAAGCTCTCATCACGAGTTGATTTGGGGTCCACGGAGCCCTTTTGTGTTGCTCCAGTGACCTCAGGATCCCTCTAGACTTGAGACAGTGATCTTGGGTTTTCTCTGGAGTGCCATCAAGGAAATCAAGGCTCCGTTTACTTTTGATGTGGAACACGGAATTGCTCTGCACGCAGTGCAGGGGAATCGGGCCTCATCTCGCGGCGACGGGGAAGTCTCATGGTTTTTGTCGAGTTGCGGCCAGAACCTGGGGTATATTCTCGAGTTACGACGGGGAGGGCCCTTCCAAACACGTGTTTGTTCAGCGACGTCAGGAGTCCTGCCTAGGTGCGAGGGACACCTCGGGATTCTCCTCAAGTCTTGGCATGGCAATGGGGACGCGTCTCCACGTGAGGCGGGAGACCCAGGGTCCCTTTCCACGTGCCACAGGGATCCTGGGACTCCTATCCATTTTCAAGAGGAGTCAGGCATCCTCTCCTTTGGAAGCATTGATCTCGCATACCTCTCGAATTTTCAAAGGTTGTGAGGCCTCCGGTTGCGTTGAGGCGGAGGACTAGGACTTTCTCTGATGTCTCCACAGCGGATTCAGACATCCCTTCGTCTTGTGAGATGCAAGACGAGCCTGCATTCAATTCACTGCAGGGATATCCGGCCTTACTTCAAGTCAGAACATCTCGGTGTCCATTCCACTTGAGGCCACAAACTCAGGGTCCCTCTCACATACCTGTAGCTGAGAGAAGCCTCCTCTTGAGGTGCTTGTGGAATGTTGTATTCCTCTTGAGTCGAAGCCAGGGAATAAGCTCTCATCTCGAGTTGATTTGGGGTCCACGGAGACCTTTCGTGTTGCTCCAGTGACGTCAGGATCCCTCTAGACTTGAGACAGTGATCTTGGGTTTTCTCTGGAGTGCCATCAAGGAAATCAAGGCTCCTTTCACGTTTGATGTGGAACACGGAATTGCTCTGCACGCAATGCAGGGGAATCGGGTCTCATCTCGCGGCGAGGGGGAAGTCTCATGGTTTTTCTCGAGTTGCGGCCGGAACCTGGGGTATATTCTCGAGTTACGACGGGGAGGGCCCTTCCAGACACGTGTTTGTTCAGCGACGACAGGACTCCTGCCTAGGTGCGAGGGACACCTCGGTATTCTCCTCGAGTCTTGGCATGGCAATTGGGACGCGTCTCCACGTGAAGCGGGAGACCCAGGGTCCCCTTCCACGTGGACAGGGATCCTGGGACTCCTATCCGTTTGCAAGAGGCGTCAGGCATCGTCTCCTTTGGAAGCATTGAAATCAGCGGACCTCTCGAGTTTTCAAAGGATGTGAGGCCACCGGTCCCGATGAGGCGGAGAACTAGGTCTTTCTCTGTGGTCTCCACAGGGGATTCAGACATCCCTTCGTTTTGGGAGATGCAAGAGGAGCCTGCATTCAATTCACTGCAGTGATATCCGGCCTTACTTCGAGTCAGAGCATCTCGGTGTCCATTCCAGTTGAGGCCACAAAATCAAGGTCCCTCTCACATACCTGTAGCTGAGAGAAGCCTCCTCTTGAGGTGCTTGTGGAAAGTTGGTATTCCCCTTGACTCGAAGCCAGGGACTAAGCTCTCATCTCGAGTTGATTTGGGGTCCACGGAGCCCTTTCGTGTTGCTCCAGTGACCTCAGGATCCCTCTAGACGTGAGACAGTGATCTTGGGTTTTCTCTGGAGTGCCATCAAGGATATCAAGGCTCCTTTCAGTTTTGATGTGGAACACGGAATTGCTCTGCACGCAGGGCAGGGGAATCGGGCCTCATCTCGCGGCGAGGGGGAAGTCTCATGGTTTTTCTCAAGTTGCGGCCGGAACCCGTGGTAGATTCTCGAGTTACGACGGGGAGGGCACTTCCAGACACGTGTTTGTTCAGCAAGGTCAGGACTCCTGCCTATGTGCGAGGAACACCTCGGGATTCTCCTCGAGTCTTGGTATGGCAATTGGGACGTGTCTCCACGTGAGGCGGGAGACACAGGGTCCCTTTCCACGTGCCACAGGGATCCTGGGACTCCTAATCATTTTCACGAGGAGTCAGACATCGTCTCCTTTGGAAGCATTGATCTCCGCGGACCTCTCGAGTTTTCAAAGGATGTGAGGCCTCCGGTCGCGATGAGGCGGAGAACTCGGTCTTTCTCTGTCATCTCCACAGGGGATTCAGACATCCCTTCGTCTTGGGAGATGCAAGACGAGCCTGCATTCAATTCACTGCAGGGATATCCGGCCTTACTTCGAGTCAGAGCATCTCGGTGTCCATTCCACTTGAGGCCACAAAATCAGGGTCCCTCTCACATACCTGTAGCTGAGAGAAGCCTCCTCTTGAGGTGCTTGTGGAAAGTTGGTATTCCTCTTGATTCGAAGCCAGGGACTAAACTCTCATCTCGAGTTGATTTGGGGTCCACGGAGCCCTTTCCTGTTGCTCCTGTGACCTCAGGATCCCTCTAGACTTGAGACAGTGATCTTGGGTTTTCTCTGGAGTGCCATCAAGGAAATTAAGGCTCCTTTCAGGTTTGATGTGGAACACGGAATTGCTCTGCACGCAGTGCAGGGGAATCGGGCCTCATCTCGCGGCGAGGGGGAAGTCTCATGGTTTTTCTCGAGTTGCGGCCGGAACCTGGGGTATATTCTCGAGTTACGACGGGGAGGGCCCTTCCAGACACGTGTTTGTTCAGCGACGTCAGGACACCTGCCTAGCTGCCAGGGACACATCGGGATTATCCTCGAGTCTTGGCATGGCAATTGGGATGCGTCTCCACGTGAAGCGGGAGACCCAGGGTCCCCTTCCACGTGGACAGGGATCCTGGGACTCCTATCCATTTTCAAGAGGAGTCAGGCAATGTCTCCTTTGGAAGCATTGATCTCTGCGGACCTCTCGAGTTTTCAAAGGATGTGAGGCCTCCGGTCGCGATGAGGCAGAGAACTAGGTCTTTCTCTGTGGTCTCCAAAGGGGATTCAGACATCCCTTTGTCTTGGGAGATTCAAGACGAGCTTGCATTCAATTCACTGCAGGGATATCCGGCCTTCCTTCGAGTCAGAGCATCTCGGTGTCCATTCCACTTGAGGCCACAAATTCAGGGTACCTCTCACATACAAGTAGCTGAGAGAAGCCTCCTCTTGAGGTGCTTGTGGAAAGTTGGTATTCCTCTTGAGTCGAAGCCAGGGACTAAGCTCTCATCTCGAGTTGATTTGGGGTCCACGGAGCCGTTTCCTGTTGCTCCAGTGACCTCAGGATCCCTCTAGACTTGAGACAGTGATCTAGGGTTTTCTCTGGAGTGCCATCAAGGAAATCAAGTCTCCTTTCACGTTTGATGTGGAACACGGAATTGCTCTGCACGCAGAGCAGAGGAATCGGGCCTCATCTCACGGCGAGGGGGAAGTCTCATGGTTTTTCTCGAGTTGCGGCCGGAACCTGGGGTATATTCTCGAGTTACGACGGGGAGGGCCCTTCCAGACACGTGTTTGTTCAGCGACGTCAGGACTCCTGCCTAGGTGCGAGGACACCTCGGGATTCTCCTCGAGTCTTGGCATGGCAATGGGGACGCGTCTCCACGTGAGGCGGGAGCCCCAGTGTCCCTTTCCACGTGCCACAGGGATCCTGGGACTCCTATCCATTTTCAAGAGGAGTCAGGCATCGTCTCGTTTGGAAGCATTGATCTCCACGGAAATCTCGAGTTTTCAAAGGATGTGAAGCCTCCGGTCGCGATGAGGCGGAGAATTAGGTCTTTCTCTGTGGTCTCCACACGGGATTCAGAAATCCCTTCGTCTTGGGAGATGCAAGACGAGCCTGCATTCAATTCACTGCAGGGATATCCGGCCTTACTTCGAGTCAGAGCATCTCGGTGTCCATTCCACTTGAGGCCACAAACTCAGGGGCCCTCTCACATACCTGTAGCTGAGAGAAGCCTCCTCTTGAGGTGCTTGTGGAAAGTTGGTATTCCTCTTGAGTCGAAGCCAGGGACTAAGCTCTCATCTCGAGTTAATTTGGGGTCCACGGAGCCCTTTCGTGCTGCTCCAGTGACCTCAGGATCCCTCTAGACTTGAGACAGTGATCTTGGGTTTTCTCTTCAGTGCCATCAAGGAAATCAAGGCTCCTTTCACGTTTGATGTGAAACACGGAATTGCTCTGCACGCAGTGCAGGGGAATCGGGCCTCATGTCGGGGCGAGGGGGAAGTCTCATGGTTTTTCTCGAGTTGCGGCCGGAACCTGGGGTATATTCTCGAGTTACGACGGGGAGGGCCCTTCCAGACACGTGTTTGTTCAGCGACGTCAGGACTCCTGCCTAGGTGCGAGGGACACCACGGGATTCTCCTCGAGTCTTGGCATGGCAATTGGGACGCGTCTCCACGTGAGGCGGGAGACCCAGGGTCCCTTTCCACGTTCCACAGGGATCCTGGGTCTCCAATCCATTTTCAAGAGGAGTCAGGCATCGTCTCCTTTGGAAGCATTGATCTCCGCGGACCTCTCGAGTTTTCAAAGGATGTGAGGCCTCCGGTCGCGAGGAGGCGGAGAATTAGGTCTTTCTCTGTGGTCTCCACAGGGGATTCAGACAACCCTTCGTCTGGGGAGATGCAAGACGAGCCTGCATTCAATTCACTGCAGGGATATCTGGCCTTACTTCGAGTCAGAGCATCTCGGTGTCCATTCCGCTTGAGGCCACAAACTCAGGGTCCCTCTCACATACCTGTAGCTGAGAGAAGCCTCCTCATGAGGTGCTTGTGGAAAGTTGGTATTCCTCTTGAGTCGAAGCCAGGGACTAAGCTCTCATCTCGAGTTAATTTGGGGTCCACGGAGCCCTTTCCTTTTGCTCCAGTGACCTCAGGATCCCTCTAGACTTGAGACAGTGATCTTGGGTTTTCTCTGGAGTGCCATCAAGGAAATCAAGGCTCCTTTCATGTTTGATGTGGAACACGGAATTGCTCTGCATGCAGTGCAGGGGAATAAGGCCTTATCTCGCGGCGAACGGGAAGTCTCATGGTTTTTCTCGAGTTGCGGACGGACCCGGGGTATATTCTCGAGTTACGACGGGGAGGGCCCTTCCAGACACGTGTTTGTTCAGCAACGTCAGGACTCCTGCCTAGGTGCGAGGGACACCTCGGGATTCTCCTCGAGTCTTGGCATGGCAATTGGGACGAGTCTCCACGTGAAGCGGGAGACCCAGGGTCCCCGAACATGTGGACAGGGATCCTGGGACTGCTAACCATTTTCA
Source organism: Dama dama (assembly GCF_033118175.1). NCBI lineage: Eukaryota > Metazoa > Chordata > Mammalia > Artiodactyla > Cervidae > Dama > Dama dama. The sequence continues at coordinate 938,127 of NW_026870905.1, read as the reverse complement.
AGAGGAGTCAGGCATCGTCTCCTTTGGAAGCATTGATCTCCGCGGACCTCTCGAGTTTTCAAGGGATGTGAGGCCTCCAGTCGCGATGAGGCGGAAAACTAGGTCTTTCTCTGTGGTCTCCACAGGGGATTCAGACATCCCTTCGTCTTGGGAGATGCAAGACGAGCTTGCATTGAATTCACTGCAGGGATATCCGGCCTTACTTCGAGTCAGAGGATCTCGGTGACCATTCCACTTGAGGCCACAATCTCAGGGTACCTCTCACATACCTGTAGCTGAGAGAAGCCTCCTCTTGAGGTGCTTGTGGAAAGTTGGTATGCCTCTTGAGTCGAAGCCAGGGACGAAGCTCTCATCTCGAGCTGATTTGGGGTCCACGGAACCCTTTCGTGTTGCTCCAGTGACCTCAGGATCCCTCTAGACTTGAGACAGTGATCTTGGGTTTTCTCTGGAGTGCCATCAAGGAAATGAAGGCTCCTTTCACGTTTGATGTGGAACACGGAATTGCTCTGCACGCAGTGCACGGGAATCGGGCCTCATCTCGCGGCGAGGGGGAAGTCTCATGGTTTTTCTCGAGTTGCGGCCGGAACCTGGGGTATATTCTCGAGTTACGACGGCGAGGGCCATTCCAGACACGTGTTTGTTCAGCGAGGTCAGGACTCCTGCCTAGGTGCGAGGGATACCTCGGGATTCTCCTCGAGTCTTGGCATGGCAATTGGGACATGTCTCCACGTGAGGCGGGAGACCCAGAGTCCCTTTCCAAGTGCCACAAGGATCCTGGGACTCCTATTCATTTTCAAGAGGAGTCAGGCATCGTCTCCTTTGGAAGCATTCATCTCCGCAGAACCCTCGAGTTTTCAAAGGATGTGAGGCCTCCGGTCGCGATGAAGCGGAGGACTAGGTGTTTCTCTGCGGTCTCCACAAGGGATTCAGACTTCCCTTCGTCTTAAGAGATGCAAGACGAGCCTGCATTCAATTCACTGCAGGGATATCTGGCTGTACTTCGAGTCAGAGCATCTCGGTGTCCATTCCACTTGAGGCCACAAACTCAGGGTCCCTCTCACATACCTGTACCTGAGAGAAGCCTCCTCTTGAGGTGCTTGTGGAAAGTTGGTATTCCTCTTGAGTCGAAGCCAGGGACTAAGCTCTCATCTCGAGTTGATTTGGGGTCCATGGAGCCCTTTCCTGTTGTTCCAGTGACCTCAGGATCCCTCTAGACTTGAGACAGTGATCTTGGGTTTTCTCTGGAGTGCCATCAAGGAAATCAAGGCTCCTTTCATGTTTGATGTGGAACACGGAATTGCTCTGCACGCTGTGCAGGGGAATCGGGCCTCATCTCGCGGCGAGGGGGAAGTCTGATGGTTTTTCTCGAGTTGCGGCCGAAACCCAGGGTACATTCTCAAGTTACTACGGGGAGGGCCCTTCCAGACATGTGTTTGTTCAGCGACGTCAGGACTCCTGCCTAGGTGCGAGGGACACCTCGGTATACTCCTCGAGTCTTGGCATGGCAATTGCGACGGGTCTCCACGTGAGGCGGGAGACCCAGTGTCCCTTTCCACGTGCCACAGGGATCCTGGGACTCCTATCCATTTTCAAGAGGAGTCAGGCATCGTCTCCTTTGGAAGCATTGATCTCCGCGGACCTCTCGAGTTTTCAAAGGATGTGAGGCCTCCGGTCGCGATGAGCCGGAGAACTAGGTCTTTCTCTGTGGACTCCACAGGGGATTCAGACATCCCTTCGTCTTGTGAGATGCAAGACGAGCCTGCATTCAATTCACTGCAGGGATATCCGGCCTTACTTCGAGTCAGAGCATCTCGGTGTCCATTCCACTTGAGGCCACAAAGTCCGGGTCCCTCTCACATACCTGTAGCTGAGAGAAGCTTCCTCTTGAGGTGCTTGTGGAAAGTTGGTATTCCTCTTGACTCGAAGCCAGGGACTAAGCTCTCATCTCGAGTTGATTTGGGGTGCACGGAGCCCTTTAGTGTTGCTCCAGTGACCTCAGGATCCCTCTAGACTTAAGACAGTGATCTTGGGTTTTCTCTGGAGTGCCATCAAGGAAATCAAGTCTCCTTTCACGTTTGATGTGGAACACGGAATTGCTCTGCACGCAGAGCAGTGGAATCGGGCCTCATCTCACGGCGAGGGGGAAGTCTCATGGTTTTTCTCGAGTTGCGGCCGGAACCTGGGGTATATTCTCGAGTTACGACGGGGAGGGCCCTTCCAGACACGTGTTTGTTCTGCGACGTCAGGACTCCTGCCTAGATGCGAGGACACCTCGGGATTCTCCTCGAGTCTTGGCATGGCAATGGGGACGCGTCTCCACGTGAGGCGGGAGCCCCAGTGTCCCTTTCCACGTGCCACAGGGATCCTGGGACTCCTATCCATTTTAAAGAGGAGTCAGGCATCGTCTCCTTTGGAAGCATTGATCTCCGCAGACCTTTTGATTTTTCAAAGGATGTGATGTCTCCGGTCGCGATGAGGCGGAGGACTAGGTCTTTCTCTGTCGTCTCCACAGGGGATTCAGACATCCCTTCGTCTTGGGAGATGCAAGACGAGCCTGCATTCAATTCACTGCAGTGATATCCGGCCTTTATTCGAGTCAGAGCAACTCGCTGTCCATTCGACTTGAGGCCACAAACTCAGGGTCCCTCTCACATACCTGTAGCTGAGAGAAGCCTCTCTTGAGGTGCTTGTGGAAAGTTGGTATTCCTCTTGAGTCGAAGCCAGGGACTAAGCTCTCATCTCGAATAGATTTGGGGTCCACGGAGCCCTTTCGTGTTGCTCTAGTGACCTCAGGATCCCTCTAGACTTGAGACAGTGATCTTGGGTTTTCTCTGGAGTCCCATCAAGGAAATCAAGGCTCCTTTCACGTTTGATGTGGTACACGGAATTGCTCTGCACGCAGTGCAGGGGAATCGGGTCTCATCTCGCGGCGAGGGGGAAGTCTCATGGTTTTTCTCGAGTTGCGGCCGGAACCTGGGGTATATTCTCGAGTTACGACGGGGAGGGCCCTTCCAGACACGGGTTTGTTCAGCGACCTCAGGACTCCTGCCTAGGTGTGAGGGACACCTCGGGATTCTCCTCGAGTCTTGGCATGGCAATTGGGACGCGTCTCCACGTGAGGCGGGAAACCCAGGGGCCCTTTCCACGTGCCACAGGGATCCTGGAACTCCTATCCATTTTCAAGAGGAGTCAGGCATCGTCTCCTTTGGAAGCATTGACCTCCGCAGACCTATCCAGTTTTCAAAGGATGTGATGCCTCCGGTCGAGATGAGGCAGAGGACTAGGTCTTTCTCTGTGGTCTCCACAGCGGATTCAGACATCCCTTCGTCTTCGGAGATGCAAGACGAGCCTGCATTCAATTCACTGCAGGGATATCCGGCCTAACTTCGAGTCAGAGCATCTCGGTGTCCATTCCACTTGAGGCCACAAACTCAGGGTTCCTCTCACTTACCTGTAGCTGAGAGAAGACTCCTCTTGAGGTGCTTGTGGAAAGTTGGTATTCCTCTTGAGTCGAAGCCAGGGACTAAGCTCTCATCTCGAGTTGATTTGGGGTCCACGGAGCCCTTTCGTGTTGCTCCAGTGACCTCAGGATCCCTCTAGACTTGAGACAGGGATCTTGGGTTTTCTCTGGAGTGCCATCAAGGAAATCAAGGCTCCTTTCATGTTTGATGGGGAACACGGAATTGCTCTGCATGCAGTGCAGGGGAATCGGGGCTTATCTCGCGACGAGGGGGAAGTCTCATAGTTTTTCTCGAGTTGCGGCCGGAACCTGGGGTATATTCTCGAGTTACGACTGGGAGGGCCCCTCCAGACATGTGTTTGTTGAGCGACGTCAGGACTCCTGCCTAGGTGCGAGGGACACCTCGGGATTCTCCTCGAGTCTTGGCATGGCAATTGGGACGCGTCTCCACGTGAGGCGGGAGACCCAGGGTCCCTTTCCACGTGCCACAGGGATCCTGGGACTCCTATCCATTTTCAAGAGGAGTCAGGCATCGTTTCTTTTGGAAGCATTGATCTCCGCAGACCTCTCGAGTTTTCAAAGGATGTGAGGCCTCCGGTCGCGTTGAGGCGGAGGACTAGGTCTTTCTCTGTGGTCTCCACAGGGGATTCAGACAACCCTTCGTCTTGGGAGATGCAAGAAGAGCCTGCATTCAATTCAATGCAGGGATATCCGGCCTTACTTCAAGTCAGAGCATCTCGGTGTCCATTCCACATGAGGCCACAAACTCAGGGTCCCTCTCACATACCTGTAGCTCAGAGAAGCCTTCTCGTGAGGTGCTTGTGAAAAGTGCGTATTCCTCTTGAGTCGAAGCCAGGGACTAAGCTCTCATCTCAAGTTTATTTGGGGTCCACGGAGCACTTTCGTGTTGCTCCAGTGACCTCAGGATCCCTCTAGACTTGAGACAGTGATCTTGGGTTTTCTCTGGAGTGCCATCAAGGAAATGAAGGCTCCTTTCACGTTTGATGTGGAACACGGAATTGCTCTGCACGCAGTGCACGGGAATCGGGCCTCATCTCGCGGCGAGGGGGAAGTCTCATGGTTTTTCTCGAGTTGCGGCCGGAACCTGGGGTATATTCTCGAGTTACGACGGCGAGGGCCATTCCAGACACGTGTTTGTTCAGCGACGTCAGGACTCCTGCCTAGGTGCGAGGGACACCTCGGGATTCTCCTCGAGTCTTGGCATGGCAATGGGGACGCGTCTCCACGTGAGGCGGGAGACCCAGGGTCCCTTTCCACGTGCCACAGGGATCCTGGGACTCCTATCCATTTTCAAGAGGAGTCAGTCATCGTCTCCTTTGGAAGCATTGATCTCCGCGGACCTCTCGAGTTTTCAAGGGATGTGAGGCCTCCAGTCGCGATGAGGCGGAAAACTAGGTCGTTCTCTGTGGTCTCCACAGGGGATTCAGACATCCCTTCGTCTTGGGAGATGCAAGACGAGCTTGCATTGAATTCACTGCAGGGATATCCGGCCTTACTTCGAGTCAGAGCATCTCGGTGTCCATTCCACTTGAGGCCACAATCTCAGGGCACCTCTCACATACCTGTAGCTGAGAGAAGCCTCCTCTTGAGGTGCTTGTGGAAAGTTGGTATTCCTCTTGAGTCGAAGCCAGGGACTAAGCTCTCATCTCCAGTTGATTTGGGGTCCACGGAACCCTTTCGTGTTGCTCCAGTGACCTCAGGATCCCTCTAGACTTGAGACAGTGATCTTGGGTTTTCTCTGGAGTGCCATCAAGGAAATGAAGGCTCCTTTCACGTTTGATGTGGAACACGGAATTGCTCTGCACGCAGTGCACGGGAATCGGGCCTCATCTCGCGGCGAGGGGGAAGTCTCATGGTTTTTCTCGAGTTGCGGCCGGAACCTGGGGTATATTCTCGAGTTACGACGGCGAGGGCCATTCCAGACACGTGTTTGTTCAGCGAGGTCAGGACTCCTGCCTAGGTGCGAGGGACACCTCGGGATTCTCCTCGAGTCTTGGCATGGCAATTGGGACGTGTCTCCACGTGAGGCGGGAGACCCAGGGTCCCTTTCCAAGTGCCACAGGGATCCTGGGACTCCTATTCATTTTCAAGAGGAGTCAGGCATCGTCTCCTTTGGAAGCATTCATCTCCGCAGAACTCTCGAGTTTTCAAAGGATGTGAGGCCTCCGGTCGCGATGAAGCGGAGGACTAGGTCTTTCTCTGTGGTCTCCACAAGGGATTCAGACTTCCCTTCGTCTTAAGAGATTCAAGATGAGCCTGCATTCAATTCACTTCAGGGATATCTGGCTGTACTTCGAGTCAGAGCATCTCGGTGTCCATTCCACTTGAGGCCACAAACTCAGGGTCCCTCTCACATACCTGTACCTGAGAGAAGCCTCCTCTTGAGGTGCTTGTGGAAAGTTGGTATTCCTCTTGAGTCGAAGCCAGGGACTAAGCTCTCATCTCGAGTTGATTTGGGGTCCATGGAGCCCTTTCCTGTTGCTCCAGTGACCTCAGGATCCCTCTAGACTTGAGACAGTGATCTTGGGTTTTCTCTGGAGTGCCATCAAGGAAATCAAGGCTCCTTTCATGTTTGATGTGGAACACGGAATTGCTCTGCACGCTGTGCAGGGGAATCGGGCCTCATCTCGCGGCGAGGGGGAAGTCTGATGGTTTTTCTCGAGTTGCGGCCGAAACCCAGGGTACATTCTCAAGTTACTACGGGGAGGGCCCTTCCAGACACGTGTTTGTTCAGCGACGTCAGGACTCCTGCCTAGGTGCGAGGGACACCTCGGTATACTCCTCGAGTCTTGGCATGGCAATTGCGACGGGTCTCCACGTGAGGCGGGAGACCCAGTGTCCCTTTCCACGTGCCACAGGGATCCTGGGACTCCTATCCATTTTCAAGAGGAGTCAGGCATCGTCTCCTTTGGAAGCATTGATCTCCATGGACCTCTCGAGTTTTCAAAGGATGTGAGGCCTCCGGTCGCGATGAGCCGGAGAACTAGGTCTTTCTCTGTGGTCTCCACAGGGGATTCAGACATCCCTTCGTCTTGGGAGATGCAAGACGAGCCTGCATTCAATTCACTGCAGGGATATCCGGCCTTAATTCGAGTCAGAGCAACTCGCTGTCCATTCGAATTGAGGCCACAAACTCAGGGTCCTTCTCACATACCTGTAGCTGAGAGAAGCCTCTCTTGAGGTGCTTGTGGAAAGTTGGTATTCCTCTTGAGTCGAAGCCAGGGACTAAGCTCTCATCTCGAGTAGATTTGGGGTCCACGGAGCCCATCGTGTTGTTCTAGTGACCTCAGGATCCCTCTAGACTTGAGACAGTGATCTTGGGTTTTCTCTGGAGTCCCATCAAGGAAATCAAGGCTCCTTTCACGTTTGATGTGGAACACGGAATTGCTCTGCACGCAGTGCAGGGGAATCGGGTCTCATCTCGCGGCGAGGGGGAAGTCTCATGGTTTTTCTCGAGTTGCGGCCGGAACCTGGGGTATAATCTCGACTTACGACGGGAGGGCCCTTCCAGACACGGGTTTGTTCAGCGACCTCAGGACTCCTGCCTAGGTGTGAGGGATACCTTGGGATTCTCCTCGAGTCTTGGCATGGCAATTGGGACGCGTATCCACGTGAGGCGGGAGACCCAGGGGCCCTTTCCACGTGCCACAGGGATCCTGGAACTCCTATCCATTTTCAAGAGGAGTCAGGCATCGTCTCCTTTGGAAGCATTGACCTCCGCAGACCTATCCAGTTTTCAAAGGATGTGATGCCTCCGGTCGAGATGAGGCCGAGGACTAGGTCTTTCTCTGTGGTCTCCACAGCGGATTCAGACATCCCTTCGTCTTCGGAGATGCAAGACGAGCCTGCATTCAATTCACTGCAGGGATATCCGGCCTAACTTCGAGTCAGAGCATCTCGGTGTCCATTCCACTTGAGGCCACAAACTCAGGGTTCCTCTCACTTACCTGTAGCTGAGAGAAGACTCCTCTTGAGGTGCTTGTGGAAAGTTGGTATTCCTCTTGAGTCGAAGCCAGGGACTAAGCTCTCATCTCGAGTTGATTTGGGGTCCACGGAGCCCTTTCGTGTTGCTCCCGTGACCTCAGGATCCCTCTAGACTTGAGACAGGGATCTTGGGTTTTCTCTGGAGTGCCATCAAGGAAATCAAGGCTCCTTTCATGTTTGATGTGGAACACGGAATTGCTCTGCATGCAGTGCAGGGGAATCGGGGCTTATCTCGCGACGAGGGGGAAGTCTCATAGTTTTTCTCGAGTTGCGGCCGGAACCTGTGGTATATTGTCGAGTTACGATGGGGAGGGCCCTTCCAGACACAGGTTTGTTCAGCGACGTCAGGACTCCTGCCTAGGTGCGAGGGACACCTCGGTATTCTCATCGAGTCTTGGCATGGCAATTGGGACGCGTCTCCACGTGATGCGGGAGACCCAGGGTCCCTTTCGACGTGCCACAGGGATCCTGGGACTCCTATCCATTTTCAAGAGGAGTCAGGCATCGTCTCCTTTGGAAGCATTGATCTCCGCAGACCTCTCGAGTTTTCAAAGGATGTGAGGCCTCCGGTCGCGTTGAGGCGGAGGACTAGGTCTTTCTCTCTGGTCTGCACAGGGGATTCAGACATCCCTTCGTCTTGGGAGATGCAAGACGAGCCTGCATTCAATTCACTGCAGGGATATCCGGCCTTACTTCGAGTCAGAGCATCTCGGTGTCCATTCCACTTGAGGCCACAATCTCAGGGTCCCTCTCACATACCTGTAGCTGAGAGAATCCTCCTCTTGAGGTGCTTGTGGAATGTTGGTATTCCTCTTGAGTCGAAGCCAGGGACTAAGCTCTCATCTCGAGTTGATTTGGGGTCCACGGAGCCCTTTCGTGTTGCTCCAGTGACCTCAGGATCCCTCTAGACTTGAGACAGTGATCTTGGGTTTTCTCTGGAGTGCCATCACGGAAATCAAGGCTCCTTTCACGTTTGATGTGGAACACGGAATTGCTCTGCACGCAGTGCAGGGGAATCGGGCCACATCTCGCGGCGAGGGGGAAGTCTCATGGTTTTTCTCGAGTTGCGGGCGGAACCTGGGGTATATTCTCGAGTTACGACGGGGAGGGCCCTTCCAGACACGTGTTTGTTCAGCGACGTAAGGACTCCAGCCTAGGTGCGAGGGACAACTCGGAATTCTCCTCGAGTCTTCGCATGGCAATTGGGACGCGTCTCCACGTGAGACGGGAGACCCAGGGTCCCTTTCGACGTGCCACAGGGATCCTGGGACTCCTATCCATTTTCAAGAGGAGTCAGGCATCGTCTCCTTTGGACGCATTGATCTCCGCGGACCTCTCAAGTTTTCAAAGGATGTGAGGCCTCCGGTCGCGATGAGGCGGAGAACTAGGTCTTTCTCTGTGGTCTCCACAGGGGATTCAGACATTCCTTCGTCTTGGGAGATGCAAGACGAGCCTGCACTCAATTCACTGCAGGGATATCAGGCCTTACTTCGAGTCAGAGCATCTCGGTGTCCATTCCACTTGAGGCCACAAACTCAGGGTCCCTCTCACATACCTGTAGCTGAGAGAAGCCTCCTCTTGAGGTGCTTGTGGAAACTTGGTATTCCTCTTAAGTCGAAGCCAGGGACTAAGCTCTCATCTCGAGTTGATTTGGGGTCCACGCAGCACTTTCATGTTGCTACAGTGACCTCAGGATCCCTCTAGACTTGAGACAGTGATCTTGGGTTTTCTCTGGAGTGCCATTTAGGAAATCAAGGCTCCTTTCACGTTTGATGTGGAACACGGAATTGCCCTGCACGCAGTGCAGGGGAATCGGGCCTCACCTCGCGGCGAGGGGGAAGTCTCATGGTTTTTCTCGAGTTGTGGCCGGAACCTGGGGTACATTCTCAAGTTACTACGGGGAGGGCCCTTCCAGACATGTGTTTGTTCAGCGACGTCAGGACTCCTGCCTAGGTGTGAGGGACACCTCGGTATACTCCTCGAGTCTTGGCATGGCAATTGCGACGGGTCTCCACGTAAGGCGGGTGACCCAGTGTCCCTTTCCACGTGCCACAGGGATCCTGGGACTCCTATCCATTTTCAAGAGGAGTCAGGCATCGTCTCCTTTGGAAGCATTCATCTCCGCGGACCTCTCGAGTTTTCAAAGGATCTGAGGCCTCCGGTCGCGATGAGGCGGAGGACTAGGTCTTTGTCTGTGGTCTCCACAGGGGATTCAGACATCCCTTCGTCTTGGGAGATGCAAGACGAGCCTGCATTCAATTCACTGCAGGGATATCCGGCCTTACTTCGAGTCAGAGGACTTCGAGTCCATTCCACTTGAGGCCACAAACTCTGGGTCCCTCTCACATACTGTAGCTGAGAGAAGCCTCCTCTTGAGGTGCTTGTGGAAAGTTGGTATTCCTCTTGAGTCGAAGCCAGGGACTAAGCTCTCATCTCGAGTTGATTTGGGATCCACGGATCCCTTTCGTGTTGCTCCAGTGACCTCAGGATCCCTCTAGACTTGAGACAGTGAACTTGGGTTTTCTCTGGAGTGCCATCAAGGAAATCAAGGCTCCTTTCACGTTTGATGTGGAACACGGAATTGCTCTGCAAGCAGTGCTAGGGTATCGGGCCTCATCTCACGGCGAGGGGGAAATCTCATGGTTTTCCTCGAGTTACGGCCGTAACCTGGGGTATATTCCCGAGTTACGACGGGGAGGGCCCCTCCAGACACGTGTTTGTTCAGCGACGTCAGGACTCCTGCCTAGGTGCGAGGGACACCTCGGGATTCTCCTCAGGTCTTGGCATGGCAATTGGGACGCCTCCTCATGTGAGGCGGGAGACCAGAGTCCCTTTCCACGTGCCACAGGGATCCTGGGACTCCTATCCATTTTCAAGAGGAGTCAGGCATCGTCTCCTTTGGAAGCATTGAGTTCCGCAGCCTGTCGAATTTTCAAAGGATGTGAGGCTTCGTGTCGCGACGAGGCGGAGAACTAGGTCTTTCTCTGTGATCTCCACAGGGGATTCACACATCCCCTCGTCTTGGGAGATGTAAGACGAGCCTGCATTCAATTCACTGCAGGGATATCCGGCCTTCCTTCGAGTCAGAGCATCTCGGTGTCCATTCCACTTGAGGCCACAAACTCAGGGTCCCTCTCACATACCTGTAGCTGAGAGAAGCCTCCTCTTGAGGTGCTTGTGGAAAGTTGATATTCCTCTTGAGTCGAAGCCAGGGACTAAGCTCTCATCTCGAGTTGATTTGGGGTCCACGGATCCCTTTCGTGTTGATCCAGTGACCTCAGGATCCCTCTAGACTTGAGACAGTGATCTTGGGTTTTCTCTGGAGTGCCATCAGGGAAATCAAGGCTCCTTTCACGTTTGATGTGGAACACGGAATTGCTCTGCATGCAGTGCAGGGGAATCGGGCCTCATCTCGCGGCGAGGGGGAAGTCTCATGGTTTTTCTCGAGTTGCGGCCGGAACCTGGGGTATATTCTCGAGTTACGACCGGGAGGGCCCTTCCATACACGTGTTTGTTCAGCGACGTAAGGACTCCAGCCTAGGTGCGAGGGACAACTCGGGATTCTGCTCGAGTCTTGGCATGGCAATTGGGACGCGTCTCCACGTGAGGCGGGAGACCCAGTGTCACTTTCCACATGCCACAGGGATCCTGGGACTCCTATCCATTTTCAAGAGGAGTCAGGCATCGTCTCCTTTGGAAGCATTGATCTCCGTGGACCTCTCGAGTTTTCAAAGGATGTGAGGCCTCCGTTCGCGTTGAGGCGGAGGACTAGGTCTTTCTCTGTGGTCTCCATAGGGGATTCAGACAACCCTTAGTCTTGTGAGATGCAAGACGAGCCTGCCTTCAATACACTGCAGGGATATCCGGCCTTCCTTCGAGTCAGAGCATCTCGGTGTCCATTCCACTTGAGGCCACAAACTCAGGGTCCCTCTCACATACCTGTAGCTGAGAGAAGCCTCCTCTTGAGGTGCTTGTGGAAAGTTGGTATTCCTCTTGAGTCGAAGCCAGGGACTAAGCTCTCATCTCGAGTTGATTTGGGGTCCACGGAGCCCTTTCGTGTTGCTCCCGTGACCTCAGGATCCCTCTAGACTTGAGACAGTAATCTTGGGTTTTCTCTGGAGTGCCATCAAGGAAATCAAGGCTCCTTTCACGTTTGATGTGGAACATGGAATTGCTCTGCACGCAGTGCAGTGGAATAGGGCCTCATCTCGCGGCGAGCGGGAAGTCTCATGGTTTTTCTCGAGTTGCGACCGGACCCTGGGGTATATTCTCGAGTTACGATGGGGAGGGCCCTTCGAGACACGTGTTTGTTCAGCGACGTCAGGACTCCAGCCTAGGTGCGAGGGACACCTCGGGATTCTCCTCGAGTCTTGGCATGGCAATTGGGACGCGTCTCCACGTGAGGCGGGAGACCCAGGGTCCCTTTCCACGTGCCACAGGGATCCTGGGACTCCTATCCACTTTCAAGAGGAGTCAGGCATCGTCTCCTTTGGAAGCATTGATCTCCGCGGACCTCTTGAGTTTTCAAAGGATGTGAGGCCTCCGGTCGCGTTGAGGCGGAGGACTAGGTCTTTCTCTGCGGTCTCCACAGGGGATTCAGACAACCCTTCGTCTTGGGAGATGCAAGACGAGCCTGCATTCAATTCACTGCCGGGATATCCGGCCTTACTTCGAGTCAGAGCATCTCGGTGTCCATTCCACTTGAGGCCACAAAATCAGGGTCCCTCTGACATACCTGTAGCTGAGAGAAGCCTCCTCTTGAGGTGCTTGTGGAAAGTTGGTATTCCTCTTGAGTCGAAGCCAGGGACTAAGTTCTCATCTCGAGTTGATTTGGGGTCCACGGAGCCCTTTCATGTTGCTCCAGTGACCTCAGGATCCCTCTAGACTTGAGACAGTGATCTTGGGTTTCCTCTGGAGTGCCATCAAGGAAATCAAGGCTCCTTTCACGTTTGATGTGGAACACGGAATTGCTCTGCACGCAGTGCAGGGGAATCGGGCCTCATCTCGCTGCGAGGGGGAAGTCTCATGGTTTTCCTCGAGTTGCGGCCGGAACCTGGTGTATATTCTCCAGTTACGACGGGGACGGCCCTTCCAGACACGTGTTTGTTCAGCGACGTCAGGACTCCTGCCTAGGTGCGAGGGACACCTCGGGATTCTCCTCGAGTCTTGGCATGGCACTTGGGACACGTCTCCACGTGAGGCGGGAGACCCAGGTTTCCTTTCCACGTGCCACAGGGATCCTGGGACTCCTATCCATTTTCAAGAGGAGTCAGGCATCGTCTCCTTTGGAAGCATTGATCTCCGCGGACCTCTTAAGTTTTCAAAGGATGTGAGGACTCAGATCGCGTTGAGTTGGAGGACTAGGTCTTTCTCTGCGGTCTCCACAGGGGATTCAGACAACCCTTCGTCTTGGGAGATGCAAGACGAGCCTGCATTCAATTCACTGCAGGGATATCCGGCCTTACTTCGAGTCAGAGCATCTCGGTGTCCATTCCACTTGAGGCCACAAATTCAGGGTCCCTCTCACATACATGTAGCTGAGAGAAGCCTCCTCTTGAGGTGCTTGTGGAAAGTTGGTATTCCTCTTGAGTCGAAGCCAGGGACTAAGCTCTCATCTCGAGTTGATTTGGGGTCCACGGAGTCCTTTCGTGTTGCTCCAGTGACCTCAGGATCCCTCTAGACTTGAGACAGTGATCTTGGGTTTTCTCTGGAGTGCAATCAAGGAAATCAAGGCTCCTTTCACGTTTGATGTGGAACACGGAATTGCTCTGCACGCAGTGCAGGGGAATCGGGCCTCATCTCGCGGAGAGGGGGAAGTCTCATGGTTTTTCTCGAGTTGCGGCCGGAACCTGGTTTATATTCTCCAGTTACGACTGGGAGGGCCCTTCCAGACACGTGTTTTTTCAGCGACGTCAGGACTTCTGCCTAGGTGCGAGGGAAACCTCGGGATTCTCCTCGAGTCATGGCAAGGCAATTGGGACGCGTCTCCCCGTGAGGCGGGAGACCCAGGGTCCCTTTCCACGTGCGACAGGGATCCTGGGACTCCTATCCATTTTCAAGAGGAGTCAGGCGTCGTCTCCTTTGGAAGCATTGATCTCCGTGGACCTCTTGAGTTTTCAAAAGATGGGAGGCCTCCGGTCGCGTTGAGGCGGAGGACTAGGTCTTTCTCTGTGGTCTCCACAGGGGATTCAGACATCCCTTCGTCTTGGGAGATGCAAGACGAGCCTGCATTCAATTCACTGCCGGCATATCCGGCCTTACTTCGAGTCAGAGCATCTCGGTGTCCATTCCACTTGAGGCCACAAACTCAGGGTCCCTCTCTCATACCTGTAGCTGAGAGAAGCCTCCTCTTGAGGTTCTTGTGGAAAGTTGGTATTCCTCTTGATTCGAAGCCAGGGACTAAGCTCTCATCTCGAGTTGATTTGGGGTCCATGGAGCCCTTTCGGGTTGCTCCAGTGACCTCAGGATCCCTCTAGACTTGAGACAGTGATCTTGGGTTTTCTCTGGAGTGCTTCAAGGAAATCAAGGCCTCTTTCACGGTTGATGTGGAACACGGAATTGCTCTGCACGCAGTGCAGGGGAATCGGGTCTCATCTCGCTGCGAGGGGGAAGTCTCATGGTTTTCCTCGAGTTGCGGCCGGAACCTGTGGTATATTCTCGAGTTACGACGGGGAGGGACCTTCCAGACACGTGTTTGTTCAGCGACGTCAGGACTCCTGCCTAGGTGCGAGGGACACCTCGGGATTCTACTCGAGTCTTGGCATGGCAATTGGGACGCGTCTCCACGTGAGGCGGGAGACCCAGGGTCCCTTTCCACGTGCCACAGGGATCCTGGGACTCCTATCCACTTTCACGAGGAGTCAGGCATCGTCTCCTTTGGAAGCATTGATCTCCGCGGACCTCTTGAGTTTTCAAAGGATGTGAGGCCTCCGGTCGCGTTGAGGCGGAGGACTAGGTCTTTCTCTGCGGTCTCCACAGTGGATTCAGACAACCCTTCGTCTTGGGAGATGCAAGACGAGCCTGCATTCAATTCACTGCCGGGATATCCGGCCTTACTTCGAGTCAGAGCATCTCGGTGTCCATTCCACTTGAGGCCACAAAATCAGGGTCCCTCTGACATACCTGTAGCTGAGAGAAGCCTCCTCTTGAGGTGCTTGTGGAAAGTTGGTATTCCTCTTGAGTCGAAGCCAGGGACTAAGCTCTCATCTCGAGTTGATTTGGGGTCCACGGAGCCCTTTCGTGTTGCTCCAGTGACCTCAGGATCCCTCTAGACTTGAGACAGTGATCTTGGGTTTCCTCTGGAGTGCAATCAAGGAAATCAAGGCTCCTTTCACGTTTGATGTGGAACACGGAATTGCTCTGCACGCAGTGCTGTGGAATCGGTCCTCATCTCGCGGCGAGGGGGAAGTCTCATGGTTTTTCTCGAGTTGCGGGCGGAACCTGGGGTATATTTTCGAGTTACGACGGGGAGGGCCCTTCCAGACACGTGTTTGTTCAGCGACGTCAGGACTCCTGCCTAGGTGCGAGGGACACCTCGGGATTCTACTCGAGTCTTGGCATGGCAATTGGGACGCGTCTCCACGTGAGGCGGGAGACCCAGGGTCCCTTTCCACGTGCCACAGGGATCCAGGGACTCCTATCCATTTTCAAGAGGAGTCAGGCATCGTCTCCTTTGGAAGCATTGATCTCCGCGGACCTCTTGAGTTTTCAAAGGATGTGAGGACTCCGATCGCGTTGAGTTGGAGGACTAGATCTTTCTCTGCGGTCTCCACAGGGGATTCAGACAACCCTTCGTCTTGGGAGATGCAAGACGAGCCTGCATTCAATTCACTGCAGGGATATCTGGCCTTACTTCGAGTCAGAGCATCTCGGTGTCCATTCCACTTGAGGCCACAAATTCAGGGTCCCTCTCACATACATGTAGCTGAGAGAAGCCTCCTCTTCAGGTGCTTGTGGAAAGTTGGTATTCCTCTTGAGTCGAAGCCAGTGACTAAGCTCTCATCTCGAGTTGATTTGGGGTCCACGGAGCCCTTTCGTGTTGCTCCAGTGACCTCAGGATCCCTCTAGACTTGAGACAGTGATCTTGGGTTTTCTCTGGAGTGCAATCAAGGAAATCAAGGCTCCTTTCACGTTTGATGTGGAACACGGAATTGCTCTGCACGCAGTGCAGGGGAATCGGGCCTCATCTCGCGGAGAGGGGGAAGTCTCATGGTTTTTCTGGAGTTGCGGCCGGAACTTGCTTTATATTCTCGAGTTACGACGGGGAGGGCCCTTCCAGACACATGTTTTTTCAGCGACGTCAGGACTCCTGCCTAGGTGCCTGGGAAACCTCGGGATTCGCCTCGAGTCATGGCAAGGCAATTGGGACGCGTCTCCACGTGAGGCGGGAGACCCAGGGTCCCTTTTCACGTGCGACAGGGATCCTGGGACTCCTATCCATTTTCAAGAGGAGTCAGGCGTCGTCTCCTTTGGAAGCATTGATCTCCGTGGACCTCTTGAGTTTTCAAAGGATGGGAGGCCTCAGGTCGCGTTGAGGCATAGGACTAGGTCTTTCTCTGTGGTCTCCACAGGGGATTCAGACATCCCTTCGTCTTGGGAGATGCAAGAAGAGCCTGCATTCAATTCACTGCAGGGATATCCGGCCTTACTTCGAGTCAGAGCATCTCGGTGTCCATTCCACTTGAGGCCACAAACTCAGGGTCCCTCTCTCATACCTGTAGCTGAGAGAAGCCTCCTCTTGAGGTGCTTTTGGAAAGTTGGTATTCCTCTTGAGTCGAAGCCAGGGACTAAGCTCTCATCTCGAGTTGATTTGGGGTCCATGGAGCCCTTTCGTGTTGCTCCAGTGACCTCAGGATCCCTCTAGACTTGAGACAGTGATCTTGGGTTTTCTCTGGAGTGCCTACAAGGAAATCAAGGCTCCTTTCACGTTTGAAGTGGAACACGGAATTGCTCTGCACGCAGTGCAGGGGAATCGGGCCTCATCTCGCGGCGAGCGGGAAATCTCATGGTTTTTGTCGAGTTGCGGCCGGAACCTGGGGTATATTCTCGAGTTACGACGGGGAGGGCCCTTCCAGACACGTGTTTGTTCAGCGACGTCAGGACTCCTGTCTAGGTGCGAGGGACACCTCGGGATTCTCCTCGAGTCTTGGCATGGCAATTGGGACGCGTCTCCACGTGAGGCGGGAGACCCAGGGTCCCTTTCCACGTGCCACAGGGATCCTGGGACTCCTATCCATTTTCAAGAGGAGTCAGGCATCGTCTCCTTCGGAAGTATTGATCTCCGCGGACCTCTCGAGTTTTCAAAGGATGTGAGGCCTCCGGTCGCGTTGAGGCGGAGGACTAGGTCTTTCTCTGTGTTCTGCACAGGGGATTCAGACATCCCTTCTTCTTGGGAGATGCAAGATGAGCCTGCATTCAATTCACTGCAGGGATATCCGGCCTTACTTCGAGTCAGAGCATCTCGGTGTCCATTCCACTTGAGGCCACAAACTCAGGGTCCCTCTCACATACCTGTAGCTGAGACAAGCCTCCTCTTGAGGGGCTTGTGGAAAGTTCGTATTCCTCTTGAGTTGAAGCCAGGGATTAATCTCTCATCTCGAGTTGATTTGGGGTCCACGGAGCCCTTTCTTGTTGCTCCAGTGACCTCAGGATCCCTCTAGACTTGAGACAGTGATCTTGGGTTTTCTCTGGAGTGCCATCAAGGAAATCAAGGCTCCTTTCACGTTTGATGTGGAACACGGAATTGCTCTGCACGCATTGCAGGGGAATCGGGCCTCATCTCGCGGCGAGGGGGAAGTCTCATGGTTTTTCTAGAGTTGCGGCCGGAACCTGGGGTATATTCTCGAGTTACGACGGGGAGGCCCCTTCCAGACACGTGTTTGTTCAGCGACGTCAGGACTCCTGCCTAGGTGTGAGGGACACCTCGGGATTCTCCTCGAGTCTTGCCATGCCAATTGGGACGAGTCTCCACGTGAGGCGGGAGACCCAGCGTCCCTTTCCATGTGCCACAGGGATCCTGGGACTCCTATCCATTTTCAAGAGGCGTCAGGCGTCGTCTCCTTTGGAAGCATTGATCTCCGCGGACCTCTCGAGTTTTCAAAGGATGTGAGGCCTCCGGTCGCGATGAGGCGGAGGACTAGGTCTTTCTCTGTGGTCTCCACAGGGGATTCAGACATCCCTTCGTCTTGGGAGATGCAAGACGAGCCTGCATTCAATTCACTGCAGGGATATCTGGTCTTACTTTGAGTCAGAGAATCTCGGTGTCCATTCCACTTGAGGTGACAAACTCAGGGTCCCTCTCACATACCATTAGCTGAGAGAAGCCTCCTCTTGAGGTGCTTGTGGAAAGTTGGTATTCCTCTCGATTTGAAGCCAGGGACTAAGCTCTCATCTCGAGTTGATTTGGGGTCCACGGAGCCCTTTCGTTTTGCTCCAGTGACCTAAGGATCCCTCTAGACTTGAGACAGTGATCTTGGGTTTTCTCTGGAGTGCCATCAAGGAAATCAAGGCTCCTTTCATTTTTGATGTGGAATACGGAATTGCTCTGCACGCAGGGCAGGGGAATCGGGCCTCATCTCGCGGTGATGGGGAAGTCTCATGGTTTTTCTCGAGTTGCGGCCGGAACCTGGGGTATATTCTCGAGTTACGACGGGGAGGGCCCTTCCAGACACGTGTTTGTTCAGGGACGTCAGGACTCCTGCCTAGGTGCGAGGGACACCTCGGGATTATCCTCGAGTCTTGGCATGGCAATTGGGACGCGTCTCCACGTGAGGCGTGAAACCCAGTGTCCCTTTCCACGTGCCACAGGGATCCTGGGACTCCTATTCATTTTCAAGAGGCGTCAGGCATCGTCTCCTTTGGAAGCATTGATCTCCGCGGACCTCTCGAGTTTTCAAAGGATGTGAGGCCTCCGGTCGCGATGAGGCGGAGGACTAGGTCTTTCTCTGTGGTCTCCACAGGGGATTCAGACATCCCTTCGTCTTGGGAGATGCAAGACGAGCCTGCATTCAATTCACTGCAGGGATATCCGGCCTTACTTCGAGTCAGAGCATCTCGGTGTCCATTCCACTTGAGGCCACAAACTCAGGGTCCCTCTCACATACCTGTAGCTGAAGAAGCCTCCACTTGAGGTGCTTGTGGAAAGTTGGTATTCCTCTTGAGTCTAAGCCAGGGACTAAGCTCTCATCTCGAGTTGATTTGGTGCCACGGAGCCCTTTCGTGTTGCTCCAGTGACCTCAGGATCCCTCTAGACTTGAGACAGTGATCTTGGGTTTTCTCTGGAGTGCCATCAAGGAAATCAAGGCTCCTTTCACGTTTAATGTGGAACACGGAATTGCTCTGCATGCAGTGCAGGGGAATCGGGCCTCAACTTGCGGCGAGGGGGAAATCTCATGGTTTTTCTCGAGTTGCGGCCGGAACCTGGGGTATATTCTCGAGTTACGACGGGGAGGGCCCTTCCAGACACGTGTTTGTTCAGCGACGTCAGGACTCCTGCCTAGGTGCGAGGGACACCTCGGAATTCTCCTCGAGTCTTGGCATGGCAATTAGGACGCATCTCCACGTGAGGCGGGAGACCCATGGTCCCTTTCCACGTGCCACGGTGATCCTGGGACTCCTATCCATTTTCAAGAGGAGTCAGGCATTGTCTCCTTTGGAAGCATTGATCTCTGCAGACCTCTCGAGTTTTCAAAGGATGTGAGGCCTCCGGGCGCGTTGAGGCGGAGGACTAGGTCTTTCTCTGTGTTCTGCACAGGGGATTCAGACATCCCTTCGTCTTGGGAATTGCAAGACGAGCCTGCATTCAATTCACTGCAGGGATATCCGGCCTTACTTCGAGTCAGAGCATCTCCGTGTCCATTCCACTTGAGGCCACAAACTCAGCGTCCCTCTCACTTACCTGTAGCTGAGAGAAGCCTCCTCTTGAGGTGCTTGTGGAAAGTTGGTATTCCTCTCGATTTGAAGCCAGGGACTAAGCTCTCATCTCGAGTTGATTTGGGGTCCACGGAGCCCTTTCTTGTTGCTACAGTGACCTCAGGATCCCTCTAGACTTGAGACAGTGATCTTGGGTTTTCTCTGGAGTGCAATTAAGGAAATCAAGGCTCCTTTCACGTTTGATGTGGAACACGGAATTGCTCTGCACGCATTGCATGGGAATCGGGCCTCATCTCGCGGCGAGGGGGAAGTGTCATGGTTTTTCTCGAGTTGCGGGCGGAACCTGGGGTATATTCTCGAGTTACGACAGGCAGGGCCCTTCGAGACACGTGTTTGTTCAGCGAAGTCAGGACTCCTGCCTAGGTGCGAGGGACACCTCGGGATTCTCCTGGAGTCTTGGCATGGCAATTGGGACGCGTCTCCACGTGAGGCAGGAGACCCAGTGTCCCTTTCCCCGTGCCACAGAGATCCTGGGACTCCTATCCATTTTCAAGAGGAGTCAGGCATCGTCTCCTTTGGAAGCATTGATGTGTGCAGACCTCTCGAGTTTTCAAAGGATGTGAGGCCTCCGGTCACGATGAGGCGGAGGACTAGGTCTTTCTCTGTGGTCTCCACAGGGGATTCAGACATTCCTTCGTCTTGGGAGATGCAAGACGAGCCTGCATTCAATTCACTGCAGGGATATCCGGCCTTACTTCGAGTCAGAGCATCTCGGTGTCCATTCCACTTGAGGCCACACACTCAGGGTACCTCTCACATACATGTAGCTGAGAGAAGCCTCCTCTTGAGGTGCTTGTGGAAAGTTGGTATTCCTCTTGAGTCGAAGCCAGGGACTAAGCTCTCATCTCGAGTTGATTTGGGGTCCACGGAGCTCTTTCGTGTTGCTCCAGTGACCTCAGGATCCCTCTAGACTTGAGAGAGTGATCTTGGGTTTTCTCTGGAGTGTCCTCAAGGAAATCAAGTCTCCTTTCACGTTTGATGTGGAACACGGAATTGCTCTGGACGCAGTGCAGGGGAATCGGGCCTCATATCGCAGGGAGTGGGAGTCTCATGGTTTTTCTCGAGTTGCGGCCGGAACCTGGGGTATATTCTCGAGTTACGATGGGGAGGGCCCTTCCAGACACGTGTTTGTTCAGCGACATAAGGACCACTGCCTAGGTGCGAGGGACACCTCGGGATTCTCCTCGAGTCTTGGCATGGCAGTTGGGACGCGTCTCCACGTGAGGCGGGAGACCCAGTGTCCCTTTCCACGTGCCACAGGGAATCTGGGACTCCTATCCATTTTCAAGAGGAGTCAGGCACCGTCTCCTTTGGAAGCATTGATCTCCGCGGACCTCTCGAGTTTTCAAAGGGTGTGAGGCCTCAGTTCGCATTGAGGCGGAGGACTAGGTATTTCTCTGTGGTCTCCACAGGTATTCAGACATCCCTTTGTCTTGGGAGATGCAAGACAAGCCTGCTTTCAATTCACTGCAGGGATATCCGGCCTTACTTCGAGTCAGAGCATCTCGGTGTCCATTCCACTTGAGGCCACAAACTCAGGGTCCCTCTCACATACGTGTAGCTGAGAGAAGCCTCCTCTTGAGGTGCTTGAGGAAAGTTGGTATTCCTCTTGAGTCGAAGCCAGGGTCTAAGCTCTCATCTCGAGTTGATTTGGGGTCCACGGAGCCCTTTCGTGTTTCTCCAGTGACCTCAGGATCCCTCTTGACTTGAGACAGTGATCTTGGGTTTTCTCTGGAGTGCCATCAAGGAAATCAAGGCTCCTTTCACGTTTGATGTGGAACACGGAATTGCTCTGCACGCAGTGCAGGTGAATCGGGCCTCATCTCGCGGCGAGTGGGAAGTCTGATGATTTTTCTCGAGTTGCGGCCGGAACCTGGGGTATATTCTCGAGTTACGACGCGAGGGCGCTTCCATACACGTGTTTGTTCAGCGACGTCAGGACTCCTGCCTAGGTGCGAGGGACACCTCGGGATTCTCCTCGAGGCTTGGCATGGCAATTGGGACGCGTCTCCACGTGAGGCGCGAGACACAGGGTCCCTTTCCACGTGCCTCAGGGATCCTGGGACTCGTATCCATTTGCAAGTGGAGTCAGGCATCGTCTCCTTTGGAAGCATTGATCTCCGCGGACCTCTCGAGTTTTCAAAGGATGTGAGGCCTCCTGTCGCAATGAGGCGGAGAACTAGGTCTTTCTCTGTGGTCTCCACAGGGGATTCAGGCATCCCTTCGTCTTGGGAGATTGAAGACGAGCCTGCATTCAATTCACTGCAGGGATATCCAGCCTTAATTCGAGTCAGAGCATCTCGGTGTCTATTCCACTTGAGGCCACAAACTCAGGGTCCCTCCCACATACCTGTAGCTGAGAGAAGCCTCCTCTTGAGGTGCTTGTGGAAAGTTGGTATTCCTCTTGAGTCGAAGCCCGGGGCTAAGCTCTCATCTCGAGTTGATTTGGGGTCCACGGGGCCCTTTCGTGTTGCTACAGTGACCTCAGAATCCCTCTAGACTTGAGACAGTGATCTTGGGTTTCCTCTGGAGTGCCATCAAGTAAATCAAGGCTCCTTTCACGTTTGATGTGGAACACGGAATTGCTCTGCACGCAGTGCATGGGAATCGGGCCTCATCTCGCGGCGAGGGGGAAGTCTCATTGTTTTTCTCGAGTTGCGGCCGGAACCTGGGGTATATTCTCGAGTTACGATGGGGAGGGCCCTTCAGGTCGCGTGTTTTTTCAGCAACGTCAGGACTCCTGCCTAGGTGCGAGGGACTCCTCGGGATTCTCCTCGAGTCTTGGCATGGCAATTGGGACGCGTCTCCCCGTGAGGCTGGAGACCCAGCGTCCCTTTCCACGTGCCACAGGGATCCTGGGACTCCTATCCATTTTCAAGAGGAGTCAGGCATCGTCTCCTTTGGAAGCATTGATCTCCGCGGACCTCTAGAGTTTTCAAAGGATGTGAGGCCTCCGCTCGCGAAGAGGCGGAGAACTAGGTCTTTCTCTGTGGTCTCCACAGGGGATTCAGACATCCCTTCGTCTTTGGAGATGCAGGACGAGCCTGCATTCAATTCACTGCAGGGATATCCGGCCTTATTTCGAGTCAGAGCATTTCGGTGTCCTTTTCATTTGAGGCCACAAACTCAGGGTCCCTCTCACATACCTGTAGCTGAGAGAAGCCTCCACTTTAGATGCTTGTGGAAAGTTGGTATTCCTCTTGAGTCGAAGCCCGGGGCTAAGCTCTCATCTCGAGTTGATTTGGGGTCCACGGAGCCCTTTCGTGTTTCTCCAGTGACCTCAGGATCCCTCTAGACTTGACAGAGTGATCTTCCTTTTTCTCTGGAGTGCCATCAAGGAAATCAAGCTTCCTTTCATGTTTGATGTGGATCACGGAATTGCTCTGCACACAGTGCAGGGGAATCGGGCCTCATCTCGCCGCGAGGGGGAAGTCTCATGGTTTTTCTCGAGTTGCGGCCGGAACCTGGGGTATATTCTCGAGTTACGACGGGGAGGGCCCTTCCAGACACGTGTTTGTTCAGCGACGTCAGGACTCCTGCCTAGGTGCGAGGGACACCTCGGGATTCTCCTCAAGTCTTGGCATGGCAATTGGGACGCGTCTCCACGTGAGGCCCGAGACTCAGGGTCCCTTTCCACGTACCACAGGGATCCTGGGGCTCCTCTCCATTTTCAAGAGGAGACAGGCATCGTCTCTTTTGGAAGCATTGATCTCCGTGGACCTCTCGAGTTTTCAAAGGATGTGAGGGCTCCTGTCGCGATGAGGCGGAGAACTAGGTCTTTCTCTGTGGTCTCCACAGGGGATTCAGACATCCCTTCGTCTTGAAAGATGCAAGACGAGCCTGCATTCAATTCATTGCAGGGATATCCGGCCTTACTTCGAGTCAGAGCATCTCGGTGTCCATTCCACTTGAGGCCACAAACTCAGGGTCCCTCTCACATACCTCTAGCTGAGAGAAACCTCCTCTTGAGGTGCTTCGAAAGTTGGTATACCTCTTGAGTCGAAGCCAGGGACTAAGCTCTCATCTCGAGTTGATTTGGGGTCCACGGAGCCCTTTTGTGTTGCTACATTGACTTCAGGATCCCTCTAGACTTGAGACAGTGATCTTGGGTTTTCTCTCGAGTTACAACAAGGAAATCAAGGCTCCTTTCACGTTTGATGTGGAACACGGAATTGCTCTGCACGCAGTGCAGGGGAATCGGGCCTCATCTTGCGGCGAGGGGGAAGTCTCATTGTTTTTCTCGAGTTGCGGCCGGAACCTGGGGTATATTCTCGAGTTACGACGGGGAGGGCCCTTCCAGACACGTGTTTGTTCAGCGACGTCAGCACTCCTGCCTAGGTGCGAGGGACACCTCGGGATTCTCCTCGAGTCTTGGCATGGCAATTGGGACGCGTCTCCACGTGAGGCGGGAGACCCAGGGTCCCTTTCCACGTGCCACAGGGATCCTGGGACTCCTATCCATTTTCGAGAGGAGTAAGGCATCTTCTCCTTTGGAAGCATTGATCTCCGCGGACCTCTCTAGTTTTCAAAGGATGTGAGGCCTCCTGTCACGATGAGGCGGAGAACTAGGTCTTTCTCTGTGGTCTCCACAGGGGATTCAGACATCCCTTCGTCTTGGGAGATTGAAGACGAGCCTGCATTCAATTCACTGCAGGGATATCCGGCCTTAATTCGAGTCACAGCATCTCGTTGTCTATTCCACTTGAGGCCACAAACTCACGGTCCCTCTCACATACCTGTAGCTGAGAGAAGCCTCCTCTTGAGGTGCTTGTGGAAAGTTGGTATTCCTCTTGAGTCGAAGCCCAGGGCTAAGCTCTCATCTCGAGTTGATTTGGGGTCCAAGGGGCCCTTTCGTGTTGCTACAGTGACCTCAGGATCCCTCTAGACTTGAGACAGTGATCTTGGGTTTCCTCTGGAGTGCCATCAAGGAAATCAAGGCTCCTTTCATGTTTGATGTGGAACACGGAATTGCTCTGCACGCAGTGCAGGGGAATCGGGCCTCATCTCGCGGCGAGGGGGAAGTCTCATGGTTTTTCTCGAGTTGCGGCCGGAACGTGGGGTATATTCTCGAGTTACGACGGGGAGGGCCCCTCCAGACACGTGTTTGTTCAGTGAACTCAGGACTAATGCCTAGGTGCGAGGGACACCTCAGGATTCTCCTCGAGTCTTTGCATGGCAATTGGGACGGGTCTCCACGTGAGGCGGGAGACCCAGGGTCCCTTTCCTCGTGCCACAGGGATCCTGGGTATCCTATCCATTTTCAAGAGGAGTCAGGCATCGTCTCCTTTGGAAGCATTGATCTCCGCGGACCTCTCTAGTTTTCAAAGGATGTGAGGCCTCCTGTCGCGATGAGGAAGAGAACTAGGTCTTTCTCTGTGGTCTCCACAGGGGATTCAGACATCCCTTCGTCTTGGGAGATGCAAGACGAGCCTGCACTCAATTCACTGCAGGGATATCTGGCCTTACTTCGAGTCAGAGCATCTCGATGTCCATTCCACTTCAGGCCACAAACTCAGTGTCCCTCTCACATACCTGCAGCTGAGAGAAGCCTCCTCTTGAGGTGCTTATGGAAAGTTGGTATTCCCCTTGAGTCGAAGCCAGGGACTAAGCTCTCATCTCGAGATGATTTGGGGTCCACGGAGGCTTTTTGTGTTGCTCCAGTGACCGCAGGATCCCTCTAGACTTGAGACAGTGATCTTGGGTTTTCTCTGGAGTGCCATCAAAGAAATCAAGGCTCCTTTCAGGCTTGATGTGGAACACGGAATTGCTCTGCACGCAGTGCAGGAGAATCGGGCCTCATCTCGCGGCGAGGGGGAAGTCTCATGGTTTTTCTCGAGTTGGGTCGGAACCTGGGGTATATTCTCGAGTTACGACGGGGAGGGCCCTTCCAGACACGTGTTTGTTCAGGGACGTCAGGACTCCTGCCTAGGTGGGAGGGACACCTCGGGATTCTCCTCGAGTCTTGGCATGGCAATTGGGACGCGTCTCCACGTGTGGCGGAGACCCAGGGTCCCTTTCCACGTGCCTCAGGGATCCTGGGACTCCTATCCATTTGCAAGAGGAGACAGGCATCGACTCCTTTGGAAGCATTGATCTCCGCGGACCTCTCGAGTTTTCAAAGGATGTGAGGCCTCCGGTCTCGATGAGGCGGAGAACAAGGTTTTTCTCTGTGGTCTCCACAGGGGATTCAGACATCCCTTACTCTTGGGAGATGCAAGACGAGCCTGCATTCAATTCACTGCAGTGATATCTGGCCTTACTTCGAGTCAGAGCATCTCGATGTCCATTCCACTTGAGGCCACAAACTCAGGGTCCCTCTCACATACCTGTAGCTGAGAGATGCCTCCTCTTGAGGTGCTTGTGGAAAGTTGGTATTCCTCTTGAGTCGAAGCCAGGGACTAAGCTCTCATCTCGAGTTGATTTGGGTTCCACGGAGCCCTTTCGTGTTGCTCCAGTGACCTCAGGATCCCTCTAGACTTGAGACAGTGATCTTGGGTTTTCTCTGGAGTGCCATCAAGGAAATCAAGGCTCCTTTCACGTTTGATGTGGAACACGGAATTGCTCGGCACGCAGTGCAGGGGAATCAGGCCTCATCTCGCGGCGACGGGGAAGTCTCATGGTTTTTCTCGAGTTGCGGCCGGAACGTGGGGTATATTCTCGAGTTTCGAAGGGGAGTTCCCGTCCAGACACGTGTTTGTTCAGCGACGTCAGGACTCCTTCCTAGGTGCGAGGGACACCTCGGGATTCTCCTCGAGTCTTGGCATGGCAATTGGGACGCGTCTCCACGTGAGGCGGGAGACCGAGGGTCCCTTTCCACGTGCCACAGGGATCCTGGGACTCCTATCCATTTTCAAGAGGAGTCAGGCATCGTCTCCTTTGGAAGCATTGATCTCCGCGGACCTCTCGAGTTTTCAAAGGATGTGAGGCCTCCGCTCACAATGAGGCGGAGAACTAGGTCTTTCTCTGTGGTCTCCACAGGGGATTCAGACATCCCTTCGTCTTGGGAGATGCAAGACGAGCCTGCATTCAATTCACTCCAGGGATATCCGGCCTTACTTCGAGTCAGAGCATCTCGGTGTCCATTCCACCTGAGGCCACAAACTCAGGGTGCTCTCACATACCTGTAGCTGAGAGAAGCCTCCTCTTGAGGTGCTTGTGGAAAGTTGGTATTCCTCTTGACCCGAAGCCAGGGACTAAGCTATCATCTCGAGTTGACTTGGGGTGCACGGAGCCCTTTCGTGTTGCTCCAGTGACCTCAGGATCCCTCTAGACTTGAGACAGTGATTTTGGGTCTTCTCTGCAGTGCCATCAAGGAAATCAAGTCTCCTTTCACGTTTGATGTGGAACACGGAATTGCTCTGGACGCAGTGCAGGGGAATCGGGCCTCATCTCGCGGGGAGGGGGAGTCTCATGGTTTTTCTCGAGTTGCGGCCGGAACCTGGGGTATATTCTCGAGTTACGACGGGGAGGGCCCTTCCAGACACGTGTTTGTTCAGCGACATAAGGACCACTGCCTAGGTGCGAGGGACACCTCGGGATTCTCCTCGAGTCTTGGCATGGCAGTTGGGACGCGTCTCCACGTGAAGGCGGGAGACCCAGTGTCCCTTTCCACGTGCCACAGGGATCCTGGGACTCCTATCCATTTTCAAGAGGAGTCAGGCATCGTCTCCTTTGGAAGCATTGATCTCCGCGGACCTCTCGAGTTTTCAAAGGATGTGAGGCCTCCGGTCGCGTTGAGGCGGAGGACTAGGTCTTTCTCTGTGGTCTCCACAGGGGATTCAGACATCCCTTCGTCTTGGGAAATGCAAGACGAGCCTGCATTCAATTCACTGCAGGGATATCCGGCCTTACTTCGAGTCAGAGTATCTCGGTGTCCATTCCACTTGAGGCCACAAACTCAGGGTCCCTCTCACATACCTGTTGCTGAGAGAAGCCTCCTCTTGAGGTGCTTGTGGAAAGTTGGTATTCCTCTTGAGTCGAAGCCAGGGACTAAGCTCTCATCTCGAGTTGATGTGGGGTCCACTGAGCTCTTTCGTGTTGCTCCAGTGACCTCAGGATCCCTCTAGACTTGAGAGAGTGATCTTGGGTTTTCTCTGGAGTGCCATCAAGGAAATCATGGCTCCTTTCACGTTTGATGTGGAACACGGAATTGCTCTGCACGCAGTGCAGGTGAATCGGGCCTCATCTCGCGGCGAGGGGGAAGTCTCATTGTTTTTCTCGAGTTGCGGCCGGAACCTGGGGTATATTCTCGAGTTACGACGGGGAGGGCCCTTCCAGACACGTGTTTGTTCAGCGAAGTCAGGACTCCCGCCTAGGTGCGAGGGACACCTCGGGATTCTCCTCGAGTCTTGGCATGGCAATTGGGACGCGTCTCCACATGTGGCGGGAGACCCAGGGTCCCTTTCCACGTGCCACAGGGATCCTGGGACTCCTATCCATTTTCAAGAGGAGTCAGGCATCGTCTCCTTTGGAAGCATTGATCTCCGCGGACCTCTCGAGTTTTCAAAGGATGTGAGGCCTCCGGTCGCGATGAGGCGGAGGACTAGGACTTTCTCTGTGGTCTCCACAGAGGATTCAGACATCCCTTCGTCTTGGGAGATGCAAGACGAGCCTGCATTCAATTCACTGCAGAGATATCCAGCCTTACTTCGAGTCACAGCATCTCGGTGTCCATTCCACTTGAGGCCAAAAACTCAGTGTCCCTCTCACATACCTGTGGCTGCGAGAAGCCGCCTCTTCAGGTGCTTCTGGAAAGTTGGTATTCCTCTTGAGTCGAAGCCAGGGACTAAGCTCTCATCTCGAGTTGATTTGGTGTCCACGGAGCCCTTTCGTGTTCTTCCAGTGACCTCAGGATCCCTCTAGGCTTGAGACAGTGATCTTGGGGTTTCTCTGTAGTGCCATCAAGGAAATCAAGGCTCCTTTCACGTTTGATGTGGAACACGGAATTGCTCTGCACGCAGTGCAGGGGAATCGGGACTCATCTCGCGGCGAGGGGGAAGTCTCAAGGTTTTTCTAGAGTTCCGGCCGGAACCTGGGGTATATTCTCGAGTTACGACGGGGAGGGACCTTTCAGACATGTGTTTGTTCAGCGACGTCAGGAATCCGGCCTAGGTGCGAGGGACACCTCGGGATTCTCCTCGAGTCTTGGCATGGCAATTTGGACGTGTCTCCACGTGAGGCGGGAGACCCAGGGTCCCTTTCCACGTTCCACAGGGATCCTGGGACTCCATTCCATTTTCAAGAGGACTCAGGCATCGTCTCCTTTGGAAGCATTGATCTCCGCGGACCTCTCGAGTTTTCAAAGGATGTGAGGCCTCCGGTCGCGAGGAGGCGGAGAATTAGGTCTTTCTCTGTGGTCTCCACAGGGGATTCAGAGAACCCTTCGTCTGGGGAGATGCAAGACGAGCCTGCATTCAATTCACTGCAGGGATATCTGGCCTTACTTCGAGTCAGAGCATCTCGGTGTCCATTCCGCTTGAGGCCACAAACTCAGGGTCCCTCTCACATACCTGTAGCTGAGAGAAGCCTCCTCATGAGGTGCTTGTGGAAAGTTGGTATTCCTCTTGAGTCGAAGCCAGGGACTAAGCTCTCATCTCGAGTTAATTTGGGGTCCACGGAGCCCTTTCCTTTTGCTCCAGTGACCTCAGGATCCCTCTAGACTTGAGACAGTGATCTTGGGTTTTCTCTGGAGTGCCATCAAGGAAATCAAGGCTCCTTTCATGTTTGATGTGGAACACGGAATTGCTCTGCATGCAGTGCAGGGGAATAAGGCCCTATCTCGCGGCGAACGGGAAGTCTCATGGTTTTTCTCGAGTTGCGGACGGACCCGGGGTATATTCTCGAGTTACGACGGGGAGGGCCCTTCCAGACACGTGTTTGTTCAGCAACGTCAGGACTCCTGCCTAGGTGCGAGGGACACCTCGGGATTCTCCTCGAGTCTTGGCATTGCAATTGGGACGAGTCTCCACGTGAAGCGGGAGACCCAGGGTCCCCGTCCATGTGGACAGGGATCCTGGGACTGCTAACCATTTTCAAGAGGAGTCAGGCATCGTCTCCTTTGGAAGCATTGATCTCCGCGGACCTCTCGAATTTTCAAGGGATGTGAGGCCTCCAGTCGCGATGAGGCGGAAAACTAGGTCTTTCTCTGTGGTCTCCACAGGGGATTCAGACATCCCTTCGTCTTGGGAGATGCAAGACGAGCTTGCATTGAATTCACTGCAGGGATATCCGGCCTTAGTTCGAGTCAGAGCATCTCGGTGTCCATTCCACTTGAGGCCACAATCTCAGGGTACCTCTCACATACCTGTAGCTGAGAGAAGCCTCCTCTTGAGGTGCTTGTGGAAACTTGGTATTCCTCTTGAGTCGAAGCCAGGGACTAAGCTCTCATCTCGAGTTGATTTGGGGTCCAGGGAACCCTTTCGTGTTGCTCCAGTGACCTCAGGATCCCTCTAGACTTGAGACAGTGATCTTGGGTTTTCTCTGGAGTGCCATCAAGGAAATGAAGGCTCCTTTGACGTTTGATGTGGAACACGGAATTGCTCTGCACGCAGTGCACGGGAATCGGGCCTCATCTCGCGGCGAGGGGGAAGTCTCATGGTTTTTCTCGAGTTGCGGCCGGAACCTGGGGTATATTCTCGAGTTACGACGGCGAGGGCCATTCCAGACACGTGTTTGTTCAGCGAGGTCAGGACTCCTGCCTAGGTGCGAGGGACACCTCGGGATTCTCCTCGAGTCTTGGCATGGCAATTGGGACGTGTCTCCACGTGAGGCGGGAGACCCAGGGTCCCTTTCCAAGTGCCACAGGGATCCTGGGACTCCTATTCATTTTCAAGAGGAGTCAGGCATCGTCTCCTTTCGAAGCATTCATCTCCACAGAACTCTCGAGTTTTCAAAGGATGTGAGGCCTCCGGTCGCGATGAAGCGGAGGACTAGGTCTTTCTCTGTGGTCTCCACAAGGGATTCAGACTTCCCTTCGTCTTAAGAGATGCAAGACGAGCCTGCATTCAATTCACTGCAGGGATATCTGGCTGTACTTCGAGTCAGAGCATCTCGGTGTCCATTCCACTTGAGGCCACAAACTCAGGGTCCCTCTCACATACCTGTACCTGAGAGAAGCCTCCTCTTGAGGTGCTTGTGGAAAGTTGGTATTCCTCTTGAGTCGAAGCCAGGGACTAAGCTCTCATCTCGAGTTGATTTGGGGTCCATGGAGCCCTTTCCTGTTGCTCCAGTGACCTCAGGATCCCTCTAGACTTGAGACAGTGATCTTGGGTTTTCTCTGGAGTGCCATCAAGGAAATCAAGGCTCCTTTCATGTTTGATGTGGAACACGGAATTGCTCTGCACGCTGTGCAGGGGAATCGGGCCTCATCTCGCGGCGAGGGGGAAGTCTGATGGTTTTTCTCGAGTTGCGGCCGAAACCCAGGGTACATTCTCAAGTTACTACGGGGAGGGCCCTTCCAGACACGTGTTTGTTCAGCGACGTCTGGACTCCTGCCTAGGTGCGAGGGACACCTCGGTATACTCCTCGAGTCTTGGCATGGCAATTGCGACGGGTCTCCACGTGAGGCGGGAGACCCAGTGTCCCTTTCCACGTGCCACAGGGATCCTGGGACTCCTATCCATTTTCAAGAGGAGTCAGGCATCGTCTCCTTTGGAAGCATTGATCTCCGCGGACCTCTCGAGTTTTCAAAGGATGTGAGGCCTCCGGTCGCGATGAGCCGGAGAACTAGGTCTTTCTCTGTGGTCTCCACAAGGGATTCAGACATCCCTTCGTCTTGGGAGATGCAAGACGAGCCTGCATTCAATTCACTGCAGTGATATCCGGCCTTAATTCGAGTCAGAGCAACTCGCTGTCCATTCGACTTGAGGCCACAAACTCAGGGTCCCTCTCACATACCTGTAGCTGAGAGAAGCCTCTCTTGAGGTGCTTGTGGAAAGTTGGTGTTCCTCTTGAGTTGAAGCCAGGGACTAAGCTCTCATCTCGAGTAGATTTGGGGTCCACGGAGCCCTTTCGTGTTGCTCTAGTGACCTCAGGATCCCTCTAGAGTTGAGACAGTGATCTTGGGTTTTCTCTGGAGTCCCATCAAGGAAATCAAGGCTCCTTTCACGTTTGATGTGGAACACGGAATTGCTCTGCACGCAGTGCAGGGGAATCGGGTCTCGTCTCGCGGCGAGGGGGAAGTCTCATGGTTTTTCTCGAGTTGCGGCCGGAACCTGGGGTATATTCTCGAGTTACGACGGGGAGGGCCCTTCCAGACACGGGTTTGTTCAGCGACCTCAGGACTCCTGCCTAGGTGTGAGGGACACCTCGGGATTCTCCTCGAGTCTTGGCATGGCAATTGGGACGCGTATCCACGTGAGGCGGGAGACCCAGGGGCCCTTTCCACGTGCCACAGGGATCCTGGAACTCCTATCCATTTTCAAGAGGAGTCAGGCATCGTCTCCTTTGGAAGCATTGACCTCCGCAGACCTATCCAGTTTTCAAAGGATGTGATGCCTCCGGTCGAGATGAGGAAGAGGACTAGGTCTTTCTCTGTGGTCTCCACAGCGGATTCAGACATCCCTTCGTCTTCGGAGATGCAAGACGAGCCTGCATTCAATTCACTGCAGGGATATCCGGCCTAACTTCGAGTCAGAGCATCTCGGTGTCCATTCCACTTGAGGCCACAAACTCAGGGTTCCTCTCACTTACCTGTAGCTGAGAGAAGACTCCTCTTGAGGTGCTTGTGGAAAGTTGGTATTCCTCTTGAGTTGAAGCCAGGGACTAAGCTCTCATCTCGAGTTGATTTGGGGTCCACGGAGCCCTTTCGTGTTGCTCCAGTGACCTCAGGATCCCTCTAGACTTGAGACAGGGATCTTGGGTTTTCTCTGGAGTGCCATCAAGAAAATCAAGGCTCCTTTCAAGTTTGATGTGGAACACGGAATTGCTCTGCATGCAGTGCAGGGGAATCGGGCCTCATCTCGCGGCGAGGGGGAAGTCTGATGGTTTTTCTCGAGTTGCGGCCGAAACCCAGGGTACATTCTCAAGTTACTACGGGGAGGGCCCTTCCAGACACGTGTTTGTTCAGCGACATCAGGACTCCTTCCTAGGTGTGAGGGACACCTCGGGATTCTCCTCGAGTCTTGGCATGGCAATTGGGACGAATCTCCACGTGAAGCGGGAGACCCAGGGTCCCCGTCCATGTGGAGAGGGATCCTGGGACTCGTAACCATTTTCAAGAGGAGTCGGGCATCGTCTCCTTTGGAAGCATTGATCTCCGCGGACCTCTCGAGTTTTCAAAGGATGTGAGGCCTCCGGTCGCGATGAGGCGGAGAACTAGGTCTTTCTCTGTGGTCTCCACAGGGGATTCAGACATCCCTTCGTCTTGGGAGATGCAAGACGAGCTTGTATTCAATTCACTGCAGGGATATCCAGCCTTACTTGGAGTCAGAGCATCTCGGTGTCCATTCCACTTGAGGCCACAAACTCAGGGTACCTCTCACATCCATGTAGTTGAGAGAAGCCTCCTCTTGAGGTGCTTGTGGAAACTTGGTATTCCTCTTGAGTCGAAGCCAGGGACTAACCTCTCATCTCGGGTTGACTTGGGGTCCATGGAGCCCTTTCGTGTTGCTCCAGTGACCTCAGGATCCCTCTAGACTTGAGACAGTGACTTTGGGTTTTCTCTGGAGTGCCATCAAGGAAATCAAGGCTCCTTTCACGTTTGATGTGGAACACGGACTTGCTCTGCACGCAGTGCAGGGGAATCGGGCCTCATCTCGTGGCGAGGGGGAAGTCTCATGGTTTTTCTCGAGTTGCGGCCGGAACCTGGGGTATATTCTCGAGTTACGACGGGGAGGGCCCTTCCAGAAACGTGTTTGTTCAGAGACGTCAGGACTCCTGCCTAGGTGCGAAGGACACCTCGGGATTCTCCTCGAGTCTTGGCATGGCAATTGGGACGCGTCTCCACGTGAGGCGGGAGACCCAGAGTCCTTTTCCACGTGCCACAGGGATCCTGGGACTCCTATCCATTTTCAAGAGGAGTCAGGCATCGTCTCCGTTGGAAGCATTGATCTCCGCGGACCTCTCGAGTTTTCAAATGATGTGAGGCCTCCGGTCGCAATGAGGCGGAGAACTAGGTCTTTCTCTGTGGACTCCACAGGGGATTCAGATATCCCTTCGTCTTGTGAGATGCAAGACGAGCCTGCATTCAATTCACTGCAGGGATATCCGGCCTTACTTCGAGTCAGAGCATCTCGGTGTCCATTCCACTTGAGGCCACAAACTCCGGGTCCCTCTCACATACCTGTAGCTGAGAGAAGCCTCTTCTTGAGGTGCTTGTGGAAAGTTGGTATTCCTCTTGACTCGAAGCCAGGGACTAAGCTCTCATCTCGAGTTGATTTGGGGTGCACGGAGCCCTTTAGTGTTGCTCCAGTGACCTCAGGATCCCTCTAGACTTGAGACAGTGATCTTGGGTTTTCTCTGAAGTGCCATCAAGGAAATCAAGTCTCCTTTCACGTTTGATGTGGAACACGGAATTGCTCTGCACGCAGAGCAAGGGAATCGGGCTTCATCTCACGGCGAGGGGGAAGTCTCATGGTTTTTCTCGAGTTGCGGCCGGAACCTGGGGTATATTCTCGAGTTACGACGGGGAGGGCCCTTCCAGATACGTGTTTGTTCAGCGACGTCAGGACTCCTGCCTAGGTGCGAGGACACCTCGGGATTCTCCTCGAGTCTTGGCATGGCAATGGGGACGCGTCTCCACGTGAGGCGGGAGCCCCAGTGTCCCTTTCCACGTGCCACAGGGATCCTGGGACTCCTATCCATTTTCAAGAGGAGTCAGGCATCGTCTCGTTTGGAAGCATTGATCTCCACGGAAATCTCGAGTTTTCAAAGGATGTGAAGCCTCCGGTCGCGATGAGGCGGAGAATTAGGTCTTTCTCTGTGGTCTCCACACGGGATTCAGACATCCCTTCGTCTTGGGAGATGCAAGACGAGCCTGCATTCAATTCACTGCAGGGATATCCGGCCTTACTTCGAGTCAGACCATCTCGGTGTCCATTCCACTTGAGGCCAGCAACTCAGGGTCCCTCTCACATACCTGTAGCTGAGAGAAGCCTCCTCTT
The DNA here is from genome assembly GCF_033118175.1 of Dama dama. Lineage (NCBI taxonomy): Eukaryota > Metazoa > Chordata > Mammalia > Artiodactyla > Cervidae > Dama > Dama dama. The sequence goes on along the minus strand of NW_026870905.1, from coordinate 903,630 downwards.
GAGGTGCTTGTGGAAAGTTGGTATTCCTCTTGACTCGAAGCCAGGGACTAAGCTATCATCTCGAGTAGATTTGGGGTCCACCGAGAACTTTCGTGTTGCTCCAGTGACCTCAGGATCCCTCTAGACTTGAGACAGTGATCTTGGGTTTTCTCTGGAGTCCCATCAAGGAAATCAAGGCTCCTTTCACGTTTGATGTGGAACACGGAATTGCTCTGCACACAGTGCAGGGGAATCGGGCCTCATGTCGCGCCGAGGGAGAATTCTCATGGTTTTTCTCAAGTTGCGGCCGGAACCTGGGGTATATTCTCGAGTTACCATGGGGAGGGCCCTTCCAGACACGTGTTTGTTCAGCGACGTCAGGACTCCTGCCTAGGTGCGAGGGACACCTCGGGATTCTCCTCGAGTCTTGGCATGGCAATTGGGACGAGTCTCCACGTGAAGCGGGAGACCCAGGGTCCCCGTCCATGTGGACAGGGATCCTTGGACTGCTAACCATTTTCAAGAGGAGTCAGGCATCGTCTCCTTTGGAAGCATTGATCTCCGCGGACCTCTCGAGTTTTCAAGGGATGTGAGGCCTCCAGTCGCGATGAGGCGGAAAACTAGGTCTTTCTCTGTGGTCTCCACAGGGGATTCAGACATCCCTTCGTCTTGGGAGATGCAAGACGAGCTTGCATTGAATTCACTGCAGGGATATCCGGCCTTACTTCGAGTCAGAGCATCTCGGTGTCCATTCCACTTGAGGCCACAATCTCAGGGCACCTCTCACATACCTGTAGCTGAGAGAAGCCTCCTCTTGAGGTGCTTGTGGAAAGTTGGTATTCCTCTTGAGTCGAAGCCAGGGACTAAGCTCTCATCTCGAGTTGATTTGGGGTCCACGGAACCCTTTCGTGTTGCTCCAGTGACCTCAGGATCCCTCTAGACTTGAGACAGTGATCTTGGGTTTTCTCTGGAGTGCCATCAAGGAAATGAAGGCTCCTTTCACGTTTGATGTGGAACACGGAATTGCTCTGCACGCAGTGCACGGGAATCGGGCCTCATCTCGCGGCGAGGGGGAAGTCTCATGGTTTTTCTCGAGTTGCGGCCGGAACCTGGGGTATATTCTCGAGTTATGACGGCGAGGGCCATTCCAGACACGTGTTTGTTCAGCGAGGTCAGGACTCCTGCCTAGGTGCGAGGGACACCTCGGGATTCTCCTCGAGTCTTGGCATGGCAATTGGGACGTGTCTCCACGTGAGGCGGGAGACCCAGGGTCCCTTTCCAAGTGCCACAGGGATCCTGGGACTCCTATTCATTTTCAAGAGGAGTCAGGCATCGTCTCCTTTGGAAGCATTCATCTCCGCAGAACTCTCGAGTTTTCAAAGGATGTGAGGCCTCCGGTCGCGATGAAGCGGAGGACTAGGTCTTTCTCTGTGGTCTCCACAAGGGATTCAGACTTCCCTTCGTCTTAAGAGATGCAAGACGAGCCTGCATTCAATTCACTGCAGGGATATCTGGCTGTACTTCGAGTCAGAGCATCTCGGTGTCCATTCCACTTGAGGCCACAAACTCAGGGTCCCTCTCACATACCTGTACCTGAGAGAAGCCTCCTCTTGAGGTGCTTGTGGAAAGTTGGTATTCCTCTTGAGTCGAAGCCAGGGACTAAGCTCTCATCTCGAGTTGATTTGGGGTCCATGGAGCCCTTTCCTGTTGCTCCAGTGACCTCAGGATCCCTCTAGACTTGAGACAGTGATCTTGGGTTTTCTCTGGAGTGCCATCAAGGAAATCAAGGCTCCTTTCATGTTTGATGTGGAACACGGAATTGCTCTGCACGCTGTGCAGGGGAATCGGGCCTCATCTCGCGGCGAGGGGGAAGTCTGATGGTTTTTCTCGAGTTGCGGCCGAAACCCAGGGTACATTCTCAAGTTACTACGGGGAGGGCCCTTCCAGACACGTGTTTGTTCAGCGACGTCAGGACTTCTGCCTAGGTGCGAGGGACACCTCGGTATACTCCTCGAGTCTTGGCATGGCAATTGCGACGGGTCTCCACGTGAGGCGGGAGACCCAGTGTCCCTTTCCACGTGCCACAGGGATCCTGGGACTCCTATCCATTTTCAAGAGGAGTCAGGCATCGTCTCCTTTGGAAGCATTGATCTCCGCGGACCTCTCGAGTTTTCAAAGGATGTGAGGCCTCCGGTCGCGATGAGCCGGAGAACTAGGTCTTTCTCTGTGGTCTCCACAGGGGATTCAGACATCCCTTCGTCTTGGGAGATGCAAGACGAGCCTGCATTCAATTCACTGCAGGGATATCCGGCCTTTCTTCGAGTCAGAGCATCTCGGTGTCCATTCCACTTGAGGCCACAAACTCAGGGTCCTTCTCAATACCTGGGGCTGAGAGAAGCCTCCACTTCAGGTGCTTGTGGAAAGTTGGTATTCCTCTTGAGTCGAAGCCAGGGACTAAGCTCTCATCTCGAGTTGATTTGGGGTCCACGGAGCCCTTTCGTGTTGCTCCAGTGACCTCAGGATCCCTCTAGACTTGAGACAGTGATCTTGGGTTTTCTCTGGAGTGCCATCAAGGAAATCAAGGCTCCTTTCACGTTTGATGTGGTACACGGAATTGCTCTGCACGCAGTGCAGGGGAATCGGTGCTCATCTCGCGGCGAGGGGGAAGTCTCATGGTTTTTCTCGACTTGCGGCCGGAACCTGGGGCATATTCTCGACTTACGACGGGGAGGGCCCTTCCAGACACGTGTTTGTTCAGCGACATCAGGACTCCTTCCTAGGTGTGAGGGACACCTCGGGATTCTCCTCGAGTCTTGGCATGGCAATTGTGACGCGTCTCCAAGTGAGGCGGGAGACCCAGGGGCCCTTTCCACGTGCCACAGGGATCCTGGGACTCCTATCCATTTTAAAGAGGAGTCAGGCATCGTCTCCTTTGGAAGCATTGATCTCCGCAGACCTTTTGATTTTTCAAAGGATGTGATGTCTCCGGTCACGATGAGGCGGAGGACTAGGTCTTTCTCTGTCGTCTCCACAGGGGATTCAGACATCCCTTCGTCTTGGGAGATGCAAGACGAGCCTGCATTCAATTCACTGCAGTGATATCCGGCCTTAATTCGAGTCAGAGCAACTCGCTGTCCATTCGACTTGAGGCCACAAACTCAGGGTCCTTCTCACATACCTGTAGCTGAGAGAAGCCTCTCTTGAGGTGCTTGTGGAAAGTTGGTATTCCTCTTGAGTCGAAGCCAGGGACTAAGCTCTCATCTCGAGTAGATTTGGGGTCCACGGAGCCCTTTCGTGTTGCTCTAGTGACCTCAGGATCCCTCTAGACTTGAGACAGTGATCTTGGGTTTTCTCTGGAGTCCCATCAAGGAAATCAAGGCTCGTTTCACGTTTGATGTGGAACACGGAATTCCTCTGCACGCAGTGCAGGGGAATCGGGTCTCATCTCGCGGCGAGCGGGAAGTCTCATGGTTTTTCTCGAGTTGCGGCCGGAACCTGGGGTATAATCTCGAGTTACGACGGGAGGGCCCTTCCAGACACGGGTTTGTTCAGCGACCTCAGGACTCCTGCCTAGGTGTGAGGGATACCTCGGGATTCTCCTCGAGTCTTGGCATGGCAATTGGGACGCGTATCCACGTGAGGCGGGAGACCCAGGGGCCCTTTCCACGTGCCACAGGGATCCTGGAACTCCTATCCATTTTCAAGAGGAGTCAGGCATCGTCTCCTTTGGAAGCATTGACCTCCGCAGACCTATCCAGTTTTCAAAGGATGTGATGCCTCCGGTCGAGATGAGGCAGAGGACTAGGTCTTTCTCTGTGGTCTCCACAGCGGATTGAGACATCCCTTCGTCTTCGGAGATGCAAGACGAGCCTGCATTCAATTCACTGCAGGGATATCTGGCCTAACTTCGAGTCAGAGCATCTCGGTGTCCATTCCACTTGAGGACACAAACTCAGGGTTCCTCTCACTTACCTGTAGCTGAGAGAAGACTCCTCTTGAGGTGCTTGTGGAAAGTTGGTATTCCTCTTGAGTCGAAGCCAGGGAATAAGCTCTCATCTCGAGTTGATTTGGGGTCCACGGAGCCCTTTCGTGTTGCTCCAGTGACCTCAGGATCCCTCTAGACTTGAGACAGGGATCTTGGGTTTTCTCTGGAGTGCCATCAAGGAAATCAAGGCTCCTTTCATGTTTGATGTGGAACACGGAATTGCTCTGCATGCAGTGCAGGGGAATCGGGGCTTATCTCGCGACGAGGGGGAAGTCTCATAGTTTTTCTCGAGTTGCGGCCGGAACCTGTGGTATATTGTCGAGTTACGATGGGGAGGGCCCTTCCAGACACGGGTTTGTTCAGCGATGTCAGGACTCCTGCCTAGGTGCGAGGGACACCTCGGTATTCTCCTCGAGTCTTGGCATGGCAATTGGGACGCGTCTCCACGTGAGGCGGGAGACCCAGAGTCCCTTTGGACGTGCCACAGGGATCCTGGGACTCCTATCCATTTTCAAGAGGAGTCAGGCATCGTCTCCTTTGGAAGCATTGATCTCCGCAGACCTCTCGAGTTTTCAAAGGATGTGAGGCCTCCGGTCGCGTTGAGGCGGAGGACTAGGTCTTTCTCTCTGGTCTGCACAGGGGATTCAGACATCCCTTCGTCTTGGGAGATGCAAGACGAGCCTGCATTCAATTCACTGCAGGGATATCCGGCCTTTCTTCGAGTCAGAGCATCTCGGTGTCCATTCCACTTGAGGCCACAAACTCAGGGTCCTTCTCAATACCTGGGGCTGAGAGAAGCCTCCAAGAAAGTTGGTATTCCTCTTGAGTCGAAGCCAGGGACTAAGCTCTCATCTCGAGTTGATTTGGGGTTCACGGAGCCCTTTCGTGTTGCTCCAGTGACCTCAGGATCCCTCTAGACTTGAGACAGTGATCTTGGGTTTTCTCTGGAGTGCCATCAAGGAAATCAAGGCTCCTTTCACGTTTGATGTGGTACACGGAATTGCTCTGCACGCAGTGCAGGGGAATCGGTCCTCATCTCGCGGCGTGGGGGAAGTCTCATGGTTTTTCTCGACTTGCGGCCGGAACCTGGGGCATATTCTCGACTTACGACGGGGAGGGCCCTTCCAGACACGTGTTTGTTCAGCGACATCAGGACTCCTTCCTAGGTGTGAGGGACACCTCGGGATTCTCCTCGAGTCTTGGCATGGCAATTGTGACGCGTCTCCAAGTGAGGCGGGAGACCCAGGGGCCCTTTCCACGTGCCACAGGGATCCTGGGACTCCTATCCATTTTCAAGAGGAGTCAGGCATCGTCTGCTTTGGAAGCATTCATCTCCGCGGACCTCTCGAGATTTCAAAGAATGTGAGGCCTCCGGTCTCGATGAGGCGGAGAACTAGGTCTTTCTCTGTGGTCTCCACAGGGGATTCAGACATCCCTTCGTCTTGGGAGATGCAAGAGGAGCCTGCATTCAATTCACTGCAGGGATATCCGGCCTTACTTCGAGTCAGAGCATCTCGGTGTCCATTCCACTTGAGGCCACAATCTCAGGGTACCTCTCACATACCTGTAGCTGAGAGAAGCCTCCTCTTGAGGTGCTTGTGGAAAGTTGGTATTCCTCTTGACTCGAAGCCAGGGACTAAGCTCTCATCTCGAGTTGATTTGGGGTGCACGGAGCCCTTTAGTGTTGCTCCAGTGACCTCAGGATCCCTCTAGACTTGAGACAGTGATCTTGGGTTTTCTCTGGAGTGCCATCAAGGAAATCAAGTCTCCTTTCACGTTTGATGTGGAACACGGAATTACTCTGCACGCAGAGCAGTGGAATCGGGCCTCATCTCACGGCGAGGGGGAAGTCTCATGGTTTTTCTCGAGTTGCGGCCGGAACCTGGGGTATATTCTCGAGTTACGACGGGGAGGGCCCTTCCAGACACGTGTTTGTTCAGCGACGTCAGGACTCCTCCCTAGGTGCGAGGGACACCTCGGGATTCTCCTCGAGTCTTGGCATGGCAATTGGGACGCGTCTCCACGTGAGGCGGAGACCCAGGGTTCCTTTCCACGTGCCACAGGGATCCTGGGACTCCTATCCATTTTCAAGAGGAGTCAGGCATCGTCTCCTTTGGAAGCATTGATCTCCGCAGACCTCTCGAGTTTTCAAAGGATGTGAGGCCTCCGGTCGCGATGAGGCGGAGAACTAGGTCTTTCTCTGTGGTCTCCACAGGGGTTTCAGACATCCCTTCGTCTTGGGATATGCAAGGCGAGCTTGCATTCAATTCACTGCAGCAATATCCGGTCTTACTTAGAGTCAGAACATCTCGGTGTCCATCCACTTGAGGCCACAAAATCAGGGTCCCTCTCACATACCTGTAGCTGAGAGAAGCCTCCTCTTGAGGTGCTTGTGGAAAGGTGGTATTCCTCTTGACTCGAAGCCAGGGACTCAGCTCTCATCTGGAGTTGATTTGGGGTCCACGGATACCTTTCGGGTTGCTCCAGTGACCTCAGAATCCCTCTAGACTTGAGACAGTGATCTTGGGTTTTCTCTGGAGTGCCATCAAGGAAATCAAGGCTCCTTTCACGTTTGATGTGGAACACGGAATTGCTCTGCACGCAGTGCAGGGGAATCGGGCCTCATCTCGTGGCGAGGGGGAAGTCTCATGATTTTTCTCGAGTTGCGGCCGGAACCTGGGGTATATTCTCGAGTTACGACGGGGAGGGCCCTTCCAGACACGTGTTTGTTCAGCGACGTCAGGACTCCTGCCTAGGTGCGAGGGACACCTCGGGATTCTCCTTGAGTCTTGGCATGGCAATTTGGACGCGTCTCCACGGGAGGCGGGAGACCCAGGGTCCCTTTCCACGTGCCACAGGGATCCTGGGACTCCTATCCATTTTCAAGAGGAGTCAGGCATCGTCTCCTTTGGAAGCATTGATCTCCGCGGACCTCTCGAGTTTTCAAAGGATGTGAGGCCTCCGGTCGCGATGAGGCGGAGGACTAGGACTTTCTCTGTGGTCTCCACAGAGGATTCAGACATCCCTTCGTCTTGGGAGATGCAAGACGAGCCTGCATTCAATTCACTGCAGAGATATCCAGCCTTACTTCGAGTCAGAGCATCTCGGTGTCCATTCCACTTGAGGCCAAAAACTCAGTGTCCCTCTCACATACCTGTGGCTGCGAGAAGCCGCCTCTTCAGGTGCTTCTGGAAAGTTGGTATTCATCTTGAGTCGAAGCCAGGGACTAAGCTCTCATCTCGAGTTGATTTGGTGTCCACGGAGCCCTTTCGTGTTCTTCCAGTGACCTCAGGATCCCTCTAGGCTTGAGACAGTGATCTTGGGGTTTCTCTGGAGTGCCATCAAGGAAATCAAGGCTCCTTTCACGTTTGATGTGGAACACGGAATTGCTCTGCACGCAGTGCAGGGGAATCGGGACTCATCTCGCGGCGAGGGGGAAGTCTCAAGGTTTTTCTAGAGTTCCGGCCGGAACCTGGGGTATATTCTCTAGTTACGACGGGGAGGGACCTTTCAGACATGTGTTTGTTCAGCGACGTCAGGAATCCGGCCTAGGTGCGAGGGACACCTCGGGATTCTCCTCGAGTCTTGGCATGGCAATTTGGACGTGTCTCCAGGTGAGGCGGGAGACCCAGGGTCCCTTTCCACGTGCCACAGGGATCCTGGGACTCCTATCCATTTTCAAGAGGAGTCAGGCATCGTCTCCTTTGGAAGCATTGATCTCGCATACCTCTCGAATTTTCAAAGTATGTGAGGCCTCCGGTCGCGATGAGGCGGACGACTAGGACTTTCTCTGTTGTCTCCACAGCGCATTCAGACATTCCTTCGTCTTGGGAGATGCAAGACGAGCCTGCATTCAATTCACTGCAGGGATATCCGGCCTTACTTCGAGTCAGAACATCTCAGTGTCCATTCCACTTGAGGCCACAAACTCAGGGTCCCTCTCACATACCTGTAGCTGAGAGAAGCCTCCTCTTGAGGTGCTTGTGAAAGTTGGTATTCCTCTTGAGTGGAAGCCAGGGAATAAGCTCTCATCTCGAGTTGATTTGGGGTCCACGGAGCCCTTTCGTGTTGCTCCAGTGACCTCAGGATCCCTCTAGACTTGAGACAGTGATCTTGGGTTTTCTCTGGAGTGCCATCAAGGAAATCAAGGCTCCTTTCACGTTTGATGTGGACCACGGAATTGCTCTGCACGCAGTGCAGGGGAATCGGGCCTCATCTCGCGGCGAGGGGGAAGTCTCATGGTTTTTCTCGAGTTGCGGCCGGAACCTGGGGCATATTCTCGAGTTACGACGGGGAGGGCCCTTCCAGACACGTGTTTGTTCAGCGACGTCAGGACTCCTGCCTAGGTGCGAGGGACACCTCGGGATTCTCCTCGAGTCTTGGCATGGCAATTGGGACGCGTCTCCGCGTGAGGCGGGAGACCCAGGGAACCTTTCCACGTGCCACAGGGATCCTGGGACTCCTATCCATTTTCAAGAGGAGTCAGGCATCGTCTCCTTTGGAAGCATTGATCTCCACAGACCTCTAGAGTTTTCAAAGGATGTGAGGCCTACGGTCGCGATGAGGCGGAGGACTAGGACTTTCTCTGTGGTCTCCACAGCAGATTCAGACATCCCTTCGTCTTTGGAGATGCAAGACGAGCCTGCATTCAATTCACTGCAGGGATATCTGGCCTTAATTCGAGTCAGAGCATCTCAGTGTCCATTCCACTTGAGGCCACAAACTCAGGGGCCCTCTAACATACATGTAGCTGTGAAAAGCCTCCTCTTGAAGTGCTTGTGGAAAGTTGGTATTCCTCTTGAGTCGAAGCCAGGGACTAAGCTCTCATCACGAGTTGATTTGGGGTCCACGGAGCCCTTTCGTGTTGCTCCAGTTACCTCAGGATCCCTCTAGACTTGAGACAGTGATCTTGGGTTTTCTCTGGAATGCCATCTAGGAAATCAAGGCTCCGTTTACTTTTGATGTGGAACACGGAATTGCTCTGCAAGCAGTGCAGGGGAATCGGGCCTCATCTCGCGGCGAGGGGGAAGTCTCAACGTTTTTCTCGAGTTGTGGCCGGAACCTGGGGTATATTCTCGAGTTATGACGGGGAGGGCCCTTCCAGATACGGGTTTGTTCAGCGATGTGAGGACTCCTGTCTAGGTGCGAGGGACACCTCGGGATTCTCCTCGAGTCTTCGCATGGCAATTTGGACGCGTCTCCACGTGAGGCGGGAGACCCAGGGTCCCTTTCCACGTGCGACAGGGATCCTGGGACTCCTATCCATTTTCAAGAGGTGTCAGGCATCGTCTCCTTTGGAAGCATTGATCTCCGCGGACCTCTCGAATTTTCAAAGGATGTGAGGCCTCCGGTTGCGTTGAGGCGGAGGACTAGGACATTCTCTGATGTCTCCACAGCGGATTCAGACATCCCTTCGTCTTGGGAGATGCAAGACGACCCTGCATTCAATTCACTGCAGGGATATCCGGCCTTACTTCAAGTCAGAACATCTCGGTGTCCATTCCACTTGAGGCCACAAACTCAGGGTCCCTCTCACATACCTGTAGCTGAGAGAAGCCTCCTCTTGAGGTGCTTGTGGAATGTTGGTATTCCTCTTGAGTCGAAGCCAGGGAATAAGCTCTCATCTCGAGTTGATTTGGGGTCCACGGAGACCTTTCGTGTTGCTCCAGTGACGTCAGGATCCCTCTAGACTTGAGACAGTGATCTTGGGTTTTCTCTGGAGTGCCATCAAGGAAATCAAGACTCCTTTCACGTTTGATGTGGAACACGGAATTGCTCTGCACGCAGTGCAGGGGAATCGGGCCTCATCTCGCGGCGAGGGGGAAGTCTCATGGTTTTTCTCGAGTTGCGGCCGGAAGCTGGGGTATATTCTCGAGTTACGACGGGGAGGGCCCTTCCAGACACGTGTTTGTTCAGCGACGACAGGACTCCTGCCTAGGTGCGAGGGACACCTCGGTATTCTCCTCGAGTCTTGGCATGGCAATTGGGACGCGTCTCCACTTGAAGCGGGAGACCCAGGTTCCCCTTCCACGTGGACAGGGATCCTGGGACTCCTATCCGTTTGCAAGAGGCGTCAGGCATCGTCTCCTTTGGAAGCATTGAAATCAGCGGACCTCTCGAGTTTTCAAAGGATGTGAGGCCACCGGTCCCGATGAGGCGGAGAACTAGGTCTTTCTCTGTGGTCTCCACAGGGGATTCAGACATCCCTTCGTTTTGGGAGATGCAAGAGGAGCCTGCATTCAATTCACTGCAGTGATATCCGGCCTTACTTCGAGTCAGAGCATCTCGGTGTCCATTCCACTTGAGGCCACAAAATCAAGGTCCCTCTCACATACCTGTAGCTGAGAGAAGCCTCCTCTTGAGGTGCTTGTGGAAAGTTGGTATTCCCCTTGACTCAAAGCCAGGGACTAAGCTCTCATCTCGAGTTGATTTGGGGTCCACGGAGCCCTTTCGTGTTGCTCCAGTGACCTCAGGATCCCTCTAGACGTGAGACAGTGATCTTGGGTTTTCTCTGGAGTGCCATCAAGGATATCAAGGCTCCTTTCAGTTTTGATGTGGAACACGGAATTGCTCTGCACGCAGGGCAGGGGAATCGGGCCTCATCTCGCGGCGAGGGGGAAGTCTCATGGTTTTTCTCAAGTTGCGGCCGGAACCCGTGGTAGATTCTCGAGTTACGACGGGGAGGGCCCTTCCAGACACGTGTTTGTTCAGCAAGGTCAGGACTCCTGCCTATGTGCGAGGAACACCTCGGGATTCTCCTCGAGTCTTGGTATGGCAATTGGGACGTGTCTCCACGTGAGGCGGGAGACACAGGGTCCCTTTCCACGTGCCACAGGGATCCTGGGACTCCTAATCATTTTCAAGAGGAGTCAGACATCGTCTCCTTTGGAAGCATTGATCTCCGCGGACCTCTCGAGTTTTCAAGGGATGTGAGGCCGCCAGTCGCGATGAGGCGGAAAACTAGGTCTTTCTCTGTGGTCTCCACAGGGGATTCAGACATCCCTTCGTCTTGGGAGATGCAAGACGAGCTTGCATTGAATTCACTGCAGGGATATCCGGCCTTACTTTGAGTCAGAGCATCTCGGTGTCCATTCCACTGGAGGCCACAATCTCAGGGTACCTCTCACATACATGTAGCTGAGAGAAGCCTCCTCTTGAGGTGCTTGTGGAAAGTTGGTATTCCTCTTGAGTCGAAGCCAGGGACTAAGCTCTCATCTCGAGTTGATTTGGGGTCCACGGAACCCTTTCGTGTTGCTCCAGTGACCTCAGGATCCCTCTAGACTTGAGACAGTGATCTTGGGTTTTCTCTGGAGTGCCATCAAGGAAATGAAGGCTCCTTTCACGTTTGATGTGGAACACGGAATTGCTCTGCACGCAGTGCACGGAAATCGGGCCTCATCTCGCGGCGAGGGGGAAGTCTCATGGTTTTTCTCGAGTTGCGGCCGGAAGCTGGGGTATATTCTCGAGTTACGACTGCGAGGGCCATTCCAGACACGTGTTTGTTCAGCGAGGTCAGGACTCCTGCCTAGGTGCGAGGGACACCTCGGGATTCTCCTCGAGTCTTGGCATGGCAATTGGGACGTGTCTCCACGTGAGGCGGGAGACCCAGGGTCCCTTTCCAAGTGCCACAGGGATCCTGGGACTCCTATTCATTTTCAAGAGGAGTCAGGCATCGTCTCCTTTGGAAGCATTCATCTCCGCAGAACTCTCGAGTTTTCAAAGGATGTGAGGCCTCCGGTCGCGATGAAGAGGAGGACTAGGTCTTTCTCTGTGGTCTCCACAAGGGATTCAGACTTCCCTTCGTCTTAAGAGATGCAAGACGAGCCTGCATTCAATTCACTGCAGGGATATCTGGCTGTACTACGAGTCAGAGCATCTCGGTGTCCATTCCACTTGAGGCCACAAACTCAGGGTCCCTCTCACATACCTGTACCTGAGAGAAGCCTCCTCTTGAGGTGCTTGTGGAAAGTTGGTATTCCTCTTGAGTCGAAGCCAGGGACTAAGCTCTCATCTCGAGTTGATTTGGGGTCCATGGAGCCCTTTCCTGTTGCTCCAGTGACCTCAGGATCCCTCTAGACTTGAGACAGTGATCTTGGGTTTTCTCTGGAGTGCCATCAAGGAAATCAAGGCTCCTTTCATGTTTGATGTGGAACACGGAATTGCTCTGCACGCTGTGCAGGGGAATCGGGCCTCATCTCGCGGCGAGGGGGAAGTCTGATGGTTTTTCTCGAGTTGCGGCCGAAACCCAGGGTACCTTCTCAAGTTACTACGGGGAGGGCCCTTCCAGACATGTGTTTGTTCAGCGACGTCAGGACTCCTGCCTAGGTGCGAGGGACACCTCGGTATACTCCTCGAGTCTTGGCATGGCAATTGCGACGGGTCTCCACGTGAGGCGGGAGACCCAGGGTCCCTTTCCACGTGCCACAGGGATCCTGGGACTCCTATCCATTTTCAAGAGGAGTCAGTCATCGTCTCCTTTGGAAGCATTGATCTCCGCGGACCTCTCGAGTTTTCAAAGGATGTGAGGCCTCCGGTCGCGATGAGCCGGAGAACTAGGTCTTTCTCTGTGGTCTCCACAGGGGATTCAGACATCCCTTCGTCTTGGGAGATGCAAGACGAGCCTGCATTCAATTCACTGCAGGGATATCCGGCCTTTCTTCGAGTCAGAGCATCTCGGTGTCCATTCCACTTGAGGCCACAAACTCAGGGTCCTTCTCAATACCTGGGGCTGAGAGAAGCCTCCACTTCAGGTGCTTGTGGAAAGTTGGTATTCCTCTTGAGTCGAAGCCAGGGACTAAGCTCTCATCTCGAGTTGATTTGGGGTACACGGAGCCCTTTCGTGTTGCTCCAGTGACCTCAGGATCCCTCTAGACTTGAGACAGTGATCTTGGGTTTTCTCTGGAGTGCCATCAAGGAAATCAAGACTCCTTTCACGTTTGATGTGGAACACGGAATTGCTCTGCACGCAGTGCAGGGGAATCGGGCCTCATCTCGCGGCGAGGGGGAAGTCTCATGGTTTTTCTCGAGTTGCGGCCGGAAGCTGGGGTATATTCTCGAGTTACGACGGGGAGGGCCCTTCCAGACACGTGTTTGTTCAGCGACGACAGGACTCCTGCCTAGGTGCGAGGGACACCTCGGTATACTCCTCGAGTCTTGGCATGGCAATTGGGACGCGTCTCCACGTGAAGCGGGAGACCCAGGTTCCCCTTCCACGTGGACAGGGATCCTGGGACTCCTATCCGTTTGCAAGAGGCGTCAGGCATCGTCTCCTTTGGAAGCATTGAAATCAGCGGACCTCTCGAGTTTTCAAAGGATGTGAGGCCACCGGTCCCGATGAGGCGGAGAACTAGGTCTTTCTCTGTGGTCTCCACAGGGGATTCAGACATCCCTTCGTTTTGGGAGATGCAAGAGGAGCCTGCATTCAATTCACTGCAGTGATATCCGGCCTTACTTCGAGTCAGAGCATCTCGGTGTCCATTCCACTTGAGGCCACAAAATCAAGGTCCCTCTCACATACCTGTAGCTGAGAGAAGCCTCCTCTTGAGGTGCTTGTGGAAAGTTGGTATTCCCCTTGATTCAAAGCCAGGGACTAAGCTCTCATCTCGAGTTGATTTGGGGTCCACGGAGCCCTTTCGTGTTGCTCCAGTGACCTCAGGATCCCTCTAGACGTGAGACAGTGATCTTGGGTTTTCTCTGGAGTGCCATCAAGGATATCAAGGCTCCTTTCAGTTTTGATGTGGAACACGGAATTGCTCTGCACGCAGGGCAGGGGAATCGGGCCTCATCTCGCGGCGAGGGGGAAGTCTCATGGTTTTTCTCAAGTTGCGGCCGGAACCCGTGGTAGATTCTCGAGTTACGAAGGGGAGGGCCCTTCCAGACACGTGTTTGTTCAGCGAGGTCAGGACTCCTGCCTAGGTGCGAGGAACACCTCGGGATTCTCCTCGAGTCTTGGCATGGCAATTGGGACGTGTCTCCACGTGAGGCGGGAGACCCAGGGTCCCTTTCCAAGTGCCACAGGGATCCTGGGACTCCTATTCATTTTCAAGAGGAGTCAGGCATCGTCTCCTTTGGAAGCATTCATCTCCGCAGAACTCTCGAGTTTTCAAAGGATGTGAGGCCTCCGGTCGCGATGAAGCGGAGGACTAGGTCTTTCTCTGTGGTCTCCACAAGGGATTCAGACTTCCCTTCGTCTTAAGAGATGCAAGACGAGCCTGCATTCAATTCACTGCAGGGATATCTGGCTGTACTACGAGTCAGAGCATCTCGGTGTCCATTCCACTTGAGGCCACAAACTCAGGGTCCCTCTCACATACCTGTACCTGAGAGAAGCCTCCTCTTGAGGTGCTTGTGGAAAGTTGGTATTCCTCTTGAGTCGAAGCCAGGGACTAAGCTCTCATCTCGAGTTGATTTGGGGTCCATGGAGCCCTTTCCTGTTGCTCCAGTGACCTCAGGATCCCTCTAGACTTGAGACAGTGATCTTGGGTTTTCTCTGGAGTGCCATCAAGGAAATCAAGGCTCCTTTCATGTTTGATGTGGAACACGGAATTGCTCTGCACGCTGTGCAGGGGAATCGGGCCTCATCTCGCGGCGAGGGGGAAGTCTGATGGTTTTTCTCGAGTTGCGGCCGAAACCCAGGGTACCTTCTCAAGTTACTACGGGGAGGGCCCTTCCAGACATGTGTTTGTTCAGCGACGTCAGGACTCCTGCCTAGGTGCGAGGGACACCTCGGTATACTTCTCGAGTCTTGGCATGGCAATTGCGACGGGTCTCCACGTGAGGCGGGAGACCCAGGGTCCCTTTCCACGTGCCACAGGGATCCTGGGACTCCTATCCATTTTCAAGAGGAGTCAGGCATCGTCTCCTTTGGAAGCATTGATCTCCGCGGACCTCTCGAGTTTTCAAAGGATGTGAGGCCTCCGGTCGCGATGAGCCGGAGAACTAGGTCTTTCTCTGTGGTCTCCACAGGGGATTCAGACATCCCTTCGTCTTGGGAGATGCAAGACGAGCCTGCATTCAATTCACTGCAGGGATATCCGGCCTTTCTTCGAGTCAGAGCATCTCGGTGTCCATTCCACTTGAGGCCACAAACTCAGGGTCCTTCTCAATACCTGGGGCTGAGAGAAGCCTCCACTTCAGGTGCTTGTGGAAAGTTGGTATTCCTCTTGAGTCGAAGCCAGGGACTAAGCTCTCATCTCGAGTTGATTTGGGGTACACGGAGCCCTTTCGTGTTGCTCCAGTGACCTCAGGATCCCTCTAGACTTGAGACAGTGATCTTGGGTTTTCTCTGGAGTGCCATCAAGGAAATCAAGTCTCCTTTCACGTTTGATGTGGTACACGGAATTGCTCTGCACGCAGTGCAGGGGAATCGGTGCTCATCTCGCGGCGAGGGGGAAGTCTCATGGTTTTTCTCGACTTGCGGCCGGAACCTGGGGCATATTATCGACTTACGACGGGGAGGGCCCTTCCAGACACGTGTTTGTTCAGCGACATCAGGACTCCTTCCTAGGTGTGAGGGACACCTCGGGATTCTCCTCGAGTCTTGGCATGGCAATTGTGACGCGTCTCCAAGTGAGGCGGGAAACCCAGGGGCCCTTTCCACGTGCCACAGGGATCCTGGGACTCCTATCCATTTTCAAGAGGAGTCAGGCATCGTCTCCTTTGGAAGCATTCATCTCCGCGGACCTCTCGAGATTTCAAAGAATGTGAGGCCTCCGGTCTCGATGAGGTGGAGAACTAGGTCTTTCTCTGTGGTCTCCACAGGGGATTCAGACATCCCTTCGTCTTGGGAGATGCAAGAGGAGCCTGCATTCAATTCACTGCAGGAATATCTGACCTTACTTCGAGTCAGAGCATCTCGGTGTCCATTCCACTTGAGGCCACAAACTCAGGGTCCCTCTCACATACCTGTAGCTGAGAGAAGCCTCCTCTTGAGGTGCTTGTGGAAAGTTGGTATTCCTCTTGAGTCGGAGCCAGGGACTAAGCTATCATCTCCAGTTGATTTGGGGTCCACGGAGCCCTTTCGTGTTGCTCCAGTGACCTCAGGGTCCCTCTAGACTTGAGAAAGTGATCTTGGGTTTTCTCTGGAGTGCCATCAAGGAAATCAAGGCTCCTTTCACGTTTGATGTGGAACACGGAATTGCTCTGCACGCAGTGCAGGGGAATCGGGCCTCATCTCGCGGCGAGGGGGAATCTCATGGTTTTTCTCGAGTTGCGGCCGGACCCTGAGGTATATTCTCGAGTTACGACGGGGAGGGCCCTTCCAGACACGTGTTTGTTCAGCGACGTCAGGACTCCTGCCTAGGTGCGAGGGACACCTCGGGATTCTCCTCGAGCCTTGGCATGGCAATTGGGACGAATCTCCACGTGAAGCGGGAGACCCAGGGTCCCCGTCCATGTGGAGAGGGATCCTGGGACTCGTAACCATTTTCAAGAGGAGTCAGGCATCGTCTCCTTTGGAAGCATTGATCTCCGCGGACCTCTCGAGTTTTCAAAGGATGTGAGGCCTCCGGTCGCGATGAGGCGGAGAACTAGGTCTTTCTCTGTTGTCTCCACAGGGGATTCAGACATCCCTTCGTCTTGGGAGATGCAAGACGAGCTTGTATTCAATTCACTGCAGCGATATCCGGCCTTACTTCGAGTCAGAGCATCTCGGTGTCCATTCCACTTGAGGCCAAAAACTCAGGGTACCTCTCACATCCATGTAGTTGAGAGAAGCCTCCTCTTGAGGTGCTTGTGGAAACTTGGTATTCCTCTTGAGTCGAAGCCAGGGACTAAGCTCTCATCTCGGGTTGACTTGGGGTCCATGGAGCCCTTTCGTGTTGCTACAGTGACCTCAGGATCCCTCTAGACTTGAGACAGTGACTTTGGGTTTTCTCTGGAGTGCCATCAAGGAAATCAAGGCTCCTTTCACGTTTGATGTGGAACACGGACTTGCTCTGCACGCAGTGCAGGGGAATCGGGCCTCATCTCGTGGCGAGGGGGAAGTCTCATGGTTTTTCTCGAGTTGCGGCCGGAACCTGGGGTATATTCTCGAGTTACGACGGGGAGGGCCCTTCCAGAAACGTGTTTGTTCAGCGACGTCAGGACTCCTGCCTAGGTGCGAAGGACACCTCGGGATTCTCCTCGAGTCTTGGCATGGCAATTGGGACGCGTCTCCACGTGATGCGGGAGACCCAGAGTCCTTTTCCACGTGCCACAGGGATCCTGGGACTCCTATCCATTTTCAAGAGGAGTCAGGCATCGTCTCCGTTGGAAGCATTGATCTCCGCGGACCTCTCGAGTTTTCAAATGATGTGAGGCCTCCGGTCGCAATGAGGCGGAGAACTAGGTCTTTCTCTGTGGACTCCACAGGGGATTCAGACATCCCTTCGTCTTGTGAGATGGAAGACGAGCCTGCATTCAATTCACTGCAGGGATATCCGGCCTTACTTCGAGTCAGAGCATCTCGGTGTCCATTCCACTTGAGGCCACAAACTCCGGGTCCCTCTCACATACCTGTAGCTGAGAGAAGCTTCCTCTTGAGGTGCTTGTGGAAAGTTGTTATTCCTCTTGACTCGAAGCCAGGACTAAGCTCTCATCTCGAGTTGATTTGGGGTGCACGGAGCCCTTTAGTGTTGCTCCAGTGACCTCAGGATCCCTCTAGACTTGAGACAGTGATCTTGGGTTTTCTCTGGAGTGCCATCAAGGAAATCAAGTCTCCTTTCACGTTTGATGTGGAACACGGAATTGCTCTGCACGCAGAGCAGTGGAATCGGGCCTCATCTCACGGCGAGGGGGAAGTCTCATGGTTTTTCTCGAGTTGCGGCCGGAACCTGGGGTATATTCTCGAGTTACGACGGGGAGGGCCCTTCCAGACACGTGTTTGTTCAGCGACGTCAGGACTCCTGCCTAGATGCGAGGACACCTCGGGATTCTCCTCGAGTCTTGGCATGGCAATGGGGACGCGTCTCCACGTGAGGCGGGAGCCCCAGTGTCCCTTTCCACGTGCCACAGCGATCCTGGGACTCCTATCCATTTTCAAGAGGAGTCAGGCATCTTCTCGTTTGGAAGCATTGATCTCCACGGAAATCTCGAGTTTTCAAAGGATGTGAAGCCTCCGGTCACGATGAGGCGGAGAATTAGGTCTTTCTCTGTGGTCTCCACACGGGATTCAGACATCCCTTCGTCTTGGGAGATGCAAGACGAGCCTGCATTCAATTCACTGCAGGGATATCCGGCCTTACTTCGAGTCAGACCATCTCGGTGTCCATTCCACTTGATGCCAGCAACTCAGGGTCCCTCTCACATACCTGTAGCTGAGAGAAGCCTCCTCTTGAGGTGCTTGTGGAAAGTTGGTATTCCTCTTGACTCGAAGCCAGGGACTAAGCTATCATCTCGAGTAGATTTGGGGTCCACCGAGAACTTTCGTGTTGCTCCAGTGACCTCAGGATCCCTCTAGACTTGAGACAGTGATCTTGGGTTTTCTCTGGAGCCCCATCAAGGAAATCAAGGCTCCTTTCACGTTTGATGTGGAACACGGAATTGCTCTGCACGCAGAGCAGGGGAATCGGGCCTCATCTCACGGCGAGGGGGAAGTCTCATGGTTTTTCTCGAGTTGCGGCCAGAATCTGGGGTATATTCTCGAGTTACGACGGGGAGGGCCCTTCCAGACACGTGTTTGTTCAGCGACCTCAGGACTCCTGCCTAGGTGTGAGGGACACCTCGGGATTCTCCTCGAGTCTTGGCATGGCAATTTGCACGCGTCTCCACGTGAAGCGGGAGACCCAGGGTCCCCGTCCATGTGGACAGGGATCCTGGGACTGCTAACCATTTTCAAGAGGAGTCAGGCATCGTCTCCTTTGGAAGCATTGATCTCCGCGGACCTCTAGAGTTTTCAAAGGATGTGAGGCCTCCGGTCGCGATGAGGCGGAGAACTAGGTCTTTCCCTGTGGTCTCCACAGGGGATTCAAACATCCCTTTGTCTTGGGAGATTCAAGACGAGCTTGCATTCAATTCACTGCAGGGATATCCGGCCTTACTTCGAGTCAGAGCATCTCGGTGTCCATTCCACTTGAGGCCACAAATTCAGGGTACCTCTCACATACAAGTAGCTGAGAGAAGCCTCCTCTTGAGGTGCTTGTGGAAAGTTGGTATTCCTCTTGAGTCGAAGTCAGGGACTAAGCTCTCATCTCGAGTTGATTTGGGGTCCACGGAGCCGTTTCCTGTTGCTCCAGTGACCTCAGGATCCCTCTAGACTTGAGACAGTGATCTTGGGTTTTCTCTGGAGTGCCATCAAGGAAATTAAGTCTCCTTTCAGCTTTGATGTGGAACACGGAATTGCTCTGCACGCAGTGCACGGGAATCGGGCCTCATCTCGCGGCGAGGGGGAAGTCTCATGGTTTGTCTCGAGTTGCGGCCGGTACCTGGGGTATATTCTCGAGTTACGACGGGGAGGGCCCTTCCAGACACGTGTTTGTTCAGCGACGTCAGGACTCCTGCCTAGGTGCGAGGGACACCACGGGATTCTCCTCTTGTCTTGGCATGGCAATTGGGACGCGTCTCCACGTGAGGCGGGAGACCCAGGGTCCCTTTCCACGTTCCACAGGGATCCTGGGACTCCATTCCATTTTCAAGAGGAGTCAGGCATCGTCTCCTTTGGAAGCATTGATCTCCGCGGACCTCTCGATTTTTCAAAGGATGTGAGGCCTCCGGTCGCGAGGAGGCGGAGAATTAGGTCTTTCTCTGTGGTCTCCACAGGGGATTCAGACAACCCTTCGTCTGGGGAGATGCAAGACGAGCCTGCATTCAATTCACTGCAGGGATATCTGGCCTTACTTCGAGTCAGAGCATCTCGGTGTCCATTCCGCTTGAGGCCACAAACTCAGGGTCCCTCTCACATACCTGTAGCTGAGAGAAGCCTCCTCATGAGGTGCTTGTGGAAAGTTGGTTTTCCTCTTGAGTCGAAGCCAGGGACTAAGCTCTCATCTCGAGTTAATTTGGGGTCCACGGAGCCCTTTCCTTTTGCTCCAGTGACCTCAGGATCCCTCTAGACTTGAGACAGTGATCTTGGGTTTTCTCTGGAGTGCCATCAAGGAAATCAAGGCTCCTTTCATGTTTGATGTGGAACACGGAATTGCTCTGTATGCAGTGCAGGGGAATAAGGCCTTATCTCGCGGCGAACGGGAAGTTTCATGGTTTTTCTCGAGTTGCGGACGGACCCGGGGTATATTCTCGAGTTACGACGGGGAGGGCCCTTCCAGAAACGTGTTTGTTCAGCAACGTCAGGACTCCTGCCTAGGTGCGAGGGACACCTCGGGATTCTCCTCGAGTCTTGGCATGGCAATTGGGACGAGTCTCCACGTGAAGCGGGAGACCCAGGGTCCCCGTCCATGTGGACAGGGATCCTGGGACTGCTAACCATTTTCAAGAGGAGTCAGGCATCGTCTCCTTTGGAAGCATTGATCTCCGCGGACCTCTCGAATTTTCAAGGGATGTGAGGCCTCCAGTCGCGATGAGGCGGAAAACTAGGTCTTTCTCTGCGGTCTCCACAGGGGATTCAGACATCCCTTCGTCTTGGGAGATGCAAGACGAGCTTGCATTGAATTCACTGCAGGGATATCCGGCCTTACTTCGAGTCAGAGCATCTCGGTGTCCATTCCACTTGAGGCCACAAACTCAGGGTCCCTCTCACATACCTGTAGCTGAGAGAAGCCTCTCTTGAGGTGCTTGTGGAAAGTTGGTGTTCCTCTTGAGTTGAAGCCAGGGACTAAGCTCTCATCTCGAGTAGATTTGGGGTCCACGGAGCCCTTTCGTGTTGCTCTAGTGACCTCAGGATCCCTCTAGAGTTGAGACAGTGATCTTGGGTTTTCTCTGGAGTCCCATCAAGGAAATCAAGGCTCCTTTCACGTTTGATGTGGAACACGGAATTGCTCTGCACGCAGTGCAGGGGAATCGGGTCTCGTCTCGCGGCGAGGGGGAAGTCTCATGGTTTTTCTCGAGTTGCGGCCGGAACCTGGGGTATATTCTCGAGTTACGACGGGGAGGGCCCTTCCAGACACGGGTTTGTTCAGAGACCTCAGGACTCCTGCCTAGGTGTGAGGGACACCTCGGGATTCTCCTCGAGTCTTGGCATGGCAATTGGGACGCGTATCCACGTGAGGCGGGAGACCCAGGGGCCCTTTCCACGTGCCACAGGGATCCTGGAACTCCTATCCATTTTCAAGAGGAGTCAGGCATCGTCTCCTTTGGAAGCATTGACCTCCGCAGACCTATCCAGTTTTCAAAGGATGTGATGCCTCCGGTCGAGATGAGGAAGAGGACTAGGTCTTTCTCTGTGGTCTCCACAGCGGATTCAGACATCCCTTCGTCTTCGGAGATGCAAGACGAGCCTGCATTCAATTCACTGCAGGGATATCCGGCCTAACTTCGAGTCAGAGCATCTCGGTGTCCATTCCACTTGAGGCCACAAACTCAGGGTTCCTCTCACTTACCTGTAGCTGAGAGAAGACTCCTCTTGAGGTGCTTGTGGAAAGTTGGTATTCCTCTTGAGTCGAAGCCAGGGACTAAGCTCTCATCTCGAGTTGATTTGGGGTCCACGGAGCCCTTTCGTGTTGCTCCAGTGACCTCAGGATCCCTCTAGACTTGAGACAGGGATCTTGGGTTTTCTCTGGAGTGCCATCAAGGAAATCAAGGCTCCTTTCAAGTTTGATGTGGAACACGGAATTGCTCTGCATGCAGTGCAGGGGAATCGGGGCTTATCTCGCGACGAGGGGGAAGTCTCATAGTTTTTCTCGAGTTGCGGCCGGAACCTGGGGTATATTCTCGAGTTACGACTGGGAGGGCCCCTCCAGACACGTGTTTGTTGAGCGACGTCAGGACTCCTGCCTAGGTGCGAGGGACACCTCGGGATTCTCCTCGAGTCTTGGCATGGCAATTGGGACGCGTCTCCACGTGAGGCGGGAGACCCAGGGTCCCTTTCCACGTGCCACAGGGATCCTGGGACTCCTATTCATTTTCAAGAGGAGTCAGGCATCGTTTCTTTTGGAAGCATTGATCTCCGCAGACCTCTCGAGTTTTCAAAGGATGTGAGGCCTCCGGTCGCGTTGAGGCGGAGGACTAGGTCTTTCTCTGTGGTCTCCACAGGGGATTCAGACAACCCTTCGTCTTGGGAGATGCAAGAAGAGCCTGCATTCAATTCAATGCAGGGATATCCGGCCTTACTTCAAGTCAGAGCATCTCGGTGTCCATTCCACATGAGGCCACAAACTCAGGGTCCCTCTCACATAACTGTAGCTGAGAGAAGCCTTCTCTTGAGGTGCTTGTGAAAAGTGCGTATTCCTCTTGAGTCGAAGCCAGGGACTAAGCTCTCATCTCGAGTTGATTTGGGGTCCTCGGGACCCTTTCGTGTTGCTCCAGTGACATCAGGATCCCTCTAGACTTGAGACAGTGATCTTGGGTTTTCTCTGGATTGCCATCAAGGAAATCAAGGCTCCTTTCACGTTTGATGTGGAACACGGAATTGCTCTGCACGCAGTGCAGGTGAATCGGGCCTCATCTCGCGGCGAGGGGGAAGTCTCATGGTTTTTCTCGAGTTGCGGCCGGAACCTGGGGTATATTCTCGAGTTACGACGGGGAGGGCCCTTCCAGACACGTGTTTGTTCAGCGACGTAAGGACTCCAGCCTAGGTGCGAGGGACAACTCGGGATTCTCCTCGAGTCTTCGCATGGCAATTGGGACGCGTCTCCACGTGAGGCGGGAGACCCAGGGTCCCTTTCCACGTGCCACAGGGATCCTGGGACTCCTATCCATTTTCAAGAGGAGTCAGGCATCGTCTCCTTTGGAAGCATTGATCTCCGCGGACCTCTCGAGTTTTCAAAGGATGTGAGGCCTCTGTTCGCGATGAGGCGGAGGACTAGGTCTTTCTCTGTGGTCTCCACAGGGGATTCAGACAACCCTTCGTCTTGGGAGATGCAAGACGAGCCTGCATTCAATTCACTGCAGGGATATCCGGCCTTACTTCGAGTCAGAGCATCTCGGTGTCCATTCCACTTGAGGCCACAAACTCAGGGTCCCTCTCACATACCTGTAGCTGAGAGAAGCCTCCTCTTGAGGTGCTTGTGGAAAGTTGGTATTCCCCTTGACTCGAAGCCAGGGACTCAGCTCTCATCTCGAGTTGATTTGGGGTCCACGGATCCCTTTCGTGTTGCTCCAGTGACCTCAGGATCCCTCTAGACTTGAGACAGTGATCTTGCGTTTTCTCTGGAGTGCCATCAAGGAAGTCAAGGCTCCTTTCACGTTTGATGTGGAACACGGAATAGCTCTGCACGCAGTGCAGGGGAATCGGTCCTCATCTCGCGGCGAGGGGGAAGTCTCATGGTTTTTCTCGACTTGCGGCCGGAACCTGGGGCATATTCTCGACTTACGACGGGGAGGGCCCTTCCAGACTCGTGTTTGTTCAGCGACATCAGGACTCCTTCCTAGGTGTGAGGGACACCTCGGGATTCTCCTCGAGTCTTGGCATGGCAATTGTGACGCGTCTCCAAGTGAGGCGGGAGACCCAGGGGCCCTTTCCACGTGCCACAGGGATCCTGGGACTCCTATCCATTTTCAAGAGGAGTCAGGCATCGTCTGCTTTGGAAGCATTCATCTCCGCGGACCTCTCGAGATTTCAAAGAATGTGAGGCCTCCGGTCTCGATGAGGCGGAGAACTAGGTCTTTCTCTGTGGTCTCCACAGGGGATTCAGACATCCCTTCGTCTTGGGAGATGCAAGAGGAGCCTGCATTCAATTCACTGCAGGGATATCTGGCCTTACTTCGAGTCAGAGCATCTCGGTGTCCATTCCACTTGAGGCCACAAACTCAGGGTCCCTCTCACATACCTGTAGCTGAGAGAAGCCTCCTCTTGAGGTGCTTGTGGAAAGTTGGTATTCCTCTTGAGTCGAAGCCAGGGACTAAGCTATCATCTCCAGTTGATTTGGGGTCCACGGAGCCCTTTCGTGTTGCTCCAGTGACCTCAGGGTCCCTCTAGACTTGAGAAAGTGATCTTGGGTTTTCTCTGGAGTGCCATCAAGGAAATCAAGGCTCCTTTCACGTTTGATGTGGAACACGGAATTGCTCTGCACGCAGTGCAGGGGAATCGGGCCTCATCTCGCGGCGAGGGGGAATCTCATGGTTTTTCTCGAGTTGCGGCCGGACCCTGAGGTATATTCTCGAGTTACGACGGGGAGGGCCCTTCCAGACACGTGTTTGTTCAGTGACCTCAGGACTCCTGCCTAGGTGCGAGGGACACCTCGGGATTCTCCTCGAGCATTGGCATGACAATTGGGACGAATCTCCAAGTGAAGCGGGAGACCCAGGGTCCCCGTCCATGTGGAGAGGGATCCTGGGATTCGTAACCATTTTCAAGAGGAGTCAGGTATCGTCTCCTTTGGAAGCATTGATCTCCGCGGACCTCTCGAGTTTTCAAAGGATGTGAGGCCTCCGGTCGCGATGAGGCGGAGAACTAGGTCTTTCTCTGTGGTCTCCACAGGGGATTCAGACATCCCTTCGTCTTGGGAGATGCAAGACGAGCTTGTATTCAATTCACTGCAGGGATATACGCCCTTACTTCGAGTCAGAGCATCTCGGTGTCCATTCTACTTGAGGCCACAAACTCAGGGTATCTCTCACATCCATGTAGTTGACAGAAGCCTCCTCTTGAGGTGCTTGTGGAAACTTGGTATTCCTCTTGAGTCGAAACCAGGGACTAAGCTCTCATCTCGGGTTGACTTGGGGTCCATGGAGCCCTTTCGTGTTGCTACAGTGACCTCAGGATCCCTCTAGACTTGAGACAGTGACTTTGGGTTTTTTCTGGAGTGCCATCAAGGAAATCAAGGCTCCTTTCACGTTTGATGTGGAACACGGACTTGCTCTGCACGCAGTGCAGGGGAATCGGGCCTCATCTCGTGGCGAGGGGGAAGTCTCATGGTTTTTCTCGAGTTGCGGCCGGATCCTGGGGTATATTCTCGAGTTACGACGGGGAGGGCCCTTCCAGAAACGTGTTTGTTCAGCGACGTCAGGACTCCTGCCTAGGTGCGAAGGACACCTCGGGATTCTCCTCGAGTCTTGGCATGGTAATTGGGACGCGTCTCCACGTGAGGCGGGAGACCCAGGGTCCTTTTCCACGTGCCACAGGGATCCTGGGACTCCTATGCATTTTCAAGAGGAGTCAGGCATCGTCTCGTTTGGAAGCATTGATCTCCACGGAAATCTCGAGTTTTCAAAGAATGTGAAGCCTCCGGTCGCGAAGAGGCGGAGGACTAGGTCTTTCTCTGTGGTCTCCACACGGGATTCAGACATCCCTTCGTCTTGGGAGATGCAAGACGAGCCTGCATTCAATTCACTGCAGGGATATCCGGCCTTACTTCGAGTCAGACCATCTCGGTGTCCATTCCACTTGAGGCCAGCAACTCAGGGTCCCTCTCACATACCTGTAGCTGAGAGAAGCCTCCTCTTGAGGTGCTTGTGGAAAGTTGGTATTCCTCTTGACTCGAAGCCAGGGACTAAGCTATCATCTCGAGTAGATTTGGGGTCCACCGAGAACTTTTGTGTTGCTCCAGTGACCTCAGGATCCCTCTAGACTTGAGACAGTGATCTTGGGTTTTCTCTGGAGTCCCATCAAGGAAATCAAGGCTCCTTTCAGGTTTGATGTGGAACACGGAATTGCTCTGCACGCAGTGCAGGGGAATCGGGTCTCATCTCGCAGCGAGGGGGAAGTCTCATGGTTTTTCTCGAGTTGCGGCCGGAACCTGGGGTATATTCTCGAGTTACGACGGGGAGGGCCCTTCCAGACACGGGTTTGTTCAGCGACCTCAGGACTCCTGCCTAGGTGTGAGGGACACCTCGGGATTCTCCTCGAGTCTTGGCATGGCAATTGGGACGCGTATCCACGTGAGGCGGGAGACCCATGGTCCCTTTCCACGTGCCACAGGGATCCTGGAACTCCTATCCATTTTCAAGAGGAGTCAGGCATCGTCTCCTTTGGTAGCATTGATCTCCGTGGACCTCTCCAGTTTTCAAAGGATGTGAGGCCTCCGGTCGCGATGAGGCAGAGGACTAGGTCTTTCTCTGTGGTCTCCACAGGGGATTCAGACAACCCTTCGTCTTGGGAGATGCAAGATGAGCCTGCATTCAATTCACTGCAGGGATATCCGGCCTTACTTCGAGTCAGAGCATCTTGGTGTCCATTCCACTTGAGGCCACAAACTCAGGGTCCCTCTCACATACCTGTAGCTGAGAGAAGCCTCCTCTTGAGGTGCTTGTGGAAAGTTGGTATTCCTCTTGACTCGAAGCCAGGGACTCAGCTCTCATCTCGAGTTGATTTGGGGTCCACGGATCCCTTTCGTGTTGCTCCAATGACCTCAGGATCCCTCTAGACTTGAGACAGTGATCTTGGGTTGTCTCTGGAGTGCCATCAAGGAAATCAAGGCCCCTTTCACGTTTGATGTGGAACACGGAATTGCTCTGCACGCAGTGCAGGGGAATCGGGCCTCATCTCACGGCGAGGGGGAAGTCTCATGGTTTTTCTCCAGTTGCGGCCGGAACCTGGGGTATATTCTCGAGTTACGACGGGGAGGGCCCTTCCAGACACGTGTTTGTTCAGCGACGTCAGGACTCCTGCCTAGGTGCGAGGGACACCTCGGGATTCTTCTCGAGTCTTGGCATGGCAATTGGGACGCGTCTCCACGTGAGGCGGGAGACCCAGTATACCTTTCGACGTGCCACAGGGATCCTGGGACTCCTATCCATTTTCAAGAGGAGTCAGGCATCGTCTCCTTTGGAAGCATTGATCTCCGCGGACCTCTCGAGTTTTCAAAGGATGTGAGGCCTCTGGTCGCGATGAGGGGGAGAATTAGGTCTTTCTCTGTGGTCTCCACAGGGATTCAGACATCCCTTCATCTTTGGAGATGCAAGACGAGCCTGCACTCAATTCACTGCAGGGATATCCGGCCTTACTTGGAGTCAGATAATCTCTGTGTCCATTCCATTTGAGGCCACAAACTCAGGGTCCCTCTCACATACCTGTAGCTGAGAGAAACCTCCTCTTGTGGTTCTTGTGGAAAGTTGGTATTCCTCTTGAGTCGAAGCCAGGGACGAACATCTCATCTCGAGTTGATATGGGGTCCACGGAGCCCTTTCGTGTTGCTCCAATGACCTCAGGATCCCTCTAGACTTGAGACAGTGATCTTGGGTTTTCTCTGGAGTGCCATCAAGGAAATCAAGGCTCCTGTCACGTTTGATGAGAAACACGGAGTTGCTCTGCACGCAGTACAGGGAAATCGGGCCTCATGTCGGGGCGAGGGGGAAGTCTCATGTTTTTTCTCGAGTTGCGGCCGGAACCTGGGGTATATTCTCAAGTTACGATGGGGAGGGCCCTTCCAGACACGTGTTTGTTCAGCGATGTCATGACTCCTGCCTAGGTGCGAGGGACACCTCGTGATTCTCCTCGAGTCTTGGCATGGCAATTGGGACGCGTCTCCACGTGACGCGGGAGACCCAGGGTCCCTTTCCACGTGCCACAGGGATCCAGGGACTCCTATCCATTTTCAAGAGGAGTCAGGCATCGTCTCCTTTGGAAGCATTGATCTCCGCGGACCTCTCGAGTTTTCAAAGTATGTGAGGCCTCCGGTCGCGATGAAGCAGAGGACTAGGTCTTTCTCTGTGGTCTCCACAGGGGATTCAGACATCCCGTCGTCCTGGGAGATGCAACACGGACCTGCATTCAATTCACTGCAGGGATATCTGGCCTTACTTCGAGTCAGAGCATCTCGGTGTCCATTCCACTTGAGGCCACAAACTCAGGGTCCCTCTCACATACCTGTAGCTGAGAGAAGCCTCCTCTTGAGGCGCTCGTGGAAAGTTGGTGTTCCTCGTGAGTTGAAGCCAAGGACTAAGCTCTCATCTCGAGTTGATTTGGGGTCCACGGAGCCCTTTCGTGTTGCTCCAGTGACCTCAGGATCCCTCTAGACTTGAGACAGTGATCTTGGGTTTTCTCTGGAGTGCCATCAAGGAAATCAAGGCTCCTTTCATGTTTGATGTGGAACACGGAATTGCTCTGCATGCAGTGCAGGGGAATAAGGCCTTATCTCGCGGCGAACGGGAAGTCTCATGGTTTTTCTCGAGTTGCGGCCGGACCCGGGGTATATTCTCGTGTTACGACGGGGTGGGCCCTTCCAGACACGTGTTTGTTCAGCGAAGTCAGGACTCCTGCCTAGGTGCGAGGGACACCTCGGGATTCTCCTCGAGTCTTGGCATGGCAATTTGCACGCGTCTCCACGTGAAGCGGGAGACCCAGGGTCCCCGTCCATGTGGACAGGGATCCTGGCACTGTTAACCATTTTCAAGAGGAGTCAGGCATCGTCTCCTTTGGAAGCATTGATCTCCGCGGACCTCTCGAGTTTTCAAAGGATGTGAGGCCTCCGGTCGCGATGAGGCGGAGAACTAGGTCTTTCTCTGTGGTCTCCACAGGGGATTCAGACATCCCTTCGACTAGGGAGATGCAAGACGAGCTTGCATTGAATTCACTGCAGGGATATCCGGCCTTACTTCAAGTCAGAGCATCTCGGTGTCCATTCCACTTGAGGCCACAAACTCAGGGTACCTCTCACATCCATGTAGCTGGGAGAAGCCTCCTCTTGAGGTGCTTGTGGAAACTTGGTATTCCTCTTGAGTCGAAGCCAGGGACTAAGCTCTCATCTCGAGTTGATTTGGGGTCCATGAAGCCCTTTCGTGTTGCTCCAGTGACCTCAGAATCCCTCTAGACTTGAGACAGTGATCTTGGGTTTTCTCTGGAGTGCCATCAAGGAAATCAAGGCTCCTTTCACGTTTGATGTGGAACACGGAATTGCTCTGCACGCAGTGCAGGGGAATCGGGCCTCATGTCGGGGCGAGGGGGAAGTCTCATGGTTTTTCTCGAGTTGCGGCCGGCACCTGGGGTATATTCTCGTGTTACGACGGGGAGGGCCCTCCAGACACGTGTTTGTTCAGCGACGTCAGGACTCCTGCCTAGGTGCGAGGGACACCTCGGGATTCTCCTCGAGTCTTGGCTTGGCAATTGGGACGCGTCTCCACGTGAGGCGGGAGAACCAGGGTCCCTTTCCACGTGCCACAGGGATCCTGGGACTCCTATCCATTTTCAAGAGGAGTCAGGCATCGTTTCCTTTGGAAGCATTGATCTCCTCGGACCTCTCGAGTTTTCAAAGGATGTGAGGCCTCCGGTCGCGAGGAGGCGGAGAATTAGGTCTTTCTCTGTGGTCTCCACTGGGGATTCAGACAACCCTTCGTCTGGGGAGATGCAAGACGAGCATGCATTCAATTCACTGCAGGGATATCCGGCCTTACTTCGAGTCAGAGCATCTCGGTGTCCATTCCATTTGAGGCCACAAACTCAGGGTACCACTCACATACCTGTAGCTGACAGAAGCCCCCTCTTGAGGTGCTTGTGGAAAGTTGGTATTCCTCTTTAGTCGAAGCCAGGGACTAAGCTCTAATCTCGAGTTGATTTGGGGTCCATGGAGCCCTTTCGTGTTGCTTCAGTGACCTCAGGATCCCTCTAGACTTGAGACAGTGATCTTGGGTTTTCTCTGGAGTGCCATCAAGGAAATCAAGGATCCTTTCACGTTTGATGTGGAACACGGAATTGCTCTGCACGCAGTGCAGGGGAATCAGGCCTCATGTCGCGGCGAGGGGGAAGTCTCATGGTTTTTCTCGAGTTGCGCACGGAACCTGGGGTATATTCTCGAGTTACGATGGGGAGGGCCCTTCCAGACACGTGTTTGTTCAGCGACGTCAGGACTCCTGCCTAGGTGTGAGGGACACCTCGGGATTCTCCTCGAGTCTTGGCATGGCAATTGGGACGCGTCTCCACGTGATGCGGAATGCCCAGTGTCCCTTTCCACGTGCCAAAGGGATCCTGGGACTCCTATCCATTTCAAGAAGAGTCAGGCATCGTCTCCTTTGGAAGCATTGATCTCCGCAGACCTCTCGAGTTTTCAAAGGATATGAGGCCTCTGGTCGCGATGAAGCGGAGAACTAGGTCTTTCTCTGTGGTCTCCACTGGGGATTCAGACATCCCTTCATCTTGGGAGATGCAAGACGAGCCTGCATTCAATTCACTGCAGGGATATCCGGCCTTACTTTGAGTCAGAGCATCTTGGTGTCCATTCCACTTGAGGCCACAAACTCAGGGTCCTCTCACATACCTGTAGTTGAGAGAAGCCTCCTCTTGAGGTGCTTGTGGAAAGTTGGTATTCCTCTTGAGTCGAAGCCAGGGACTAAGCTCTCATCTCGAGTTAATTTGGGCTCCATGGAGAAATTTCGTGTTGGTCCAGTGACCTCAGGATCCCTCTAGATTTGCGACAGTGATCTTGGGTTTTCTCTGGAGTGCCATCAAGGAAATCAAGTCTCCTTTCACGTTTGATGTGGAACACGGAATTGCTCTGCACGCAGTGCAGGGGAATCGGGCCTCATCTCGCGGCGAGGGGGAAGTCTCATGGTTTTTATCGAGTTGCGGCCGGACCCGGGGTATTTTCTCGAGTTACGACGGGGAGGGCCCTTCCAGACACGTGTTTGTTCAGCAACGTCAGGACTCCTGCCTAGGTGCGAGGGACACCTCGGGATTCTCCTTGAGTCTTGGCATGGCAATTTGCACGCGTCTCCACGTGAAGCGGGAGACCCAGTGTCCCCGTCCATGTGGACAGGGATCCTGGGATTCGTAACCATTTTCAAGAGGAGTCAGGCATCGTCTCCTTTGGAAGCATTGATCTCCGTGGACCTCTCGAGTTTTCAAAGGATGTGAGGCCTCCGGTCGCGATGAGGCGGAGAACTAGGTCTTTCTCTGTGGTCTCCACAGGGGATTCAGACATCCCTTCGTCTTGGGAGATGCAAGACGAGCTTGTATTCAATTCACTGCAGGGATATACGCCCTTACTTCGAGTCAGAGCATCTCGGTGTCCATTCCACTTGAGGCCACAAACTCAGGGTATCTCTCACATCCATGTAGTTGACAGAAGCCTCCTCTTGAGGTGCTTGTGGAAACTTGGTATTCCTCTTGAGTCTATGCCAGGGACTAAGCTCTCATCTCGGGTTGACTTGGGGTCCATGGAGCCCTTTCGTGTTGCTACAGTGACCTCAGGATCCCTCTAGACTTGAGACAGTGACTTTGGGTTTTTTCTGGAGTGCCATCAAGGAAATCAAGGCTCCTTTCACGTTTGATGTGGAACACGGACTTGCTCTGCACGCAGTGCAGGGGAATCGGGCCTCATCTCGTGGCGAGGGGGAAGTCTCATGGTTTTTCTCGAGTTGCGGCCGGATCCTGGGGTATATTCTCGAGTTACGACGGGGAGGGCCCTTCCAGAAACGTGTTTGTTCAGCGACGTCAGGACTCCTGCCTAGGTGCGAAGGACACCTCGGGATTCTCCTCGAGTCTTGGCATGGCAATTGGGACGCGTCTCCACGTGAGGCGGGAGACCCAGGGTCCTTTTCCACGTGCCACAGGGATCCTGGGACTCCTATCCATTTTCAAGAGGAGTCAGGCATCGTCTCGTTTGGAAGCATTGATCTCCACGGAAATCTCGAGTTTTCAAAGAATGTGAAGCCTCCGGTCGCGAAGAGGCGGAGGACTAGGTCTTTCTCTGTGGTCTCAACACGGGATTCAGACATCCCTTCGTCTTGGGAGATGCAAGACGAGCCTGCATTCAATTCACTGCAGGGATATCCGGCCTTACTTCGAGTCAGACCATCTCGGTGTCCATTCCACTTGAGGCCAGCAACTCAGGGTCCCTCTCACATACCTGTAGCTGAGAGAAGCCTCCTCTTGAGGTGCTTGTGGAAAGTTGGTATTCCTCTTTACTCGAAGCCAGGGACTAAGCTATCATCTCGAGTAGATTTGGGGTCCACCGAGAACTTTTGTGTTGCTCCAGTGACCTCAGGATCCCTCTAGATTTGAGACAGTGATCTTGGGTTTTCTCTGGAGTCCCATCAAGGAAATCAAGGCTCCTTTCACGTTTGATGTGGAACACGGAATTGCTCTGCACGCAGAGCAGGGGAATGGGGCCTTATCTCACGGCAAGGGGGAAGTCTC
The DNA here is from genome assembly GCF_033118175.1 of Dama dama. Classification (NCBI taxonomy): domain Eukaryota; kingdom Metazoa; phylum Chordata; class Mammalia; order Artiodactyla; family Cervidae; genus Dama; species Dama dama. The sequence goes on along the minus strand of NW_026870905.1, from coordinate 871,570 downwards.
ATGGTTTTTCTCGAGTTGCGGCCAGAACCTGGGGTATATTCTCGAGTTACGACGGGGAGGGCCCTTCCAGACACGTGTTTGTTCAGCGACGTCAGGACTCCTGCCTAGGTGCGAGGGACACCTCGGGATTCTCCTCGAGTCTTGGCATGGCAATTGGGACGCGTCTCCACGTGAGGCGGGAGACCCAGGCTCCCTTTCCACGTGCCACAGGGATCCTGGGACTCCTATCCATTTTAAAGAGGAGTCAGGCATCGTCTCCTTTGGAAGCATTGATCTCCGCAGACCTTTTGATTTTTCAAAGGATGTGATGTCTCCGGTCGCGATGAGGCGGAGGACTAGGTCTTTCTCTGTCTTCTCCACAGGGGATTCAGACATCCCTTCATCTTGGGAGATGCAAGACGAGCCTGCATTCAATTCACTGCAGTGATATCCGGCCTTAATTCGAGTCAGAGCAACTCGCTGTCCATTCGACTTGAGGCCACAAACTCAGGTTCCCTCTCACATACCTGTAGCTGAGAGAAGTCTCTCGTGAGGTGCTTGTGGAAAGTTGGTATTCCTCTTGAGTCGAAGCCAGGGACTAAGCTCTCATCTCGAGTAGATTTGGGGTCCACTGAGCCCTTTCTTGTTGCTCCAGTGACCTCAGGATCCCTCTAGACTTGAGACAGTGATCTTGGGTTTTCTCTGGAGTCCCATCAAGGAAATCAAGGCTCCTTTCACGTTTGATGTGGAACACGGAATTGCTCTGCACGCAGTGCAGGGGAATCGGGTCTCATCTCGCGGCGAGGGGGAAGTCTCATGGTTTTTCTCGAGTTGCGGCCGGAACCTGGGGTATATTCTCGAGTTACGACGGGGAGGGCCCTTCCAGACACGGGTTTGTTCAGCGACCTCAGGACTCCTGCCTAGGTGTGAGGGACACCTCGGGATTCTCCTCGAGTCTTGGCATGGCAATTGGGACGCGTATCCACGTGAGGCGAAGACCCATGGTCCCTTTCCACGTGCCACAGGGATCCTGGAACTCCTATCCATTTTCAAGAGGAGTCAGGCATCGTCTCCTTTGGTAGCATTGATCTCCGTGGACCTCTCCAGTTTTCAAAGGATGTGAGGCCTCCGGTCGCGATGAGGCAGAGAACTAGGTCTTTCTCTGTGGTCTCCACAGCGGATTCAGACATCCCTTCGTCTTGGGAGATGCAAGACGAGCCTGCATTCAATTCACTGCAGGGATATCTGGCCTTACTTCGAGTCAAGCATCTCACTGTCCATTCCACTTGAGGCCACAAACTCAGGGTCCCTCTCACATACCTGTAGCTGAGAGAAGCCTCCTCTTGAGGTGCTTGTGGAAAGTTGGTATCCCTCTTGAGTCGAAGCCAGGGACTAAGCTCTCATCTCGAGTTGATTCGGGGTCCACGGAACCCTTTCGTGTTGCTCCAGTAATCTCAGGATCCCTCTAGACTTGAGACAGTGATCTTGGGTTTTCTCTGGAGTGCCATCAAGGAAATCAAGGCTCCTTTCACGTTTGATGTGGAACACGGAATTGTTCTGCACGCAGTGCAGGTGAATCGGGCCTCATCTCGCGGCGAGGGGGAAGTCTCATGGTTTTTCTCGAGTTGCGGCCAGAACCTGGGGTATATTCTCGAGTTACGACGGGGAGGGCCCTTCCAGACACGTGTTTGTTCAGCGACGTCAGGACTCCTTCCTAGGTGCGAGGGACACCTCGGGATTCTCCCCGAGGTTTCGAATGGCAATTGTGTTGCGTCTCCAGGTGAGGCGGGAGACCCAGTGTTCCTTTCCACGTGCCACATGATCCTGGGACTCCTATCCATTTTCAAGAGGAGTCAGGCATCGTCTCCTTTGGAAGCATTGATCTCCGCAGTCCTCTCGAGTTTTCAAAGGATGTGAGGCCTCTGTTCATGATGTGGCGAGACTAGGTCTTTCTCTGTGGTCCCCACAGGGGATTCAGACATCCCTTCGTCTTGGGAGATGCAAGACGAGCCTGCCTTCAATTCACTGCAGGGATATCTGTCCTTACTTCGAGTCAGAGCATCTCAGTGTCCATTCCACTTGAGGCCACAAACTCAGGGGCCCTCTCACATACATGTAGCTGAGAGAAGCATCCTCTTGACGTGCTTGGGGAAAGTTGGTATTCCCCTTGAGTTGAAGCCAGGGACTAAGCTCTCATCTCGAGTTGATTTGGGGTCCACGGAGCACTTTCATGTTGCTCCAGTGACTTCAGGATCCCTCTAGACTTGAGACAGTGATCTTGGGTTTTCTCTGGAGTGCCATCAAGGAAGTCAAGGCTCCTTTCACGTTTGATGTGGAACGCGGAATTGCTCTGCACGCAGTGCAGGGGAATCGGGCCTCATCTCGCGGCGAGGGGGAAGTCTCATGGTTTTTTTCGAGTTGCGGCCGGAACCTGGGATATATTCTGTAGTTACGACGTGGAGGGCCCTTCCAGGCACGTGTTTCTTCAGTGACGTCAGGAAACCTGATTAGGTGCGAGGGACACCTCGGGATTATCCTCGAGTCTTGGAATCGCAATTGGGACGAGTCTACACGTGAGGCGGGAGACCGAAGGACCCTTTCCCGGTGCCACAGGGATCCTGGGACTCCTATTCATTTTCAAGAGGAGGCAGGCGTCGTCGCCTTTGGAAGCATTGATATCCGCGGACCTCTCGAGTTTTCAAATGATGTGAGGTCTCCGGTCGCGATGAAGCGGAGAAAGAGGTCTTTCTCTGTGGTCTCCACAGGGCATTCAGACATCCCTTCGTCTTGGGAGATGCAAGACGAGCCTGCATTCAATTCACTGCAGGGATATCCGGCCTTACTTCGAGTCAGAGCATCTCGGTGTCCATTCCACTTGAGGCCACAAACTCAGGGTCCCTGTCAAATACCTGTAGCTGAGAAAAGCCTCCTCTTGAGGTGCTTGTGGAAAGTTGGTATTCCTCTTGAGTCGAAGCCAGGGACTAAGCTCTCATCTCGAGTTGATTTGGGGTCCGCGGAGACCTTTTGTGTTGCTAAAGTGACCTCGGGATCCCTCTAGTTTTGAGACAGTGATCTTGGGTTTTCTCTGGAGTGTCATCAAGGAAATCAAGGCTCCTTTCACGTTTGATGTGGAACACGCAATTGCTCTGCACGCAGTGCAGGGGAATCGGGCCTCATCTCGCGGCGAGGGGGAAGTCTCATGGTTTTTCTCGAATTGCGGCCGGAACCTGGGGTATATTCTCGAGTTACGACGGGGAGGGCCCTTCCAGACACGTGTTTGTTCAGCGACGTAAGGACTCCTGCCTAGGTGCGAGGGACACCTCGGGATTCTCCTCGAGTCGTGGCATGGCAATTGGGACGCATCTCCACGTTTGACGGGAGACCCGGTGTCTCTTTCCCCGTGCCACAGGGATCCTGGGACACCTAACCACTTTCAAGAGGAGTCAGGCATCGTCTCCTTTGGAAGCATTAATCTCCGCGGACCTCTCCAGTTTTCAAAGGATGTGAGGCCTCCGGTCGCGATGAGGCGGAGAACTAGGTCTTTCTCTGTGGTCTCCACAGGGGATTCAGACATCCCTTCGTCTTGGGAGATGCAAGAAGAGTCTGCATTCAATTCACTGCAGGGATATGCGGCCTTACTTGGAGTCAGATAATCTCGGTGTCCATTCCACTTGAGGCCACAAACTCAGGGTCCCTCTCACATACCTGTAGCTGAGAGAAGCCTCCTCTTGAGGTGCTTGTGGAAAGTTGGTACTCCTCTTCAGTCGAAGCCCGGGGCTAAGCTCTAATCTCGAGTTGATTTGGGGTCCACGGAGCCCTTTCATGTTGCTCCAGTGACCTCAGGATCCCTCTAGACTTGAAACAGTGATCTTGGGTTTTCTGAAGATCTGAAATGGTGTGAAAAACATGAAGAGCCTAAAAGGTGTGAAAAATATGAAAAGCTTCAAAAGATGTCACAAATATGAGTAGCATGAAACAGTCTGAAAAATTGAGGATCATGAAGCGGTGTTGAAAAACATGAAGAGCATGAAAAGCTGTGAAAAATATGAAGAGCTTCAAAAGGTGTCAAAAATATGGGAGCACGAAACGGTCTGAAAAATAGGAGGAAAATGAAGCGGTGTTGAAAACCATGAAGAGCCTGAAAAGGTGTGAAAAATATGAAGAGCTTCAAAATGTGTCAAAAATATGAGAAGCATGAAACGGTCTGAAAAATAGGAGGAGCATGAAGAGGTGTTAAAAAACATGTAGAGCATGAAAAGGGGTGAAAAATATGAAGAGCTTCAAAAGTTGTCAAAACTATGAGGAGTATGAAACGGTCTGAAAATAGGAGCAGCATGAAACGGTGTTCAAAAAATTGAAGAGCCTGAAAAGGTGTGAAAAATATGAAGAGCTTCAAAAGGTGTCAAAAATTAGATTAGCATGGAACGGTCTGAAAAATAGGAGGAGCATGAAGTGGTGTTGAAAAACATGAAGAGCCTGAAAAAGTGTAAAATATATGAAGAGCTTCAAAAGGTGTGAAAAATATTAGGAGCTTCAAAGAGGTCAAAAAAATGAGGAGCATGAAACGGTCTGAAAAATAGGAGGAGCATGAAACGGTTTTGAAAAACACGAAGGGCCTGAAAAGGTGTGAAAAATATGAAGAGCTTCAAAAGGTGTGAAATACATAGGGGCATGAAACGGTCTGAAAAACAGAAGGAGCATGAAGCTGTGTTGATAAACATGAAGAGCCTGAAAAGATGTGAAAAATATGAATAGCTTCAAAAGGTGTCAAAAATATGAGGAGAATGAGACGGTGTGAAAAATAGGTGGAGCATGAAGCAGTGTTTAAAAACATGAAGAGCCTGAAAAGGTGTGAAAAATATGAAGAGCTACAAAAGGTGTGAAATATATGAGGAGGATGGAACCGTCTGAAAAATAGGAGGAGCATGAAGCGTTGTTCAAATATATGAGGAGCCTGCAAAGGTGTGAAAAATATGAAGAGCTTCAAAAGGTGTCAAAGATATTAGGAGCATGAAACGGTCTGAAAAAAAGGAGGAGCAGGAAACCGTGTTCAAAAACATGAAGAGCCTGAAAAGGTGTGAAAAATATAAAGAGCTTCAAAAGGTGTTAAAAATAGGAGGAGCATGAAGCGGTGTTCAAAAATATGAAGAGCCTGAAAATGTGTGTAAATATGAAGAGCTTCAAAACGTGTCAAAAACATGAGAAGCATGATACGGTCTGAAAAATAGGTGGATCAGAAGCGGTGTTGAAAAACATGAAGAGCGTGAAAAAGTGTGAAAAATATGAAGAGGTTCAAAAGGTGTGAAAAATATGAAGAGCTTAAAATGGTGTCAAAAATTAGATTAGCATGGAACGGTCTGAAAAATAGGAGGAGCATGAAGTGGTGTTGAAAAACATGAAGAGCCTGAAAAAGTGTAAAATATATGAAGAGCTTCAAAAGGTGTGAAAAATATTAGGAGCTTCAAAAGAGGTCAAACAATGAGGAGCATGAAACGGTCTGAAAAATAGGAGGAGCATGAAACGGTTTTGAAAAACACGAAGGGCCTGAAATGGTGTGAAAAATATGAAGAGATTCAAAAGGTGTGAAATACATAGGGGCATGAAACGGTCTGAAAAACAGAAGGAGCATGAAGCTGTGTTGATAAACATGAAGAGCCTGAAAAGATGTGAAAAATATGAATAGCTTCAAAAGGTGTCAAAAATATGAGGAGAATGAAACGGTGTGAAAAATAGGTGGAGCATGAAGCAGTGTTTAAAAACATGAAGAGCCTGAAAAGGTGTGAAAAATATGAAGAGCTTCAAAAGGTGTGAAATATATGAGGAGGATGGAACCGTCTGAAAAATAGGAGGAGCATGAAGCGTTGTTCAAATATATGAAGAGCCTGCAAAGGTGTGAAAAATATGAAGAGTTTCAAAAGGTGTCAAAGATATTAGGAGCATGAAACAGTCTGAAAAAAAGGAGGAGCAGGAAACCGTGTTCAAAAACATGAAGAGCCTGAAAAGGTGTGAAATATATGAAGAGCTTCAAAAGGTGTTAAAAATAGGAGGAGCATGAAGCGGTGTTCGAAAACATGAAGAGCCTGAAAATGTGTGTAAAATATGAAGAGCTTCAAAACGTGTCAAAAATATGAGAAGCATGAAACGGTCTGAAAAATAGGTGGATCAGAAGCGGTGTTGAAAAACATGAAGAGCGTGAAAAAGTGTGAAAAATATGAAGAGGTTCAAAAGGTGTGAAAAATATGAAGAGCTTAAAATGGTGTCAAAAATGAGATGAGCCTGAAAAGGTGTGAAATATATGAAGAGATTCAAAAGGTGTCAAAAATATGAGGAGCATGTATCGGTCTGAAAAATATGAGGAGCATGAAGCGGTGTTGAAAAACATGAAGAGCCTGAAAAAGTGTGAAAAATATGAAGAGCTTCAAAAGTTGTCAAAAATATGACGAGCATGATTCAGTTTGAACAATAGGGGGAGCATGAAGTGGTGTTGAAAATCATGAAGAACCTGAAAAGTTGTGAAAAATATGAAGAGCTTTAATAGGTGACAAAAATATGAGGAGATGAAACGGTGTGAAAAATAGGAGTACCACAAGTGGTGTTCAAAAACATGAAGAGCCTGAAAAGGTGTGAGAAATATGAAGAGCTTCAAAAGGTGTCAAAAACATGTGGAGCATGATACTGTCTGCAAAATAGGAGGAGCATGAAGCGGTGTAAAAAACATGAAGACCCTGAAAAGGTGTGAAAAATATGAAGAGCTTCAAAAGGTGTCAAAAATATGAGGATCATGAAACGGTCTGAAAAATAGGAGGAGCATGAAGCGGTGTTCAAAAACATGAAGAGCCTGTAAAGGTGTGAAAAATATGAAGAGCTTCAAAAGGTGTCAAAAATATGAGGATCATGAAACGGTCTGAAAAATAGGAGGAGCATGAAGCGGTGTTGAAAAACATGAAGAGTCTGAAAGGTGTGAAAATTATGAAGAGCTTCAAAAGATTTCAAAAATATGAGGATCATGAAACGGTCTGAAAAATAGGAGGAGCATGAAGCGGTGTTGAAAAACATGAAGAGTCTGAAAGGTGTGAAAATTATGAAGAGCTTCAAAAGATTTCAAAAATATGAGGATCATGAAAATTTCTGAAGAATAGGAGGAGCATGAAGCTGTGTTGAAAAACATGAAGAGCCTGAAAAGGTGTGAAAAATATGAAGAGCTTCAAAAGGTGTGAAAATTATGAGGAGCATGAAACGGTCTGAAAAATACGAGGAGCATTAAACGGTGTTCAAAAACATGAAGAGCCTGAAATGGTGTGAAAAATATGAAGAGCTTCAAAAGGTTGGAAATACATGAGGAGCATGAAACGGTCTGAAAAATAGGAGGAGCATTAAACGGTGTTCAAAAACATGAAGAGCCTGAAATGGTGTGAAAAATATGAAGAGCTTCAAAAGGTGTGAAAAGTATGAGGAGCATGAAACGCTGTGAAAAATAGGAGGACCACAACTGGTGTTCAAAAACATGAAGAGCCTGAAAACGTGTGAAATATATGAAGAGCTTCAAAAGGTGTCAAAAATATGAGGAGCATGAAAAGGTGTGAAAAATAGGAGGACCACAAGTGGTGTTCAAAAACATGAAGAGCCTGAAAAGGTGTGAAATATATGAAGAGATTCAAAAGGTGTCAAAAATATGAGGAGCATGTATCGGTCTGAAAAATATGAGGAGCATGAAGCGGTGTTGAAAAACATGAAGAGCCTGAAAAAGTGTGAAAAATATGAAGAGCTTCAAAAGTTGTCAAAAATATGACGAGCATGATTCAGTTTGAACAATAGGGGGAGCATGAAGTGGTGTTGAAAATCATGAAGAACCTGAAAAGTTGTGAAAAATATGAAGAGCTTTAATAGGTGACAAAAATATGAGGAGATGAAACGGTGTGAAAAATAGGAGTACCACAAGTGGTGTTCAAAAACATGAAGAGCCTGAAAAGGTGTAAAATATATGAAGAGCTTCAAAAGTTGTGAAATACATGAGGATCATGAAACTCTCTGAAAAATAGGAGGAGCATGAAGTGGTGTTCAAAAACATGAAGAGCCTGAAAAGATGTGAAAAATATGAAGAGCTTCTAAAGGTGTGAAATACATGAGGAGTTTGAAACGGGCTGAAAAATAGGAGAAGCATGAAGTTGTGTGGAAAAATTTGAAGAGCCTGAAAAGTTGTGAAATAAATGAAGAGCTTCAAAAGCTGTGAAATATATGAGGAGCATGAAACGGGCTGAAAAATAGGAGAAGCATGAAGTGGTGTGAAAAACATGAAGAGCCTGAAAAGTTGTGAAAAATATGAAGAGCTTCAAAAGTTGTGAAATACATGAGGATCATGAAACTCTCTGAAAAATAGGAGGAGCATGAAGTGGTGTTCAAAAACATGAAGAGCCTGAAAAGATGTGAAAAATATGAAGAGCTTCAAAAGGTGTGAAAAATATGAATAGCATGATACTGTCTGAAAAATAGGAGGAGCATGCAGTGGTGTTCAAAAACATGAAGAGCCTGAAAAGTTGTGAAAAATACGCATAGCTTCAAAAGGTGTCAAAAATTAGATGAGCATGAAACGGTCTGAAAAATTGGAGGAGCAAGAAGTAGTGTTGAAAAATACGAGGAGCATGAAGAGGTGTTGAAAAAAATGAAGAGCCTGAAAAGGTGTGAAAAATATGAATAGCTTCAAAAGGTGTCAAAAATGAGATGAGCATGAAACGGTCTGAAAATAGGAGAAGCATGAAGTGGTGTGGAAAAAGATGAAGAGCCTGAAAAAGTGTGAAAAATATGAAGAGCTTCAAAAGGAGTGAAATATATGAGGAGCATGAAACGGTCTGAAAAATATGAGGAGCATAAAGAGGTGTTGAAAAACGTGAAGAGCCTGAAATGGTGTTTAATATATGAAGAGCTTCAAAACGTGTCAAAACTCGATGAGCAGGAAATGGTCTGAATAACAGGAGAGCATGAAGCGGTGTTGAAAAACATGAAGAGCCTGAAAAGGTGTGAAATATATGAAGAGCTTCAAAAGGTATCAAAAATATGAGGAGAATGAAACGGTCTGAAAAATAGGAGGAGCATGAAGTGGTGTAGAAAAACATGAAGATCCTGAAATGGTGTGAAAATTATGAAGAGCTTCAAAAGGTGTGAAAAATATGAAGAGATTCAAAAGGAGTCAAGAATATGAGGAGCATGAAACGGTCTGAAAAATAGGAGGAGCATGAACCGGTGTTGAAAAACATGACGAGCCTGAAAAGGTGTGAAAAATATGAAGAGCTTCAAAAGGTGTCAAAAATATGAGGAGCATGAAACGGTCTGAAAAATAGGAGGAGCAAGAAGCGGTGTTACAAAACATGAAGAGCATGAAAATGCATGAAAAATATGAAGAGCTTCAAAAGGTGTGAAAAATATGAAAAGCTTCAAAAGGTGTCAAAAATGAGATGAGCATGAAACGGTCTGAAAAATAGGAGGAGCATGAAGTGGTGTTGAAAAAAAAGAAGAGCCTGAAAAGGTGTGAAATATATGAAGATCTTCAAAAGGTGTCAAAAATATGAGAAGAATGAAAGGGTATGAAAAATAGGAGAAGCATGAAGTGGTGTGGAAAAACATGCAGAGCCTGAAAATGTGTGAAAAATATGAAAAGCTTCTGAAGGCGTCAAAAATATGAGGAGCATGAAACGGTCTGAAAAATAGGAGGAGCATGAAACGGTGATCAAAAACATGAATACCTGAAAAGGTGTGAAAAATATGAAGAGCTTCAAAGGTGTGAAACACATGAGGAGCATGAAACGGTCTGAAAAATAGGAGAAGCATGAAGTGGTGTGGAACAACATGAAGAGCCTGAAAATGTGTGAAAAATATGAAGAGCTTCAAAAGGTGTGAAATACATGAGGAGCATGAAACTCTCTGAAAAATAGGAGGAACATGAAGTGGTGTTCAAAAACATGAAGAGCCTGAAAAGTTGTGAAAAATATGAAGAGCTTCAAAAGTTGTGAAAAATATGAGTATCATGAAATGGTATGAAAAATAGGAGGAGTATGAAGTGATGTTGAAAAACATGAAGAGCCTGAAATGGTGTGAAAAATATGAAGAGATTCAAAAGCTGTGAAATACATGTGGAGCATAAAACGGTCTCAAAAATAGGAGGAGCATGAAGCGGTGTTGAAAAACATGAAGAGCCTGAAAAGGTGTGAAAAATATGAAGAGCTTCACAAGGTGTCAAAAATATGAGGAGCATGAAACGGTCTGAGAAATAGGAGGAGCATAAAACGGTGATCAAAAACATGAAGAGCCTGAAAAGGTGTGAAAAATATGAAGAGCTTCAAAAGGTGTGAAATACATGAGGAGTTTGAAACGGGCTGAAAAATAGGAGAAGCATGAAGTGGTGTGGAAAAATTTGAAGAGCCTGAAAAGTTGTGAAATAAATGAAGAGCTTCAAAAGGTGTGAAATATATAAGGAGGTGTCAAAAATATGAGGAGCATGAAACGCTCGAAAAAAAGGAGGACCTTGAAGCGGTGTTCAAAAACATGAAGAGTCTGAAAAGGTGTGAAAAATATGAAGAGCTTCAAAAGGTGTGAAAAATACGAATAGCTTCAAAAGGTGTCAAAAATGAGATGAGCATGAAACGGTCTGAAAAATCGGAGGAGCATGAAACAGTGTTGAAAAGCATGAAGAGCCTGAAACGCTGTGAAAAATATGAAGAGCTTCAAAACGTGTCAAAAATAAGAGGAGCATGAAACGGTCTGAAAAATAGGAGGAGCATGATGCGGTGTTGAAAAATATGAAGAGCCTGAAAACGTGTGAAAAATATGAAGACCTTTAAAAGGTATGAAAAATATGAAGAGCTTAAAAAGGTGTCAAAAAAGAGATGAGGATGAAACGGTCTGAAAAATAGGAGGAGCATGAAGTTGTGTTCAAGAAAATGAAGAGCCTGAAAAGGTGTGAAGTATATGAAGATTTCAAAAGGTGTCAAAAATCTGAGGAGCATGAAACGGTCTGAAAAATAGGAGGAGCATGAAGTGATGTTGAAAAACATGAAGAGCCTGAAAAGGTGTGAAAAATATGAAGAGCTTCAAAAGGTGTCAAAAATAAGAGGAGCATGAAACGGTCTGAAATATATGAGGAGCATGAACCGGTGTTCAAAAACATGAAGGCCTGAAAAGGTGTGAAAAATTTGAGGAGCTTCAAAAGATGTGAAAAATATGAAGAGCTTCAAAAGCTGTCAAAAATGAGATGAGCATGAAACTGTCTGTAAATAGGAGGAGCAAGAAGTGGTATTGAAAAACATGAAGAGCCTGAAAAGGTGTGAAAAATATGAAGAGCTTCTAAAGGTGTGAAAAATACGAATAGCTTCAAAAGGTGTCAAAAATATGAGGAGCATGAAAAGGACGGTAAATAGGAGGAGCATGAAGCGGTGTTGAAAAACATGAAGAGCCAGAAAACGTGTGAAAAACATGAAGAGCTTCAAAAGGTATAAAATACATGAGGAGCATGAAACTGTCTGAAAAATAGGAGGAGCATGAAGTGGTGTTCAACAACATGAAGAGGCTCAAGAGGTGTGAAAAATATGAAGAGCTTCAAAAGGTGTGAAATACATGAGAGGAATGAAACTGTCTGAAAAACAGAAGGAGCATGAAGCGGTGTTGAAAACCATGAAGAGCCTGAAAAGGTGTGATAAATATGAAGAGCTTCTAAATGTGTCAAAATTATGAGGAGCATGAAACGGTCTGAAAAATAGGAGGAGCATGAAGTGTTGTTGAAAAACATGAAGAGCCTGAAATGGTGTGAAATATATGAAAAGGTTCAAAAGATGTGAAAAATATGAGGAGCTTCAAAAAGTGTCAAAAATATGAAGAGCATGAAACGGTCTGAAATATAGGAGGGCATGAAGCGGTGTTGAAAAACATGAAGAGCCTGAAAAGGTGTGAAAAATATGAAGAGCTTCAAAAGTTGTCAAAAATATGAGGAGCATGAAACGGTCTGAAAAAGAGGAGGAGTATGAAGCGGTGTTGAAAAACATGAAGAGCCTGAAAAGGTGTGTAAAATATTAAGAGGTTCTAAAGGTGTCAAGTATATGAGGAGCATGAAACGGTCTTAAAAATACGAGGAGAATGAAGTGGAGTTGAAAAACATGAAGAGCGTAAAAATGTGTGAAAAATATGAAAAGCCTCAAATCCTGTCAAAAATATGAGGAGCATGAAACGGTCTGAAAAAGAGGAGGAGTATGAAGCGGTGTTGAAAAACATGAAGAGAGTGAAAAGGTGTGTAAAATATTAAGAGTTTCTAAAGGTGTCAAAAATATGAGGAGCATGAAACGGTCTGAAAAGTACGAGGAGCATGAAGCGGTGTTGAAAATCATGAAGAGCCTGAAAACGCGTGAAAAATATGAAGAGCTTCAAAAGGTGTCAAAATGAGATGAGCATGAAACGGTCTAAAAAATAGGAGGAGCATGAAATGGTGTTGAAGAAAATGAAAAGCCTGAAAAGTTGTGAAATATATGAAGAGCTTCAAAAGGTTTCAAAAATATGAGGAGAATGAAACGGTCTGCAAAATAGGAGGAGCATGAAATGGTGTTCAAAAACATGAAGAGCATGAAAAGGTGTGAACAATATGAAGAGCTTCAAAAGTTGTGAAATACATGAGGAGGATTAAATGGTCTGAAAAATAGGAGGAGCATGAAGCGGTGTTCAAAAACATGAAGAGCCAGAAGAGGTGTGAAAAATATGAAGAGCTTCAAAAGGTGTGAAAAATATGAGGAGCATGAAACGGTCTGAAAAATAGGAGGAGCAAGAAGCGGTGTTCAAAAACATGAAGAGCCTGAAAAGGTGTGAAATATATGAAGAGCTTCAAAAGATGTCAAAAATGAGATGAGCATTAAACGGTCTGAAAAATAGGAGGAGCCTGAATTGGTGTTGAAAAACATGAAGAGCCTGAAAAGGTGTGAAATATATGAAGAGCTTCAAAAGATGTCAAAAATGAGATGAGCATTAAACGGTCTGAAAAATAGGAGGAGCCTGAATTGGTGTTGAAAAACATGAAGAGCCTGAAAAGGTGTGAAATATATGAAGATCTTTAAAAGTTGTCAAAATTATGAGGAGCATGAAACCGTCTGAAAAATAGTAGTAGCATGAAGCGGTGTTTTAAAACATGAATAGCCTGAAAATGTGAGAAAAATATGAAGAGCTGCAAAAGGTGTCAAATATAGGAGGATCATAAAACGGTCTGAAAAATAGGAGGAGCATGAAGCTGTGTTCAAAAACATGAGAGACTGAAAAGTGTGAAAAATATGAAGAGCTTCAAAAGGTGTGAAATACATGAGGAGCATGAAACGGTCTGAAAAATAGGAGGAGCATGAAGCGGTGTTCAAAAACATGAAGAGCCTGAAAATGTGTGAAAAAAATGAAGAGCCTCAAAACGTGTCAAAAATATGAGGAGCATTTAACGGTCTGAAAATATAGGAGGAGCATGAAGCGGTGTAGAAAAACATGAAGAGCCTGAAAATGTGGGAAATATATGAGGAGCTTGAAAAGGTGGCAAAAATATGAGGAGCATGAAACGGTGTGAAAAATAGGAGGATCATGAAGCGGTGTTGAAAAACATGAAGAACCTGAAAAGGTGTGAAATATATGAAGAGCTTCAAAAGGTGTCAAAAATATGAGGAGCATGAAACGGTCTGAAAAATAGGAGGAGCATGAAATGGTGTTCAAACAAATGAAGAGCATGAAAAGGTGTGATAAATATGAAGAGCTTCAAAAGGTTTGAAAAACATGAGGAGAATGAAAGGGTCCGAAAAATAGGAGATGCTTGAAGTTGTGTAGAAAAACATGAAGAGCCTGAAAAGGTGTGAAAAATATTAAGAGCTTCAAAAGGTATAAAATACATGAGGAGCATGAAACTGTCTGAAAAATAGGAGGAGCATGAAGTGGTGTTCAACAACATGAAGAGGCTCAAGAGGTGTGAAAAATATGAAGAGCTTCAAAAGGTGTGAAATACATGAGAGGAATGAAACTGTCTGAAAAACAGAAGGAGCATGAAGCGGTGTTGAAAACCATGAAGAGCCTGAAAAGGTGTGAAAAATATGAAGAGCTTCTAAATGTGTCAAAATTATGAGGAGCATGAAACGGTCTGAAAAATAGGAGGAGCATGAAGTGTTGTTGAAAAACATGAAGAGCCTGAAATGGTGTGAAATATATGAAGAGGTTCAAAAGATGTGAAAAATATGAGGAGCTTCAAAAAGTGTCAAAAATATGAAGAGCATGAAACGGTCTGAAATATAGGAGGGCATGAAGCGGTGTTGAAAAACATGAAGAGCCTGAAAACGTGTGAAAAATATGAAGAGCTTCAAAAGTTGTCAAAAATATGAGGAGCATGAAACGGTCTGAAAAAGAGGAGGAGTATGAAGCGGTGTGGAAAAACATGAAGAGCCTGAAAAGGTGTGTAAAATATTAAGAGGTTCTAAAGGTGTCAAGTATATGAGGAGCATGAAACGGTCTTAAAAATACGAGGAGAATGAAGTGGAGTTGAAAAACATGAAGAGCGTAAAAATGTGTGAAAAATATGAAAAGCCTCAAATCCTGTCAAAAATATGAGGAGCATGAAACGGTCTGAAAAAGAGGAGGAGTATGAAGCGGTGTTGAAAAACATGAAGAGAGTGAAAAGGTGTGTAAAATATTAAGAGTTTCTAAAGGTGTTAAAAATATGAGGAGCATGAAACGGTCTGAAAAGTACGAGGAGCATGAAGCGGTGTTGAAAATCATGAAGAGCCTGAAAACGCGTGAAAAATATGAAGAGCTTCAAAAGGTGTCAAAATGAGATGAGCATGAAACGGTCTAAAAAATAGGAGGAGCATGAAATGGTGTTGAAAAAAATGAAAAGCCTGAAAAGTTGTGAAATATATGAAGAGCTTCAAAAGGTTTCAAAAATATGAGTAGAATGAAACGGTCTGCAAAATAGGAGGAGCATGAAATGGTGTTCAAAAACATGAAGAGCATGAAAAGGTGTGAACAATATGAAGAGCTTCAAAAGTTGTGAAATACATGAGGAGGATTAAATGGTCTGAAAAATAGGAGGAGCATGAAGCGGTGTTCAAAAACATGAAGAGCCAGAAGAGGTGTGAAAAATATGAAGAGCTTCAAAAGGTGTGAAAAATATGAGGAGCATGAAACGGTCTGAAAAATAGGAGGAGCAAGAAGCGGTGTTCAAAAACATGAAGAGCCTGAAAAGGTGTGAAAAATATGAACAGCTTCAAAACGTGTCAAAAATATTAGGAGCATGAAATGGTCTGAAAAATAGGAGGAGCATTAAACGATGTTGAAAAACATGAAGAGCCTGAAAATGTGTGAAATATATAAAGAGCTTCAAAAGATGTGAAAAATATGAAGAGCTTCAAAAGGAGTCAAAAATGAGATGAGCAAGAAACGCTCTGAAAAATAGGAGGAGCATGAAGCGGTGTTGAAAAACATGAAGAACCTGAAAAGTTGTGAGAAATATGAAGAGCTTCAACAGGTGTCAAAAATATGAGGAGAATGAAACGGTCTGAAAAAGAGGAGGAGCAAGAAGCGGTGTTGAAAAACATGAAGAGCCTCAAAAGGTGTGAAAAATATGCAGAGCTTCTAAAGGTGTCAAAATATGAGGAGCATGAAACGGTCTGAAAAAGAGGAGGAGCATGAAGCGGTGTTGACAAACATGAAGAGCCTGAAAAGGTGTGAAAAATATGAAGAGCTTCAAAAGTTGTCAAAATATGAGGAGCATGAAACGGCATGAAAAATAGGAGGACTATGAAAAGGTCTGAAAAATAGGAGGAGCATGAGTCGGTGATGAAAACATTAAGAGCATGAAAAGGTGTGAAATATATGAAGAGCTTCAAAAGGTGTGATAAATATCATGAGCTTCAAAAGCTGTCAAAAAAGAGATGAGCATGAAACGGTCTGAAAAATAGGAGGAGCATGAAGCGGTGTTGAAAAACATGAAGAGCCTGAAAAAGTGTGAAATATATGAAGAGCTTCAAAAGGCGTGAAAAATACGAGGAGCTTCAAAAGGTGTCAAAAATATGAGGAGCATGAAATGGTTTGAAAAACAGGAGGAGCATGAAACGGTTTTCAAAAACATGAAGCCTGAAAAGGTGTGAAAAATATGAAGAGCTTCAAAAGGTGTGAAAAATATGAGGAGCGTGAAACGGTCTGAAAAAGAGGAGGTGCATGAAGCGGTGTTCAAAAATATGAAGAGCTTCAAAAGGTGTGAAAAATATGAGGAGCATGAAACGGTCTGAAAAATAGGAGGAGCATGAAACTGTGTTCTAAAACATGAAGAGCCTGAAAAGGTGTGAAAAATATGAGGAGTTCCAAAAGTTGTCAAAAATATGAGGAGCATGAAACGGTCTGAAAAATAGGAGGAGCATGAAGCGGTGTTGAAAAACATGAAGAGTCTGAAAACGTGTGAAAGTATGAAGAGCTTCACAAATATGAAAAATATGAAGAGCTTCAAAAGGTGTGAAAAATATGAAGAGCTTCAAAAGGTGTCAAAAATGAAATGAGCATGAAACGGTCTGAAAAATAGGAGGAGCAAGAAGCAGTGTTGAAAAGCATGTAGAGCCTGAAAACGTGTGAAAAATATGAAGAGCTTCAAAAGGTGTCAAAAATATGAGGAGCATGAAACGGTCTGAAAAACAGGAGGAGCAAGAAGCGGTGTTCAAAAACATGAAGAGCCTGAAAAGGTGTGAGAAATATGAAGAGCTTCAAAAGGTGTCAAAAATATGAGGAGCATGAAACGGTGTGAAATATAGGAGGAGCAAGATGGGGTGTTGAAAAACATGAAGAGCCTGAAAATGTGTGAAAAATATAAAGAGCTTCAAAAGATGTGAAAAATATGAAGAGCTTCAAAAGGAGTCAAAAATGAGATGAGCAAGAAACGCTCTGAAAAATAGGAGGAGCATGAAGTGGTGTTGAAAAACATGAAGAACCTGAAAAGGTGTGAAATATATGAAGAGCTTCAAACGGTGTCAAAAATATGAGGAGCATGAAACGGTCTGCAAAATAGGAGGAGCATGAAATGGTGTTCAAACAAATGAAGAGCATGAAAAGGTGTGATAAATATGAAGAGCTTCAAAAGGTTTGAAAAACATGAGGAGAATGAAAGGGTCCGAAAAATAGGAGATGCTTGAAGTTGTGTAGAAAAACATGAAGAGCCTGAAAAGGTGTGAAAAATATTAAGAGCTTCAAAAGGTATAAAAAGCATGAGGAGCATGAAACTGTCTGAAAAATAGGAGGAGCATGAAGTGGTGTTCAACAACATGAAGAGGCTCAAGAGGTGTGAAAAGTATGAAGAGCTTCAAAAGGTGTGAAATACATGAGAGGAATGAAACTGTCTGAAAAACAGAAGGAGCATGAAGCGGTGTTGAAAACCATGAAGAGCCTGAAAAGGTGTGAAAAATATGAAGAGCTTCTAAATGTGTCAAAATTATGAGGAGCATGAAACGGTCTGAAAAATAGGAGGAGCATGAAGTGTTGTTGAAAAACATGAAGAGCCTGAAATGGTGTGAAATATATGAAGAGGTTCAAAAGATGTGAAAAATATGAGGAGCTTCAAAAAGTGTCAAAAATATGAAGAGCATGAAACGGTCTGAAAAATAGGAGGAGCATGAAGCTGTGTTCAAAAACTTGAGGAGCCTGAAAACGTGTGAAAAATATGAAGAGCTTCAAAAGGTGTGAAATACATGAGGAGCATGAAACGGTCTGAAAAATAGGAGGAGCATGAAGCGGTGTTCAAAAACATGAAGAGTCTGAAAAGGTGTAAAAACATGAAGATCCTCAAAAGGTGGGAAAAATATGAGGAGCATGACACGGTCTGAAAAATAGGAGGAGCATGAACCGGTGTTGAAAAACATGAAGAGCCTGAAAAGTTGTGAAAAATATGAAGAGCTTCAAAAGGTTTCAAAAATATGAGGAGCATGTAACGGTCTGAAAAATAGGAGGAGCAAGAAACGTTCTTCAAAAACTTGAAGAGCCTGAAAAGTTGTCAAAAATATGAAGAGCTTCAAATGGTGTCAAAAATATGAGGGGCATGAAACTGTCTGAAAAATAGGAGTAACATGAAGCAGTTTTCAAAAACATGTAGAGCCTGAAAAGGTGTGAAAAAAATGAAGAGCTTCAAATGGTGTCAAAAATATGAGGAGCATAAAACAGTCTGAAAAATAGGAGGAGCATGAAGCGGTGTTCAAAACATGAATCCCTGAAAAGGTGTGAAAAATATGAAAAGCTTCAAAATGTTTCAAAAATATGAGGAGCATGAATCGGTCTGACAAATAGGAGGAGCATGAAGCGGTGTTCAAAAACATGAAGAGCCTGAAAAGGTGTGAAAAATATGAAGAGCTTCAAGGGTGTTAAAATTAGGAGGAGCATAAAACGGTCTGAAAAATAGGAGGAGCATGAAGCGGTGTTGCAAAATATGAAGAGCCTGAAAAGGTGTGAAAAATATGAAGAGCTTCAAAAGGTTTCAAAAATATGAGGTGCATGAAACATTCTGAAAAATAGCAGGGGCATGAAGCAGACGTCAAAAATATGAAGATCCTGAAAAGGTGTGAAAAATATGAAGAGCTTCAAAAGGTGTAAAAAATATGAGAAGCATGAAACGACTGAAAAATAGGAGGAGCATGAAGCGGTGTTGAAAAACATGAGGAGCCTTAAAAGTTGTGAAATATGTGAAGAGCTTCAAAGGTTTCAAAAATATGAGGGGAATGAAACGGTCTGAAAAATATGAGGAGCATGAAGCCGTGTAAAAAATCATGAAGATCCTGAAAAGGTTTGAAATATATGAAGAGCTTCAAAAGGTCTCAAATATATGAGGAGCATGAAACGGTCAGAAAAATAGGAGCAGCATGAAGCGGTGGTCAAAAATATGAAGAGCCTGAAAAGGTTTGAAAAATATGAAGAGCTTCAAAAGGCGTCAAAAATATGAGGAGCAAGAAAGTTTCTGAAAAATACGATGAGAATTAAGCGGTGTTGAAAGACATGAAGAGCCTGAAAAAGTGTGAAAAATATGAAGAGCTTAAAAAGGTGTCAAAAATATGAGGAGCATGAAACGGTCTGAAAAACAGGAGGAGCATGAAGCGGTCCTCAAATACATGAAGAGACTGAAAAGGTGTGAAAAATATGCAGAGCTTAAAAAGGAGACAAAATTATGAGGAGCATAAAACTGTCTGAAAAATACGAGGAGTATGAACCGGTGGTCAAAAACATGAAGAGCCTGAACAGGTGTGAAAAATATGAAGAGCTTCAAAAGGTGTCAAAAATATGAGGAGCATTAAAACGGTCTCAAAAATAGGAGGAGAATGAAGCGGTGTTTAAAAACATGAAGAGCCTGAAAAGGTGTGAAAAATATGAAGAGCTTCAAAACGTGTCAAAAATATGAGTAGCATAAAACGGTCTGAAAAATAGGAGGATCATGAAGCGGTGGTCAAAAACACGAAGAGCATGAAAAGGTGTGAAAAATATGAAGAGGTTCAAAATGTGTAAAAAATTTGAGGAGCAAGAAACGGTCTGAAAAATAGGAGGAGCATGAGGCGGTGTTTAAAAACATGAAGAGCCTGAAAAGGTGTGAAAAATATGAAGAGCTTCAAAAGGTGTCAAATATATGAGAAGCATGAAACAGCCTGAAAAATTGGATAAGCATGAAACGGTTTTGAAAAAGATGAATAGAATGAAAAGGTGTGAAAATTATGAAGAGCTTCAAAAAGTGTCAAGAATATGAGAAGCATGAAATGACCGAAAAATAGGAGGAGCATGAAGAGGTGTTGAAAAACATGAAGAGCCGTAAAAGGTTTGAAATATATGAAGAGTTTCAAAGGTGTCAAAAATATGAGGAGAATGGAACGGTCTGAAAAATAGGAGGAGAATGAAGCAGTGTTGAAACACATGAAGAGCCTGAAAAACTCTGAAAAATCTGAAGAGCTTAATAAGGTGTCAAAATTATGAGGAGCATGAAACGGTCGGAAAAATAGGAGGAGCATGAAGCGGTCCTCAAAAACATGAAGAGCCTGAAAAGGTGTGAAAAATATGAAGAGCTTCAAAAGGGGTCAAACATATGAGGAGCAGGAAACGGTCTGAAAAATAGGAGGAGCATGAAGCGGTGTTCAAAAACATGAAGAGCCTGAAAACTTGTGAAAAATATGAAGAGCTTCACAAGGTGTGAAAAATATGAACAGCTTCAAAAGGTGTCAAAAATGAGATGAGCATGAAGCAATCTGAAAAATAGGAGAAGCATGCAGTGGTGTTGAAAAACATGAAGAGCCTGAAAAGGTGTGAAATATATGAAGAGCTTCAAAATGTGTCAAAAATATGAGGAGTATGAAACGGTTTGAAATGTAGGAGCAGCATGAAACGGTGTTTAATAACATCAAGAGCCTGAAAAGGTGTGAAAAATATGAAGAGCTTCAAATGGTGTCAAAAATATGAGGAGTATGAAACGGTCTGAAATATAGGAGGAGCATGAAGCGGTGTTGAAAAATTTGAAGAGCCTGAAAAGATGTGAAAAATATGAAGAGCTTCAAATGGTGTGAAATACATGAGGAGCATGAAGCGGTCTGAAAAATAGGAGGAGCATGAAGCGGTGTTGAAAAACATGAAGAGCCTGAAAAGGTGTGAAAAATATGAAGAGCTTCAAATGGTGTGAAAAATATGAGGAGCATGAAATGGTCTGAAAAATAGGAGGAGCATGAAGCGGTGTTCAAAAACATGAAAAAATATAAAAATAAATAAAAAAATACATAAAAAAAAACATGAAGAGCCAGAAAACGTGTGAAAAATATGAAGAGCTTCAAAAGGTGTCAAGAATGAGATGAGCATGAATCGGTTTTAAAGATATTAGGAGCATGAAGTGGTGTTCAACAACATGACGAGCCTGAAAAGGTGTGAAAAATATGAAGAGCTTCTAAAGGTGTCAAAAATATGAGGTGCATGAAACGGTCTGAAAAATACGAGGAGCCTGAAACTGTGTTCAATAATATGAAGAGCCTGAAAAGGTGTGAAAAATATGAAGAGCTTCAAAAGGTGTCAAAAATATGAGGAGCATGTAATGGTCTGAAAAATAGGAGAACCATGAACTGGTGTTGAAAAACATGAAGAGCCTGAAAAGGTGTGAAAAATATGAAGAGCTTCAAAAGGTGTCAAAAATATGAGGAGCATGTAATGGTCTGAAAAATAGGAGAATCATGAAGTGGTGTTCAAAAACATGAATAGCCTGAAAAGGTGTGAAAAATATGAAGAGCTTCAAAAGGTGTGAAAAATATGAAGAGCTTCAAAAGGTGTGAAAAATATGAAGAGCTTCAAAATGTGTGAAATACATGAGGAGCATGAAACGGTCAGAAAAATAGGAGGAGCATGAAGCAGTGTTGAAAAACATGAAGAACCTGAAAAGTTGTGAAAAATATGAAGAGCTTCAAAGTGTATGAAATACATGAGGAGCATGAAACGGTGTGAAAAATAGGAGGAGCATGAAGCGGTGTTGAAAAACATGAAGAGACTTAAAATGTGTCAAATATATGAAGAGCTTCAAAAAGTGTGAAAAATATGAAGAGACTCAAAGGTGTCAAAAATATGAGGAGCAAGAAACGGACTGAAAATAGGAGGAGCATGAAACGGTGTTCAAAAACATGAAGAGCCTGAAAAGGTGTGAAAAATATGAAGAGCTTCAAAAGGTGTCAAAAATATGAGGAGCATGAAACGGTCTGAAAAATAGGAGGAGCGTTGTAGCGTTGGACAAAAATTTGAAGAGCCTGAAATGGTGTGAAATATATGAAGAGCTTCAAAAGGTGTGAAATACATGAGGAGCATGAAACGGTCTGAAAAATACGAGGAGCATGAAGCGGTGTTGAAAAACATGAAGAGCCTGAAAAGGTGTGAAAAATATGATGAGCTTCACAAAATGTGTAAAATATGAGGAGCATGAAACTGTCTGAAAAATAGGAGGAGCATGAAGCCGTCTTGAAAAACATGAAGAGCCTGAAAGGGTGTAAAAAATATGAAAAGCTTCAAATGGTGTCAAAGTATAAGGAACGTGAAACGGTCTGAAAAATAGGAGGAGCATAAAGTGGTGTTGAAAATCATGAAGAGCCTGAAAAGGTGTGTAAAATATGAAGAGCTTCAAAATGTGTGAAATACATAAGGAGCTTGAAACGGTCTGAAAAATAGGAGGAGCATGAAGCGGTGTTGAAAACCAGGAAGAGCCTGAAAATGTGTGAAATATATGAACAGCTTCAAAAGATTTGAGAAATGAGAGGAGCATGAAACGGTCTGAAAAATAGGAGGAGCATGAAGCGGTATTCAAAAACATGAAGATCCTGAAAAGCTGTGAATTTATGTCAAGCTTCAAAAGGTGTGGAAAATATGAGGAGCAGGAAACGGTCTGAAAAATAGTAGGAGCATGAAACGGTGTTAAAAAACATGAAGAGCTTCAAAAGGTGTGAAACATATAAAGAGCTTCAAAAGGTGTCAAAAATATGAGGGGCATGAAACGGTCTGAAAAATAGGAGGAGCATGAAGTGGTGTAGAAAAACATGAAGACCCTGAAAAGGTGTGAAAAATATGAGGAACTTCAAAAGGTGTCAAAAATATGAGGAGCATGAAACGCTCTGAAAAGTAGGAGGAGCATGAAACGGTGTTCAAAAACATGAAGAGCCTGAAATGGTGTGAAAAAATATGAGGAACTTCAAAAGGTGTCAAAAATATGAGGAGCATGAAAGGGTCTGAAAAATAGGAGCAGCATGAAACTGTGTTCAAAAACATGAAGAGTCTGAAAAGGTGTGAAATATATGAAGAGTTTCAAAAGGTGTCAAAAATATGAAGAGCATGAAACGGTCTGAAAAATACGAGGAGCATGAAGCGTGGTTGAAAAACATGAAAAGCCTGATAAGGTGTGAAAAATATGAAGAGCTTCAAAAGGTGTCAAAAATATGAAGAGCATGATATGGTCTGAAAAATATGAGGAGCATGTAACTGTGTTCAAAAACATGAAGAGCCTGAAAAGGTGTGAAATATATGAAGAGCTTCAAAAGGTGTCAAAAATATGAAGAGCATGAAACTGTCTGAAAAATAGGAGGAGCATGAAATCGTCTGATAAACAGGAGGAGCATGAAGCGGTGTTGAAAAACATGAAGAGCCTGAAAAGGTGTGAAATATATGAAGAACTTAAAAGGAGTCAAAAATATGAGATGCATGAAACGGTCTGAAAAATAGAAGGAACATGAAGCGGTGTTGAAAAACGTGAAGATCCTGAAAAGGTTTGAAAAATATGAAGAGCTTTAAAAGGTGTCAAAAATATGAGGAGCATGAAACGGTCTGAAAATTGGAGGAGCATGAAGCGGTGTTGAAAAACATGAAGAGCCTGAAAAGGTGTGAATAATATGAAGAGGTTCAAAAGGTGTCAAAATTATGAAGAGCATGAAACAGTATTAAAATTAGGAGGAGAATGAAGCGGTGTAGAAAAACATGAAGAGCCAGAAAAGGTGTGAAATATATGAAGCTTCAAAAGGTGTCAAAAATATGAAGTGCATGAAACGGTCTGAAAAATAGGAGGAGCATGAAATGGTGTTGAAAAACATAAAGTCCTTGAAAGGTGTGAAAATTATGAAGAGCTTCAAAAGGTGTCAAAAATATGAAGTACATGAAAAGGTCTGAAAATTAGGAGGAGCATGAAACGGTGTTCAAAAACATGAAGAGCCTAAAAACGTGTGAAAAATATGAAGAGCTTCAAAGGTGTAAAAATTATGAGGAGCAAGAAACGGTCTGAAAAATAGGAGGATCCTGAAAAGGTGTTGAAAATCATGAAGAGCCTGAAAACGTGTGAAGAATAAGAAGAGCTGCAAAAGGCGTCAAAAATATGAGGAGCATGAAACGGTCTGAAAATTAGAAGAAGCATGAAACGGTGTTGAAAAATATGAAGACCATGAAAGGGTGTGAAAAACATGAAGAGCTTAAAAAGGTGTCAAAAGTATGAGGAGCATGAAACCGTCAAAAAATAGGAGGAGCATGAGACGTTGATGATAAACATGAAGAGCATGAAAAGGTGTTAAAAATATGAAGAGCTTAAAAAGGTGTCAAAAATATGAGGAGCAAGAAACGGTGTTGAAACACATGAAGAGCCTGAAAAGGTGTGAAAAATATGAAGAGCTTCAAAAGGTGTCAAAAATATGAGGACCATAAAACGATCTGAAAAATATGAGGAGCCTGAAACGGTCTGAAAAATAGGAGGAGCATGAAACGGATTTGAAAAACATGAAGAGCATGGAAAGGTGTGAAAAATATGAAGAGCTTCAAAAGGTGTCAAAATATGAGGAGCATGAAACGGTCTGAAAAATAGGAGGAGCATGAGGCGGTGTTGAAAAACATTTAGAGCCTGAAAACGTGTGAAAAATATGAAGATCTTCAAAAGGTGTGAAAAATATGAACAGCTTCAAAAGGTGTAAAAAATGAGATGAGCATGAAGCGATCTGAAAAATAGGAGGAGCATGAAGTGGTGTTAAAAAATATGAAGAGCCTGAAAAGGTGTGAAAAATATGAAGAGCTTCAAAAGGTGTCAAAAATATGAGGAGCATGAAACGGTCTGAAAATTAGGAGGATCATGAAACGGTGTTCAAAAACATGAAGAGCCTGAAAAGGTGTGAAAAATATGCAGAGCTTCAAAAGGTGTGAAATATATGAGGAGCATGAAACGGACTGAAAAATAGGAGGAGCATGAAGCCGTGTTCAAAAACATGAGAGCCTGAAAAGGTGTGAAAAATATGAAGAACTTCAAAAGGTGTGAAATACATGAAGAGCATGAAACGGTCTGAAAAATAGGAGAAGCATGAAACGGTGTTCAAAAACTTGAAGAGCCTGAAAAGGTGTGAAAAATATGAAGAGCTTCAAAAGGTGTGAAATACATGAGGAGGATGAAACGGTCTGAAAAATAGGAGGAGCATGAAGCAGTGTTGAAAAACATGAAGAGCCTGAAAAGGTGTGAAAAATATGAAGAGCTTCAAAAGGTGTGAAAATTATGAGGAGCAGGAAACGGTCTGAAAAATAGGAGGATCATGAAACGGTGTGGAAAAACATGAAGAGCCTGAAAAGGTGTGAAAAATATGAAGAGCTTCAAAAGGTGTGAAATGCATGAGGAGCTTGAAACGGTCTGAAAAACAAGAGGAGCATGAAGCAGTGTTGAAAAACATGAAGAGCCTGAAAACGTGTGAAAAATATGAAGAGCTTCAAGAGGTGTGAAAAATATGAAGAGCTTCAAAAGGTGTCAAAAATGCGATGAGAATGAAATGGTCTGAATAATAGGAGGAACATGAAGTGGTGTTGAAAAACATGAAGAACCTGAAAAGGTGTGAAAAATATGAAGAGCTTCAAAAGGTGTCAAAAATATGAGAAGCATGAAACGATCGAAAATTGGAGGAGCATGAAGAGGTTTGAAAAACATGAAGAGCCTGAAAAGGTGTGAAAAATATGAAGAGCTTCAAAAGGTGTCAAAATTATGAGGAGCATGAAACGGTCTGAAAAAAAGGAGGAGCATGAAGCGGTGGTCCAAAACATGAAGAGCCTGAAACACTGTGAAAAATATGAAGAGCTTCAAAATGTGTCAAAAATATGAGGAGGATGAAAAGGTCTGAAAAATAGGAGGAGAATGAAGCGGTGTTTAAAAACATGAAGAGCCTGAAAAGGTGTGAAAAATATGAAGAGCTTCAAAACGAGTCAAAATATGAGTAGGATAAAACCGTATGAAAAATAGCAGGAGCATGAAACGGTGTTGAAAAACATGAAGAGCATGAAAAGGTGTGAAATATATGAAGAGCTAGAAAAGGTGTCAAAATTATGAGCAGCATGAAACGGTCTGAAAAATACGAGGAGCATGAAGCGGTGTTGAAAAACATGAAGAGCCTGAAAAGGTGTGAAAAATATGAATAGCATCAAAAGGTGTCAAAAATATGAGGAGCATGAAACTGTTTGAAAAATAGGAGGAGCATGAAGTGGTGTTCAAAAACATGAAGAGCCTGAAAAGGTGTGAAAAATATGAAGAGCTTCAAAAGGTGTGAAAATTATGAGGATCAGGAAGCGGTCTGAAAAATAGGAGGAGCATGAAGCGGTGTTGAAAAACATGAAGAGCCTGAAAAGGTGTGAAAAATATGAAGAGCTTCAAAAGGTGTTAAAAATATGAGGTGGATGAAACGGTCTGAACAATAGGAGGAACATGAAACTATCTGAAAAATGGAGGAGCAAAAAGCGGTGTTAAACAACATGAAGAGCCTGAAAAGGTGTGAAATATCTGAAGAGCTTCAAAAGGTGTCAAATATATGAGGAGCATAAAACAGTCTGAAAAATAGGAGGAGCATGAAGCGGTGTTCAAAACATGAATCCCTGAAAAGGTGTGAAAAATATGAAAAGCTTCAAAATGTTTCAAAAATATGAGGAGCATGAATCGGTCTGACAAATAGGAGGAGCATGAAGCGGTGTTCAAAAACATGAAGAGCCTGAAAAGGTGTGAAAAATATGAAGAGCTTCAAGGGTGTTAAAATTAGGAGGAGCATAAAACGGTCTGAAAAATAGGAGGAGCATGAAGCGGTGTTGCAAAATATGAAGAGCCTGAAAAGGTGTGAAAAATATGAAGAGCTTCAAAAGGTTTCAAAAATATGAGGTGCATGAAACATTCTGAAAAATAGCAGGGGCATGAAGCAGACGTCAAAAATATGAAGATCCTGAAAAGGTGTGAAAAATATGAAGAGCTTCAAAAGGTGTAAAAAATATGAGAAGCATGAAACGACTGAAAAATAGGAAGAGCATGAAGCGGTGTTGAAAAACATGAGGAGCCTTAAAAGTTGTGAAATATGTGAAGAGCTTCAAAGGTTTCAAAAATATGAGGGGAATGAAACGGTCTGAAAAATAGGAGGAGCATGAAGCCGTGTAAAAAAACATGAAGATCCTGAAAAGGTTTGAAATATATGAAGAGCTTCAAAAGGTCTCAAATATATGAGGAGCATGAAACGGTCAGAAAAATAGGAGCAGCATGAAGAGGTGGTCAAAAATATGAAGAGCCTGAAAAGGTTTGAAAAATATGAAGAGCTTCAAAAGGTGTCAAAAATATGAGGAGCAAGAAAGATTCTGAAAAATACGATGAGAATTAAGCGGTGTTGAAACACATGAAGAGCCTGAAAAAGTGTGAAAAATATGAAGAGCTTAAAAAGGTGTCAAAAATATGAGGAGCATGAAACGGTCTGAAAAACAGGAGGAGCATGAAGCGGTCCTCAAATACATGAAGAGACTGAAAAGGTGTGAAAAATATGCAGAGCTTAAAAAGGAGACAAAATTATGAGGAGCATAAAACTGTCTGAAAAATACGAGGAGTATGAACCGGTGGTCAAAAACATGAAGAGCCTGAACAGGTGTGAAAAATATGAAGAGCTTCAAAAGGTGTCAAAAATATGAGGAGCATTAAAACGGTCTCAAAAATAGGAGGAGAATGAAGCGGTGTTTAAAAACATGAAGAGCCTGAAAAGGTGTGAAAAATACGAAGAGCTTCAAAACGTGTCAAAAATATGAGTAGCATAAAACGGTCTGAAAAATAGGAGGATCATGAAGCGGTGGTCAAAAACACGAAGAACATGAAAAGGTGTGAAAAATATGAAGAGGTTCAAAATGTGTAAAAAATTTGAGGAGCAAGAAACGGTCTGAAAAATAGGAGGAGCATGAGGCGGTGTTTAAAAACATGAAGAGCCTGAAAAGGTGTGAAAAATATGAAGAGCTTCAAAAGGTGTCAAATATATGAGAAGCATGAAACAGCCTGAAAAATTGGATAAGCATGAAACGGTTTTGAAAAAGATGAATAGAATGAAAAGGTGTGAAAATTATGAAGAGCTTCAAAAAGTGTCAAGAATATGAGAAGCATGAAATGACCGAAAAATAGGAGGAGCATGAAGAGGTGTTGAAAAACATGAAGAGCCGTAAAAGGTTTGAAATATATGAAGAGTTTCAAAGGTGTCAAAAATATGAGGAGAATGGAACGGTCTGAAAAATAGGAGGAGAATGAAGCAGTGTTGAAACAGATGAAGAGCCTGAAAAACTCTGAAAAATCTGAAGAGCTTAATAAGGTGTCAAAATTATGAGGAGCATGAAACGGTCGGAAAAATAGGAGGAGCATGAAGCGCTCCTCAAAAACATGAAGAGCCTGAAAAGGTGTGAAAAATATGAAGAGCTTCAAAAGGGGTCAAACATATGAGGAGCATGAAACGGTCTGAAAAATAGGAGGAGCATGAAGTGGTGTTCAAAAACATGAAGAGCATGAAAAGGTGTGAAAAATATGAAGAGCTTCAAATGGTGTCAAAAATATGAGGAGCCTGAAACGGTCTGAAAAATAGGAGGAGCATGAAGCGGTGTTCAAAAACATGAAGAGCCTGAAAACTTGTGAAAAATATGAAGAGCTTCACAAGGTGTGAAAAATATGAACAGCTTCAAAAGGTGTCAAAAATGAGATGAGCATGAAGCAATCTGAAAAATAGGAGAAGCATGAAGTGGTGTTGAAAAACATGAAGAGCCTGAAAAGGTGTGAAATATATGAAGAGCTTCAAAATGTGTCAAAAATATGAGGAGTATGAAACGGTTTGAAATGTAGGAGCAGCATGAAACGGTGTTTAATAACATCAAGAGCCTGAAAAGGTGTGAAAAATATGAAGAGCTTCAAATGGTGTCAAAAATATGAGGAGTATGAAACGGTCTGAAATATAGGAGGAGCATGAAGCGGTGTTGAAAAATTTGAAGAGCCTGAAAAGATGTGAAAAATATGAAGAGCTTCAAATGGTGTGAAATACATGAGGAGCATGAAGCGGTCTGAAAAATAGGAGGAGCATGAAGAGGTGTTGAAAAACATGAAGAGCCTGAAAAGGTGTGAAAAATATGAAGAGCTTCAAATGGTGTGAAAAATATGAGGAGCATGAAATGGTCTGAAAAATAGGAGGAGCATGAAGCGGTGTTCAAAAACATGAAAAAATATAAAAATAAATAAAAAAAATACATAAAAAAAACATGAAGAGCCTGAAAACGTGTGAAAAATATGAAGAGCTTCAAAAGGTGTCAAGAATGAGATGAGCATGAATCGGTTTTAAAGATATTAGGAGCATGAAGTGGTGTTCAACAACATGACGAGCCTGAAAAGGTGTGAAAAATATGAAGAGCTTCAAAAGGTGTGAAATACATGAGGAGCATGAAACGGGCTGAAAAATAGGAGAAGCATGAAGTGGTGTGGAAAAACATGAAGAGCCTGAAAAGGTGTGAAAAATCCGAAGAGCTTCAAAAGGTGTGAAATACATGAGGAGCATGAAACTCTCTGAAAAATAAGAGGATCATGTAGCGGGGTTCAAAAACATGAGGAGCCTGAAAATTTGTGAAAAATATGAAACGCTTCAAAAGCTGTCAAAAATGAGATGAGCATGAGAAGTTCTTAAAAATAGGAGTATCATAAAACGGTGCTGAAAAACATGAAGAGCCTGAAAATGTGTGAAAAAATATGAAGAGCTTCAAAAGGTGTGAAGAGTATGAAGAGCTTCAAAAGGTGTCAAAAATGAGATGAGCATGAAACGGTCTGAAAAATAGGAGGAGCATGAAGTGGTGTTGAAAAAAAAAGAAGAGCCTGAAAAGCTGTGAAATATATGAAGAGCTTCAAAAGGTGTCAAAAATATGAGGAGCATGAAACGGTCTGAAATATAGGAGGAGCATGAAGCGGTGTTGAAAAACATGAAGAGCGTGAAAAGGTGTGAAAAATATGAAGAGCTTCTAAAGGTGTCAAAATTATGAGGAGCATGAAACGGTCTGAAAAATAGGAGGAGCATGAAATGCTGATCAAACACATGAAGGGCCTGAAAAGTTTTGAAAAATATAAAGAGCTTCAAAAGGTGTGAAATATATTTGGACATGAAACGGTCTGAAAAATAGGAGGAGCATGAGGCGGTTTTCAAATACATGAAGAGCCTGAAAAGTGTGAAAAATATGAAGAGCTTCAAAAGGTGTCAAATATATGAGGAGAATGAAACGGTCTGAAAAATAGGAATAGCATGAAACGGTGTTCAAAAACATGAAGAGGCTGAAAAGGTGTGAAAACATATGAGGAGCTTCAAAAAGTGTCAAAAATATGAGGAGCAAGAAACGGTCTGAAAAATATGAGGAGCATGAAGAGATGTTGAAGAAAATGAAGAGCCTGAAAAGGTGTGAAAAATATGAAGAGCTTCAAAAGGTGTGAAATACATGAGGAGCATGAAACTCTCTGAAAAATAGGAGGAGCATGAAGCGGAGTTCAAATACATGAAGAGCCTGAAATGCTGTGAAAAATATGAAGAGCTTCAAAAGGTGTCAAAAATATGAGGAGCATGAAACGGTCTGAAAAATAGGAGAGGCATGAAGTTGTGTTGAAAAACATGAAGAGCCTGAAAAGGTGTGAAATATATGAATAGCTTCAAAAGGTGTAACAAATATGAGGACAAAGAAACGGTTTGAAAAATAGGAAGAGCATGAAACGGTGTTCAAAAACATGAAGAGCCTGAAAAGGTGTGAAAAATATGAAGAGCTTCAAAAGGTGTCAAAAATATGAAGAGCATGAAACGGTCTGAAAAATAGGAGGATCATGAAGCGGTGTTCAAAAACATGAAGAGCTTGAAAAGGTGTGAAAAATATGAAGAGCTTCAAAATGTGTCAAAAATATGAGGAGCATGAAACGGTCTGAATAATAGGAGGAGCCTGAAACTGTGATCAAAAACTTGAAGAGCCTGAAAAGGTGTGAAAAATAGGAAGAGCTTCAAAAGGTGTAACAAATATGAGGACCATGAAACAGTTTGAAAAATAGTAATAGCATGAAACGGTGTTCAAAATATGAAGAGCCTGAAAAGGTGTGAAAAATATGAAGAGCTTCAAAACGTGTCAAATATATGAGGAGCATGAAACGGTCTGAAAAATAGGAGGAGCATGAAGTGGTGTTGAAAAACATGAAGAGCCTGAAATGGTGTGAAATATATGAAGAGCTTCAAAATGTGTGAAAAATATGAGGAGCTTCAAAAAGTGTCAAAAATATGAGGAGTAAGAAACGGTCTGAAAAATACGAGGAGCATGAAGAGGTGTTGAAGAAAATGAAGAGCCTGAAAAGGTGTGAAAAATATGAAGAGCTTCTAAAGGTGTCAAAAATATGAGGAGAATGAAGGTCTGAAAAATAGGAAGAGCATGAATTGGTGTTGAAAAACATAAAGAGCCTGAACACGTGTGAAAAAATATGAAGAGCTTCAAAAGGTGTGAAGAATATGAAGAGCTTCAAAAGGTGTCAAAAATGAGATGAGCATGAAACGGTCTGAAAAATAGGAGGAGCATGAAGTGGTGTTGAAAAAAAAAGAAGAGCCTGAAAACTGTGAAATATATGAAGAGTTTCAAAAGGTGTCAAAAATATGAGGAGCATGAAACGGTCTGAAATATAGGAGGAGCATGAAGCAGTGTTGAAAAACATGAAGAGCGTGAAAAGGTGTGAAAAATATGAAGAGCTTCTAAAGGTGTCAAAAATATGAGGAGCATGAAACGGTCTGAAAAATAGGAGGAGCATGAAGCGGTGTTCAAAAACCTGAAGAGCGTGAAAAGGTGTGAAAAATATGAAGAGCTTCAAAAGGTGTCAAAAATATGAGGAGCATGAAACGGTCTGAATAATAGGAGGAGCATGAAGCAGTGTTGAAAAACATGAAGAGCCTGAAAAGGTGTGAAAAATATGAAGAGCTGCAAAAGGTGTGAAATACATGATGAGCATGAAACGGGCTGAAAAATAGGAGAAGCATGAAGTGGTGTGGAAAAACTTGAAGAGCCTGAAAAGGTGTGAAAAATATGAAGAGCTTCAAAAGGTGTGAAATACATGAGGAGCATGAAACTCTCTGAAAAATAGGAGGAGCATGAAGCGGTGCTCAAAAACATGAAGAGCCTGAAAAGTTGTGAAAAATATGAAGAGCTTCAAAAGGTGTCAAAAATATGAGGAGCATAAAACGGTCTGAAAAATAGGAGGAGCATGAAGCGGAGTTCAAATACATGAAGAGCCTGAAATGCTGTGAAAAATATGAAGAGCTTCAAAAGGTGTCAAAAATATGAGGAGCATGTAAAGGTCTGAAAAATAGGACGAGCATGAAGTGGTGTAGAAAAATATGAAGAGCCTGAACAGGTGTGAAAAATATGAAGAGCTTGAAAAGTTGTGAAAAATATGAAGAGCTTCAAAAGGTGTCAAAAATATGAGGAGCATGAAACGGTCTGAAAAATAGGAGGAGCCTGAAACTGTGATCAAAAACTTGAAGAGCCTGAAAAGGTGTGAAAAATAGGAAGAGCTTCAAAAGGTGTAAAATACATGAGGAGCATGAAACTCTCTGAAAAATAGGAGGAGCATGAAGATGTGCTCAAAAACATGAAGAGCCTGAAAAGTGGTGAAAAATATGAAGAGCTTCAAAAGGTGTCAAAAATATGAGGAGCATGAAACGGTCTGAAATATAGGAGGAGCATGAAGCGGTGTTGAAAAACATGAAGAGCCTGAACACGTGTGAAAAAATATGAAGAGTTTCAAAAGGTGTGAAGAATATGAAGAGCTTCAAAAGGTGTCAAAAATATGAGAAGCATGAAACGGTCTGAAATATAGGAGGAGCATGAAGCGGTGTTGAAAAACATGAAGAGCGTGAAAAGGTGTGAAAAATATGAAGAGCTTCAACAGGTGTCAAAAATATGAGGAGCATGAAACGGTCTGAAAAAGAGGAGGAGCCTGAAACTGTAATCAAAAACTTGAAGAGCCTGAAAAGGTGTGAAAAATAGGAAGAGCTTCAAAAGGTGTAAAATACTTGAGGAACATGAAACTCTCTGAAAAATAGGAGGAGCATGAAGATGTGCTCAAAAACATGAAGAGCCTGAAAAGTTGTGAAAAATATGAAGAGCTTCAAAAGGTGTCAAAAATATGAGTAGGATAAAACGGTCTGAAGAATAGGAGGAGCATGAAGCGGAGTTCAAATACATGAAGAGCCTGAAATAATGTGAAAAATATGAAGAGCTTCAAAAGGTGTCAAAAATATGAGGAGCATGAAAAGGTCTGAAAAATAGGACGAGTATGAAGCTGTGTTGAATAACATGAATAGCCTGAAAAGGTGTGAAAAATATGAAGAGCTTCAAACGTTGTGAAAAATATAAAGAGCTTGAAACGGTCTGAAAAATAGGAGGATCAAGAAACGGTGTTGAAAAACATGAAGAGCCTGAATACGTGTAAAATATGAAGAGCTACAAAAGGTGTCAAAAATATGAGGAGCATGAAACGGTCTGAAAAATAGGAGGAGCATGATATGCTGATCAAACACATGAAGGGCCTGAAAAGTTTTGAAAAATATAAAGAGCTTCAAAAGGTGTGAAATACATTTGGACATGAAACGGTCTGAAAAATTTGAGGAGCATGAAATGCTGATCAAACACATGAAGGGCCTGAAAAGTTTTGAAAAATATAAAGAGCTTCAAAAGGTGTGAAATACATTTGGACATGAAACGGTCTGAAAAATAGGAGGAGCATGAGGCGGTTTTCAAATACATGAAGAGCCTGAAAGGTGTGAAAAATATGAAGAGCTTCAAAAGGTGTCAAAAATATGAGGAGCATGAAACGGTCTGTAAAATAGGAGGAGAATGAAGCAGTGTTGAAAAACAAGAAGACACTGAAAAGGTGTAAAATATATGAAAAGCTTCAAAAGGTGTAACAAATATGAGGACCATGAAACAGTTTGAAAAATAGGAATAGCATGAAACGGTGTTCAAAAACATGAAGAGCCTGAAAAGGTGTGAAAAATATGAAGAGCTACAAAACGTGTCAAATATATGAGGAGCATGAAACGGTCTGAAAAATAGGAGGAGCATGAAGCGTTGTTAAAAAACGTGAAGAGCCTGAAAACGTGTGAAAAATATTAAGAGCTTCAAAAGGTGTGAAAAATATGAAGAACTTCAAAAGGTGTCAAAAATCGAAGATCAGGAAATGGTCTGAAAAATAGGAGGAGCATGAAGTGGTGTTAAAAACATGAAAAGCCTGAAAAGGAGTGAAATATATGAAGAGCTTCAAAAGGTGTCAAAAATATGAGGAGAATGAAACGGTCTGAAAATTAGGAGGAGCATGCAGTGGTGTTGAAAAACAAGAAAAGCCTGAAATGGTGTGAAATATATGAAGAGCTTCAAAATGTGTAAAAATATGAGGAGCTTCAAAAAGTGTCAAAAATACAAGGAGCAAGAAACGGTCTGAAAAATACGAGGAGCATGAAGAGATGTTGAAGAAAATGAAGAGCCTGAAAACGTGTGAAAAAATATGAAGAGCTTCAAAAGGTGTGAAGAATACGAGGAGCATGAAACGGTCTGAAAAATAGGAGGAGCATGAAGCGGTGTTGAAAAACATGAAGAGCCTGAAAACGTGTGAAAAAATATGAAGAGCTTCAAAAGGTGTCAAAAATGAGATGAGCATGAAACGGTCTGAAAAATAGGAGGAGCATGAAACGGTGTTGAAAAACATGAAGAGCTTGAAAAGGTGTGAAAAATATGAAGAGCTTCAAAAGGTGTCAAAAATGAAATGAGCATGAAACGGACTGAAAAATAAGAGGAGCATGAAGCGGTGTTCAAAAACATGAAGAGCCTGAAAAGATATGACAAATATGAAGAGCTTCAAAAGCTGTCAAAAATATGAGGAGCATGAAACGGTCTGAAAAATAGGAGGAGCATGAAGCGGTGTTCAATTACATGAAGAGCTTGAAAAGTTGTGAAAAATATGAAGAGCGTCAAAAGGTGTGAAAACTATGAGGAGAATGAAACGGTCTGAAATATAGGAGGAGCATGAAGCCGTGTTCAAAAACATGAAGAGCCTGAATAGGTGTGAAAAATATGAAGAGCTTCATAAGGTGTCAAGAATATGAGGAGAACGAAACGGTCTGAAAAATATGAGGAGCATGAAGCGGTGTTCAAAAACATGAAGAGCCTGAAAACGTGTGGAAAATATGAAGAGCTTCAAAAGGTGTGAAAAATATGAAGAGCTTCAAAAGGTGTCAAAAATGAGATGAGCATGAAACGCTCTGACAAATAGGACGAGCATGAAGTGGTGTTGAAAAAAAGGAAGAGCCTGAAAAGGTGTGAAATATATGAAGAGCTTCAAAAGGTGTCAAAAATATGAGGAGAATGAAACGGTCTGAAAAATAGGAGGAGCATGAAATGCTGATCAAACACATGAAGGGCCTGAAAAGTTTTGAAAAATATAAAGAGCTTCAAAAGGTGTGAAATACATTTGGACATGAAACGGTCTGAAAAATAGGAGGAGCATGAGGCGGTTTTCAAATACATGAAGAGCCTGAAAAGTGTGAAAAATATGAAGAGCTTCAAAAGGTGTCAAAAATATGAGGAGCATGAAACGGTCTGAAAAATAGGAGGAACATGAAGCGGTGTTCAAAAATATGAAGAGCCTGAAAATTTGTGAAAATTATGAAGCGCTTCAGAAGGTGTCAAAAATGAGATGAGCATGAAACGGTCTGAAAAATAGGAGGAGCAGGAAGTGGTGTTGAAAAACATTAAGAGCCTGAAAATATGTGAAATATATGAAGAGGTTCAAAAGATTTCTGAAATGAGAGGAGCATGAAACGGTCTGAGAAATAGGAGAAGCATGAAGTGGTGTTGAAAAACATGAAGAGCTTGAAAAAGTGTGAAATATATGAAGAGCTTCAAAAGGTGTGAAAAATATGAAGAGCTTCAAAAGGTGTCAAAAATATGAGGAGCATGAAACGGTCTGAAAAATAGGAGGAGCATTGTAACATTGTTGAAAAAATTGAAGAGCCTGAAAAGGTGTGGAAAATATGAAGAGCTTCAAAAAGTGTCAAAAATTAGATGAGCATGAAAAGGTCTGAAAAATAGGAGGAGTTTGAAGCGATGTTGAAAAACATGAAGAGCCTGATAAGGTGTGAAAAATATGAAGAGCTTCAAAAGGTGTCAAAAATATGAGGAGCATGAAACGGTCTGAAAAATAGGAGGAGCATTGTAACATTGTTGAAAAAATTGAAGAGCCTGAAATGGTGTGAAAAAGCTTCAAAAGCTTTTCAAAAGGTGTCAAAAATATGAGGAGCATGAAAAGGTCTGAAAAATAGGAGGAGCATGAAGCAGTGTTGAAAAACATGAAGAACCTGAAAAGGTGTGAAAAATATGAAGAGCTTCAAAAAGTGTCAACAGTATGAGCAGCATGAAACGGTCTGAAAAATAGGAGGAGCATGAAATGGTGTTCATAAATATGAAGAGCCTGAAAAGGTGTGAAATATATGAAGAGCTTCAAAAGGTGTGAAAAATATGTGGAGCATGAAACGGTCTGAAAAATAGGAAGAGCATGAAGCGGTGTTCAAAAATATGAAGAGCCTGAAAATTTGTGAAAACTATGAAGCGCTTCAGAAGGTGTCAAAAATGAGATGAGCATGAAACGGTCTGAAAAATAGGAGGAGCATGAAGTGGTTTTGAAAATCATGAAGATCCTGAAAAGCTGTGTAAAATACGAAGAGCTTCAAAAGGTGTGAAATACATGAGGATCATGAAACGCTCTGAAAAATAGGAGGAGCATGAAGCGGTGTTCAAAAATATGAAGAGCCTGAAAATTTGTGAAAAATATGAAGAGCTTCAAAAGGTGTCAAAAATATGAGGAGCATGAAACGGTCTGAAAAATAGGAGGAGCATGAAGCGGTGGTGAAAAACATAAAGAGCCTGAAAGGTGTGAAAAATATGAAGACCTTCAAAAGGTGAGAAATATATGAGGACCATGAAACTGTCTTAAAAATAGGAAGAGCTTGAAGTTGTGTTCAAAAACATGAAGAGCCTGAAAAGGTGTGAAATATATGAAGAGATTCAAAAGGTGTCAAAAAAATGAGGAGCATGAAACGGTCTGAAAAAATAGGAGGAGCATGAAACGGTCTTCAAAATCATGAAGAGCCTGGAAAGGTGTGAAAAATATGAAGAGCTTCAAAAGGTGTCAACAATTTGAGCAGCATGAAACGGTCTGAAAAATAGGAGGAGCATGAAACGGTGTTCATAAACATGAAGAGCCTGAAAACGTGTGAAAAATATGAAGAGCTGCAAAAAGTGTCAAGAATGACATGAGCATTAAATGGTCTGAAAAATAGGAGGAGCATGAAGCGGTGTAGAAAAACATGAAGAGCCTGAAAAGTTGTAAAAAATATGAAGAGCTTCAAAAGGTGTGAAAAATATGAAGAGCTTCAAAAGGTGTGAAATATATGAGGAGCATGAAACGGTCTGAAAAATAGGAGGAGCATGAAGCGGTGTTGCAAATCATGAAGAGCCTGAAAAGGTGTGAAAAATATGAAGAGCTTCAAAAAGTGTCAAAAATATGAAGAGCTTCAAAGATGTGAAATACATGAAGAGCATGAAATGCTCTGAAAAGCAGGAGGAGCATGAAGCGGTGTTCAAAAACATGAAGAGCCTGAAAAGGTGTGAAAAATCTGAAGAGCTTCAAAAGGTGTCAAATATATGAGGAGCATGAAACGGTCTGAAAACAAGGAGGAGCATGAAGCGGTGTTGAAAAACATGAAGAGCCTGAAAAGGTGTTAAAAATATGAAGAGCTTCAAACTGTGTCAAAAATATGAGGAGCATGAAATGATCTGAAAAATAGGAGGAACATGAAACGGTGTGATAAATAGGAGGAGCATGAATCGGTGTTCAAAAACATGAAGAGTCTGAAAAGGTGTGAAATATATGAAGAGCTTCAAAAGGTGTCAAAAATATGAGGAGCATGAAACGGTCTGAAAAGAAGGAGGAGCATGAAGCGGTGTTGAAAAACATGAAGAGCCTGGAAAGGTGTGAAAAATATGAAGAGCTTCAAAAGGTGTCAAATATATCAGCAGCATGAAATGATCTGAAAAATATGAGGAGCTTGAAACGGTCTGAAAAATAGGAGGAGCATGAAGTGGTGTTCAAAAACATGAAGAGCCTTAAAAGGTGTGAAAAATATGAAGAGCTTAAATGTGTGAAAATTATGAGGAGCATGAAACCGTCTGAAAAATAGGAGGAGCATGACACGGTGTTGAAAAACATGAAGAGCCTTAAAATGTGAGAAAAATATGAAGAGCTTTAAAGGTGTGAAAAATATGAGGAGCATGAAACCGTGTGAAAAATCGGAGGAGCATGACACGGTGTTGAAAAACATGAAGAGCATGAAAAGGTGTGAAATATATGAAGAGCTTCAAATGGTGTCAAAACTATGAGGAGCATGAAATGGTCTGAAAAAACGGAGGAGCATGAAGCGGTGTTGAAAAATATGAAGAGCCTGAAAAGGTGTGAAAAATATGAAGAGCTTCAAAAGGTTTGAAAAATATGAGGAGCATGAAACGGTCTGAAGAATAGGAGGAGGATTGTAGCGATGTTCAAAAACATGAAGAGCATGAAAAGGTGTGAAAAATATGAAGAGCTTCCAAAGGTGTGAAATACAAGAGGAGCATGAAACAGCCTGAAAAATAGGAGGAGCATGAAGCGGTGTTGAAAAACATCACGAAAGAGAAAAGGTGTGAAAAATATGAAGTGCTTCAAAAGGTGTAAAAAATATGAGGAGCATGAAACTGTCTGAAGAAGAGGAGGAACATGAAACGGTGTTCAAAAACATGAAGAGCCTGAAAAGGTGTGAAAAATATGAAGAGCTTCAAATGGTGTGAAATACATGAGGAGCATGAAACTGTCTGAAAAATAGGAGGAGCATGAAGTGGTGCTGAAAAACATGAAGAGCATGAAAATGTGTGAAAAATATGAAGAGCTTCAAAAGGTGTCAAAAATATGAGGAGCATGAAATGATCTGAAAAATAGGAGGAACATGAAACGGTCTGAAAAATAGAAGGAGCATGAAGTGGTGTTCAAAAACATGAAGAGCCTTAAAAGGTGTGAAAAATATGAAGTGCTTCAAAAGGTGTAAAAAATATGAGGAGCATGAAACTGTCTGAAGAAGAGGAGGAACATGAAACGGTGTTCAAAAACATGAAGAGCCTGAAAAGGTGTGAAAAATATGAAGAGCTTCAAATGGTGTGAAATACATGAGGAGCATGAAACTGTCTGAAAAATAGGAGGAGCATGAAGTGGTGTTGAAAAACATGAAGAGCATGAAAATGTGTGAAAAATATGAAGAGCTTCAAAAGGTGTCAAAAATATGAGGAGCATGAAATGATCTGAAAAATAGGAGGAACATTAAACGGTCTGAAAAATAGGAGAGGCATGAAGTGGTGTTGAAAGACATGAAGAGCCTGAAAAGGTGTGAAAAATATGAAGAGCTTCAAAAAGTGTCAAAAATATGAAGAGCTTCAAAGATGTGAAATACATGAAGAGCATGAAATGCTCTGAAAAACAGGAGGAGCATGAAGCGGTGTTCAAAGACATGAAGAGCCTGAAAAGTTGTGAAAAATCTGAAGAGCTTCAAAAGGTGTCAAATATATGAGGAGCATGAAACGGTCTGAAAACAAGGAGGAGCATGAAGCGGTGTTGAAAAACATGAAGAGCCTGAAAAGGTGTTAAAAATATGAAGAGCTTCAAACTGTGTCAAAAATATGAGGAGCATGAAATGATCTGAAAAATAGGAGGAACATGAAACGGTGTGATAAATAGGAGGAGCATGAAGCGGTGTTCAAAAACATGAAGAGTCTGAAAAGGTGTGAAATATATGAAGAGCTTCAAAAGGTGTCAAAAATATGAGGAGCATGAAACGGTCTGAAAAGAAGGAGGAGCATGAAGCGGTGTTGAAAAACATGAAGAGCCTGGAAAGGTGTGAAAAATATGAAGAGCTTCAAAAGGTGTCAAATATATCAGCAGCATGAAATGATCTGAAAAATATGAGGAGCATGAAACGGTCTGAAAAATAGGAGGAGCATGAAGTGGTGTTCAAAAACATGAAGAGCCTTAAAAGGTGTGAAAAATATGAAGAGCTTAAAGGTGTGAAAATTATGAGGAGCATGAAACCGTGTGAAAAATCGGAGGAGCATGACACGGTGTTGAAAAACATGAAGAGCATGAAAAGTTGTGAAATATATGAAGAGCTTCAAATGGTGTCAAAACTATGAGGAGCATGAAACGGTCTGAAAAAACGGAGGAGCATGAAGCGGTGTTGAAAAATATGAAGAGCCTGAAAAGGTGTGAAAAATATGAAGAGCTTCAAAAGGTTTGAAAAATATGAGGAGCATGAAACGGTCTGAAGAATAGGAGGAGGATTGTAGCGATGTTCAAAAACATGAAGAGCATGAAAAGGTGTGAAAAATATGAAGAGCTTCCAAAGGTGTGAAATACAAGAGGAGCATGAAACAGCCTGAAAAATAGGAGGAGCATGAAGCGGTGTTGAAAAACATCACGAAAGAGAAAAGGTGTGAAAAATATGAAGTGCTTCAAAAGGTGTAAAAAATATGAGGAGCATGAAACTGTCTGAAGAAGAGGAGGAACATGAAACGGTGTTCAAAAACATGAAGAGCCTGAAAAGGTGTGAAAAATATGAAGAGCTTCAAATGGTGTGAAATACATGAGGAGCATGAAACTGTCTGAAAAATAGGAGGAGCATGAAGTGGTGTTGAAAAACATGAAGAGCATAAAAATGTGTGAAAAATATGAAGAGCTTCAAAAGGTGTCAAAAATATGAGGAGCATGAAATGATCTGAAAAATAGGAGGAACATGAAACGGTCTGAAAAATAGAAGGAGCATGAAGTGGTGTTCAAAAACATGAAGAGCCTTAAAAGGTGTGAAAAATATGAAGAGCTTTAAAGGTGTGAACATTATGAGGAGCATGATACCATCTGAAAAATAGGAGGAGCATGACACGGTGTTGAAAAACATGAAGAGCCTGAAAAGTTGTGAAAAATATGAAGAGCTTTAAAAGGTGTCAAAAATATGAGGAGAATGAAATGAACTGAAAAATAGGAGGAACATGAAACGGTCTGAAAAATAGGAGGAGCATGAAGCGGTGTTCAAAAACATGAAGAGTCTGACAAGGTATGAATTATATGAAGAGCTTCAAAAGGTGTCAAAAATATGAGGAGCATGAAACTGTCTGATAAATAGGAGGAGCATGAAACGGTGTTCGAAAACATTAAGAGCTTGAAAAGGTGTGAAAAATGAAGAGCTTCAAAAGGTGTGAAATACATGAGGAGCATGAAACGTTCTGAAAAAAAGGAGGAGCATGACGCGGTGTTGAAAAAAATGAAGAGCCTGAAAAGGGGTGAAAAATATGAAGAGCTTCAAAAGGTGTCAAAAATATGAGGAGCATGAAATGATCTGAAAAATAGGAGGAACATTAAACGGTCTGAAAAATAGGAGAGGCATGAAGTGGTGTTCAAAAACATGAAAAGCCTGAAAATGTTTGTAAAATATGAAGAGCTTCAAAACGTGTCAAAAATATGAGGAGCATGAAACGGTCTGAAAAATAGGAGGATCAAGAAGCGGTGTTGAAAAACATTAAGATCTGAAAACTTGTGAAAAATATGAAGAGCTTCAAAAGGTGTGAAAAATATGCAGAGCTTCAAAAGGTGTCAAAAATGAGATGAGCATGACACGGTCTGAAAAAGAGGTGGAGCAAGAAGTGGTGTTGAAAAACATGAAGAGCCTCAAAAGGTGTGAAATACTTGAGGAGCATGAATCGGTCTGAAAAATAGGAGGAGCATGAAGCGGTGTTGAAAAACTTGAAGAGCCTGAAAAGGTATGAAATATATGAAGAGCTTCAAAAGTTGTCAAAAATGTGAGGAACATGAAACGGTCTGAAAAATAGGAGGAGCATGAAGCGGTGTTTAAAAATATGAAGAGCCTGAAAACGTGTGAAAAATATGAAGAGCTTCAAAAGGTGTCAAAACTATGAGGAGTATGAAACGGTCTGAAAAATAGGAGCAGCATGAAACGGTGTTGAAAAACATGAAGAGCCTCAAAAGGTGTGAAAAATATGAAGAGCTCAAAAGGTGTCAAAAATATGAAGAGCTTCAAAAAGTGTGAAAAATGAGATGAGTATGAAATGGTCTGAAAAATAGGAGGAGCATGAAGTGTAGTTCAAAAACGTGAAGAGCCTGAAAAGGTGTGAAAAATATGAAGAGCTTGAAAAGGTGTGAAATACATCAGGAGCAAGAAACGGTCTGAAAAATAGGAGAAGCATGAATCGGTGTTGAAAACATGAAGAGCATGAAAAGGTGTCAAATATATGAAGAGCTTTAAAGGTGTGAAAAATATGAGGAGCATGAAACCGTCTGAAAAATAGGAGGAGCATGACACGGTGTTGAAAAACATGAAGAGCATGAAAAGGTGTGAAAAATATGAAGAGATTCAAAAGCTGTCAAAAATATGAGGAGCCTGAAACGGTCTGAAAAATAGGAGGAGCATGAAGTGGTGTTGAAAAAGATGAAGAGCCTGAAAAGGTGTGAAAAATATGAAGAGCTTCAAAAGGAATCAAAATTATGAGGAGCATGAAAAGCTCTGAAAAATAGGAGGAGCATGAAGCAGTGTTGAAAAACATGAAGAGCCTGAAAAGGTGTGAAAAATATGAAGAGCTTCAAAAGGTGTCAAAAATATCAGGAGCATGAAATGATCTGAAAAATAGGAGGAACATGAAACGGTCTGAAAAATAGGCGGAGCATGAAGTGGTGTTCAAAAACATGCAGAGCCTGAAAAGGTGTGAAAAATATGAAGGGCTTTAAAGGTGTGAAAATTATGAAGAGCATGAAACCGTCTGAAAAATAGGAGGAGCATGACACAGTGTTGAAAAACATGAAGTGCCTTAAAATGTGAAAAAAATATGAAGAGCTTGAAAGGTGTGAAAAATATGAGGAGCATGAAACCGTGTGAAAAATAGGAGGAGCATGACACGGTGTTGAAAAATATGAAGAGCATGGAAAGGTGTGAAAAATATGAAGAGCTTCAAAAGGAGTCAAAAATATGAGGAGCATGAAAAGGTCTGAAAATAGGAGGAGCATGAAGCGGTGTTGAAAAACATGAAGAGCCTGAAAAGGTGTGAAAAATATGAAGAGCTTCAAAAGGTGTCAAAAATATGAGGAGCATGAAATGATCTGAAAAATATGACGAACATGAAACGGTCTGAAAAACAGTAGGAGCATGAAGCGGTGTTCAAAAACATGAAGAGTCTGAAAAGGTATGAAATGTATGAAGAGCTTCAAAAGCTGTCAAAAATATTAGGAGCATGAAACGGTCTGAAAAATAGGAGGAGCATGAAGCGGTGTTGAAAAACATGAAGAGCCTGAAAAGGAGTGAAAAATATGAAGAGCTTCAAAAGGTGTCAAACATATGAAGAACATGAAACGGTCTGAAAAATAGGAGGATCATGAAGCAGTGTTCAAAAACATGAAGAGCCTGAAAATGTGTGAAAAATATTCAGAGCTTCAAAATGTGTCAAATATATGAGGACCATGAAACGGTCTGAAAAATAGGAGGAGCATGAAACGGTGATTAAAAACATGAAGAGCCTGAAAAGGTGTGAAAAATATGAAGAGCTTCAAAAGGTGTGAAATACATGAGGAGCATGAAACAGGCCGAAAAATAGGAGAAGCATGAAGTGGTGTGGAAAAAAATGAAGAGCCTAAAAAGTTGTGAGAAATATGAAGAGCTGCAAAAGATGTGAAATACATGAGGAGCATGAAACTCTCTGAAATATAGGAGGAGCATGAAGCAGTGTTCAAAAACATGAAGAGCCTGAAAACGTGTGAAAAATATGAAGAGCTTCAAAAGGTGTGAAATACATGAGGAGCATGAAACGGTCTGAAAAATAGGAGGAGCATGAAGCAGTGTTGAAAAACATGAAGAGACTGAAAACGTGTGAAAAATATGAAGAGCTTCAAAAGGTGTGAAATATATGAGGATCATGAAATGGTCTGAAAAATAGGAGGAGCATGAAGCGGTGTTCAAAAACATGAAAAGGCTGAAAAGGTGTGAAAAATATGAAGAGACTCAAAACGTGTTAAAAATGAGAAGAGCATGAAACTGTCTGAAAAATAGAAGTAGCATGAAGTCGTGTTGAAAAAAAAGAAG
The DNA here is from genome assembly GCF_033118175.1 of Dama dama. Lineage (NCBI taxonomy): Eukaryota > Metazoa > Chordata > Mammalia > Artiodactyla > Cervidae > Dama > Dama dama. Next base: position 827,531 of record NW_026870905.1, on the reverse strand, counting down.
ACACTGAAAAGGTGTGAAATATATGAAGAGCTTCTAACAGTGCCAAAAATATGAGGAGAATGAAAGCGTCTCAAAAATAGGAGGAGCATGAAGCTGTGTTGAAAAACATGAAGAGCCTGAAAAGGTTTGAAAAATATGAAGAGCTTCTAAAGGTATGAAAAATATGAGGAGCATGAAACGGTCTGAAAAATAGGAGGAGCATGAAGTGGTGTTGAAAAAAATGAAGAGCCTGAAAATGTGTGAAACATATGAAGAGCTTCAAAAGGTGTCAAAATTATGAGGAGCATGAAACGGCCTGAAAAATTGGAGGAGCATGAAGCGGTGTTCAAAAATATGAAGAGCCGGAAAAGGTGTGAAAAATATGAAGAGCTTCAAAAGGTGTCAAAAATATGAGGAGCATGAAACGGTCTGAAAAATAGGAGGAGCATGAAGCGGTGTTGAAAAACAAGAAAAACCTGAAAAGGTGTGAAAAATATGAAGAGCTTCAAAAGGTGTGAAATATATGAAGAGCTTCAAAAGCTGTCAATAATGAGATGAGCATGAAACGGTCTGAAAAATAGGAGGAGCATGAAGTGGTGTTGAAAACATGAAGATACTGAAAAAGTGTGAAATATATGAAGAGCTTCAAAAAGTGTGAAAAATATGAGGAGCTTCAAAATGTGTCAAAAATATGAGGAGAATTAAACGGTCTTAAAAAAGGTAGGAGCATGAAGCGGTGTTGAAAAACATGAAGACCCTGAGAAGGTGTGAAAAATATGAAGAGCTTCAAAAGGTGTCAAAAATATCAGGAGCATGAAATGATCTGAAAAATAGGAGGAACATGAAACGGTCTGAAAAATAGGCGGAGCATGAAGTGGTGTTCAAAAACATGAAGAGCCTGAAAAGGTGTGAAAAATATGAAGGGCTTTAAAGGTGTGAAAATTATGAAGAGCATGAAACCGTCTGAAAAATAGGAGGAGCATGACACAGTGTTGAAAAACATGAAGAGCCTTAAAATGTGAGAAAAATATGAAGAGCTTTAAAGGTGTGAAAAATATGAGGAGCATGAAACCGTGTGAAAAATAGGAGGAGCATGACACGGTGTTGAAAAATATGAAGAGCATGGAAAGGTGTAAAAAATATGAAGAGCTTCAAAAGAAGTCAAAAATATGAGGAGCATGAAAAGGTCTGAAAATAGGAGGAGCATGAAGCGGTGTTGAAAAACATGAAGAGCCTGAAAAGGTGTGAAAAATATGAAGAGCTTCAAAAGGTGTCAAAAATATGAGGAGCATGAAATGATCTGAAAAATAGGAGGAACATGAAACGGTCTGAAAATCAGGAGGAGCATGAAGCGGTGTTCAAAAACATGAAGAGTCTGAAAAGGTATGAAATATATGAAGAGCTTCAAAAGCTGTCAAAAATATGAGGAGCATGAAACGGTCTGAAAAATAGGAGGAGCATGAAGCGGTGTTCAAAAACATGAAGAGCCTGAAAAGATGTGAAAAATTTGAAGAGCTTCAAAATGTGTGAAATACATGAGGAGCATGAAACGGTCTGAAAAAAAGGAGGAGAATGAAGCAGTGTTCAAAAACTTGAAGAGTCTGAAAAGGTGTGAAACATACGAAGAGCTTTAAAGGTGTGAAAAATATGAGGAGCATGAAACAGTCTGAAAAATAGGAGGAGCATGACACGGTGTTGAAAAACATGAAGAGCATGAAAAGGTGTGAAAAATATGAAGAGCTTCAAAAGGTGTCAAATATATGAGGAGCATGAAACGGTCTGAAAAATAGGAAGAGCATGAAGCGGTGTTCAAAAACATGAAGAGCCTGAAAAGGTGTGAAATATATGAAGAGCTTCAAAAGGTGTCAAATATATGAGGAGCATGAAACGGTCTGAAAAATAGGAAGAGCATGAAGCGGTGTTCAAAAACATGAAGAGCCTGAAAAGGTGTGAAATATATGAAGAGCTTCAAAAGGTGTCAAAAATAAGAGGAGCATGAAACAGTCTGAAAAATAGGAGGAGCATGAAGCGGTGTAGAAAAAGATGAAGAGCCTGAAAAGCTGTGAAAAATATGAACAGCTTCAAAAGGTGTGAAAAATATGAAGACATTCAAAGGTGTCAAAATTATGAGGAGCAAGAAACGGTCTGAAAATAGGAGGAGCATGAAACGGTGTTGAAAAACATGAAGAGCTTGAAAAGGTGTGAAAAATATGAAGAGCTTCAAAAAGTGTCAAAAATATGAGGAGCATGAAACAGTCTGAAAAATATGAGGAGCATGAAACGGTGTTCAAAAACATGAAGAGCCTGAAAAGGTCTGAAAAATATGAAGAGCTTCAAAAGGTGTGAAATACATGAGAAGCATGAAACGGTCTGAAAAATAGGAGGAGCATGAAGCGGTGTTGAAAAACATGAAGAGCCTGAAAACGTGTGAAAAATATGAAGAGCTTCAAAAGGTGTGAAAAATATGAGGAGCATGAAACGGTCTGAAAAATAGGAGGAGCATGAAGCCGTGTTGAAAAACATGAAGAGCCTGAAAAGGTGTGAAAAATATGAAGAGCTTCAAAAGGTGTCAAAATTATAAGGAACATGAAACCGTCTGAAAAATAGGAGGAGCATGAAGTGGTGTTGAAAATAATGAAGAACCTGAAAAGGTGTGTAAAATATGAAGAGCCGCAAAATGTGTGAAATACATGAGGAGCATGAAACGGTTTGAAAAATAGGAGGAGCATGAAGAGGTGTTCAAAAATATGAAGAGCCTGAAAATTTGTGAAAACTATGAAGCACTTCAGAATGTGTCAAAAATGAGATGAGCATGAAACGGTCTGAAAAATAGGAGGAGCATGAAGTGGTGTTGAAAAACATTGAGAGCCTGAAAATGTGTGAAATATATGACAAGCTTCAAAAGATTTCAGAAATGAGAGGAGCATGAAACGGTCTGAAAAATAGGAGAAGCATGAAGGGGTGTTGAAAAACGTGAAGAGCCTGAAAAGGTGTGAAAAATATGAATAGTTTCAAAAGATGTGAAAAATATGAAGAACTTCAAAAGCTGTCAAAAATGAGATGAGCATGAAATGGTCTGAGAAATAGGAGAAGCATGAAGTGGTGTTGAAAAACATGAAGAGCTTCAAAAAGTGTGAAATATATGAAGAGCTTCAAAAGGTGTGAAAAATATGAAGAGCTTCAAAAGGTGTCAAAATTATGAGGAGCATGAAACGGTCTGAAAAATAGGAGGAGCATTGTAACATTGTTGAAAAAATTGAAGAGCCTGAAAAGGTGTGAAAAATATGAAGAGCTTCAAAAAGTGTCAAAAATATGAGGAGCATGAAAAGGTCTGAAAAATAGGAGGAGCATGAAGCGGTGTTGAAAAACATGAAGAGCCTGAAAAGGTGTGAAAAATATGAAGAGCTTCAAAAAGTGGCAACAATATGAGCAGCATGAAACGGTCTGAAAAATAGGAGGAGCATGAAACGGTGTTCATAAACATGAAGAGCCTGAAAAGGTGTGAAAAATATGAAGAGCTTCAAAAGCTGTCAATAATATGACGAGCATGAAATGGTCTGAAAAACAGGACGATCATGAAGCGGTGTTGAAAAATATGAAGAGCCTGAAAAGGTGTGAAAAATATGAAGAGCTTCAAAAGGTGTGAAAAATATGAAGAGCTACCTGAGGTGTCAAAAAAGAGATGAGCATGAAACGGTCTGAAAAATAGGAGGATCAAGAAGCAGTGTTGAAAAACATGAAGAGCCTGAGAAGGTGTGAAAAATGTGAAGAGCTTCCAAAGGTGTAAAAATATGAGGAGCATGAAACGTTCTGAAAAATAGGAGGAGCATGAAACCGTGTTCAAAAATATGAAGAGTCTGAAAAGGTCTGAAAAATATGAAGAGCTTCAAAGGTGTGAAATACATGAGGAGCATAAAACGGTCTGAAAAATAGGAGGATCATGAAGCGGTGTTGAAAAATATTAAGAGCCTGAAAACGTGTGAAAATATGAAGAGCTGCAAAAAGTGTCAAGAATGAGATAAGCATGAAATGGTGTGAAAAATAGGAGGAGCATGAAGCGGTGTAGAAAAACATGAAGAGCCTGAAAAGGTGTGAAAAATATGAAGAGCTTCAAAAAGTGGCAACAATATGAGGAGCATGAAATGGTCTGAAAAACAGGACGATCATGAAGCGGTGTTGAAAAATATGAAGAGCCTGAAAAGGTGTGAAAAATATGAAGAGCTTCAAAAGGTGTGAAAAATATGAAGAGCTACCTGAGGTGTCAAAAAAGAGATGAGCATGAAACGGTCTGAAAAATAGGAGGATCAAGAAGCAGTGTTGAAAAACATGAAGAGCCTGAGAAGGTGTGAAAAATGTGAAGAGCTTCCAAAGGTGTAAAAATATGAGGAGCATGAAACGTTCTGAAAAATAGGAGGAGCATGAAACCGTGTTCAAAAATATGAAGAGTCTGAAAAGGTCTGAAAAATATGAAGAGCTTCAAAGGTGTGAAATACATGAGGAGCATAAAACGGTCTGAAAAATAGGAGGATCATGAAGCGGTGTTGAAAAATATTAATAGCCTGAAAACGTGTGAAAATATGAAGAGCTGCAAAAAGTGTCAAGAATGAGATAAGCATGAAATGGTGTGAAAAATAGGAGGAGCATGAAGCGGTGTAGAAAAACATGAAGAGCCTGAAAAGTTGTGAAAAATATGAATAGCTTCAAAAGGTGTCAAAAATAAGAGGAGCATGAAACAGTCTGAAAAATAGGAGGAGCATGATGCGGTGTAGAAAAACATGAAGAGCCTGAAAAGGTGTGAAAAATATGAACAGCTTCAAAAGGTGTGAAAAATATGAAGACATTCAAAGGTGTCAAAATTATGAGGAGCAAGAAACTGTCTGAAAATAGGAGGAGCATGAAACGGTGTTGAAAAACATGAAGAGCCTTAAAAGGTGTGAAAAATATGAAGAGCTACAAAAGGTGTCAAAAATATGAGGAGCATGAAACGGTATGAAAAATAGGAGGATCAAGAAGCGGTGTTCAAAAACATGAAGAGCCTGAAAAGTTGGGAAAAATATGAAGAGCTTCAAAAGGTGTGAAATACATGAGGAGCATGAAACGGTCTGAAAAATAGGAGGAGCATGAAGCGGTGTTGAAAAACATGAAGAGCTTGAAAACGTGTGAAAAATATGAATAGCTTCAAAAGGTGTGAAAAATATGAGGAGCATGAAACGTTCTGAAAAATAGGAGGAGCATGAAGCGGTGTTCAAAAATATGAAGAGCCTGAAAATTTGTGAAAACTATGAAGCGCTTCAGATGGTGTCAAAAATGAGATGAGCATGAAACGGTTTGAAAAATAGGAGGAGCATGAAGTGGTGTTGAAAAACATTAAGAGCCTGAAAATGTGTGAAATATATGAAGAGCTTCAAAAGATTTTAGAAATGAGAGGAGCATGAAACGGTCTGAAAAATAGGAGGAGCATAAAGCGGTGTTGAAAAACATGAAGAGCCTGAAAAGGTGTGAAAAATATGAATAGTTTCAAATGATGTGAAAAATATGAAGAACTTCAAAAGCTGTCAAAAATGAGATGAGCATGAAACGGTCTGAGAAATAGGAGAAGCATGAAGTGGTGTTGAAAAACATGAAGAGCTTGAAAAAGTGTGAAATATATGAAGAGCTTCAAAAGGTGTGAAAAATATGAAGAGCTTCAAAAGGTGTCAAAAATATGAGGAGCATGAAACGGTCTGAAAAATAGGAGGAGCATTGTAACATTGTTGAAAAAATTGAAGAGCCTGAAAAGGTGTGAAAAATATGAAGAGCTTCAAAATGTGTCAAAAATATGAGGAGCATGAAACGGTCTGAAAAATAGGAGGAGCATGAAACGGTGTTCAAAAACATGAAGAGCCTGAAAAGCTGTGAAAAATATGAAGAGCCTCAAGGTTTGAAATACTTGAGGAGCATGAATCGGTCTGAAAAATAGGAGGAGCATGAAGCGGTGTTGAAAAACATGAAGAGCCTGAAAAGGTGTGAAAAATATGAAAAGCTTCAAAAGGTGTCAAAACTATGAGGAGTATGAAACGGTCTGAAAAATAGGAGCTGCATGAAACGGTGTTCAAAAACATGAAGAGCCTGAAAAGGTGTTAAAAATATGAAGACCTTCAAAATGTGTCAAAAATATGAGGAGCATGAAACGGTCTGAAAAATAGGAGGAGCATGAAACGGTGTTCAAAAACATGAAGAGCCTGAAAAGCTGTGAAAAATATGAAGAGCCCAAGGTGTGAAATACTTGAGGAGCATGAATCGGTCTGAAAAATAGGAGGAGCATGAAGCGGTGTTGAAAAACAAAAAGAGCCTGAAAAGGTGAGAAAAATATGAAGAGCTTCAAAAGGTGTCAAAACTATGAGGAGTATGAAACGGTCTGAAAAATAGGAGGAGCATGAAACGGTGTTCAAAAAAATGAAGAGCCTGAAAAGGTGTGAAAAATATGAAGAGCTTCAAAAGGTGTCAAAATATGAGGAGCATGAAACGGTCTGAAAAATAGGAGGAGCATGAAGCGGTGTTCAAAAACATGAAGAGCCTGAAAAGGTGTGAAATATATGAAGAGCCTCAAAACGTGTCAAAAATAAGAGAAGCATGAAACGGTCTGAAAAATAGGAGGAGCATGAAGCGGTGTTGAAAAACATGAAGAGACTTAAAACGTGTGAAATATATGAAGAGCTTCAAAAAGTGTGAAAAATATGAAGAGCTTCAAAAGGTGTGAAATACATGAGGAGCATGAAACGGTCTGAGAAATAGGAGGAGCCTAAAGCGGTGTTGAAAAACATGAAGAACCTGAAAAGGTGTGAAAAATATGAAGAGCTTCAAAAGGTGTGAAAAATATGAGGAGCATGAAACGGTCTGAAAAATAGGAGGAGCATGAAGCCGTGTTGAAAAACATGAAGAGCCTGAAAGGGTGTAACAAATATGAAGAGCTTCAGAAGGTGTCAAAAATGAGATGAGCATGAAACGGTCTGAAAAATAGGAGGAGCATGAAGTGGTGTTGAAATACATGAAGAGCCTGAAAAAGTGTGAAATATATGAAGAGCTTCAAAAGGTGTGAGGTACATGAGGAGAATGTAACCGTCTGAAAAATAGGAGGAGCATCAAGCGGTGTTCCAATACATGAAGAGCCTGAAAACGTGTGAAATATATGAAGAGATTCAAAAGGTGTCAAAAATATGAGGAGCATGAAACGGTCTGAAAAAAATGAGGAGCAGGAAACCGTGTTCAAAAGTATGAAGAGCCTGAAAAAGTGTGAAAAATTTGAAGTGCTTCAAAAGGTGTGAAAATTAGGAGGGTCATGAAGCGGTGTTCCAAAACATGAAGAGCCTGAAAATGTGTGTAAAATATGAAGAGCTTCAAAACGTGTCAAAAATATGAGGAGCATGAAACGGTCTGAAAAAATAGGAGGATCAAGAAGCGGTGTTGAAAAACATGAAGATCTGAAAACGTGTGAAAAATATGAAGAGCTTCAAAAGGTGTGAAAAATATGAAGAGCTTCAAAAGGTGTCAAAAATGAGATGAGCATGAAACGGTCTGAAAAATAGGTGGAGCATGAAGTGGTGTTGAAATACATGAAGAGCCTGAAAAGGTGTGAAATATATGAAGAGATTCAAAAGGTGTCAAAAATATGAGGAGCATGTAACGGTTTGGAAAATAGGACGAGCATGAAGTGGTGTTGAAAAATATGAAGAGACTGAAAAGATGTGAAAAATATGAAGAGCTTCAAAAGGTGTCCACAATATGAGGAGCAAGAAACTGTCTGAGAAATAGGAGGAGCATGAAGTGGTGCTGAAAAACATGAAGAGCCTAAAAGTTGTGAAAAATAAGAAAAGCTTCAAAAGATGTCACAACTATGAGGAGCATGAAACGGTCTGAAAAATTGGAGGACCATGAAGCGGTGTTGAAAAACATGAAGAGTCTGAAAAGTTGTGAAAAATATAAAGAGCTTCAAAAGCTGTGAAATACATGTGGAGCATGAAACGGTCTGAAAAATAGGAGGAGCATGAAAAGGTGTTCAAAAACATGAAAGCCTGAAAAGGTGACAAAAATATGAAGAGCTTCAAAAGGTGTTAAATACATGAGGAGCATGAAACGGTCAGAAAATTAGGAGGAGCATGAAGCGGTGTTCAAAAACATGAAGAGCCTGAAAACGTGTGAAAAATATGAAAAGGTTCAAAATGTGTCAAAAATATGAGGAGCATGAAACGGTCTGAAAAATAGCAGGACCATGAAACGGTCTTCAAAACATAAAGAACCTGAAAAGGTATGAAAAATATGAAGAGCTTTTAAAGGTGTCAAAAATATGAGGAGCATGAAACGGTCTGAAAAAGAGGAGGAGCATGAAACCGTGTTCAAAAACAAGAAGAGCCTGAAAAGGTGTGAAAAATATGAACAGCTTCAAAAGGTGTGAAAAATATGAAGAGCTTCAAAAGGTGTCAAAACTGAGATGAGCATGAAACGGTCTGAAAAATCGGAGGAGCATGAAGTGGGGTTGAAAATCATGAAGAGCCTGAAAAGGTGTGTAAAATATGAAGAGCTTCAAAAGGAGTGAAAGACTTGAGGAGCATGAAACCGTCTGAATTATAGGATGAGCAAGAAACGGTGTTGAAAAACATGAAGAGCCTCAAAAGGTGTGAAAGATATGAAGAGCTACAAAAGGTGTGAAAAATATGAAGAGCTTCAAAAGGTGTGAAATACATGAGGAGCATGAAACGGTCAGAAAAATAGGAGGAGCATGAAGCGGTGTTGAAAAACATGAAGAACCTGAAAAGGTGTTAAAAATATGAAGAGCTTCAAAAGGTGTCAAAAATATGAGGAGCATGTAACGGTTTGGAAAATAGGACGAGCATGAAGTGGTGTTGAAAAACATGAAGAGACTGAAAAGATGTGAAAAATATGAAGAGCTTCAAAAGGTGTCCACTATATGAGGAGCATGAAACTGTCTGAGAAATAGGAGGAGCATGAAGTGGTGCTTAAAAACATGAAGAGCCTAAAAGGTGTGAAAAATAAGAAAAGCTTCAAAAGATGTCACAAATATGAGGAGCATGAAACGGTCTGAAAAATTGGAGGATCATGAAGCGGTGTTGAAAAACATGAAGAGTCTGAAAAGTTGTGAAAAATATGAAGAGCTTCAAAAGGTGTCAAAAATGTGAGGAGCATGAAACGGTCTGAAAAATAGGAGGAGCATGAAACCGTTTCAAAAACATGAAGAGCCTGGAAAGGTGTGAAAAATGAAGAGCTTCAAAAGGTGTGAAATACATGAGGAGCATGAAACGGTCTGAAAAATAGGAGGAGCATGAAGCGGTGTTTAAAAACATGAAGAGCCTGAAAATGTGTGTAAAATATGAAGAGCTTCAAAAGGTGTCAAAAATTAGATTAGCATGAAACGGTCTGAAAAATAGGAGGAGCATGAAGTGGTGTTGAAAAACATGAAGAGCCTGAAAAAGTGTAAAATATATGAAGAGCTTCAAAAGGTGTTAAAAATAGAGGAGCATGAAGCGGTGTTCAAAAACATGAAGAGCCTGAAAATGTGTGTAAACTATGAAGAGCTTCAAAACGTGTCAAAAATATGGGGAGCATGAAACGGTCTGAAATATAGGTGGATCAAGAAGCGGTGTTGAAAAACATGAAGAGCGTGAAAACGTGTGAAAAATATGAAGAGGCTCAAAAGGTGTGAAAAATATTTAGAGCTTAAAATGGTGTCAAAAATGAGATGAGCATGAAACGGTCTGAAAAATAAGAGCAGCATGAAACGGTGTTCAAAAACATGAAGAGCCTGAAAAGGTGTGAAAAATATAAAGAGCTTCAAAAGCTGTGAAATACATGCGGAGCATGAAACGGTCTGAAAAATAGGAGGAGCATGAAAAGGTGTTCAAAAACATGAAAGCCTAAAAGGTGAGAAAAATATGAAGAGCTTCAAAAGGTGTTAAATACATGAGGAGCATGAAACGGTCTGAAAATTAGGAGGAGCATGAAGCGGTGTTCAAAAACATGAAGAGCCTGAAAACGTGTGAAAAATATGAAAAGGTTCAAAATGTGTCAAAAATATGAGGAGCATGAACGGTCTGAAAAATAGGAGGACCATGAAACGGTCTTCAAAACATAAAGAACCTGAAAAGGTGTGAAAAATATGAAGAGCTTTTAAAGGTGTCAAAAATATGAGGAGCATGAAACGGTCTGAAAAAGAGGAGGAGCATGAAACCGTGTTCAAAAACATGAAGAGTCTGAAAAGTTGTGAAAAATATGAACAGCTTCAAAAGGTGTGAAAAATATGAAGAGCTTCAAAAGGTGTCAAAAATGAGATGAGCATGAAACGGTCTGAAAAATCGGAGGAGCATGAAGTGGGGTTGAAAATCATGAAGAGCCTGAAAAGGTGTGTAAAATATGAAGAGCTTCAAAAGGAGTGAAAGACTTGAGGAGCATGAAACCGTCTGAATTATAGGAGGAGCATGAAACGGTGTTGAAAAACATGAAGAGCCTCAAAAGGTGTGAAAAATATGAAGAGCTCAAAAGGTGTCAAAAATATGACGAGCTTCAAAAAGTGTGACAAATGAGATGAGCATGAAATGGTGTGAAAAAGGAGGAGCATGAAGTGGTGTTGAAAAACATGAAGAGCCTGAAAAGGTGTAAAATATATGAAGAGATTCAAAAGGTGTCAAAAATATGAGGAGCTTGAAATGGTCTGAAAAATTGGAGGATCATGAAGCGGTGTTGAAAAACATGAAGAGCCTGAAAAGTTGTGAAAAATATGAAGAGCTTCAAAAGGTGTGAAAAATATGAAGAGCTTCCTGAGGTGTCAAAAATGAGATGAGCATGAAACGGTCTGAAAAATAGGAGGATCAAGAAGCCGTGTTGAAAAACATGAAGAGCCTGAAAAGGTGTGAAAAATGTGAAGAGCTTCCAAGGGTGTAAAAATATGAGGAGCATGAAACGTTCTGAAAAATAGGAGGAGCATGAAACCGTGTTCAAAAATATGAAGAGTCTGAAAAGGTCTGAAAAATATGAAGAGCTTCAAAGGTGTGAAATACATGAGGAGCATAAAACGGTCTGAAAAATAGGAGGATCATGAAGCGGTGTTGAAAAATATGAAGAGCCTGAAAACGTGTGAAAAATATGAAGAGCTGCAAAAAGTGTCAAGAATGAGATGAGCATGAAATGGTGTGAAAAATAGGAGGAGCATGAAGCGGTGTAGAAAAACATGAAGAGCCTGAAAAGTTGTGAAAAATATGAATAGCTTCAAAAGGTGTCAAAAATAAGAGGAGCATGAAACAGTCTGAAAAATAGGAGGAGCATGATGCGGTGTAGAAAAACATGAAGAGCCTGAACAGGTGTGAAAAATATGAACAGCTTCAAAAGGTGTGAAAAATATGAATAGCTTCAAAGGTGTCAAAAATGAGAGGAGCATGAAACGGTCTGAAAAATAGGAGGAGCATGAAGCGGTGTTCTAAACATGAAAAGCCTGAAAAAGTGTGAAAAATATGAAGAGCTTCACTGGTTTGAAAAAGAAGAAGAGCCTGAAAAGGTGTGAAAATTGACATGAGCATGAAACGGTCTGAAAAATAGGAAGAGCATGAAGAGGTGTTCAAAAACATGAAGAGCCTGAAAACTGTGAAAAAATATGAAGAGCTTCAAAAGGTGTGAAAAATAGGAGAAGCATGAAGCGGTTTTGAAAAACATGAAGAGCCTGAAAACGTGTGAAAAACATGAAGAGCTTCAAAAGGTGTGAAAAATATGAACAGTTTCAAAAATTGTCAAAAATGAGATGAGCATGAAGCGGTCTCAAAAATGGTGGAGCATGAAGTATTGTTGAAAAACATGAAGAGCCTGAAATCGTGTGAAAAATATGAAGAGCTTCAAAAGGTGTGAAATACATGAGGAGCTTCAACAGGTTTCAAAAATATGAGGAGCATGAAACGGTCTGAAAAATAGGAGGAGCATGAAGCGGTGTTCAAAACAGGAAGAGCATGAAAAACTGTGAAAAATATGAAGAGCTTCAAAAGGTTTGAAAAATATGAAGAGCCTGAAAAGGTGTCAAAAATGAGATGAGCATGAAAGGGTCTGAAAAATAGGAGGAGCATGAAGCGGTGTTCTAAACATGAAAAGCCTGAAAAAGTGTGAAAAATATGAAGAGCTTCACTGATTTGAAAAATAAGAAGAGCCTGAAAGGTGTGAAAATTGACATGAGCATGAAACGGTCTGAAAAATAGGAAGAGCATGAAGAGGTGTTCAAAAACATGTACAGCCTGACAAGGTGTGAAAAATATGAAGAGCTTCAAAAGTTGTCAAAAATATGAGGAGCATGAAACGGTCTGAAAAATAGGAGCAGCATGAAGCGCTGTTCAAAAACATGAAGAGCCTGAAAATGTGTGAAAAATATGAAGAGCTTCAAAAGGTGTGAAAAATATGAACACTTTCAAAAAGTGTCAAAAATGAGATGAGCATGAAGCGGTCTGAAAAATGGTGGAGCATGAAGTGTTGTTGAAAAACATGAAGAGCCTGAAATCATGTGAAAAATATGAAGAGCTTCAAAAGGTGTCAAAAATGTGAGGAGCATGAAACGGTCTGAAAAATAGGAGGAGCATGAAACCGTGTCAAAAACATGAAGAGCCTGGAAAGGTGTGAAAAATGAAGAGCTTCAAAAGGTGTGAAATACATGAGGAGCATGAAACGGTCTGAAAAATAGGAGGAGCATGAAGTGGTGTTTAAAAACATGAAGAGCCTGAAAAGCTGTGAAAAATATGAAGAGCTTCAAAACGTGTCAAAACTATGAGGAGCATGAAACGGTCTGAAAAAGAGAAGGAGCATGAAGCATTGAAGAAAAACATGAGGAGGCTGAAAACGTGTGAAAAATATGAAGAGCTTCAAAACGTGTGAAATACATGAGGAGCATGAAACGGTCTGAAAAATAGGAGGATCATGAAGCGGTGTTGAAAAATATGAAGAGCCTGAAAATGTGTGAAAAATATGAAGAGCTTCAAAAGCTTTCAAAAATATGAGGAGCATGAAACGGTCTGAAAAATAGAAGCAGCATGAAGTGGTGTTGAAAAACATGAAGAGCCTGAAAAGGTGTGAAAAATATGAAGAGCTTCAAAAGTTGTGAAAAATAGGAGGAGCATGAAGCGGTGTTGAAAAACATGAAGAGCCTGAAAAGATGTGAAAAATACGAAGAGCTTCAAAAGGTGTGAAAAATATGAAGAGCTTCAAAAGGTGTCAAAAATATGAGGAGCATGAAAAGGTCTGAAAAATAGGAGGAGCATGAAGTGGTGTTGAAAAACATGAAGAGCCTGAAAAGATGTGAAAAATATGAAGAGCTTCAAAATGTGTCAAAAAGATGAGGAGCATGAAACGGTCTGAAAAACAGGAGAAGCATGAAGCGGTGTTGAAAAACATGAGGAGCCTGAAAACGTGTGAAAAATATGAAGAACTTCAAAAATATGAAAAATATGAAGAGATTCAAAAGGTGTGAAAAATATGAAGAGCTTCAAAAGATGTCAAAAATGAGATGAGCATGAAACGGTCTGAAGAAAAGGAGGAGCATGAAGCGGAGTTCACAAAAATGAAGAGCCTGAAAAGGTGGAAAATATATGAAGAGCTTCAAAAGGTGTCAAAAATTTGAAGAGCATGAAACAGTCTGAAAAATAGGAGGAGCATGAATTGGTTTTGAAAAACATGAAGAGCCTGAAAACATGCGAAATATATGAAGCGCTTCAAAAGGTGTGAAATACATGAGGAGCATGAAACAGTTGAAAAATAGGAGGAGCATGAAGCGATGTTCAAAAACACGAAGAGCTTGAAAGGTGTGAAAAATATGAAGAGCTTTAAAAGGTGTCAAAAATATGAGGAGAATGAAACGTTCAGAAAAATAGGAGGATCATGAAACGTTGTTCAAAAACATGAAGAGCTTGAAAAGGTGTGAAAAATATGAAGAGCCTCAAAACGTGTCAAAAATATGAGGAGTATGAAACGGTCTGGAAAATAGCAGGAGCATGAAGCGGTGTTGAAAAGATGAAGAGCCTGAAAACGTGTGAAAAATATGAAGAGCTTCAAAATTATGAAAAATATGAAGAGCTTCAATAGGTGTGAAAAATGTGAAGAGATTCAAAATGTGTCAAAAATGACATGAGCATGAAACGGTCTGAAAAATACGAGGAGCATGAAGCGGTGTTGAAAATCATGAGGAGCCTGAAAAGGTGTTAAAAATATGAAGAGCCTCAAAAGGTGTGAAATACATGAGGAGCATGAAACGGTCTGAAAAATAGGAGGAGCATGAAGTGGTGTTCAAAAACATGAAGAGCCTGAAAAGGTGTGAGAAATATGAAGAGCTTCAAAAGGTGTCAAAAATATGAGGAGCATGATACTGTCTGCAAAATAGGAGGAGCATGAAGTTGTGTTGAAAAACATGAAGAGCCTGAAAATGTGTGAAAAATATGAAGAGCTTCAAAAGGTGTCAAATATATGAGGAGTATGAAACGGTCTGAAAAACCGGAGGAGCATGAAGCGGTGTTCAAAATCCTGAAGAGCATGAAAAGGTGTGAAAAAATTGAAGAGCTTCAAAAATGTGAAAAATATGAAGAGCTTCAAAAGGTGTGAAATATATGAAGAGGTTCAAAAGGTGTGAAAAATATGAACAGCTTCAAAAGGTGTCAAAAATATGAAGAGCATGAAACGGTCTGAAAAATAGGAGGAGCATGAAGTGGTGTTGAAAAACATGAAGAGCCTGAAAATGTGTGAAATATATGAAGAGCTTCAAAAGGTGTGAAAAATATGAAGAGCTTCAAAAGGTGTCAAAAATATGAAGAGCATGAAACGGTCGCACAAATAGGAGGAACTTGAAGTGGTTTTCGAAAACATGAAGAGTCTGAAAAGGTGTGAAATATAAGAAGAGCTTCAAAAGGTGTCAAAATGATGAGGAGCATGAAACGGTCTGAAAAATAGGAGGATCATGAAACAGTGTTGAAAAACATGAAGAGCCTGAAAAGGTGTGAAAAATATGAAGAGCTTCAAAACGTGTCAAAAATAAGAGGAGCATGAAACTCTCTGAAAAATAGAGGAGTATGATGCGGTGTTGAAAAATATGAAGAGCTTCAAAAGCTGTCAAAAATGAGATGACCATGAAACGGTCTGAGAAATAGAAGGAACATGAAGTTCTTTTCAAAAAAATGAAGAACCTGAAAAGGTGTGAAGTATATGAAGATTTCAAAAGGTGTCAAAAATATGAGGAGACTGAAACGGTCTGAAAAATAGGAGGAGCATGAAGTCATGTTGAAAAACATGAAGAGCCTGAAAATGTGAGAAAAATACGAAGAGCTTCAAAAGGTGTCACAAATATGAGGAGCATGAAACGGTCTGAAATATATGAGGAGCATGAAGCGGTGTTCAAAAACATGAAGAGCCTGAAAACGTGTGAAAAATTTGAAGATCTTCAAAAATGTGGAAAATATGAAGAGCTTCAAAAGGTGTGAAATATATGAAGATCTTCAAAAGGTTTCAAAAATTAGATGAGCATGAAACGGTGTGAAAAATAGGAGGAGCATGAAGTGGTGTTCAAAAATTTGAAGAGCCTGAAATGGTGTGAAATATATGAAGAGTTTCAAAAGGTGTCAAATATATGAGGAGCAAAAACGGTCTGAAAATAGGAGGAGCATGAAGTGGTGTTGAAAATCATGACGAGCCTTAAAAGGTGCGTAATATATGAAGAGCTTCAAAATGTGTGAAATACATGAGGAGCATGAAACGGTCTGAAAAATAGGAGGAGCATGAAGCGGTGTTCAAAAATATGAAGAGCCTGAAAATTTGCGAAAACTATGAAGAGCTTCAGAAGGTGTCAAAAATTAGATGAGCATGAAACGGTCTGAAAAATAGGAGGAGCATGAAGTGGTGTTGAAAAACATTAAGAGCCTGAAAATGTGTGAAATATATGAAGAGCTTCAAAAGATTTCAGAAATGAGAGGAGCATGAAATGGTCTGAAAAATAGGAGGAGCATGAAGCGGTGTTGAAAAACATGAGGAGCCTGAAAAGGTGTGAAACATATGAAGAGCTTCAAAAGTTGTGAAAAATATGAAGAGCTTCAAATGCTGTCAAAAATGAGATGAGCATGAAACGGTCTGAGAAATAGGAGAAGCATGAAGTGGTGTTGAAAAACATGAAGAGCCTGAAAAAGTGTGAAATATATGAAGAGCTTCAAAAGGTGTGAAAAATATGAAGAGCTTCAAAAGGTGTCAAAAATATGAGGAGCATGAAACGGTCTGAAAAATAGGAGGAGCATTGTAGCATTGTTCAAAAACTTGAAGAGGCTGAAATGGTGTGAAAAATATGAAGAGCTTCAAAAGGTGTCAAAAATATGAGGAGCATGAAACGGTCTGAAAAATAGGAGGAGCATGAAAGGGTATGAAAAATAGGAGGAGCATGAAGCCGTGTTCTAAACATGAAAAGCCTGAAAAAGTGTGAAAAATATGAAGAGCTTCACTGGTTTGAAAAATAAGAAGAGCCTGAAAGGTGTGAAAATTGACATGAGCATGAAACGGTCTGAAAAATAGGAAGAGCATGAAGAGGTGTTCAAAAACATGTACAGCCTGACAAGGTGTGAAAAATATGAAGAGCTTCAAAAGGTGTCAAAAATATGAGGAGCATGAAAAGGTCTGAAAAATAGGAGGAGCATGAAGTGGTGTTGAAATACATGAAGAGCCTGACAATATGTGAAAAATATGAAGAGCTTCAAAACGTGTCAAAAATATGAGAAGGATGAAACGGTCTGAAAATTAGGAGCAGCATGAAGCGCTGTTCAAAAACATGAAGAGCCTGAAAAGGTGTGAAAAATATGAAGAGCTTCAAAAGGTGTGAAAAATATGAACACTTTCAAAAAGTGTCAAAAATGAGATGAGCATGAAGCGGTCTGAAAAATGGTGGAGCATGAAGTGTTGTTGAAAAACATCAAGAGCCTGAAATCATGTGAAAAATATGAAGAGCTTCAAAAGGTGTCAAAAATGTGAGGAGCATGAAACGGTCTGAAAAATAGGAGGAGCATGAAACCGTGTCAAAAACATGAAGAGCCTGGAAAGGTGTGAAAAATGAAGAGCTTCAAAAGGTGTGAAATACATGAGGAGCATGAAACGGTCTGAAAAATAGGAGGAACATGAAGTGGTGTTTAAAAACATGAAGAGCCTGAAAAGCTGTGAAAAATATGAAGAGCTTCAAAACGTGTCAAAACTATGAGGAGCATGAAACGGTCTGAAAAAGAGAAGGAGCATGAAGCATTGATGAAAAACATGAGGAGGCTGAAAACGTGTGAAAAATATGAAGAGCTTCAAAACGTGTGAAATACATGAGGAGCATGAAACGGTCTGAAAAATAGGAGGATCATGAAGCGGTGTTGAAAAATATGAAGAGCCTGAAAATGTGTGAAAAATATGAAGAGCTTCAAAAGCTTTCAAAAATATGAGGAGCATGAAACGGTCTGAAAAATAGGAGCAGCATGAAGTGGTGTTGAAAAACATGAAGAGCCTGAAAAGGTGTGAAAAATATGAAGAGCTTCAAAAGTTGTGAAAAATAGGAGGAGCATGAAGCGGTGTTGAAAAACATGAAGAGCTTGAAAAGGTGTGAAAAATACGAAGAGCTTCAAAAGGTGTGAAAAATATGAAGAGCTTCAATAGGTGTCAAAAATATGAGGAGCATGAAAAGGTCTGAAAAATAGGAGGAGCATGAAGTGGTGTTGAAAAACATGAAGAGCCTGAAAAGATGTGAAAAATATGAAGAGCTTCAAAATGTGTCAAAAATATGAGGAGCATGAAACGGTCTGAAAAACAGGAGAAGCATGAAGCGGTGTTGAAAAACATGAGGAGCCTGAAAACGTGTGAAAAATATGAAGAACTTCAAAAATATGAAAAATATGAAGAGATTCAAAAGGTGTGAAAAATATGAAGAGCTTCAAAAGATGTCAAAAATGAGATGAGCATGAAACGGTCTGAAGAAAAGAAGGAGCATGAAGCGGAGTTCACAAAAATGAAGAGCCTGAAAAGGTGGAAAATATATGAAGAGCTTCAAAAGGTGTCAAAAATTTGAAGAGCATGAAACAGTCTGAAAAATAGGAGGAGAATGAATTGGTTTTGAAAAACATGAAGAGCCTGAAAACATGCGAAATATATGAAGCGCTTCAAAAGGTGTGAAATACATGAGGAGCATGAAACAGTTGAAAAATAGGAGGAGCATGAAGCGATGTTCAAAAACACGAAGAGCTTGAAAGGTGTGAAAAATATGAAGAGCTTTAAAAGGTGTCAAAAATATGAGGAGAATGAAACGTTCAGAAAAATAGGAGGATCATGAAACGTTGTTCAAAAACATGAAGAGCTTGAAAAGGTGTGAAAAATATGAAGAGCCTCAAAACGTGTCAAAAATATGAGGAGTATGAAACGGTCTGGAAAATAGCAGGAGCATGAAGCGGTGTTGAAAAGATGAAGAGCCTGAAAACGTGTGAAAAATATGAAGAGCTTCAAAATTATGAAAAATATGAAGAGCTTCAATAGGTGTGAAAAATGTGAAGAGATTCAAAATGTGTCAAAAATATGAGGAGCATGAAACGGTCTGAAAAACAGGAGAAGCATGAAGCGGTGTTGAAAAACATGAGGAGCCTGAAAACGTGTGAAAAATATGAAGAACTTCAAAAATATGAAAAATATGAAGAGATTCAAAAGGTGTGAAAAATATGAAGAGCTTCAAAAGATGTCAAAAATGAGATGAGCATGAAACGGTCTGAAGAAAAGGAGGAGCATGAAGCGGAGTTCACAAAAATGAAGAGCCTGAAAAGGTGGAAAATATATGAAGAGCTTCAAAATGTGTCAAAAATTTGAAGAGCATGAAACAGTCTGAAAAATAGGAGGAGCATGAATTGGTTTTGAAAAACATGAAGAGCCTGAAAACATGCGAAATATATGAAGCGCTTCAAAAGGTGTGAAATACATGAGGAGCATGAAACAGTTGTAAAATAGGAGGAGCATGAAGCGATGTTCAAAAACACGAAGAGCTTGAAAGGTGTGAAAAATATGAAGAGCTTTAAAAGGTGTCAAAAATATGAGGAGAATGAAACGTTCAGAAAAATAGGAGGATCATGAAACGTTGTTCAAAAACATGAAGAGCTTGAAAAGGTGTGAAAAATATGAAGAGCCTCAAAACGTGTCAAAAATATGAGGAGTATGAAACGGTCTGGAAAATAGCAGGAGCATGAAGCGGTGTTGAAAAGATGAAGAGCCTGAAAACGTGTGAAAAATATGAAGAGCTTCAAAATTATGAAAAATATGAAGAGCTTCAATAGGTGTGAAAAATGTGAAGAGATTCAAAATGTGTCAAAAATGACATGAGCATGAAACGGTCTGAAAAACAGGAGGAGCATGAAGCGGTGTTGAAAATCATGAGGAGCCTGAAAAGGTGTTAAAAATATGAAGAGCCTCAAAAGGTGTGAAATACATGAGGAGCATGAAACGGTCTGAAAAATAGGAGGAGCATGAAACCGTGTCAAAAACATGAAGAGCCTGAAAAGGTGTGAGAAATATGAAGAGCTTCAAAAGGTGTCAAAAATATGAGGAGCATGATACTGTCTGCAAAATAGGAGGAGCATGAAGTTGTGTTGAAAAACATGAAGAGCCTGAAAAAGTGTGAAAAATATGAAGAGCTTCAAAAGGTGTCTAATATATGAGGAGTATGAAACGGTCTGAAAAACCGGAGGAGCATGAAGCGGTGTTCAAAATCATGAAGAGCATGAAAAGGTGTGAAAAATTTGAAGAGCTTCAAAAATGTGAAAAATATGAAGAGCTTCAAAAGGTGTGAAATATATGAAGAGGTTCAAAAGGTGTGAAAAATATGAACAGCTTCAAAAGGTGTCAAAAATATGAAGAGCATGAAACGGTCTGAAAAATAGCAGGAGCATGAAGTGGTGTTGAAAAACATGAAGAGCCTGAAAATGTGTGAAATATATGAAGAGCTTCAAAAGGTGTGAAAAATATGAAGAGCTTCAAAAGGTGTCAAAAATATGAAGAGCATGAAACGGTCGCACAAATAGGAGGAACTTGAAGTGGTTTTCGAAAACATGAAGAGTCTGAAAAGGTGTGAAATATAAGAAGAGCTTCAAAAGGTGTCAAAATGATGAGGAGCATGAAACGGTCTGAAAAATAGGAGGATCATGAAACAGTGTTGAAAAACATGAAGAGCCTGAAAAGGTGTGAAAAATATGAAGAGCTTCAAAACGTGTCAAAAATAAGAGGAGCATGAAACTCTCTGAAAAATAGAGGAGTATGATGCGGTGTTGAAAAATATGAAGAGCTTCAAAAGCTGTCAAAAATGAGATGACCATGAAACGGTCTGAGAAATAGAAGGAACATGAAGTTCTTTTCAAAAAAATGAAGAACCTGAAAAGGTGTGAAGTATATGAAGATTTCAAAAGGTGTCAAAAATATGAGGAGACTGAAACGGTCTGAAAAATAGGAGGAGCATGAAGTCATGTTGAAAAACATGAAGAGCCTGAAAATGTGAGAAAAATACGAAGAGCTTCAAAAGGTGTCACAAATATGAGGAGCATGAAACGGTCTGAAATATATGAGGAGCATGAAGCGGTGTTCAAAAACATGAAGAGCCTGAAAACGTGTGAAAAATTTGAAGATCTTCAAAAATGTGGAAAATATGAAGAGCTTCAAAAGGTGTGAAATATATGAAGATCTTCAAAAGGTGTCAAAAATTAGATGAGCATGAAACGGTGTGAAAAATAGGAGGAGCATGAAGTGGTGTTCAAAAATTTGAAGAGCCTGAAATGGTGTGAAATATATGAAGAGTTTCAAAAGGTGTCAAATATATGAGGAGCAAAAACGGTCTGAAAATAGGAGGAGCATGAAGTGGTGTTGAAAATCATGACGAGCCTTAAAAGGTGCGTAATATATGAAGAGCTTCAAAATGTGTGAAATACATGAGGAGCATGAAACGGTCTGAAAAATAGGAGGAGCATGAAGCGGTGTTCAAAAATATGAAGAGCCTGAAAATTTGCGAAAACTATGAAGAGCTTCAGAAGGTGTCAAAAATTAGATGAGCATGAAACGGTCTGAAAAATAGGAGGAGCATGAAGTGGTGTTGAAAAACATTAAGAGCCTGAAAATGTGTGAAATATATGAAGAGCTTCAAAAGATTTCAGAAATGAGAGGAGCATGAAATGGTCTGAAAAATAGGAGGAGCATGAAGCGGTGTTGAAAAACATGAGGAGCCTGAAAAGGTGTGAAACATATGAAGAGCTTCAAAAGTTGTGAAAAATATGAAGAGCTTCAAATGCTGTCAAAAATGAGATGAGCATGAAACGGTCTGAGAAATAGGAGAAGCATGAAGTGGTGTTGAAAAACATGAAGAGCCTGAAAAAGTGTGAAATATATGAAGAGCTTCAAAAGGTGTGAAAAATATGAAGAGCTTCAAAAGGTGTCAAAAATATGAGGAGCATGAAACGGTCTGAAAAATAGGAGGAGCATTGTAGCATTGTTCAAAAACTTGAAGAGGCTGAAATGGTGTGAAAAATATGAAGAGCTTCAAAAGGTGTCAAAAATATGAGGAGCATGAAACGGTCTGAAAAATAGGAGGAGCATGAAAGGGTAT
The DNA here is from genome assembly GCF_033118175.1 of Dama dama. Lineage (NCBI taxonomy): Eukaryota > Metazoa > Chordata > Mammalia > Artiodactyla > Cervidae > Dama > Dama dama. Next base: position 805,915 of record NW_026870905.1, on the reverse strand, counting down.
GAAAAATAGGAGGAGCATGAAGCCGTGTTCTAAACATGAAAAGCCTGAAAAAGTGTGAAAAATATGAAGAGCTTCACTGGTTTGAAAAATAAGAAGAGCCTGAAAGGTGTGAAAATTGACATGAGCATGAAACGGTCTGAAAAATAGGAAGAGCATGAAGAGGTGTTCAAAAACATGTACAGCCTGACAAGGTGTGAAAAATATGAAGAGCTTCAAAAGGTGTCAAAAATATGAGGAGCATGAAAAGGTCTGAAAAATAGGAGGAGCATGAAGTGGTGTTGAAATACATGAAGAGCCTGACAATATGTGAAAAATATGAAGAGCTTCAAAACGTGTCAAAAATATGAGAAGGATGAAACGGTCTGAAAATTAGGAGCAGCATGAAGCGCTGTTCAAAAACATGAAGAGCCTGAAAAGGTGTGAAAAATATGAAGAGCTTCAAAAGGTGTGAAAAATATGAACACTTTCAAAAAGTGTCAAAAATGAGATGAGCATGAAGCGGTCTGAAAAATGGTGGAGCATGAAGTGTTGTTGAAAAACATCAAGAGCCTGAAATCATGTGAAAAATATGAAGAGCTTCAAAAGGTGTCAAAAATGTGAGGAGCATGAAACGGTCTGAAAAATAGGAGGAGCATGAAACCGTGTCAAAAACATGAAGAGCCTGGAAAGGTGTGAAAAATGAAGAGCTTCAAAAGGTGTGAAATACATGAGGAGCATGAAACGGTCTGAAAAATAGGAGGAACATGAAGTGGTGTTTAAAAACATGAAGAGCCTGAAAAGCTGTGAAAAATATGAAGAGCTTCAAAACGTGTCAAAACTATGAGGAGCATGAAACGGTCTGAAAAAGAGAAGGAGCATGAAGCATTGATGAAAAACATGAGGAGGCTGAAAACGTGTGAAAAATATGAAGAGCTTCAAAACGTGTGAAATACATGAGGAGCATGAAACGGTCTGAAAAATAGGAGGATCATGAAGCGGTGTTGAAAAATATGAAGAGCCTGAAAATGTGTGAAAAATATGAAGAGCTTCAAAAGCTTTCAAAAATATGAGGAGCATGAAACGGTCTGAAAAATAGGAGCAGCATGAAGTGGTGTTGAAAAACATGAAGAGCCTGAAAAGGTGTGAAAAATATGAAGAGCTTCAAAAGTTGTGAAAAATAGGAGGAGCATGAAGCGGTGTTGAAAAACATGAAGAGCTTGAAAAGGTGTGAAAAATACGAAGAGCTTCAAAAGGTGTGAAAAATATGAAGAGCTTCAATAGGTGTCAAAAATATGAGGAGCATGAAAAGGTCTGAAAAATAGGAGGAGCATGAAGTGGTGTTGAAAAACATGAAGAGCCTGAAAAGATGTGAAAAATATGAAGAGCTTCAAAATGTGTCAAAAATATGAGGAGCATGAAACGGTCTGAAAAACAGGAGAAGCATGAAGCGGTGTTGAAAAACATGAGGAGCCTGAAAACGTGTGAAAAATATGAAGAACTTCAAAAATATGAAAAATATGAAGAGATTCAAAAGGTGTGAAAAATATGAAGAGCTTCAAAAGATGTCAAAAATGAGATGAGCATGAAACGGTCTGAAGAAAAGGAGGAGCATGAAGCGGAGTTCACAAAAATGAAGAGCCTGAAAAGGTGGAAAATATATGAAGAGCTTCAAAAGGTGTCAAAAATTTGAAGAGCATGAAACAGTCTGAAAAATAGGAGGAGAATGAATTGGTTTTGAAAAACATGAAGAGCCTGAAAACATGCGAAATATATGAAGCGCTTCAAAAGGTGTGAAATACATGAGGAGCATGAAACAGTTGAAAAATAGGAGGAGCATGAAGCGATGTTCAAAAACACGAAGAGCTTGAAAGGTGTGAAAAATATGAAGAGCTTTAAAAGGTGTCAAAAATATGAGGAGAATGAAACGTTCAGAAAAATAGGAGGATCATGAAACGTTGTTCAAAAACATGAAGAGCTTGAAAAGGTGTGAAAAATATGAAGAGCCTCAAAACGTGTCAAAAATATGAGGAGTATGAAACGGTCTGGAAAATAGCAGGAGCATGAAGCGGTGTTGAAAAGATGAAGAGCCTGAAAACGTGTGAAAAATATGAAGAGCTTCAAAATTATGAAAAATATGAAGAGCTTCAATAGGTGTGAAAAATGTGAAGAGATTCAAAATGTGTCAAAAATATGAGGAGCATGAAACGGTCTGAAAAACAGGAGAAGCATGAAGCGGTGTTGAAAAACATGAGGAGCCTGAAAACGTGTGAAAAATATGAAGAACTTCAAAAATATGAAAAATATGAAGAGATTCAAAAGGTGTGAAAAATATGAAGAGCTTCAAAAGATGTCAAAAATGAGATGAGCATGAAACGGTCTGAAGAAAAGGAGGAGCATGAAGCGGAGTTCACAAAAATGAAGAGCCTGAAAAGGTGGAAAATATATGAAGAGCTTCAAAATGTGTCAAAAATTTGAAGAGCATGAAACAGTCTGAAAAATAGGAGGAGCATGAATTGGTTTTGAAAAACATGAAGAGCCTGAAAACATGCGAAATATATGAAGCGCTTCAAAAGGTGTGAAATACATGAGGAGCATGAAACAGTTGTAAAATAGGAGGAGCATGAAGCGATGTTCAAAAACACGAAGAGCTTGAAAGGTGTGAAAAATATGAAGAGCTTTAAAAGGTGTCAAAAATATGAGGAGAATGAAACGTTCAGAAAAATAGGAGGATCATGAAACGTTGTTCAAAAACATGAAGAGCTTGAAAAGGTGTGAAAAATATGAAGAGCCTCAAAACGTGTCAAAAATATGAGGAGTATGAAACGGTCTGGAAAATAGCAGGAGCATGAAGCGGTGTTGAAAAGATGAAGAGCCTGAAAACGTGTGAAAAATATGAAGAGCTTCAAAATTATGAAAAATATGAAGAGCTTCAATAGGTGTGAAAAATGTGAAGAGATTCAAAATGTGTCAAAAATGACATGAGCATGAAACGGTCTGAAAAACAGGAGGAGCATGAAGCGGTGTTGAAAATCATGAGGAGCCTGAAAAGGTGTTAAAAATATGAAGAGCCTCAAAAGGTGTGAAATACATGAGGAGCATGAAACGGTCTGAAAAATAGGAGGAGCATGAAACCGTGTCAAAAACATGAAGAGCCTGAAAAGGTGTGAGAAATATGAAGAGCTTCAAAAGGTGTCAAAAATATGAGGAGCATGATACTGTCTGCAAAATAGGAGGAGCATGAAGTTGTGTTGAAAAACATGAAGAGCCTGAAAAAGTGTGAAAAATATGAAGAGCTTCAAAAGGTGTCTAATATATGAGGAGTATGAAACGGTCTGAAAAACCGGAGGAGCATGAAGCGGTGTTCAAAATCATGAAGAGCATGAAAAGGTGTGAAAAATTTGAAGAGCTTCAAAAATGTGAAAAATATGAAGAGCTTCAAAAGGTGTGAAATATATGAAGAGGTTCAAAAGGTGTGAAAAATATGAACAGCTTCAAAAGGTGTCAAAAATATGAAGAGCATGAAACGGTCTGAAAAATAGCAGGAGCATGAAGTGGTGTTGAAAAACATGAAGAGCCTGAAAATGTGTGAAATATATGAAGAGCTTCAAAAGGTGTGAAAAATATGAAGAGCTTCAAAAGGTGTCAAAAATATGAAGAGCATGAAACGGTCGCACAAATAGGAGGAACTTGAAGTGGTTTTCGAAAACATGAAGAGTCTGAAAAGGTGTGAAATATAAGAAGAGCTTCAAAAGGTGTCAAAATTATGAGGAGCATGAAACGGTCTGAAAACTAGGAGGATCATGAAACAGTGTTGAAAAACATGAAGAGCCTGAAAAGGTGTGAAAAATATGAAGAGCTTCAAAACGTGTCAAAAATAAGAGGAGCATGAAACTCTCTGAAAAATAGAGGAGTATGATGCGGTGTTGAAAAATATGAAGAGCTTCAAAAGCTGTCAAAAATGAGATGACCATGAAACGGTCTGAGAAATAGAAGGAACATGAAGTTCTTTTCAAAAAAATGAAGAACCTGAAAAGGTGTGAAGTATATGAAGATTTCAAAAGGTGTCAAAAATATGAGGAGACTGAAACGGTCTGAAAAATAGGAGGAGCATGAAGTCATGTTGAAAAACATGAAGAGCCTGAAAATGTGAGAAAAATACGAAGAGCTTCAAAAGGTGTCACAAATATGAGGAGCATGAAACGGTCTGAAATATATGAGGAGCATGAAGCGGTGTTCAAAAACATGAAGAGCCTGAAAACGTGTGAAAAATTTGAAGATCTTCAAAAATGTGAAAAATATGAAGCGCTTCAAAAGGTGTGAAATATATGAAGATCTTCAAAAGGTGTCAAAAATTAGATGAGCATGAAACGGTGTGAAAAATAGGAGGAGCATGAAGTGGTGTTCAAAAATTTGAAGAGCCTGAAATGGTGTGAAATATATGAAGAGTTTCAAAAGGTGTCAAATATATGAGGAGCAAAAACGGTCTGAAAATAGGAGGAGCATGAAGTGGTGTTGAAAATCATGACGAGCCTTAAAAGGCGCGTAAAATATGAAGAGCTTCAAAATGTGTGAAATACATGAGCAGCATGAAACGGTCTGAAAAATAGGAGGAGCATGAAGCGGTGTTCAAAAATATGAAGAGCCTGAAAATTTGCGAAAACTATGAAGAGCTTCAGAAGGTGTCAAAAATTAGATGAGCATGAAACGGTCTGAAAAATAGGAGGAGCATGAAGTGGTGTTGAAAAACATTAAGAGCCTGAAAATGTGTGAAATATATGAAGAGCTTCAAAAGATTTCAGAAATGAGAGGAGCATGAAACGGTCTGAAAAATAGGAGGAGCATGAAGCGGTGTTGAAAAACATGAGGAGCCTGAAAAGGTGTGAAACATATGAAGAGCTTCAAAAGTTGTGAAAAATATGAAGAGCTTCAAATGCTGTCAAAAATGAGATGAGCATGAAACGGTCTGAGAAATAGGAGAAGCATGAAGTGGTGTTGAAAAACATGAAGAGCCTGAAAAAGTGTGAAATATATGAAGAGCTTCAAAAGGTGTGAAAAATATGAAGAGCTTCAAAAGGTGTCAAAAATATGAGGAGCATGAAACGGTCTGAAAAATAGGAGGAGCATTGTAGCATTGTTCAAAAACTTGAAGAGCCTGAAATGGTGTGAAAAATATGAAGAGCTTCAAAAGGTGTCAAAAATATGAGGAGCATGAAACGGTCTGAAAAATAGGAGGAGCATGAAACGGTCTGAAAAATAGGAGGAGCATGAAGCCGTGTTGAAAAACATGAAGAGCCTGAAAAGGTGTGAAAAATAAAGAGCTTCAAAAGGTGTCAAAAATATGTGGAGCATGTAACGGTTTGAAAAATAGGAGGAGCATGAAGCGGTGTTCAAAAACATGAAGATCCTGAAAAGGTGTGAAAAATACGAAGAGCTTCAAAAGATGTGAAATACATGAGGAGCATGAAACTGTCTGAAAAATAGGAGGAGCATGAAGCGCTGTTCAAAAACATGAAGAGCTTGAAAAGGTGTAAAAAATATGAAGAGCTACAAAAGGTGTGAAATATATGAGGAGCATGAAACGGTGTATAAAATAGGAGGAGCATGAAGCGGTGTTCAAAAACATGAAGAGCCTGAAAAGGTGTGAAAAATATGAAGAGCTTCAAAAGATGTGAAATACATTAGGAGCATGAAACTGTCTGAAAAATAGGAGGAGCATGAGACGGTGTTGAAAAACGTGAAGAGCCTTAAAAGGTGTGAAAAATATGAAGAGCTTCAAAAGGTGTGAAAAATATGAGGAGCATGAAACGGTCTGAAAAAGAGAAGGAGCATGAAGCATTGATGAAAAACTTGAGGAGGCTGAAAACGTGTGAAAAATATGAAGAGCTTCAAAAGGTGTGAAATACATGAGGAGCATGAAACGGTCTGAAAAATAGGAGGATCATGAAGCAGTGTTGAAAAATATGAAGAGCCAGAAGAGATGTGAAAAATATGAAGAGCTTCAAAAGCTTTCAAAAATATGAGGAGCATGAAACGGTCTGAAAAATAGGAGCAGCATGAAGTGGTGTTGAAAAACATGAAGAGCCTGAAAAGGTGTGAAAAATATGAAGAGCTTCAAAAGTTGTGAAAAATAGGAGGAGCATGAAGAGGTGTTGAAAAACAGGAAGAGCCTGAAAAGGTGTGAAAAATACGAAGAGCTTCAAAAGGTGTGAAAAATATGAAGAGCTTCAAAAGGTGTCAAAAATATGAGGAGCATGAAAAGGTCTGAAAAATAGGAGGAGCATGAAGTGGTGTTGAAAAACATGAAGAGCCTGAAAAGATGTGAAAAATATGAAGAGCTTCAAAATGTGTCAAAAATATGAGGAGCATGAAACGGTCTGAAAAACAGGAGAAGCATGAAGCGGTGTTGAAAAACATGAGGAGCCTGAAAACGTGTGAAAAATATGAAGAGCTTCAAAAATATGAAAAATATGAAGAGATTCAAAAGGTGTGAAAAATATGAAGAGCTTCAAAAGATGTCAAAAATGAGATGAGCATGAAACGGTCTGAAGAAAAGGAGGATCATGAAGCGGAGTTCACAAAAATGAAGAGCCTGAAAAGGTGGAAAATATATGAAGAGCTTCAAAAGGTGTCAAAAATTTGAGGAGCATGAAACAGTCTGAAAAATAGGAGGAGCATGAGTTGGTTTTGAAAAACATGAAGAGCCTGAAAACATGCGAAATATATGAAGCGCTTCAAAAGGTGTGAAATACATGAGGAGCATGAAACAGTTGAAAAATAGGAGGAGCATGAAGCGGTATTCAAAAACACGAAGAGCTTGAAAGGTGTGAAAAATATGAAGAGCTTTAAAAGGTGTCAAAAATATGAGGAGCATGAAACGTTCAGAAAAATAGGAGGATCATGAAACGTTGTTCAAAAACATGAAGAGCTTGAAAAGGTGTGAAAAATATGAAGAGCCTCAAAACGTGTCAAAAATATGAGGAGTATGAAACGGTCTGGAAAATAGCAGGAGCATGAAGCGGTGTTGAAAAAGATGAAGAGCCTGAAAACGTGTGAAAAATATGAAGAGCTTCAAAATTATGAAAAATATGAAGAGCTTCAATAGGTGTGAATAATGTGAAGAGATTCAAAATGTGTCAAAAATGACATGAGCATGAAACGATCTGAAAAATACGAGGAGCATGAAGCGGTGTTGAAAATCATGAAGAGCCTGAAAAGGTGTTAAAAATATGAAGAGCCTCAAAACGCGTCAAAATATGAGGATCATGAAACGGTCTGAAAAATAGGAGGAGCATGAAACGGTGTTCAAAAACACGAAGAGCCTAAAAAGGTGTGAAAAATATGAAGAGCTTCAAAACGCGTCAAAATATGAGGAGCATGAAACGGTCTGAAAAACAGGCGGATCATGAAGCCGTGTTGAAAAATATGGGGAGCCTGAAAAGGTGTGAAAAATATGAAGAGCTTCAAAAGGTCTCAAAAATATGAGGAGCTTGAAACAGTCTGAAAAATAGGAGAAGCATGAAAGGGTGTTCAAAAACTGAAGAGCCTGAAAAGCTGCGAAAAATATGAAGAGCTTCTAAAGGTGTGAAATACATGAGGAGCATGAAACGGTATGAAAAATATGAGGAGCATGAAGCAGTGTTCAAAAACATGAAGAGCCTGAAAAGGTGTGAAAAATATGAAGAGCTTCAAAAGGTTGGAAATACATGAGGAGCATGAAACGGTCTAGAAAATAGAACAAGCATGAAGCGGTGTGGAAAAACATGAAGAGCCTGAAAACTTGTGAAAAATATGAAGAGCTTAAAAGCTGTGAGAAATATGAAGAGCTTCAAAAGTTGTCAAAAATATGTGGAGCATGAAACGGTCTGAAAAATATGAGGAGCATGAAATGATCTGAAAACAGGAGGATGATGAAGCTGTGTGGAAAAACATGAAGAGCCTGAAAACGTGTGAAAAATATGAAGAGCTTAAAAGCTGTGAAAAATATGAAGAGCTTCAAAAGTTGTCAAAAATATGAGGAGCATGAAGCGGTCTGAAAAAGAGGAGGAGCATGAAACCGAGTTCAAAAACATGAAGAGCCTGAAAAGGTGTGAAAAATATGAATAGCTTCAAAGGTGTGAAAAATATGAAGAGCTTCAAAAGGTGTCAAAAATGAGATGAGCATGAAACGGTCTGAAAAATCGGAGGAGCATGAAGTGGGGTTGAAAATCATGAAGAGCCTGAAAAGGTGTGTAAAATATGAAGAGCTTCAAAAGGAGTGAAAGACTTGAGGAGCATGAAACCGTCTGAATTATAGGAGGAGCATGAAACGGTGTTGAAAAACATGAAGAGCCTCAAAAGGTGTGAAAAATATGAAGAGCTCAAAAGGTGTCAAAAATATGAAGAGCTTCAAAAAGTGTGACAAATGAGATGAGCATGAAATGGTCTGCAAAAGGAGGAGCATGAAGTGGTGTTGAAAAACGTGAAGAGCCTGAAAAGGTGTAAAATATATGAAGAGATTCAAAAGGTGTCAAAAATATGAGGAGCTTGAAATGGTCTGAAAAATTGTAGGATCATGAAGCGGTGTTGAAAAACATGAAGAGCCTGAAAAGTTGTGAAAAATATGAAGAGCTTCAAATGTGTCAAAAATGTGAGGAGCATGAAACGGTCTGAAAAATAGGAGGAGCATGAAGCGGTGTTCTAAACATGAAAAGCGTGAAAAAGAGTGAAAAATATGAAGAGCTTCACTGGTTTGAAAAATAAGAAGAGCCTGAAAAGGTGTGAAAATTGACATGAGCATGAAACGGTCTGAAAAATAGGAAGAGCATGAAGAGGTGTTCAAAAACATGAAGAGCCTGAAAACGTGTGAAAAATATGAAGAGCTTCAAAAGGTGTGAAAAATAGGAGAAGCATGAAGCGGTGTTGAAAAACATGAAGAGCCTGAAAACGTGTGAAAAACATGAAGAGCTTCAAAAGGTGTGAAAAATATGAAGAGCTTCAAAAAGTGTCAAAAAGATGAAGAGCTTCAAAAGATGTGAAATACATGAGGAGCATGAAATGCTCTGAAAAACAGGAGGAGCATGAAGCGGTGTTCAAAAACATGAAGAGCTTGAAAAGGTGTGAAAAATCTGAAGAGCTTCAAAAGGTGTCAAATATATGAGGAGCATGAAACGGTCTGAAAAATAGGAAGAGCATGAAGCGGTGTTCAAAAACATGAAGAGCCTGAAAAGGTGTGAAATATATGAAGAGCTTCAAAAGGTGTCAAAAATAAGAGGAGCATGAAACAGTCTGAAAAATAGGAGGAGCATGAAGCGGTGTAGAAAAAGATGAAGAGCCTGAAAAGCTGTGAAAAATATGAACAGCTTCAAAACGTGTGAAAAATATGAAGACATTCAAAGGTGTCAAAATTATGAGGAGCAAGAAACGGTCTGAAAATAGGAGGAGCATGAAACGGTGTTGAAAAACATGAAGAGCTTGAAAAGGTGTGAAAAATATGAAGAGCTTCAAAAAGTGTCAAAAATATGAGGAGCATGAAACAGTCTGAAAAATATGAGGAGCATGAAACGGTGTTCAAAAACATGAAGAGCCTGAAAAGGTCTGAAAAATATGAAGAGCTTCAAAAGGTGTGAAATACATGAGAAGCATGAAACGGTCTGAAAAATAGGAGGAGCATGAAGCGGTGTTGAAAAACATGAAGAGCCTGAAAACGTGTGAAAAATATGAAGAGCTTCAAAAGGTGTGAAAAATATGAGGAGCATGAAACGGTCTGAAAAATAGGAGGAGCATGAAGCCGTGTTGAAAAATATGAAGAGCCTGAAAAGGTGTGAAAAATATGAAGAGCTTCAAAAGGTGTCAAAATTATAAGGAACATGAAACCGTCTGAAAAATAGGACGAGCATGAAGTGGTGTTGAAAATAATGAAGAACCTGAAAAGGTGTGTAAAATATGAAGAGCCGCAAAATGTGTGAAATACATGAGGAGCATGAAACGGTTTGAAAAATAGGAGGAGCATGAAGAGGTGTTCAAAAATATGAAGAGCCTGAAAATTTGTGAAAACTATGAAGCGCTTCAGAATGTGTCAAAAATGAGATGAGCATGAAACGGTCTGAAAAATAGGAGGAGCATGAAGTGGTGTTGAAAAACATTGAGAGCCTGAAAATGTGTGAAATATATGACAAGCTTCAAAAGATTTCAGAAATGAGAGGAGCATGAAACGGTCTGAAAAATAGGAGAAGCATGAAGGGGTGTTGAAAAACGTGAAGAGCCTGAAAAAGTGTGAAAAATATGAATAGTTTCAAAAGATGTGAAAAATATGAAGAACTTCAAAAGCTGTCAAAAATGAGATGAGCATGAAATGGTCTGAGAAATAGGAGAAGCATGAAGTGGTGTTGAAAAACATGAAGAGCTTCAAAAAGTGTGAAATATATGAAGAGCTTCAAAAGGTGTGAAAAATATGAAGAGCTTCAAAAGGTGTCAAAATTATGAGGAGCATGAAACGGTCTGAAAAATAGGAGGAGCATTGTAACATTGTTGAAAAAATTGAAGAGCCTGAAAAGGTGTGAAAAATATGAAGAGCTTCAAAAAGTGTCAAAAATATGAGGAGCATGAAAAGGTCTGAAAAATAGGAGGAGCATGAAGCGGTGTTGAAAAACATGAAGAGCCTGAAAAGGTGTGAAAAATATGAAGAGCTTCAAAAAGTGGCAACAATATGAGCAGCATGAAACGGTCTGAAAAATAGGAGGAGCATGAAACGGTGTTCATAAACATGAAGAGCCTGAAAAGGTGTGAAAAATATGAAGAGCTTCAAAAGCTGTCAATAATATGACGAGCATGAAATGGTCTGAAAAACAGGACGATCATGAAGCGGTGTTGAAAAATATGAAGAGCCTGAAAAGGTGTGAAAAATATGAAGAGCTTCAAAAGCTGTGAAATACATGTGGAGCATGAAACGGTCTGAAAAATAGGAGGAGCATGAAAAGGTGTTCAAAAACATGAAAGCCTGAAAAGGTGACAAAAATATGAAGAGCTTCAAAAGGTGTTAAATACATGAGGAGCATGAAACGGTCTGAAAATTAGGAGGAGCATGAAGCGGTGTTCAAAAACATGAAGAGCCTGAAAACGTGTGAAAAATATGAAAAGGTTCAAAATGTGTCAAAAATATGAGGAGCATGAAACGGTCTGAAAAATAGCAGGACCATGAAACGGTCTTCAAAACATAAAGAACCTGAAAAGGTATGAAAAATATGAAGAGCTTTTAAAGGTGTCAAAAATATGAGGAGCATGAAACGGTCTGAAAAAGAGGAGGAGCATGAAACCGTGTTCAAAAACAAGAAGAGCCTGAAAAGGTGTGAAAAATATGAACAGCTTCAAAAGGTGTGAAATATATGAAGAGCTTCAAAAGGTGTCAAAACTGAGATGAGCATGAAACGGTCTGAAAAATCGGAGGAGCATGAAGTGGGGTTGAAAATCATGAAGAGCCTGAAAAGGTGTGTAAAATATGAAGAGCTTCAAAAGGAGTGAAAGACTTGAGGAGCATGAAACCGTCTGAATTATAGGATGAGCAAGAAACGGTGTTGAAAAACATGAAGAGCCTCAAAAGGTGTGAAAGATATGAAGAGCTACAAAAGGTGTGAAAAATATGAAGAGCTTCAAAAGGTGTGAAATACATGAGGAGCATGAAACGGTCAGAAAAATAGGAGGAGCATGAAGCGGTGTTGAAAAACATGAAGAACCTGAAAAGGTGTTAAAAATATGAAGAGCTTCAAAAGGTGTCAAAAATATGAGGAGCATGTAACGGTTTGGAAAATAGGACGAGCATGAAGTGGTGTTGAAAAACATGAAGAGACTGAAAAGATGTGAAAAATATGAAGAGCTTCAAAAGGTGTCCACTATATGAGGAGCATGAAACTGTCTGAGAAATAGGAGGAGCATGAAGTGGTGCTTAAAAACATGAAGAGCCTAAAAGGTGTGAAAAATAAGAAAAGCTTCAAAAGATGTCACAAATATGAGGAGCATGAAACGGTCTGAAAAATTGGAGGATCATGAAGCGGTGTTGAAAAACATGAAGAGTCTGAAAAGTTGTGAAAAATATGAAGAGCTTCAAAAGGTGTCAAAAATGTGAGGAGCATGAAACGGTCTGAAAAATAGGAGGAGCATGAAACCGTTTCAAAAACATGAAGAGCCTGGAAAGGTGTGAAAAATGAAGAGCTTCAAAAGGTGTGAAATACATGAGGAGCATGAAACGGTCTGAAAAATAGGAGGAGCATGAAGCGGTGTTTAAAAACATGAAGAGCCTGAAAATGTGTGTAAAATATGAAGAGCTTCAAAAGGTGTCAAAAATTAGATTAGCATGAAACGGTCTGAAAAATAGGAGGAGCATGAAGTGGTGTTGAAAAACATGAAGAGCCTGAAAAAGTGTAAAATATATGAAGAGCTTCAAAAGGTGTTAAAAATAGAGGAGCATGAAGCGGTGTTCAAAAACATGAAGAGCCTGAAAATGTGTGTAAACTATGAAGAGCTTCAAAACGTGTCAAAAATATGGGGAGCATGAAACGGTCTGAAATATAGGTGGATCAAGAAGCGGTGTTGAAAAACATGAAGAGCGTGAAAACGTGTGAAAAATATGAAGAGGCTCAAAAGGTGTGAAAAATATTTAGAGCTTAAAATGGTGTCAAAAATGAGATGAGCATGAAACGGTCTGAAAAATAAGAGCAGCATGAAACGGTGTTCAAAAACATGAAGAGCCTGAAAAGGTGTGAAAAATATAAAGAGCTTCAAAAGCTGTGAAATACATGCGGAGCATGAAACGGTCTGAAAAATAGGAGGAGCATGAAAAGGTGTTCAAAAACATGAAAGCCTAAAAGGTGAGAAAAATATGAAGAGCTTCAAAAGGTGTTAAATACATGAGGAGCATGAAACGGTCTGAAAATTAGGAGGAGCATGAAGCGGTGTTCAAAAACATGAAGAGCCTGAAAACGTGTGAAAAATATGAAAAGGTTCAAAATGTGTCAAAAATATGAGGAGCATGAACGGTCTGAAAAATAGGAGGACCATGAAACGGTCTTCAAAACATAAAGAACCTGAAAAGGTGTGAAAAATATGAAGAGCTTTTAAAGGTGTCAAAAATATGAGGAGCATGAAACGGTCTGAAAAAGAGGAGGAGCATGAAACCGTGTTCAAAAACATGAAGAGCCTGAAAAGGTGTGAAAAATATGAACAGCTTCAAAAGGTGTGAAAAATATGAAGAGCTTCAAAAGGTGTCAAAAATGAGATGAGCATGAAACGGTCTGAAAAATCGGAGGAGCATGAAGTGGGGTTGAAAATCATGAAGAGCCTGAAAAGGTGTGTAAAATATGAAGAGCTTCAAAAGGAGTGAAAGACTTGAGGAGCATGAAACCGTCTGAATTATAGGAGGAGCATGAAACGGTGTTGAAAAACATGAAGAGCCTCAAAAGGTGTGAAAAATATGAAGAGCTCAAAAGGTGTCAAAAATATGACGAGCTTCAAAAAGTGTGACAAATGAGATGAGCATGAAATGGTGTGAAAAAGGAGGAGCATGAAGTGGTGTTGAAAAACATGAAGAGCCTGAAAAGGTGTAAAATATATGAAGAGATTCAAAAGGTGTCAAAAATATGAGGAGCTTGAAATGGTCTGAAAAATTGGAGGATCATGAAGCGGTGTTGAAAAACATGAAGAGCCTGAAAAGTTGTGAAAAATATGAAGAGCTTCAAAAGGTGTGAAAAATATGAAGAGATTCCTGAGGTGTCAAAAATGAGATGAGCATGAAACGGTCTGAAAAATAGGAGGATCAAGAAGCGGTGTTGAAAAACATGAAGAGCCTGAAAAGGTGTGAAAAATGTGAAGAGCTTCCAAGGGTGTAAAAATATGAGTAGCATGAAACGTTCTGAAAAATAGGAGGAGCATGAAACCGTGTTCAAAAATATGAAGAGTCTGAAAAGGTCTGAAAAATATGAAGAGCTTCAAAGGTGTGAAATACATGAGGAGCATAAAACGGTCTGAAAAATAGGAGGATCATGAAGCGGTGTTGAAAAATATGAAGAGCCTGAAAACGTGTGAAAATATGAAGAGCTGCAAAAAGTGTCAAGAATGAGATGAGCATGAAATGGTGTGAAAAATAGGAGGAGCATGAAGCGGTGTAGAAAAACATGAAGAGCCTGAAATCATGTGAAAAATATGAAGAGCTTCAAAGGTGTCAAAAATGTGAGGAGCATGAAACGGTCTGAAAAATAGGAGGAGCATGAAGCGGTGTTCTAAACATGAAAAGCCTGAAAAAGTGTGAAAAATATGAAGAGCTTCACTGGTTTGAAAAAGAAGAAGAGCCTGAAAAGGTGTGAAAATTGACATGAGCATGAAACGGTCTGAAAAATAGGAAGAGCATGAAGAGGTGTTCAAAAACATGAAGAGCCTGAAAACGTGTGAAAAATATGAAGAGCTTCAAAAGGTGTGAAAAATAGGAGAAGCATGAAGCGGTTTTGAAAAACATGAAGAGCCTGAAAACGTGTGAAAAACATGAAGAGCTTCAAAAGGTGTGAAAAATATGAACAGTTTCAAAAAGTGTCAAAAATGAGATGAGCATGAAGCGGTCTCAAAAATGGTGGAGCATGAAGTATTGTTGAAAAACATGAAGAGCCTGAAATCGTGTGAAAAATATGAAGAGCTTCAAAAGGTGTGAAATACATGAGGAGCTTCAACAGGTTTGAAAAATATGAGGAGGATGAAACGGTCTGAAAAATAGGAGGAGCATGAAGCGGTGTTCAAAACATGAAGAGCATGAAAAAGTGTGAAAAATATTAAGAGCTTCAAAAGGTTTGAAAAATATGAAGAGCCTGAAAAGGTGTCAAAAATGAGATGAGCATGAAAGGGTCTGAAAAATAGGAGGAGCATGAAGCGGTGTTCTAAACATGAAAAGCCTGAAAAAGTGTGAAAAATATGAAGAGCTTCACTGGTTTGAAAAATAAGAAGAGCCTGAAAGGTGTGAAAATTGACATGAGCATGAAACGGTCTGAAAAATAGGAAGAGCATGAAGAGGTGTTCAAAAACATGTACAGCCTGACAAGGTGTGAAAAATATGAAGAGCTTCAAAAGGTGTCAAAAATATGAGGAGCATGAAACGGTCTGAAAAATAGGAGGAGCATGAAGTGGTGTTGAAATACATGAAGAGCCTGAAAATGTGTGAAAAATATGAAGAGCTTCAAAACGTGTCAAAAATATGAGAAGGATGAAACGGTCTGAAAAATAGGAGCAGCATGAAGCGCTGTTCAAAAACATGAAGAGCCTGAAAAGGTGTGAAAAATATGAAGAGCTTCAAAAGGTGTGAAAAATATGAACACTTTCAAAAAGTGTCAAAAATGAGATGAGCATGAAGCGGTCTGAAAAATGGTGGAGCATGAAGTGTTGTTGAAAAACATGAAGAGCCTGAAATCATGTGAAAAATATGAAGAGCTTCAAAAGGTGTCAAAAATGTGAGGAGCATGAAACGGTCTGAAAAATAGGAGGAGCATGAAACCGTGTCAAAAACATGAAGAGCCTGGAAAGGTGTGAAAAATATGAAGAGCTTCAAAACGTGTCAAAACTATGAGGAGCATGAAACGGTCTGAAAAAGAGAAGGAGCATGAAGCATTGATGAAAAACATGAGGAGGCTGAAAACGTGTGAAAAATATGAAGAGCTTCAAAACGTGTGAAATACATGAGGAGCATGAAACGGTCTGAAAAATAGGAGGATCATGAAGCGGTGTTGAAAAATATGAAGAGCCTGAAAATGTGTGAAAAATATGAAGAGCTTCAAAAGCTTTCAAAAATATGAGGAGCATGAAACGGTCTGAAAAATAGGAGCAGCATGAAGTGGTGTTGAAAAACATGAAGAGCCTGAAAAGGTGTGAAAAATATGAAGAGCTTCAAAAGTTGTGAAAAATAGGAGGAGCATGAAGCGGTGTTGAAAAACATGAAGAGCCTGAAAAGATGTGAAAAATACGAAGAGCTTCAAAAGGTGTGAAAAATATGAAGAGCTTCAAAAGGTGTCAAAAATATGAGGAGCATGAAAAGGTCTGAAAAATAGGAGGAGCATGAAGTGGTGTTGAAAAACATGAAGAGCCTGAAAAGATGTGAAAAATATGAAGAGCTTCAAAATGTGTCAAAAATATGAGGAGCATGAAACGGTCTGAAAAACAGGAGAAGCATGAAGCGGTGTTGAAAAACATGAGGAGCCTGAAAACGTGTGAAAAATATGAAGAACTTCAAAAATATGAAAAATATGAAGAGATTCAAAAGGTGTGAAAAATATGAAGAGCTTCAAAAGATGTCAAAAATGAGATGAGCATGAAATGGTCTGAAGAAAAGGAGGAGCATGAAGCGGAGTTCACAAAAATGAAGAGCCTGAAAAGGTGGAAAATATATGAAGAGCTTCAAAAGGTGTCAAAAATTTGAAGAGCATGAAACAGTCTGAAAAATAGGAGGAGCATGAATTGGTTTTGAAAAACATGAAGAGCCTGAAAACATGCGAAATATATGAAGCGCTTCAAAAGGTGTGAAATACATGAGGAGCATGAAACAGTTGAAAAATAGGAGGAGCATGAAGCGATGTTCAAAAACACGAAGAGCTTGAAAGGTGTGAAAAATATGAAGAGCTTTAAAAGGTGTCAAAAATATGAGGAGAATGAAACGTTCAGAAAAATAGGAGGATCATGAAACGTTGTTCAAAAACATGAAGAGCTTGAAAAGGTGTGAAAAATATGAAGAGCCTCAAAACGTGTCAAAAATATGAGGAGTATGAAACGGTCTGGAAAATAGCAGGAGCATGAAGCGGTGTTGAAAAGATGAAGAGCCTGAAAACGTGTGAAAAATATGAAGAGCTTCAAAATTATGAAAAATATGAAGAGCTTCAATAGGTGTGAAAAATGTGAAGAGATTCAAAATGTGTCAAAAATGACATGAGCATGAAACGGTCTGAAAAATACGAGGAGCATGAAGCGGTGTTGAAAATCATGAGGAGCCTGAAAAGGTGTTAAAAATATGAAGAGCCTCAAAAGGTGTGAAATACATGAGGAGCATGAAACGGTCTGAAAAATAGGAGGAGCATGAAGTGGTGTTCAAAAACATGAAGAGCCTGAAAAGGTGTGAGAAATATGAAGAGCTTCAAAAGGTGTCAAAAATATGAGGAGCATGATACTGTCTGCAAAATAGGAGGAGCATGAAGTTGTGTTGAAAAACATGAAGAGCCTGAAAAAGTGTGAAAAATATGAAGAGCTTCAAAAGGTGTCAAATATATGAGGAGTATGAAACGGTCTGAAAATCCGGAGGAGCATGAAGCGGTGTTCAAAATCATGAAGAGCATGAAAAGGTGTGAAAAATTTGAAGAGCTTCAAAAATGTGAAAAATATGAAGAGCTTCAAAAGGTGTGAAATATATGAAGAGGTTCAAAAGGTGTGAAAAATATGAACAGCTTCAAAAGGTGTCAAAAATATGAAGAGCATGAAACGGTCGGAAAAATAGCAGGAGCATGAAGTGGTGTTGAAAAACATGAAGAGCCTGAAAATGTGTGAAATATATGAAGAGCTTCAAAAGGTGTGAAAAATATGAAGAGCTTCAAAAGGTGTCAAAAATATGAAGAGCATGAAACGGTCGCACAAATAGGAGGAACTTGAAGTGGTTTTCGAAAACATGAAGAGTCTGAAAAGGTGTGAAATATAAGAAGAGCTTCAAAAGGTGTCAAAATTATGAGGAGCATGAAACGGTCTGAAAAATAGGAGGATCATGAAACAGTGTTGAAAAACATGAAGAGCCTGAAAAGGTGTGAAAAATATGAAGAGCTTCAAAACGTGTCAAAAATAAGAGGAGCATGAAACTCTCTGAAAAATAGAGGAGTATGATGCGGTGTTGAAAAATATGAAGAGCTTCAAAAGCTGTCAAAAATGAGATGACCATGAAACGGTCTGAGAAATAGAAGGAACATGAAGTTCTTTTCACAAAAATGAAGAACCTGAAAAGGTGTGAAGTATATGAAGATTTCAAAAGGTGTCAAAAATATGAGGAGCATGAAACGGTCTGAAAAATAGGAGGAGCATGAAGTCATGTTGAAAAACATGAAGAGCCTGAAAATGTGAGAAAAATACGAAGAGCTTCAAAAGGTGTCACAAATATGAGGAGCATGAAACGGTCTGAAATATATGAGGAGCATGAAGCGGTGTTCAAAAACATGAAGAGCCTGAAAACGTGTGAAAAATTTGAAGATCTTCAAAAATGTGAAAAATATGAAGAGCTTCAAAAGGTGTGAAATATATGAAGATCTTCAAAAGGTGTCAAAAATTAGATGAGCATGAAACGGTGTGAAAAATAGGAGGAGCATGAAGTGGTGTTCAAAAATTTGAAGAGCCTGAAATGGTGTGAAATATATGAAGAGTTTCAAAAGGTGTCAAATATATGAGGAGCAAAAACGGTCTGAAAATAGGAGGAGCATGAAGTGGTGTTGAAAATCATGACGAGCCTTAAAAGGTGCGTAAAATATGAAGAGCTTCAAAATGTGTGAAATACATGAGGAGCATGAAACGGTCTGAAAAATAGGAGGAGCATGAAGCGGTGTTCAAAAATATGAAGAGCCTGAAAATTTGCGAAAACTATGAAGAGCTTCAGAAGGTGTCAAAAATTAGATGAGCATGAAACGGTCTGAAAAATAGGAGGAGCATGAAGTGGTGTTGAAAAACATTAAGAGTCTGAAAATATGTGAAATATATGAAGAGCTTCAAAAGATTTCAGAAATGAGAGGAGCATGAAACGGTCTGAAAAATAGGAGGAGCATGAAGCGGTGTTGAAAAACATGAGGAGCCTGAAAAGGTGTGAAACATATGAAGAGCTTCAAAAGTTGTGAAAAATATGAAGAGCTTCAAATGCTGTCAAAAATGAGATGAGCATGAAACGGTCTGAGAAATAGGAGAAGCATGAAGTGGTGTTGAAAAACATGAAGAGCCTGAAAAAGTGTGAAATATATGAAGAGCTTCAAAAGGTGTGAAAAATATGAAGAGCTTCAAAAGGTGTCAAAAATATGAGGAGCATGAAACGGTCTGAAAAATAGGAGGAGCATGAAACGGTCTGAAAAATAGGAGGAGCATGAAGCCGTGTTGAAAAACATGAAGAGCCTGAAAAGGTGTGAAAAATAAAGAGCTTCAAAAGGTGTCAAAAATATGTGGAGCATGTAACGGTTTGAAAAATAGGAGGAGCATGAAGCGGTGTTCAAAAACATGAAGATCCTGAAAAGGTGTGAAAAATACGAAGAGCTTCAAAAGATGTGAAATACATGAGGAGCATGAAACTGTCTGAAAAATAGGAGGAGCATGAAGCGCTGTTCAAAAACATGAAGAGCTTGAAAAGGTGTAAAAAATATGAAGAGCTACAAAAGGTGTGAAATATATGAGGAGCATGAAACGGTGTATAAAATAGGAGGAGCATGAAGCGGTGTTCAAAAACATGAAGAGCCTGAAAAGGTGTGAAAAATATGAAGAGCTTCAAAAGATGTGAAATACATTAGGAGCATGAAACGGTCTGAAAAATAGGAGGAGCATGAGACGGTGTTGAAAAACGTGAAGAGCCTTAAAAGGTGTGAAAAATATGAAGAGCTTCAAAAGGTGTGAAAAATATGAGGAGCATGAAACGGTCTGAAAAAGAGAAGGAGCATGAAGCATTGATGAAAAACTTGAGGAGGCTGAAAACGTGTGAAAAATATGAAGAGCTTCAAAAGGTGTGAAATACATGAGGAGCATGAAACGGTCTGAAAAATAGGAGGATCATGAAGCAGTGTTGAAAAATATGAAGAGCCAGAAGAGATGTGAAAAATATGAAGAGCTTCAAAAGCTTTCAAAAATATGAGGAGCATGAAACGGTCTGAAAAATATGAGCAGCATGAAGTGGTGTTGAAAAACATGAAGAGCCTGAAAAGGTGTGAAAAATATGAAGAGCTTCAAAAGTTGTGAAAAATAGGAGGAGCATGAAGAGGTGTTGAAAAACAGGAAGAGCCTGAAAAGGTGTGAAAAATACGAAGAGCTTCAAGAGGTGTGAAAAATATGAAGAGCTTCAAAAGGTGTCAAAAATATGAGGAGCATGAAAAGGTCTGAAAAATAGGAGGAGCATGAAGTGGTGTTGAAAAACATGAAGAGCCTGAAAAGATGTGAAAAATATGAAGAGCTTCAAAATGTGTCAAAAATATGAGGAGCATGAAACAGTCTGAAAAACAGGAGAAGCATGAAGCGGTGTTGAAAAACATGAGGAGCCTGAAAACGTGTGAAAAATATGAAGAGCTTCAAAAATATGAAAAATATGAAGTGATTCAAAAGGTGTGAAAAATATGAAGAGCTTCAAAAGGTGTCAAAAATGAGATGAGCATGAAACGGTCTGAAGAAAAGGAGGAGCATGAAGCGGAGTTCACAAAAATGAAGAGCCTGAAAAGGTGGAAAATATATGAAGAGCTTCAAAAGGTGTCAAAAATTTGAGGAGCATGAAACAATCTGAAAAATAGGAGGAGCATGAGTTGGTTTTGAAAAACATGAAGAGCCTGAAAACATGCGAAATATATGAAGCGCTTCAAAAGGTGTGAAATACATGAGGAGCATGAAACATTTGAAAAATAGGAGGAGCATGAAGCGGTATTCAAAAACACGAAGAGCTTGAAAGGTGTGAAAAATATGAAGAGCTTTAAAAGGTGTCAAAAATATGAGGAGCATGAAACGTTCTGAAAAATAGGAGGATCATGAAACGTTGTTCAAAAACATGAAGAGCTTGAAAAGGTGTGAAAAATATGAAGAGCCTCAAAACGTGTCAAAAATATGAGGAGTATGAAACGGTCTGGAAAATAGCAGGAGCATGAAGCGGTGTTGAAAAAGATGAAGAGCCTGAAAACGTGTGAAAAATATGAAGAGCTTCAAAATTATGAAAAATATGAAGAGCTTCAATAGGTGTGAATAATGTGAAGAGATTCAAAATGTGTCAAAAATGACATGAGCATGAAACGATCTGAAAAATACGAGGAGCATGAAGCGGTGTTGAAAATCATGAAGAGCCTGAAAAGGTGTTAAAAATATGAAGAGCCTCAAAACGCGTCAAAATATGAGGATCATGAAACGGTCTG
The DNA here is from genome assembly GCF_033118175.1 of Dama dama. NCBI lineage: Eukaryota > Metazoa > Chordata > Mammalia > Artiodactyla > Cervidae > Dama > Dama dama. The sequence continues at coordinate 784,829 of NW_026870905.1, read as the reverse complement.
AAAAATAGGAGGAGCATGAAACGGTGTTCAAAAACACGAAGAGCCTAAAAAGGTGTGAAAAATATGAAGAGCGTCAAAACGCGTCAAAATATGAGGAGCATGAAACGGTCTGAAAAACAGGAGGATCATGAAGCCGTGTTGAAAAATATGGGGAGCCTGAAAAGGTGTGAAAAATATGAAGAGCTTCAAAAGGTCTCAAAAATATGAGGAGCTTGAAACAGTCTGAAAAATAGGAGAAGCATGAAAGGGTGTTCAAAAACTGAAGAGCCTGAAAAGCTGCGAAAAATATGAAGAGCTTCTAAAGGTGTGAAATACATGAGGAGCATGAAACGGTATGAAAAATATGAGGAGCATGAAGCAGTGTTCAAAAACATGAAGAGCCTGAAAAGGTGTGAAAAATATGAAGAACTTCAAAAGGTTGGAAATACATGAGGAGCATGAAACGGTCTAGAAAATAGGACAAGCATGAAGCGGTGTGGAAAAACATGAAGAGCCTGAAAACTTGTGAAAAATATGAAGAGCTTAAAAGCTGTGAGAAATATGAAGAGCTTCAAAAGTTGTCAAAAATATGTGGAGCATGAAACGGTCTGAAAAATATGAGGAGCATGAAATGATCTGAAAACAGGAGGATGATGAAGCTGTGTGGAAAAACATGAAGAGCCTGAAAACGTGTGAAAATATGAAGAGCTTAAAAGCTGTGAAAAATATGAAGAGCTTCAAAAGTTGTCAAAAATATGAGGAGCATGAAGCGGTCTGAAAAAGAGGAGGAGCATGAAACCGAGTTCAAAAACATGAAGAGCCTGAAAAGGTGTGAAAAATATGAATAGCTTCAAAGGTGTGAAAAATATGAAGAGCTTCAAAAGGTGTCAAAAATGAGATGAGCATGAAACGGTCTGAAAAATCGGAGGAGCATGAAGTCGGGTTGAAAATCATGAAGAGCCTGAAAAGGTGTGTAAAATATGAAGAGCTTCAAAAGGAGTGAAAGACTTGAGGAGCATGAAACCGTCTGAATTATAGGAGGAGCATGAAACGGTGTTGAAAAACATGAAGAGCCTCAAAAGGTGTGAAAAATATGAAGAGCTCAAAAGGTGTCAAAAATATGAAGAGCTTCAAAAAGTGTGACAAATGAGATGAGCATGAAATGGTCTGAAAAAGGAGGAGCATGAAGTGGTGTTGAAAAACGTGAAGAGCCTGAAAAGGTGTAAAATATATGAAGAGATTCAAAAGGTGTCAAAAATATGAGGAGCTTGAAATGGTCTGAAAAATTGTAGGATCATGAAGCGGTGTTGAAAAACATGAAGAGCCTGAAAAGTTGTGAAAAATATGAAGAGCTTCAAATGTGTCAAAAATGTGAGGAGCATGAAACGGTCTGAAAAATAGGAGGAGCATGAAGCGGTGTTCTAAACATGAAAAGCGTGAAAAAGTGTGAAAAATATGAAGAGCTTCACTGGTTTGAAAAATAAGAAGAGCCTGAAAAGGTGTGAAAATTGACATGAGCATGAAACGGTCTGAAAAATAGTAAGAGCATGAAGAGGTGTTCAAAAACATGAAGAGCCTGAAAACGTGTGAAAAATATGAAGAGCTTCAAAAGGGGTGAAAAATAGGAGAAGCATGAAGCGGTGTTGAAAAACATGAAGAGCCTGAAAACGTGTGAAAAACATGAAGAGCTTCAAAAGGTGTGAAAAATATGAACAGCTTCAAAAAGTGTCAAAAATGAGATGAGCATGAAGCGGTCTCAAAAATGGTGGAGCATGAAGTGTTGTTGAAAAACATGAAGAGCCTGAAATCGTTTGAAAAATATGAACAGCTTCAAAAGGTGTGAAATACATGAGGAGCATTAATCGGTCTGAAAAATAGGAGTAGCATGAAGCGGTGTTGAAAAACATGAAGAGCTTGAAAAGGAGTGAAAAATATGAAGAGCTTCAAAAGGTGTGAAATATATGAAGAGCTTCAACAGGTTTCAAAAATATGAGGAGCATGAAACGGTCTGAAAAATAGGAGGAGCATGAAGCGGTGTTCAAAACATGAAGAGCCTGAAAAAGTGTGAAAAATATGAAGAGCTTCACTGGTTTGAAAAATAAGAAGAGCCTGACAAGGTGTGAAAATTGACATGAGCATGAAACGGTCTGAAAAATAGGAAGAGCATGAAGAGGGGTGAAAAATATGAAGAGCTTCAAAAGGTTTGAAAAATATGAAGAGCCTGAAAAGGTGTCAAAAATGAGATGAGCATGAAAGCGTCTGAAAATACGAGGACCATGAAGCGGTGTTCTAAACATGAAAAGCCTGAAAAAGTGTGAAAAATATGAAGAGCTTCACTGGTTTGAAAAATAAGAAGAGCCTGAAAAGGTGTGAAAATTGACATGAGCATGAAACGGTCTGAAAAATAGGAAGAGCATGAAGAGGTGTTCAAAAACATGTACAGCCTGACAAGGTGTGAAAAATATGAAGAGCTTCAAAAGGTGTCAAAAATATGAGGAACATGAAACGGTCTGAAAAATAGGAGGAGCATGAAGCGCTGTTCAAAAACATGAAGAGCCTGAAAAGGTGTGAAAAATATGAAGAGCGTCAAAACGTGTCAAAAACATGAGAAGGATGAAATGGTCTGAAAAATAGGAGCAGCATGAAGCGCTGTTCAAAAACATGAAGAGCCTGAAAAGGTGTGAAAAATATGAAGAGCTTCAAAAGGTGTGAAATATAGGAGGAGCATGAAGCGGTGTTGAAAAACATGAAGAGCCTGAAAAGGTGTGAAAAATATGAAGAGCTTCAAAAGGTGTGAAAAATATGAACACTTTCAAAAAGTGTCAAAAATGAGATGAGCATGAAGCGGTCTGAAAAATGGTGGAGCATGAAGTGTTGTTGAAAAACATGAAGAGCCTGAAATCATGTGAAAAATATGAAGAGCTTCAAAAGGTGTCAAAAATGTGAGGAGCATGAAACGGTCTGAAAAATAGGAGGAGCATGAAACCGTGTCAAAAACATGAAGAGCCTGGAAAGGTGTGAAAAATGAAGAGCTCAAAAGGTGTGAAATACATGAGGAGCATGAAACGGTCTGAAAAATAGGAGGAGCATGAAGTGGTGTTTAAAAACATGAAGAGCCTGAAAAGCTGTGAAAAATATAAAGAGCTTCAAAACGTGTCAAAACTATGAGGAGCATGAAACGGTCTGAAAAAGAGAAGGAGCATGAAGCATTGATGAAAAACATGAGGAGGCTGAAAACGTGTGAAAAATATGAAGAGCTTCAAAAGGTGTGAAATACATGAGGAGCATGAAACGGTCTGAAAAATAGGAGGATCATGAAGCCGTGTTGAAAAATATGAAGAGCCTGAAAAGGTGTGAAAAATATGAAGAGCTTCAAAAGCTTTCAAAAATATGAGGAGCATGAAACGGTCTGAAAAATAGGAGCAGCATGAAGTGGTGTTGAAAAACATGAAGAGCCTGAAAAGGTGTGAAAAATATGAAAAGCTTCAAAAGTTGTGAAAAATAGGAGGAGCATGAAGCGGTGTTGAAAAACATGAAGAGCCTGAAAAGGTGTGAAAAATACGAAGAGCTTCAAAAGGTGTGAAAAATATGAAGAGCTTCAAAAGGTGTCAAAAATATGAGGAGCATGAAACGGTCTGAAAAACAGGAGAAGCATGAAGCGGTGTTGAAAAACATGAGGAGCCTGAAAACGTGTGAAAAATATGAAGAACTTCAAAAATATGAAAAATATGAAGAGATTCAAAAGGTGTGAAAAATATGAAGAGCTTCAAAAGATGTCAAAAATGAGATGAGCATGAAACGGTCTGAAGAAAAGGAGGAGCATGAAGCGGAGTTCACAAAAATGAAGAGCCTGAAAAGGTGGAAAATATATGAAGAGCTTCAAAAGGGGTCAAAAATTTGAGGAGCATGAAACAGTCTGAAAAATAGGAGGAGAATGAATTGGTTTTGAAAAACATGAAGAGCCTGAAAACATGCGAAATATATGAAGCGCTTCATAAGGTGTGAAATACATGAGGAGCATGAAACAGTTGAAAAATAGGAGGAGCATGAAGCGGTGTTCAAAAACACGAAGAGCTTGAAAGGTGTGAAAAATATGAAGAGCTTTAAAAGGTGTCAAAAATATGAGGAGCATGAAACGTTCAGAAAAATAGGAGGATCATGAAACGTTGTTCAAAAACATGAAGAGCTTGAAAAGGTGTGAAAAATATGAAGAGCCTCAAAACGTGTCAAAAATATGAGGAGTATGAAGCGGTCTGGAAAATAGCAGGAGCATGAAGCGGTGTTGAAAAAGATGAAGAGCCTGAAAACGTGTGAAAAATATGAAGAGCTTCAAAATTATGAAAAATATGAAGAGCTTCAATAGGTGTGAAAAATGTGAAGAGATTCAAAATGTGTCAAAAATGACATGAGCATGAAACGGTCTGAAAAATACGAGGAGCATGAAGCGGTGTTGAAAATCATGAAGAGCCTGAAAAGGTGTTAAAAATATGAAGAGCCTCAAAAGGTGTGAAATACATGAGGAGCATGAAACGGTCTGAAAAATAGGAGGAGCATGAAGTGGTGTTCAAAAACATGAAGAGCCTGAAAAGGTGTGAGAAATATGAAGAGATTCAAAAGGTGTCAAAAATATGAGGAGCATGATACTGTCTGCAAAATAGGAGGAGCATGAAGTTGTGTTGAAAAACATGAAGAGCCTGAAAAAGTGTGAAAAATATGAAGAGCTTCAAAAGGTGTCAAATATATGAGGAGTATGAAACGGTCTGAAAAACCGGAGGAGCATGAAGCGGTGTTGAAAAACATGAAGAGCATGAAAAGGTGTGAAAAATTTGAAGAGCTTCAAAAATGTGAAAAATATGAAGAGCTTCAAAAGGTGTGAAATATATGAAGAGCTTCAAAAGGTGTGAAAAATATGAAGAGCTTCAAAAGGTGTCAAAAATATGAAGAGCATGAAACCGTCGCACAAATAGGAGGAACTTGAAGTGGTTTTCGAAAACATGAAGAGTCTGAAAAGGTGTGAAATATAAGAAGAGCTTCAAAAGGTGTCAAAATTATGAGGAGCATGAAACGGTCTGAAAAATATGAGGATCATGAAAAAGTGTTGAAAAACATGAAGAGCCTGAAAAGGTGTGAAAAATATGAAGAGCTTCAAAACGTGTCAAAAATATGAGGAGCATGAAACTGACTGAAAAATAGGAGGAGTATGATGCGGTGTTGAAAAATATGAAGAGCTTCAAAAGCTGTCAAAAATGAGATGACCATGAAACGGTCTGAGAAATAGAAGGAGCATGAAGTTCTTTTCAAAAAAATGAAGAACCTGAAAAGGTGTGAAGTATATGAAGATTTCAAAAGGTGTCAAAAATATGAGGAGACTGAAACGGTCTGAAAAATAGGAGGAGCATGAAGTCATGTTGAAAAACATGAAGAGCCTGAAAATGTGAGAAAAATACGAAGAGCTTCAAAAGGTGTCACAAATATGAGGAGCATGAAACGGTCTGAAATATATGAGGAGCATGAAGCGGTGTTCAAAAACATGAAGAGCCTGAAAACGTGTGAAAAATTTGAAGATCTTCAAAAATGTGGAAAATATGAAGAGCTTCAAAAGGTGTGAAATATATGAAGATCTTCAAAAGGTGTCAAAAATTAGATGAGCATGAAACGGTCTGCAAAATAGGAGAGGCATGAAGTGGTGTTCAAAAATTTGAAGAGCCTGAAATGTTGTGAAATATATGAAGAGTTTCAAAAGGTGTCAAATATATGAGGAGGAAAAACGGTCTGAAAAATAGGAGGAGCATGAAGCGGTGTTCAAAAATATGAAGAGCCTGAAAATTTGTGAAATATATGAAGAGTTTCAGAAGGTGTCAAAAATTAGATGAGCATGAAACGGTCTGAAAAATAGGAGGAGCATGAAGCGGTGTTGAAAAACATGAGGCGCCTGAAAAGGTGTGAAACATATGAAGAGCTTCAAAAGTTGTGAAAAATATGAAGAGCTTCAAATGCTGTCAAAAATGAGATGAGCATGAAACGGTCTGAGAAATAGGAGAAGCATGAAGTGGTGTTGAAAAACATGAAGAGCCTGAAAAAGTGTGAAATATATGAAGAGCTTCAAAAGGTGTGAAAAATATGAAGAGCTTCAAAAGGTGTCAAAAATTTGAGGAGCATGAAACGGTCTGAAAAATAGGAGGAGCATTGTAGCATTGTTCAAAAACTTGAAGAGGCTGAAATGGTGTGAAAAATATGAAGAGCTTCAAAAGGTGTCAAAAATATGAGGAGCATGAAACGGTCTGAAAAATAGGAGGAGCATGAAAGGGTATGAAAAATAGGAGGAGCATGAAGCCGTGTTCTAATCATGAAAAGCCTGAAAAAGTGTGAAAAATATGAAGAGCTTCACTGGTTTGAAAAATAAGAAGAGCCTGAAAGGTGTGAAAATTGACATGAGCATGAAACGGTCTGAAAAATAGGAAGAGCATGAAGAGGTGTTCAAAAACATGTACAGCCTGACAAGGTGTGAAAAATATGAAGAGCTTCAAAAGGTGTCAAAAATATGAGGAGCATGAAACGGTCTGAAAAATAGGAGGAGCATGAAGTGGTGTTGAAATACATGAAGAGCCTGAAAATGTGTGAAAAATATGAAGAGCTTCAAAACGTGTCAAAAATATGAGAAGGATGAAACGGTCTGAAAAATAGGAGCAGCATGAAGCGCTGTTCAAAAACATGAAGAGCCTGAAAAGGTGTGAAAAATATGAAGAGCTTCAAAAGGTGTGAAAAGTATGAACACTTTCAAAAAGTGTCAAAAATGAGATGAGCATGAAGCGGTCTGAAAAATGGTGGAGCATGAAGTGTTGTTGAAAAACATGAAGAGCCTGAAATCATGTGAAAAATATGAAGAGCTTCAAAAGGTGTCAAAAATGTGAGGAGCATGAAACGGTCTGAAAAATAGGAGGAGCATGAAACCGTGTCAAAAACATGAAGAGCCTGGAAAGGTGTGAAAAATGAAGAGCTTCAATAGGTGTGAAATACATGAGGAGCATGAAACGGTCTGAAAAATAGGAGGAGCATGAAGTGGTGTTGAAAAACATGAAGAGCCTGAAAAGGTGTGAAAAATATGAAGAGCTTCAAAAGTTATGAAAAATAGGAGGAGCATGAAGCGGTGTTGAAAAACATGAAGAGCCTGAAAAGGTGTGAAAAATTCGAAGAGCTTCAAAAGGTGTGAAAAATATGAAGAGCTTCAAAAGGTGTCAAAAATATGAGGAGCATGAAAAGGTCTGAAAAATACGAGGAGCATGAAGTGGTGTTGAAAAACATGAAGAGCCTGAAAAGATGTGAAAAATATGAAGAGCTTCAAAATGTGTCAAAAATATGAGGAGCATGAAACGGTCTGAAAAACAGGAGAAGCATGAAGCGGTGTTGAAAAACATGAGGAGCCTGAAAACGTGTGAAAAATATGAAGAACTTCAAAAATATGAAAAATATGAAGAGATTCAAAAGGTGTGAAAAATATGAAGAGCTTCAAAAGATGTCAAAAATGAGATGAGCATGAAACGGTCTGAAGAAAAGGAGGAGCATGAAGCGGAGTTCACAAAAATGAAGAGCCTGAAAAGGTGGAAAATATATGAAGAGCTTCAAAAGGTGTCAAAAATTTGAAGAGCATGAAACAGTCTGAAAAATAGGAGGAGCATGAATTGGTTTTGAAAAACATGAAGAGCCTGAAAACCTGCGAAATATATGAAGCGCTTCAAAAAGTGTGAAATACATGAGGAGCATGAAACAGTTGAAAAATAGGAGGAGCATGAAGCGATGTTCAAAAACACGAAGAGCTTGAAAGGTGTGAAAAATATGAAGAGCTTTAAAAGGTGTCAAAAATATGAGGAGAATGAAACGTTCAGAAAAATAGGAGGATCATGAAACGTTGTTCAAAAACATGAAGAGCTTGAAAAGGTGTGAAAAATATGAAGAGCCTCAAAACGTGTCAAAAATATGAGGAGTATGAAACGGTCTGGAAAATAGCAGGAGCATGAAGCGGTGTTGAAAAGATGAAGAGCCTGAAAACGTGTGAAAAATATGAAGAGCTTCAAAATTATGAAAAATATGAAGAGCTTCAATAGGTGTGAAAAATGTGAAGAGATTCAAAATGTGTCAAAAATGACATGAGCATGAAACGGTCTGAAAAATACGAGGAGCATGAAGCGGTGTTGAAAATCATGAGGAGCCTGAAAAGGTGTTAAAAATATGAAGAGCCTCAAAAGGTGTGAAATACATGAGGAGCATGAAACGGTCTGAAAAATAGGAGGAGCATGAAGTGGTGTTCAAAAACATGAAGAGCCTGAAAAGGTGTGAGAAATATGAAGAGCTTCAAAAGGTGTCAAAAATATGAGGAGCATGATACTGTCTGCAAAATAGGAGGAGCATGAAGTTGTGTTGAAAAACATGAAGAGCCTGAAAAAGTGTGAAAAATATGAAGAGCTTCAAAAGGTGTCAAATATATGAGGAGTATGAAATGGTCTGAAAAACCGGAGGAGCATGAAGCGGTGTTCAAAATCATGAAGAGCATGAAAAGGTGTGAAAAATTTGAAGAGCTTCAAAAATGTGAAAAATATGAAGAGCTTCAAAAGGTGTGAAATATATGAAGAGGTTCAAAAGGTGTGAAAAATATGAACAGCTTCAAAAGGTGTCAAAAATATGAAGAGCATGAAACGGTCTGAAAAATAGCAGGAGCATGAAGTGGTGTTGAAAAACATGAAGAGCCTGAAAATGTGTGAAATATATGAAGAGCTTCAAAAGGTGTGAAAAATATGAAGAGCTTAAAAAGGTGTCAAAAATATGAAGAGCATGAAACGGTCGCACAAATAGGAGGAACTTGAAGTGGTTTTCGAAAACATGAAGAGTCTGAAAAGGTGTGAAATATAAGAAGAGCTTCAAAAGGTGTCAAAATTATGAGGAGCATGAAACGGTCTGAAAAATAGGAGGATCATGAAACAGTGTTGAAAAACATGAAGAGCCTGAAAAGGTGTGAAAAATATGAAGAGCTTCAAAACGTGTCAAAAATAAGAGGAGCATGAAACTCTCTGAAAAATAGAGGAGTATGATGCGGTGTTGAAAAATATGAAGAGCTTCAAAAGCTGTCAAAAATGAGATGACCATGAAACGGTCTGAGAAATAGAAGGAACATGAAGTTCTTTTCAAAAAAATGAAGAACCTGAAAAGGTGTGAAGTATATGAAGATTTCAAAAGGTGTCAAAAATATGAGGAGCATGAAACGGTCTGAAAAATAGGAGGAGCATGAAGTCATGTTGAAAAACATGAAGAGCCTGAAAATGTGAGAAAAATACGAAGAGCTTCAAAAGGTGTCACAAATATGAGGAGCATGAAACGGTCTGAAATATATGAGGAGCATGAAGCGGTGTTCAAAAACATGAAGAGCCTGAAAACGTGTGAAAAATTTGAAGATCTTCAAAAATGTGAAAAATATGAAGAGCTTCAAAAGGTGTGAAATATATGAAGATCTTCAAAAGGTGTCAAAAATTAGATGAGCATGAAACGGTGTGAAAAATAGGAGGAGCATGAAGTGGTGTTCAAAAATTTGAAGAGCCTGAAATGGTGTGAAATATATGAAGAGTTTCAAAAGGTGTCAAATATATGAGGAGCAAAAACGGTCTGAAAATAGGAGGAGCATGAAGTGGTGTTGAAAATCATGACGAGCCTTAAAAGGTGCGTAAAATATGAAGAGCTTCAAAATGTGTGAAATACATGAGGAGCATGAAACGGTCTGAAAAATAGGAGGAGCATGAAGCGGTGTTCAAAAATATGAAGAGCCTGAAAATTTGCGAAAACTATGAAGAGCTTCAGAAGGTGTCAAAAATTAGATGAGCATGAAACGGTCTGAAAAATAGGAGGAGCATGAAGTGGTGTTGAAAAACATTAAGAGTCTGAAAATGTGTGAAATATATGAAGAGCTTCAAAAGATTTCAGAAATGAGAGGAGCATGAAACGGTCTGAAAAATAGGAGGAGCATGAAGCGGTGTTGAAAAACATGAGGAGCCTGAAAAGGTGTGAAACATATGAAGAGCTTCAAAAGTTGTGAAAAATATGAAGAGCTTCAAATGCTGTCAAAAATGAGATGAGCATGAAACGGTCTGAGAAATAGGAGAAGCATGAAGTGGTGTTGAAAAACATGAAGAGCCTGAAAAAGTGTGAAATATATGAAGAGCTTTGAAAGGTGTGAAAAATATGAAGAGCTTCAAAAGGTGTCAAAAATATGAGGAGCATGAAACGGTCTGAAAAATAGGAGGAGCATTGTAGCATTGTTCAAAAACTTGAAGAGCCTGAAATGTTGTGAAAAATATGAAGAGCTTCAAAAGGTGTCAAAAATATGAGGAGCATGAAACGGTCTGAAAAATAGGAGGAGCATGAAACGGTCTGAAAAATAGGAGGAGCATGAAGCCGTGTTGAAAAACATGAAGAGCCTGAAAAGGTGTGAAAAATAAAGAGCTTCAAAAGGTGTCAAAAATATGTGGAGCATGTAACGGTTTGAAAAATAGGAGGAGCATGAAGCGGTGTTCAAAAACATGAAGATCCTGAAAAGGTGTGAAAAATACGAAGAGCTTCAAAAGATGTGAAATACATGAGGAGCATGAAACTGTCTGAAAAATAGGAGGAGCATGAAGCGCTGTTCAAAAACATGAAGAGCTTGAAAAGGTGTAAAAAATATGAAGAGCTACAAAAGGTGTGAAATATATGAGGAGCATGAAACGGTGTATAAAATAGGAGGAGCATGAAGCGGTGTTCAAAAACATGAAGAGCCTGAAAAGGTGTGAAAAATATGAAGAGCTTAAAAAGATGTGAAATACATTAGGAGCATGAAACTGTCTGAAAAATAGGAGGAGCATGAGACGGTGTTGAAAAACGTGAAGAGCCTTAAAAGGTGTGAAAAATATGAAGAGCTTCAAAAGGTGTGAAAAATATGAGGAGCATGAAACGGTCTGAAAAAGAGAAGGAGCATGAAGCATTGAGGAAAAACTTGAGGAGCCTGAAAACGTGTGAAAAATATGAAGAGCTTCAAAAGGAGTGAAATACATGAGGAGCATGAAACGGTCTGAAAAATAGGAGGATCATGAAGCAGTGTTGAAAAATATGAAGAGCCAGAAGAGATGTGAAAAATATGAAGAGCTTCAAAAGCTTTCAAAAATATGAGGAGCATGAAACGGTCTGAAAAATATGAGCAGCATGAAGTGGTGTTGAAAAACATGAAGAGCCTGAAAAGGTGTGAAAAATATGAAGAGCTTCAAAAGTTGTGAAAAATAGGAGGAGCATGAAGAGGTGTTGAAAAACATGAAGAGCCTGAAAAGGTGTGAAAAATACGAAGAGCTTCAAAAGGTGTGAAAAATATGAAGAGCTTCAAAAGGTGTCAAAAATATGAGGAGCATGAAAAGGTCTGAAAAATAGGAGGAGCATGAAGTGGTGTTGAAAAACATGAAGAGCCTGAAAAGATGTGAAAAATATGAAGAGCTTCAAAATGTGTCAAAAATATGAGGAGCATGAAACGGTCTGAAAAACAGGAGAAGCATGAAGCGGTGTTGAAAAACATGAGGAGCCTCAAAACGTGTGAAAAATATGAAGAGCTTCAAAAATATGAAAAATATGAAGTGATTCAAAAGGTGTGAAAAATATGAAGAGCTTCAAAAGGTGTCAAAAATGAGATGAGCATGAAACGGTCTGAAGAAAAGGAGGAGCATGAAGCGGAGTTCACAAAAATGAAGAGCCTGAAAAGGTGGAAAATATATGAAGAGCTTCAAAAGGTGTCAAAAATTTGAGGAGCATGAAACAATCTGAAAAATAGGAGGAGCATGAGTTGGTTTTGAAAAACATGAAGAGCCTGAAAACATGCGAAATATATGAAGCGCTTCAAAAGGTGTGAAATACATGAGGAGCATGAAACATTTGAAAAATAGGAGGAGCATGAAGCGGTATTCAAAAACACGAAGAGCTTGAAAGGTGTGAAAAATATGAAGAGCTTTAAAAGGTGTCAAAAATATGAGGAGCATGAAACGTTCTGAAAAATAGGAGGATCATGAAACGTTGTTCAAAAACATGAAGAGCTTGAAAAGGTGTGAAAAATATGAAGAGCCTCAAAACGTGTCAAAAATATGAGGAGTATGAAACGGTCTGGAAAATAGCAGGAGCATGAAGCGGTGTTGAAAAAGATGAAGAGCCTGAAAACGTGTGAAAAATATGAAGAGCTTCAAAATTATGAAAAATATGAAGAGCTTCAATAGGTGTGAATAATGTGAAGAGATTCAAAATGTGTCAAAAATGACATGAGCATGAAACGATCTGAAAAATACGAGGAGCATGAAGCGGTGTTGAAAATCATGAAGAGCCTGAAAAGGTGTTAAAAATATGAAGAGCCTCAAAACGCGTCAAAGTATGAGGATCATGAAACGGTCTGAAAAATAGGAGGAGCATGAAACGGTGTTCAAAAACACGAAGAGCCTAAAAAGGTGTGAAAAATATGAAGAGCTTCAAAACGCGTCAAAATATGAGAAGCATGAAACGGTCTGAATAACAGGAGGATCATGAAGCCGTGTTGAAAAATATGGGGAGCCTGAAAAGGTGTGAAAAATATGAAGAGCTTCAAAAGGTCTCAAAAATATGAGGAGCATGAACCAGTCTGAAAAATAGGAGAAGCATGAAACGGTGTTCAAAAACTGAAGAGCCTGAAAAGCTGCGAAAAATATGAAGAGCTTCTAAAGGTGTGAAATACATGAGGAGCATGAAACGGTATGAAAAATATGAGGAGCATGAAGCAGTGTTCAAAAACATGAAGAGCCTGAAAAGGTGTGAAAAATATGAAGAACTTCAAAAGGTTGGAAATACATGAGGAGCATGAAACGGTCTGGAAAATAGGACAAGCATGAAGCGGTGTGGAAAAACATGAAGAGCCTGAAAACTTGTGAAAAATATGAAGAGCTTAAAAGCTGTGAGAAATATGAAGAGCTTCAAAAGTTGTCAAAAATATGAGGAGCATGAAACGGTCTGAAAAATATGAGGAGCATGAAATGATCTGAAAACAGGAGGATGATGAAGCTGTGTGGAAAAACATGAAGAGCCTGAAAACGTGTGAAAAATATGAAGAGCTTAAAAGCTGTGAAAAATATGAAGAGCTTCAAAAGTTGTCAAAAATATGAGGAGCATGAAGCGGTCTGAAAAAGAGGAGGAGCATGAAACCGAGTTCAAAAACATGAAGAGCCTGAAAAGGTGTGAAAAATATGAATAGCTTCAAAAGGTGTGAAAAATATGAAGAGCTTCAAAAGGTGTCAAAAATGAGATGAGCATGAAACGGTCTGAAAAATCGGAGGAGCATGAAGTGGGGTTGAAAATCATGAAGAGCCTGAAAAGGTGTGTAAAATATGAAGAGCTTCAAAAGGAGTGAAAGACTTGAGGAGCATGAAACCGTCTGAATTATAGGAGGAGCATGAAACGGTGTTGAAAAACATGAAGAGCCTCAAAAGGTGTGAAAAACATGAAGAGCTCAAAAGGTGTCAAAAATATGAAGAGCTTCAAAAAGTGTGACAAATGAGATGAGCATGAAATGGTCTGAAAAAGGAGGAGCATGAAGTGGTGTTGAAAAACATGAAGAGCCTGAAAAGGTGTAAAATATATGAAGAGATTCAAAAGGTGTCAAAAATATGAGGAGCTTGAAATGGTCTGAAAAATTGTAGGATCATGAAGCGGTGTTGAAAAACATGAAGAGCCTGAAAATTTGTGAAAAATACGAAGAGCTTCAAAAGTGTCAAAAATGTGCGGAGCATGAAACGGTCTGAAAAATGGGAGGAGCATGAAGCGGTGTTCTAAACATGAAAAGCCTGAAAAAGTGTGAAAAATATGAAGAGCTTCACTGGTTTGAAAAATAAGAAGAGCCTGAAAAGGTGTGAAAATTGACATGAGCATGAAACGGTCTGAAAAATAGGAAGAGCATGAAGAGGTGTTCAAAAACATGAAGAGCCTGAAAACGTGTGAAAAATATGAAGAGCTTCAAAAGGTGTGAAAAATAGGAGAAGCATGAAGCGGTGTTGAAAAACATGAAGAGCCTGAAAACGTGTGAAAAACATGAAGAGCTTCAAAAGGTGTGAAAAATATGAACAGCTTCAAAAAGTGTCAAAAATGAGATGAGGATGAAGCGGTCTCAAAAATGGTGGAGCATGAAGTGTTGTTGAAAAACATGAAGAGCCTGAAATCTTTTGAAAATATGAACAGCTTCAAAAGGTGTGAAATACATGAGGAGCATTAATCGGTCTGAAAAATAGGAGTAGCATGAAGCGGTGTTGAAAAACATGAAGAGCTTGAAAAGGAGTGAAAAATATGAAGAGCTTCAAAAGGTGTGAAATATATGAAGAGCTTCAACAGGTTTCAAAAATATGAGGAGCATGAAACGGTCTGAAAAATAGGAGGAGCATGAAGCGGTGTTCAAAACATGAAGAGCATGAAAAAGTGTGAAAAATATGAAGAGCTCCAAAAGTTTGAAATATATGAAGAGCCTGAAAAGGTGTCAAAAATGAGATGAGCATGAAAGCGTCTGAAAATACGAGGACCATGAAGCGGTGTTCTAAACATGAAAAGCCTGAAAAAGTGTGAAAAATATGAAGAGCTTCACTGGTTTGAAAAATAAGAAGAGCCTGAAAAGGTGTGAAAATTGTCATGAGCATGAAACGGTCTGAAAAATAGGAAGAGCCTGAAGAGGTGTTCAAAAACATGTACAGCCTGACAAGGTGTGAAAAATATGAAGAGCTTCAAAAGGTGTCAAAAATATGAGGAACATGAAACGGTCTGAAAAATAGGAGGAGCATGAAGTGGTGTTGAAATACATGAAGAGCCTGAAAATTTGTGAAAAATATGAAGAGCTTAAAACGTGTCAAAAACATGAGAAGAATGAAATGGTCTGAAAAATAGGAGCAGCATGAAGCGCTGTTCAAAACATGAAGAGCCTGAAATGGTGTGAAAAATATGAAGAGCTTCAAAAGGTGTGAAATATAGGAGGAGCATGAAGCGGTGTTGAAAAACATGAAGAGCCTGAAAACGTGTGAAAAATATGAAGAGCTTCAAAAGGTGTGAAAAATATGAACACTTTCAAAAAGTGTCAAAAATGAGATGAGCATGAAGCGGTCTGAAAAATGGTGGAGCATGAAGTGTTGTTGAAAAACATGAAGAGCCTGAAATCATGTGAAAAATATGAAGAGCTTCAAAAGGTGTCAAAAATGTGAGGAGCTTGAAACGGTCTGAAAAATAGGAGGAGCATGAAACCGTGTCAAAAACATGAAGAGCCTGGAAAGGTGTGAAAAATGAAGAGCTCAAAAGGTGTGAAATACCTGAGGAGCATGAAACGGTCTGAAAAATAGGAGGAGCATGAAGTGGTGTTTAAAAACATGACGAGCCTGAAAAGCTGTGAAAAATATAAAGAGCTTCAAAACGTGTCAAAACTATGAGGAGCATGAAACGGTCTGAAAAATAGGAGGAGCATGAAGCCGTGTTGAAAAACATGAAGAGCCTGAAAAGGTGTGAAAAATAAAGAGCTTCAAAAGGTGTCAAAAATATGTGGAGCATGTAACGGTTTGAAAAATAGGAGGAGCATGAAGCGGTGTTCAAAAACATGAAGAGCCTGAAAAGGTGTGAAAAATATGAAGAGCTTCAAAAGATGTGAAATACATTAGGAGCATGAAACTGTCTGAAAAATAGGAGGAGCATGAGACGGTGTTGAAAAACGTGAAGAGCCTGAAAAGGTGTGAAAAATATGAAGAGCTTCAAAAGCTTTCAAAAATATGAGGAGCATGAAACGGTCTGAAAAATATGAGCAGCATGAAGTGGTGTTGAAAAACATGAAGAGCCTGAAAAGGTGTGAAAAATTTGAAGATCTTCAAAAATGTGAAAAATATGAAGAGCTTCAAAAGGTGTGAAATATATGAAGATCTTCAAAAGGTGTCAAAAATTAGATGAGCATGAAACGGTGTGAAAAATAGGAGGAGCATGAAGTGGTGTTCAAAAATTTGAAGAGCCTGAAATGGTGTGAAATATATGAAGAGTTTCAAAAGGTGTCAAATATATGAGGAGCAAAAACGGTCTGAAAATAGGAGGAGCATGAAGTGGTGTTGAAAATCATGACGAGCCTTAAAAGGTGCGTAAAATATGAAGAGCTTCAAAATGTGTGAAATACATGAGGAGCATGAAACGGTCTGAAAAATAGGAGGAGCATGAAGCGGTGTTCAAAAATATGAAGAGCCTGAAAATTTGCGAAAACTATGAAGAGCTTCAGAAGGTGTCAAAAATTAGATGAGCATGAAACGGTCTGAAAAATAGGAGGAGCATGATGTGGTGTTGAAAAACATTAAGAGCCTGAAAATGTGTGAAATATATGAAGAGCTTCAAAAGATTTCAGAAATGAGAGGAGCATGAAACGGTCTGTAAAATAGGAGGAGCATGAAGCGGTGTTGAAAAACATGAGGCGCCTGAAAAGGTGTGAAACATATGAAGAGCTTCAAAAGTTGTGAAAAATATGAAGAGCTTCAAATGCTGTCAAAAATGAGATGAGCATGAAACGGTCTGAGAAATAGGAGAAGCATGAAGTGGTGTTGAAAAACATGAAGAGCCTGAAAAAGTGTGAAATATATGAAGAGCTTCAAAAGGTGTGAAAAATATGAAGAGCTTCAAAAGTTGTCAAAAATATGAGGAGCATGAAACGGTCTGAAAAATAGGAGGAGCATTGTAGCATTGTTCAAAAACTTGAAGAGGCTGAAATGGTGTGAAAAATATGAAGAGCTTCAAAAGGTGTCAAAAATATGAGGAGCATGAAACGGTCTGAAAAATAGGAGGAGCATGAAAGGGTATGAAAAATAGGAGGAGCATGAAGCCGTGTTCTAAACATGAAAAGCCTGAAAAAGTGTGAAAAATATGAAGAGCTTCACTGGTTTGAAAAATAAGAAGAGCCTGAAAGGTGTGAAAATTGACATGAGCATGAAACGGTCTGAAAAATAGGAAGAGCATGAAGAGGTGTTCAAAAACATGTACAGCCTGACAAGGTGTGAAAAATATGAAGAGCTTCAAAAGGTGTCAAAAATATGAGGAGCATGAAACGGTCTGAAAAATAGGAGGAGCATGAAGTGGTGTTGAAATACATGAAGAGCCTGAAAATGTGTGAAAAATATGAAGAGCTTCAAAACGTGTCAAAAATATGAGAAGGATGAAACGGTCTGAAAAATAGGAGCAGCATGAAGCGCTGTTCAAAAACATGAAGAGCCTGAAAAGATGTGAAAAATATGAAGAGCTTCAAAAGGTGTGAAAAATATGAACACTTTCAAAAAGTGTCAAAAATGAGATGAGCATGAAGCGGTCTGAAAAATGGTGGAGCATGAAGTGTTGTTGAAAAACATGAAGAGCCTGAAATCATGTGAAAAATATGAAGAGCTTCAAAAGGTGTCAAAAATGTGAGGAGCATGAAACGGTCTGAAAAATAGGAGGAGCATGAAACCGTGTCAAAAACATGAAGAGCCTGGAAAGGTGTGAAAAATGAAGAGCTTCAAAAGGTGTGAAATACATGAGGAGCATGAAACGGTCTGAAAAATAGGAGGAGCATGAAGTGGTGTTTAAAACCATGAAGAGCCTGAAAAGCTGTGAAAAATATGAAGAGCTTTAAAACGTGTCAAAACTATGAGGAGCATGAAACGGTCTGAAAAAGAGAAGGAGCATGAAGCATTGATGAAAAACATGAGGAGGCTGAAAACGTGTGAAAAATATGAAGAGCTTCAAAAGCTTTCAAAAATATGAGGAGCATGAAACGGTCTGAAAAATAGGAGCAGCATGAAGTGGTGTTGAAAAACATGAAGAGCCTGAAAAGGTGTGAAAAATATGAAGAGCTTCAAAAGTTGTGAAAAATAGGAGGAGCATGAAGCGGTGTTGAAAAACATGAAGAGCCTGAAAAGGTGTGAAAAATACGAAGAGCTTCAAAAGGTGTGAAAAATATGAAGAGCTTCAAAAGGTGTCAAAAATATGAGGAGCATGAAAAGGTCTGAAAAATACGAGGAGCATGAAGTGGTGTTGAAAAACATGAAGAGCCTGAAAAGATGTGAAAAATATGAAGAGCTTCAAAATGTGTCAAAAATATGAGGAGCATGAAACGGTCTGAAAAACAGGAGAAGCATGAAGCGGTGTTGAAAAACATGAGGAGCCTGAAAACGTGTGAAAAATATGAAGAACTTCAAAAATATGAAAAATATGAAGAGATTCAAAAGGTGTGAAAAATATGAAGAGCTTCAAAAGATGTCAAAAATGAGATGAGCATGAAACGGTCTGAAGAAAAGGAGGAGCATGAAGCGGAGTTCACAAAAATGAAGAGCCTGAAAAGGTGGAAAATATATGAAGAGCTTCAAAAGGTGTCAAAAATTTGAAGAGCATGAAACAGTCTGAAAAATAGGAGGAGCATGAATTGGTTTTGAAAAACATGAAGAGCCTGAAAACCTGCGAAATATATGAAGCGCTTCAAAAAGTGTGAAATACATGAGGAGCATGAAACAGTTGAAAAATAGGAGGAGCATGAAGCGATGTTCAAAAACACGAAGAGCTTGAAAGGTGTGAAAAATATGAAGAGCTTTAAAAGGTGTCAAAAATATGAGGAGAATGAAACGTTCAGAAAAATAGGAGGATCATGAAACGTTGTTCAAAAACATGAAGAGCTTGAAAAGGTGTGAAAAATATGAAGAGCCTCAAAAGGTGTCAAAAATATGAGGAGTATGAAACGGTCTGGAAAATAGCAGGAGCATGAAGCGGTGTTGAAAAGATGAAGAGCCTGAAAACGTGTGAAAAATATGAAGAGCTTCAAAATTATGAAAAATATGAAGAGCTTCAATAGGTATGAAAAATGTGAAGAGATTCAAAATGTGTCAAAAATGACATGAGCATGAAACGGTCTGAAAAACACGAGGAGCATGAAGCGGTGTTGAAAATCATGAGGAGCCTGAAAAGGTGTTAAAAATATGAAGAGCCTCAAAAGGTGTGAAATACATGAGGAGCATGAAACGGTCTGAAAAATAGGAGGAGCATGAAGTGGTGTTCAAAAACATGAAGAGCCTGAAAAGGTGTGAGAAATATGAAGAGCTTCAAAAGGTGTCAAAAATATGAGGAGCATGATACTGTCTGCAAAATAGGAGGAGCATGAAGTTGTGTTGAAAAACATGAAGAGCCTGAAAAAGTGTGAAAAATATGAAGAGCTTCAAAAGGTGTCAAATATATGAGGAGTATGAAATGGTCTGAAAAACCGGAGGAGCATGAAGCGGTGTTCAAAATCATGAAGAGCATGAAAAGGTGTGAAAAATTTGAAGAGCTTCAAAAATGTGAAAAATATGAAGAGCTTCAAAAGGTGTGAAATATATGAAGAGGTTCAAAAGGTGTGAAAAATATGAACAGCTTCAAAAGGTGTCAAAAATATGAAGAGCATGAAACGGTCTGAAAAATAGCAGGAGCATGAAGTGGTGTTGAAAAACATGAAGAGCCTGAAAATGTGTGAAATATATGAAGAGCTTCAAAAGGTGTGAAAAATATGAAGAGCTTCAAAAGGTGTCAAAAATATGAAGAGCATGAAACGGTCGCACAAATAGGAGGAACTTGAAGTGGTTTTCGAAAACATGAAGAGTCTGAAAAGGTGTGAAATATAAGAAGAGCTTCAAAAGGTGTCAAAATTATGAGGAGCATGAAACGGTCTGAAAAATAGGAGGATCATGAAACTGTTGAAAAACATGAAGAGCCTGAAAAGGTGTGAAAAATATGAAGAGCTTCAAAACGTGTCAAAAATAAGAGGAGCATGAAACTCTCTGAAAAATAGAGGAGTATGATGCGGTGTTGAAAAATATGAAGAGCTTCAAAAGCTGTCAAAAATGAGATGACCATGAAACGGTCTGAGAAATAGAAGGAACATGAAGTTCTTTTCAAAAAAATGAAGAACCTGAAAAGGTGTGAAGTATATGAAGATTTCAAAAGGTGTCAAAAATATGAGGAGCATGAAACGGTCTGAAAAATAGGAGGAGCATGAAGTCATGTTGAAAAACATGAAGAGCCTGAAAATGTGAGAAAAATAGGAAGAGCTTCAAAAGGTGTCACAAATATGAGGAGCATGAAACGGTCTGAAATATATGAGGAGCATGAAGCGGTGTTCAAAAACATGAAGAGCCTGAAAACGTGTGAAAAATTTGAAGATCTTCAAAAATGTGAAAAATATGAAGAGCTTCAAAAGGTGTGAAATATATGAAGATCTTCAAAAGGTGTCAAAAATTAGATGAGCATGAAACGGTGTGAAAAATAGGAGGAGCATGAAGTGGTGTTGAAATACATGAAGAGCCTGAAAATTTGTGAAAAATATGAAGAGCTTAAAACGTGTCAAAAACATGAGAAGAATGAAATGGTCTGAAAAATAGGAGCAGCATGAAGCGCTGTTCAAAACATGAAGAGCCTGAAATGGTGTGAAAAATATGAAGAGCTTCAAAAGGTGTGAAATATAGGAGGAGCATGAAGCGGTGTTGAAAAACATGAAGAGCCTGAAAACGTGTGAAAAATATGAAGAGCTTCAAAAGGTGTGAAAAATATGAACACTTTCAAAAAGTGTCAAAAATGAGATGAGCATGAAGCGGTCTGAAAAATGGTGGAGCATGAAGTGTTGTTGAAAAACATGAAGAGCCTGAAATCATGTGAAAAATATGAAGAGCTTCAAAAGGTGTCAAAAATGTGAGGAGCTTGAAACGGTCTGAAAAATAGGAGGAGCATGAAACCGTGTCAAAAACATGAAGAGCCTGGAAAGGTGTGAAAAATGAAGAGCTCAAAAGGTGTGAAATACCTGAGGAGCATGAAACGGTCTGAAAAATAGGAGGAGCATGAAGTGGTGTTTAAAAACATGACGAGCCTGAAAAGCTGTGAAAAATATAAAGAGCTTCAAAACGTGTCAAAACTATGAGGAGCATGAAACGGTCTGAAAAATAGGAGGAGCATGAAGCCGTGTTGAAAAACATGAAGAGCCTGAAAAGGTGTGAAAAATAAAGAGCTTCAAAAGGTGTCAAAAATATGTGGAGCATGTAACGGTTTGAAAAATAGGAGGAGCATGAAGCGGTGTTCAAAAACATGAAGAGCCTGAAAAGGTGTGAAAAATATGAAGAGCTTCAAAAGATGTGAAATACATTAGGAGCATGAAACTGTCTGAAAAATAGGAGGAGCATGAGACGGTGTTGAAAAACGTGAAGAGCCTGAAAAGGTGTGAAAAATATGAAGAGCTTCAAAAGCTTTCAAAAATATGAGGAGCATGAAACGGTCTGAAAAATATGAGCAGCATGAAGTGGTGTTGAAAAACATGAAGAGCCTGAAAAGGTGTGAAAAATTTGAAGATCTTCAAAAATGTGAAAAATATGAAGAGCTTCAAAAGGTGTGAAATATATGAAGATCTTCAAAAGGTGTCAAAAATTAGATGAGCATGAAACGGTGTGAAAAATAGGAGGAGCATGAAGTGGTGTTCAAAAATTTGAAGAGCCTGAAATGGTGTGAAATATATGAAGAGTTTCAAAAGGTGTCAAATATATGAGGAGCAAAAACGGTCTGAAAATAGGAGGAGCATGAAGTGGTGTTGAAAATCATGACGAGCCTTAAAAGGTGCGTAAAATATGAAGAGCTTCAAAATGTGTGAAATACATGAGGAGCATGAAACGGTCTGAAAAATAGGAGGAGCATGAAGCGGTGTTCAAAAATATGAAGAGCCTGAAAATTTGCGAAAACTATGAAGAGCTTCAGAAGGTGTCAAAAATTAGATGAGCATGAAACGGTCTGAAAAATAGGAGGAGCATGATGTGGTGTTGAAAAACATTAAGAGCCTGAAAATGTGTGAAATATATGAAGAGCTTCAAAAGATTTCAGAAATGAGAGGAGCATGAAACGGTCTGTAAAATAGGAGGAGCATGAAGCGGTGTTGAAAAACATGAGGCGCCTGAAAAGGTGTGAAACATATGAAGAGCTTCAAAAGTTGTGAAAAATATGAAGAGCTTCAAATGCTGTCAAAAATGAGATGAGCATGAAACGGTCTGAGAAATAGGAGAAGCATGAAGTGGTGTTGAAAAACATGAAGAGCCTGAAAAAGTGTGAAATATATGAAGAGCTTCAAAAGGTGTGAAAAATATGAAGAGCTTCAAAAGTTGTCAAAAATATGAGGAGCATGAAACGGTCTGAAAAATAGGAGGAGCATTGTAGCATTGTTCAAAAACTTGAAGAGGCTGAAATGGTGTGAAAAATATGAAGAGCTTCAAAAGGTGTCAAAAATATGAGGAGCATGAAACGGTCTGAAAAATAGGAGGAGCATGAAAGGGTATGAAAAATAGGAGGAGCATGAAGCCGTGTTCTAAACATGAAAAGCCTGAAAAAGTGTGAAAAATATGAAGAGCTTCACTGGTTTGAAAAATAAGAAGAGCCTGAAAGGTGTGAAAATTGACATGAGCATGAAACGGTCTGAAAAATAGGAAGAGCATGAAGAGGTGTTCAAAAACATGTACAGCCTGACAAGGTGTGAAAAATATGAAGAGCTTCAAAAGGTGTCAAAAATATGAGGAGCATGAAACGGTCTGAAAAATAGGAGGAGCATGAAGTGGTGTTGAAATACATGAAGAGCCTGAAAATGTGTGAAAAATATGAAGAGCTTCAAAACGTGTCAAAAATATGAGAAGGATGAAACGGTCTGAAAAATAGGAGCAGCATGAAGCGCTGTTCAAAAACATGAAGAGCCTGAAAAGGTGTGAAAAATATGAAGAGCTTCAAAAGGTGTGAAAAATATGAACACTTTCAAAAAGTGTCAAAAATGAGATGAGCATGAAGCGGTCTGAAAAATGGTGGAGCATGAAGTGTTGTTGAAAAACATGAAGAGCCTGAAATCATGTGAAAAATATGAAGAGCTTCAAAAGGTGTCAAAAATGTGAGGAGCATGAAACGGTCTGAAAAATAGGAGGAGCATGAAACCGTGTCAAAAACATGAAGAGCCTGGAAAGGTGTGAAAAATGAAGAGCTTCAAAAGGTGTGAAATACATGAGGAGCATGAAACGGTCTGAAAAATAGGAGGAGCATGAAGTGGTGTTTAAAACCATGAAGAGCCTGAAAAGCTGTGAAAAATATGAAGAGCTTCAAAACGTGTCAAAACTATGAGGAGCATGAAACGGTCTGAAAAAGAGAAGGAGCATGAAGCATTGATGAAAAACATGAGGAGGCTGAAAACGTGTGAAAAATATGAAGAGCTTCAAAAGCTTTCAAAAATATGAGGAGCATGAAACGGTCTGAAAAATAGGAGCAGCATGAAGTGGTGTTGAAAAACATGAAGAGCCTGAAAAGGTGTGAAAAATATGAAGAGCTTCAAAAGTTGTGAAAAATAGGAGGAGCATGAAGCGGTGTTGAAAAACATGAAGAGCCTGAAAAGGTGTGAAAAATACGAAGAGCTTCAAAAGGTGTGAAAAATATGAAGAGCTTCAAAAGGTGTCAAAAATATGAGGAGCATGAAAAGGTCTGAAAAATACGAGGAGCATGAAGTGGTGTTGAAAAACATGAAGAGCCTGAAAAGATGTGAAAAATATGAAGAGCTTCAAAATGTGTCAAAAATATGAGGAGCATGAAACGGTCTGAAAAACAGGAGAAGCATGAAGCGGTGTTGAAAAACATGAGGAGCCTGAAAACGTGTGAAAAATATGAAGAACTTCAAAAATATGAAAAATATGAAGAGATTCAAAAGGTGTGAAAAATATGAAGAGCTTCAAAAGATGTCAAAAATGAGATGAGCATGAAACGGTCTGAAGAAAAGGAGGAGCATGAAGCGGAGTTCACAAAAATGAAGAGCCTGAAAAGGTGGAAAATATATGAAGAGCTTCAAAAGGTGTCAAAAATTTGAAGAGCATGAAACAGTCTGAAAAATAGGAGGAGCATGAATTGGTTTTGAAAAACATGAAGAGCCTGAAAACCTGCGAAATATATGAAGCGCTTCAAAAAGTGTGAAATACATGAGGAGCATGAAACAGTTGAAAAATAGGAGGAGCATGAAGCGATGTTCAAAAACACGAAGAGCTTGAAAGGTGTGAAAAATATGAAGAGCTTTAAAAGGTGTCAAAAATATGAGGAGAATGAAACGTTCAGAAAAATAGGAGGATCATGAAACGTTGTTCAAAAACATGAAGAGCTTGAAAAGGTGTGAAAAATATGAAGAGCCTCAAAAGGTGTCAAAAATATGAGGAGTATGAAACGGTCTGGAAAATAGCAGGAGCATGAAGCGGTGTTGAAAAGATGAAGAGCCTGAAAACGTGTGAAAAATATGAAGAGCTTCAAAATTATGAAAAATATGAAGAGCTTCAATAGGTATGAAAAATGTGAAGAGATTCAAAATGTGTCAAAAATGACATGAGCATGAAACGGTCTGAAAAACACGAGGAGCATGAAGCGGTGTTGAAAATCATGAGGAGCCTGAAAAGGTGTTAAAAATATGAAGAGCCTCAAAAGGTGTGAAATACATGAGGAGCATGAAACGGTCTGAAAAATAGGAGGAGCATGAAGTGGTGTTCAAAAACATGAAGAGCCTGAAAAGGTGTGAGAAATATGAAGAGCTTCAAAAGGTGTCAAAAATATGAGGAGCATGATACTGTCTGCAAAATAGGAGGAGCATGAAGTTGTGTTGAAAAACATGAAGAGCCTGAAAAAGTGTGAAAAATATGAAGAGCTTCAAAAGGTGTCAAATATATGAGGAGTATGAAATGGTCTGAAAAACCGGAGGAGCATGAAGCGGTGTTCAAAATCATGAAGAGCATGAAAAGGTGTGAAAAATTTGAAGAGCTTCAAAAATGTGAAAAATATGAAGAGCTTCAAAAGGTGTGAAATATATGAAGAGGTTCAAAAGGTGTGAAAAATATGAACAGCTTCAAAAGGTGTCAAAAATATGAAGAGCATGAAACGGTCTGAAAAATAGCAGGAGCATGAAGTGGTGTTGAAAAACATGAAGAGCCTGAAAATGTGTGAAATATATGAAGAGCTTCAAAAGGTGTGAAAAATATGAAGAGCTTCAAAAGGTGTCAAAAATATGAAGAGCATGAAACGGTCGCACAAATAGGAGGAACTTGAAGTGGTTTTCGAAAACATGAAGAGTCTGAAAAGGTGTGAAATATAAGAAGAGCTTCAAAAGGTGTCAAAATTATGAGGAGCATGAAACGGTCTGAAAAATAGGAGGATCATGAAACTGTTGAAAAACATGAAGAGCCTGAAAAGGTGTGAAAAATATGAAGAGCTTCAAAACGTGTCAAAAATAAGAGGAGCATGAAACTCTCTGAAAAATAGAGGAGTATGATGCGGTGTTGAAAAATATGAAGAGCTTCAAAAGCTGTCAAAAATGAGATGACCATGAAACGGTCTGAGAAATAGAAGGAACATGAAGTTCTTTTCAAAAAAATGAAGAACCTGAAAAGGTGTGAAGTATATGAAGATTTCAAAAGGTGTCAAAAATATGAGGAGCATGAAACGGTCTGAAAAATAGGAGGAGCATGAAGTCATGTTGAAAAACATGAAGAGCCTGAAAATGTGAGAAAAATAGGAAGAGCTTCAAAAGGTGTCACAAATATGAGGAGCATGAAACGGTCTGAAATATATGAGGAGCATGAAGCGGTGTTCAAAAACATGAAGAGCCTGAAAACGTGTGAAAAATTTGAAGATCTTCAAAAATGTGAAAAATATGAAGAGCTTCAAAAGGTGTGAAATATATGAAGATCTTCAAAAGGTGTCAAAAATTAGATGAGCATGAAACGGTGTGAAAAATAGGAGGAGCATGAAGTGGTGTTCAAAAATTTGAAGAGCCTGAAATGGTGTGAAATATATGAAGAGTTTCAAAAGGTGTCAAATATATGAGGAGCAAAAACGGTCTGAAAATAGGAGGAGCATGAAGTGGTGTTGAAAATCATGACGAGCCTTAAAAGGTGCGTAAAATATGAAGAGCTTCAAAATGTGTGAAATACATGAGGAGCATGAAACGGTCTGAAAAATAGGAGGAGCATGAAGCGGTGTTCAAAAATATGAAGAGCCTGAAAATTTGCGAAAACTATGAAGAGCTTCAGAAGGTGTCAAAAATTAGATGAGCATGAAACGGTCTGAAAAATAGGAGGAGCATGAAGTGGTGTTGAAAAACATTAAGAGCCTGAAAATGTGTGAAATATATGAAGAGCTTCAAAAGATTTCAGAAATGAAAGGAGCATGAAACGGTCTGAAAAATAGGAGGAGCATGTAGCGGTGTTGAAAATCATGAGGAGCCTGAAAAGGTGTGAAACATATGAAGAGCTTCAAAAGTTGTGAAAAATATGAAGAGCTTCAAATGCTGTCAAAAATGAGATGAGCATGAAACGGTCTGAGAAATAGGAGAAGCATGAAGTGGTGTTGAAAAACATGAAGAGCCTGAAAAAGTGTGAAATATATGAAGAGCTTCAAACGGTGTGAAAAATATGAAGAGCTTCAAAAGGTGTCAAAAATATGAGGAGCATGAAACGGTCTGAAAAATAGGAGGAGCATTGTAGCATTGTTCAAAAACTTGAAGAGGCTGAAATGGTGTGAAAAATATGAAGAGCTTCAAAAGGTGTCAAAAATATGAGGAGCATGAAACGGTCTGAAAAATAGGAGGAGCATGAAACGGTCTGAAAAATAGGAGGAGCATGAAGCCGTGTTGAAAAACATGAAGAGCCTGAAAAGGTGTGAAAAATAAAGAGCTTCAAAAGGTGTCAAAAATATGTGGAGCATGTAACGGTTTGAAAAATAGGAGGAGCATGAAGCGGTGTTCAAAAACATGAAGATCCTGAAAAGGTGTGAAAAATATGAAGAGCTTCAAAAGATGTGAAATACATGAGGAGCATGAAACTGTCTGAAAAATAGGAGGAGCATGAAGCGCTGTTCAAAAACATGAAGAGCTTGAAAAGGTGTAAAAAATATGAAGAGCTACAAAAGGTGTGAAATATATGAAGAGGTTCAAAAGGTGTGAAAAATATGAACAGCTTCAAAAGGTGTCAAAAATATGAAGAGCATGAAACGGTCTGAAAAATAGCAGGAGCATGAAGTGGTGTTGAAAAACATGAAGAGCCTGAAAATGTGTGAAATATATGAAGAGCTTCAAAAGGTGTGAAAAATATGAAGAGCTTCAAAAGGTGTCAAAAATATGAAGAGCATGAAACGGTCGCACAAATAGGAGGAACTTGAAGTGGTTTTCGAAAACATGAAGAGTCTGAAAAGGTGTGAAATATAAGAAGAGCTTCAAAAGGTGTCAAAATTATGAGGAGCATGAAACGGTCTGAAAAATAGGAGGATCATGAAACAGTGTTGAAAAACATGAAGAGCCTGAAAAGGTGTGAAAAATATGAAGAGCTTCAAAACGTGTCAAAAATAAGAGGAGCATGAAACTCTCTGAAAAATAGAGGAGTATGATGCGGTGTTGAAAAATATGAAGAGCTTCAAAAGCTGTCAAAAATGAGATGACCATGAAACGGTCTGAGAAATAGAAGGAACATGAAGTTCTTTTCAAAAAAATGAAGAACCTGAAAAGGTGTGAAGTATATGAAGATTTCAAAAGGTGTCAAAAATATGAGGAGCATGAAACGGTCTGAAAAATAGGAGGAGCATGAAGTCATGTTGAAAAACATGAAGAGCCTGAAAATTTGAGAAAAATACGAAGAGCTTCAAAAGGTGTCACAAATATGAGGAGCATGAAACGGTCTGAAATATATGAGGAGCATGAAGCGGTGTTCAAAAACATGAAGAGCCTGAAAACGTGTGAAAAATTTGAAGATCTTCAAAAATGTGAAAAATATGAAGAGGTTCAAAAGGTGTGAAATATATGAAGATCTTCAAAAGGTGTCAAAAATTAGATGAGCATGAAACGGTGTGAAAAATAGGAGGAGCATGAAGTGGTGTTCAAAAATTTGAAGAGCCTGAAATGGTGTGAAATATATGAAGAGTTTCAAAAGGTGTAAAATATATGAGGAGCAAAAACGGTCTGAAAATAGGAGGAGCATGAAGTGGTGTTGAAAATCATGACGAGCCTTAAAAGGTGCGTAAAATATGAAGAGCTTCAAAATGTGTGAAATACATGAGGAGCATGAAACGGTCTGAAAAATAGGAGGAGCATGAAGCGGTGTTCAAAAATATGAAGAGCCTGAAAATTTGCGAAAACTATGAAGAGCTTCAGAAGGTGTCAAAAATTAGATGAGCATGAAACGGTCTGAAAAATAGGAGGAGCATGAAGTGGTGTTGAAAAACATTAAGAGCCTGAAAATGTGTGAAATATATGAAGAGCTTCAAAAGATTTCAGAAATGAGAGGAGCATGAAACGGTCTGAAAAATAGGAGGAGCATGAAGCGGTGTTGAAAAACATGAGGAGCCTGAAAAGGTGTGAAACATATGAAGAGCTTCAAAAGTTGTGAAAAATATGAAGAGCTTCAAATGCTGTCAAAAATGAGATGAGCATGAAACGGTCTGAGAAATAGGAGAAGCATGAAGTGGTGTTGAAAAACATGAAGAGCCTGAAAAAGTGTGGAATATATGAAGAGCTTCAAAAGGTGTGAAAAATATGAAGAGCTTCAAAAGGTGTCAAAAATATGAGGAGCATGAAACGGTCTGAAAAATAGGAGGAGCATTGTAGCATTGTTCAAAAACTTGAAGAGCCTGAAATGGTGTGAAAAATATGAAGAGCTTCAAAAGGTGTCAAAAATATGAGGAGCATGAAACGGTCTGAAAAATAGGAGGAGCATGAAACGGTCTGAAAAATAGGAGGAGCATGAAGCCGTGTTGAAAAACATGAAGAGCCTGAAAAGGTGTGAAAAATAAAGAGCTTCAAAAGGTGTCAAAAATATGTGGAGCATGTAACGGTTTGAAAAATAGGAGGAGCATGAAGCGGTGTTCAAAAACATGAAGATACTGAAAAGGTGTGAAAAATACGAAGAGTTTCAAAAGATGTGAAATACATGAGGAGCATGAAACTGTCTGAAAAATAGGAGGAGCATGAAGCGCTGTTCAAAAACATGAAGAGCTTGAAAAGGTGTAAAAAATATGAAGAGCTACAAAAGGTGTGAAATATATGAGGAGCATGAAACGGTGTATAAAATAGGAGGAGCATGAAGCGGTGTTCAAAAACATGAAGAGCCTGAAAAGGTGTGAAAAATATGAAGAGCTTCAAAAGATGTGAAATACATCAGGAGCATGAAACTGTCTGAAAAATAGGAGGAGCATGAGACGGTGTTGAAAAACGTGAAGAGCCTTAAAAGGTGTGAAAAATATGAAGAGCTTCAAAAGGTGTGAAAAATATGAGGAGCATGAAACGGTCTGAAAAAGAGAAGGAGCATGAAGCATTGATGAAAAACTTGAGGAGCCTGAAAACGTGTGAAAAATATGAAGAGCTTCAAAAGGAGTGAAATACATGAGGAGCATGAAACGGTCTGAAAAATAGGAGGATCATGAAGCAGTGTTGAAAAATATGAAGAGCCAGAAGAGATGTGAAAAATATGAAGAGCTTCAAAAGCTTTCAAAAATATGAGGAGCATGAAACGGTCTGAAAAATATGAGCAGCATGAAGTGGTGTTGAAAAACATGAAGAGCCTGAAAAGGTGTGAAAAATATGAAGAGCTTCAAAAGTTGTGAAAAATAGGAGGAGCATGAAGAGGTGTTGAAAAACATGAAGAGCCTGAAAAGGTGTGAAAAATACGAAGAGTTTCAAAAGGTGTGAAAAATATGAAGAGCTTCAAAAGGTGTCAAAAATATGAGGAGCATGAAAAGGTCTGAAAAATAGGAGGAGCATGAAGTGGTGTTGAAAAACATGAAGAGCCTGAAAAGATGTGAAAAATATGAAGAGCTTCAAAATGTGTCAAAAATATGAGGAGCATGAAACGGTCTGAAAAACAGGAGAAGCATGAAGCGGTGTTGAAAAACATGAGGAGCCTCAAAACGTGTGAAAAATATGAAGAGCTTCAAAAATATGAAAAATATGAAGTGATTCAAAAGGTGTGAAAAATATGAAGAGCTTCAAAAGGTGTCAAAAATGAGATGAGCATGAAACGGTCTGAAGAAAAGGAGGAGCATGAAGCGGAGTTCACAAAAATGAAGAGCCTGAAAAGGTGGAAAATATATGAAGAGCTTCAAAAGGTGTCAAAAATTT
This sequence comes from Dama dama, assembly GCF_033118175.1. NCBI lineage: Eukaryota > Metazoa > Chordata > Mammalia > Artiodactyla > Cervidae > Dama > Dama dama. The sequence continues at coordinate 754,645 of NW_026870905.1, read as the reverse complement.
GAGGAGCACGAAACAATCTGAAAAATAGGAGGAGCATGAGTTGGTTTTGAAAAACATGAAGAGCCTGAAAACATGCGAAATATATGAAGCGCTTCAAAAGGTGTGAAATACATGAGGAGCATGAAACATTTGAAAAATAGGAGGAGCATGAAGCGGTATTCAAAAACACGAAGAGCTTGAAAGGTGTGAAAAATATGAAGAGCTTTAAAAGGTGTCAAAAATATGAGGAGCATGAAACGTTCTGAAAAATAGGAGGATCATGAAACGTTGTTCAAAAACATGAAGAGCTTGAAAAGGTGTGAAAAATATGAAGAGCCTCAAAACGTGTCAAAAATATGAGGAGTATGAAACAGTCTGGAAAATAGCAGGAGCATGAAACGGTTTTGAAAAAGATGAAGAGCCTGAAAACGTGTGAAAAATATGAAGAGCTTCAAAATTATGAAAAATATGAAGAGCTTCAATAGGTGTGAATAATGTGAAGAGATTCTAAATGTGTCAAAAATGACATGAGCATGAAACGATCTGAAAAATACGAGGAGCATGAAGCGGTGTTGAAAATCATGAAGAGCCTGAAAAGGTGTTAAAAATATGAAGAGCCTCAAAACGCGTCAAAGTATGAGGATCATGAAACGGTCTGAAAAATAGGAGGAGCATGAAACGGTGTTCAAAAACACGAAGAGCCTAAAAAGGTGTGAAAAATATGAAGAGCTTCAAAACGCGTCAAAATATGAGAAGCATGAAACGGTCTGAAAAACAGGAGGATCATGAAGCCGTGTTGAAAAATATGGGGAGCCTGAAAAGGTGTGAAAAATATGAAGAGCTTCAAAAGGTCTCAAAAATATGAGGAGCATGAACCAGTCTGAAAAATAGGAGAAGCATGAAACGGTGTTCAAAAACTGAAGAGCCTGAAAAGCTGCGAAAAATATGAAGAGCTTCTAAAGGTGTGAAATACATGAGGAGCATGAAACGGTATGAAAAATATGAGGAGCATGAAGCAGTGTTCAAAAACATGAAGAGCCTGAAAAGGTGTGAAAAATATGAAGAACTTCAAAAGGTTGGAAATACATGAGGAGCATGAAACGGTCTGGAAAATAGGACAAGCATGAAGCGGTGTGGAAAAACATGAAGAGCCTGAAAACTTGTGAAAAATATGAAGAGCTTAAAAGCTGTGAGAAATATGAAGAGCTTCAAAAGTTGTCAAAAATATGAGGAGCATGAAACGGTCTGAAAAATATGAGGAGCATGAAATGATCTGAAAACAGGAGGATGATGAAGCTGTGTGGAAAAACATGAAGAGCCTGAAAACGTGTGAAAAATATGAAGAGCTTAAAAGCTGTGAAAAATATGAAGAGCTTCAAAAGTTGTCAAAAATATGAGGAGCATGAAGCGGTCTGAAAAAGAGGAGGAGCATGAAACCGTGTTCAAAAACATGAAGAGCCTGAAAAGGTGTGAAAAATATGAATAGCTTCAAAAGGTGTGAAAAATATGAAGAGCTTCAAAAGGTGTCAAAAATGAGATGAGCATGAAACGGTCTGAAAAATCGGAGGAGCATGAAGTGGGGTTGAAAATCATGAAGAGCCTGAAAAGGTGTGTAAAATATGAAGAGCTTCAAAAGGAGTGAAAGACTTGAGGAGCATGAAACCGTCTGAATTATAGGAGGAGCATGAAACGGTGTTGAAAAACATGAAGAGCCTCAAAAGGTGTGAAAAACATGAAGAGCTCAAAAGGTGTCAAAAATATGAAGAGCTTCAAAAAGTGTGACAAATGAGATGAGCATGAAATGGTCTGAAAAAGGAGGAGCATGAAGCGGTGTTGAAAAACATGAAGAGCCTGAAAAGGTGTAAAATATATGAAGAGATTCAAAAGGTGTCAAAAATATGAGGAGCTTGAAATGGTCTGAAAAATTGTAGGATCATGAAGCGGTGTTGAAAAACATGAAGAGCCTGAAAAGTTGTGAAAAATACGAAGAGCTTCAAAAGTGTCAAAAATGTGCGGAGCATGAAACGGTCTGAAAAATGGGAGGAGCATGAAGCGGTGTTCTAAACATGAAAAGCCTGAAAAAGTGTGAAAAATATGAAGAGCTTCACTGGTTTGAAAAATAAGAAGAGCCTGAAAAGGTGTGAAAATTGACATGAGCATGAAACGGTCTGAAAAATAGGAAGAGCATGAAGAGGTGTTCAAAAACATGAAGAGCCTGAAAACGTGTGAAAAATATGAAGAGCTTCAAAAGGTGTGAAAAATAGGAGAAGCATGAAGCGGTGTTGAAAAACATGAAGAGCCTGAAAACGTGTGAAAAACATGAAGAGCTTCAAAAGGTGTGAAAAATATGAACAGCTTCAAAAAGTGTCAAAAATGAGATGAGCATGAAGCGGTCTCAAAAATGGTGGAGCATGAAGTGTTGTTGAAAAACATGAAGAGCCTGAAATCTTTTGAAAAATATGAACAGCTTCAAAAGGTGTGAAATACATGAGGAGCATTAATCGGTCTGAAAAATAGGAGTAGCATGAAGCGGTGTTGAAAAACATGAAGAGCTTGAAAAGGAGTGAAAAATATGAAGAGCTTCAAAAGGTGTGAAATATATGAAGAGCTTCAACAGGTTTCAAAAATATGAGGAGCATGAAACGGTCTGAAAAATAGGAGGAGCATGAAGCGGTGTTCAAAACATGAAGAGCATGAAAAAGTGTGAAAAATATGAAGAGCTTCAAAAGGTTTGAAATATATGAAGAGCCTGAAAAGGTGTCAAAAATGAGATGAGCATGAAAGCGTCTGAAAATACGAGGACCATGAAGCGGTGTTCTAAACATGAAAAGCCTGAAAAAGTGTGAAAAATATGAAGAGCTTCACTGGTTTGAAAAATAAGAAGAGCCTGAAAAGGTGTGAAAATTGTCATGAGCATGAAACGGTCTGAAAAATAGGAAGAGCATGAAGAGGTGTTCAAAAACATGTACAGCCTGACAAGGTGTGAAAAATATGAAGAGCTTCAAAAGGTTTCAAAAATATGAGGAACATGAAACGGTCTGAAAAATAGGAGGAGCATGAAGTGGTGTTGAAATACATGAAGAGCCTGAAAATTTGTGAAAAATATGAAGAGCTTAAAACGTGTCAAAAACATGAGAAGAATGAAATGGTCTGAAAAATAGGAGCAGCATGAAGCGCTGTTCAAAACATGAAGAGCCTGAAATGGTGTGAAAAATATGAAGAGCTTCAAAAGGTGTGAAATATAGGAGGAGCATGAAGCGGTGTTGAAAAACATGAAGAGCCTAAAAACGTGTGAAAAATATGAAGAGCTTCAAAAGGTGTGAAATACATTAGGAGCATGAAACTGTCTGAAAAATAGGAGGAGCATGAGACGGTGTTGAAAAACGTGAAGAGCCTTAAAAGGTGTGAAAAATATGAAGAGCTTCAAAAGGTGTGAAAAATATGAGGAGCATGAAACGGTCTGAAAAAGAGAAGGAGCATGAAGCATTGATGCAAAACAAGAGGAGCCTGAAAACGTGTGAAAAATATGAAGAGCTTCAAAAGGTGTGAAATACATGAGGAGCATGAAACGGTCTGAAAAATAGGAGGATCATGAAGCGGTGTTGAAAAATATGAAGAGCCTGAAAAGGTGTGAAAAATATGAAGAGCTTCAAAAGCTTTCAAAAATATGAGGAGCATGAAACGGTCCGAAAAATATGAGCAGCATGAAGTGGTGTTGAAAAATATGAAGAGCCTGAAAACGTGTGAAAAATATGAAGACCTTCAAAATTATGAAAAATATGAAGAGCTTCAATAGGTGTGAAAAATGTGAAGAGATTCAAAATGTGTCAAAAATGACATGAGCATGAAACGGTCTGAAAAATACGAGGAGCATGAAGCGGTGTTGAAAATCATGAAGAGCCTGAAAAGGTGTTAAAAATATGAAGAGCCTCAAAAGGTGTGAAATACATGAGGAGCATGAAACGGTCTGAAAAATAGGAGGAGCATGAAGTGGTGTTCAAAAACATGAAGAGCCTGAAAAGGTGTGAGAAATATGAAGAGCTTCAAAAGGTGTCAAAAATATGAGGAGCATGATACTGTCTGCAAAATAGGAGGAGCATGAAGTTGTGTTGAAAAACATGAAGAGCCTGAAAAAGTGTGAAAAATATGAAGAGCTTCAAAAGGTGTCAAATATATGAGGAGTATGAAACGGTCTGAAAAACCGGAGGAGCATGAAGCGGTGTTGAAAAACATGAAGAGCATGAAAAGGTGTGAAAAATTTGAAGAGCTTCAAAAATGTGAAAAATATGAAGAGCTTCAAAAGGTGTGAAATATATGAAGAGCTTCAAAAGGTGTGAAAAATATGAACAGCTTCAAAAGGTGTCAAAAATATGAAGAGCATGAAACGGTCTGAAAAATAGGAGGAGCATGAAGTGGTGTTGAAAAACATGAAGAGCCTGAAAATGTGTGAAATATATGAAGAGCTTCAAAAGGTGTGAAAAATATGAAGAGCTTCAAAAGGTGTCAAAAATATGAAGAGCATGAAACCGTCGCACAAATAGGAGGAACTTGAAGTGGTTTTCGAAAACATGAAGAGTCTGAAAAGGTGTGAAATATAAGAAGAGCTTCAAAAGGTGTCAAAATTATGAGGAGCATGAAACGGTCTGAAAAATAGGAGGATCATGAAACAGTGTTGAAAAACATGAAGAGCCTGAAAAGGTGTGAAAAATATGAAGAGCTTCAAAACGTGTCAAAAATATGAGGAGCATGAAACTGACTGAAAAATAGGAGGAGTATGATGCGGTGTTGAAAAATATGAAGAGCTTCAAAAGCTGTCAAAAATGAGATGACCATGAAACGGTCTGAGAAATAGAAGGAGCATGAAGTTCTTTTCAAAAAAATGAAGAACCTGAAAAGGTGTGAAGTATATGAAGATTTCAAAAGGTGTCAAAAATATGAGGAGCATGAAACGGTCTGAAAAATAGGAGGAGCATGAAGTCATGTTGAAAAACATGAAGAGCCTGAAAATGTGAGAAAAATACGAAGAGCTTCAAAAGGTGTCACAAATATGAGGAGCATGAAACGGTCTGAAATATATGAGGAGCATGAAGCGGTGTTCAAAAACATGAAGAGCCTGAAAACGTGTGAAAAATTTGAAGATCTTCAAAAATGTGGAAAATATGAAGAGCTTCAAAAGGTGTGAAATATATGAAGATCTTCAAAAGGTGTCAAAATATGTGGAGCATGTAACGGTTTGAAAAATAGGAGGAGCATGAAGCGGTGTTCAAAAACATGAAGAGCCTGAAAAGGTGTGAAAAATATGAAGAGGTTCAAAAGATGTGAAATACATTAGGAGCATGAAACTGTCTGAAAAATAGGAGGAGCATGAGACGGTGTTGAAAAACGTGAAGAGCCTTAAAAGGTGTGAAAAATATGAAGAGCTTCAAAAGGTGTGAAAAATATGAGGAGCATGAAACGGTCTGAAAAAGAGAAGGAGCATGAAGCATTGATGAAAAACAAGAGGAGCCTGAAAACGTGTGAAAAATATGAAGAGCTTCAAAAGGTGTGAAATACATGAGGAGCATGAAACGGTCTGAAAATTAGGAGGATCATGAAGCGGTGTTGAAAAATATGAAGAGCTTCAAAAGCTTTCAAAAATATGAGGAGCATGAAACGGTCTGAAAAATATCAGCAGCATGAAGTGGTGTTGAAAAACATGAAGAGCCTGAAAAGGTGTGAAAAATATGAAGAGCTTCAAAAGTTGTGAAAAATAGGAGGAGCATGAAGCGGTGTTGAAAAACATGAAGAGCCTGAAAAGGTGTGAAAAACACGAAGAGCTTCAAAAGGTGTGAAAAATATGAAGAGCTTCAAAAGGTGTCAAAAATATGAGGAGCATGAAAAGGTCTGAAAAATAGGAGGAGCATGAAGTGGTGTTGAAAAACATGAAGAGCCTGAAAAGATGTGAAAAATATGAAGAGCTTCAAAATGTGTCAAAAATATGAGGAGCATGAAACGGTCTGAAAAACAGGAGAAGCATGAAGCGGTGTTGAAAAACATGAGGAGCCTGAAAACGTGTGAAAAATATGAAGAGCTTCAAAAATATGAAAAATATGAAGAGATTCAAAAGGTGTGAAAAATATGAAGAGCTTCAAAAGATGTCAAAAATGAGATGAGCATGAAACGGTCTGAAGAAAAGGAGGAGCATGAAGCGGAGTTCACAAAAATGAAGAGCCTGAAAAGGTGGAAAATATATGAAGAGCTTCAAAAGGTGTCAAAAATTTGAGGAGCATGAAACAATCTGAAAAATAGGAGGATCATTAGTTGGTTTTGAAAAACATGAAGAGCCTGAAAACATGCGAAATATATGAAGCGCTTCAAAAGGTGTGAAATACATGAGGAGCATGAAACAGTTGAAAAATAGGAGGAGCATGAAGCGGTGTTCAAAAACACGAAGAGCTTGAAAGGTGTGAAAAATATGAAGAGCTTTAAAAGGTGTCAAAAATATGAGGAGCATGAAACGTTCTGAAAAATAGGAGGATCATGAAACGTTGTTCAAAAACATGAAGAGCTTGAAAAGGTGTGAAAAATATGAGGAGCCTCAAAACGTGTCAAAAATATGAGGAGTATGAAACGGTCTGGAAAATAGCAGGAGCATGAAGCGGTGTTGAAAAAGATGAAGAGCCTGAAAACGTGTGAAAAATATGAAGAGCTTCAAAATTATGAAAAATATGAAGAGCTTCAATAGGTGTGAATAATGTGAAGAGATTCAAAATGTGTCAAAAATGACATGAGCATGAAACGATCTGAAAAATACGAGGAGCATGAAGCGGTGTTGAAAATCATGAAGAGCCTGAAAAGGTGTTAAAAATATGAAGAGCCTCAAAACGCGTCAAAATATGAGGATCATGAAACGGTCTGAAAAATAGGAGGAGCATGAAACGGTGTTCAAAAACACGAAGAGCCTAAAAAGGTGTGAAAAATATGAAGAGCTTCAAAACGCATCAAAATATGAGGAGCATGAAACGGTCTGAAAAACAGGAGGATCATGAAGCCGTGTTGAAAAATATGGGGAGCCTGAAAAGGTGTGAAAAATATGAAGAGATTCAAAAGGTCTCAAAAATATGAGGAGCATGAAACAGTCTGAAAAATAGGAGAAGCATGAAACGGTGTTCAAAAACGTGAAGAGCCTGAAAAGCTGTGAAAAATATGAAGAGCTTCTCAAGGTGTGAAATACATGAGGAGCATGAAACGGTAAGAAAAATATGAGGAGCATGAAGCAGTGTTCAAAAACATGAAGAACCGGAAAAGATGTGAAAAATATGAAGAGCTTCATACGGTGTGAAAATTATGAGGAGCATGAAACGGTATGAAAAATATGAGGAGCATGAAGCAGTGTTCAAAAACATGAAGAGCCTGAAAAGGTGTGAAAAATATGAAGAGCTTCAAAAGGTTGGAAATACATGAGGAGCATGAAACGTTCTGGAAAATAGGACAAGCATGAAGCGGTGTGGAAAAACATGAAGAGCCTGAAAACTTGTGAAAAATATGAAGAGCTTAAAAGCTGTGAGAAATATGAAGAGCTTCAAAAGTTGCCAAAAATATGAGGAGCATGAAATGATCTGAAAAATATGAGGAGCATGAAATGATCTGAAAACAGGAGGATGATGAAGCGGTGTGGAAAAACATGAAGAGCCTGAAAACGTGTGAAATATATGAAGAGCTTAAAAGCTGTGAAAAATATGAAGAGCTTCAAAAGTTGTCAAAAATATGAGGAGCATGAAACAGTCTGAAAATTTGGAAGAGCATGAAGTGGTGTTCAAAAACATGAAGAGCCTGAAAAATTGTGAAAAATATGAAGAGCTTCAAAATGTGTCAAAAATATGACGAGCATGAAACCCGCTTAAAAATAGGAGGAGGATGAAGCGGTGTTCAAATACATGAAGAGCCTGAAAAGGTGTGAAAAATATGAAGAGCATCAAAAGGTGTAAAAAATATGAAGAGCTTCAAAAGGTGTCAAAAATGAGATGAGCATGAAACGGTCTGAAAAATAGGAGGAGCATGAAGCGGTGTTCAAAAAAATGCAGAGACTGAAAAATTGTGAAAAATATGAAGAGCTTCAAAAGGTGTAAAAAATAGGAGGAGCATGAATCGGGTTGAAAAATAGGAGGAGCATGAACGGGTGTTCAAAAACCTAAAGAGTATGAAAAGGTGTGAAAAACATGAAGAGCTTCATAAGGTGTCAAAATTAGTTTAGCATGAAAGGGTCTGAAAAATAGGAGGAGCATGAAGTGGTGTTGAAAACATGAAGAGCCTGAAAAGGTGTGAAATATATGAAGAGCTTCAAAAGATGTGAAAAATATGAAGTGCATCAAAAGGAGTCAAAAATGAGATGAGCATGAAACGGTCTGAAAAATAGGAGGAGTATGAAGTGATGTTGAAAAACATGAAGAGCCTGAAAACGTGTGAAAAATATGAAGAGCTTCAAAAATATGAAAAATATGAAAAGATTCAAAAGGTGTGAAAAATATGAACAGATTCAAAAGATGTCAAAAATGAGATGAGCATGAAACGGTCTGAAAAATAGGAGGAGCATGAAGCGGTGTTGAAAATCATGAAGAGCCTGAAAAGGTGTGAAAAATAGGCAGAGCTTCAAAAGGTGTCAAAAATATGAGGAGATTGAAACGGTCTGAAAAATACGAGGAGCATGAAGTGGTGTTGAAAAACATGACGAGCCTAAAAGGTGTGAAAAATAGGAAGAGCTTCAAAAGGTGTCAACAATATGAGGAGCATGAAACGGTCTGAAAAATAGGAAGAGCATGAAGCGGTGTTGAAAATCATGAAGAGCCTAAAAAGGTTTGAAATATATGAAGAGCTTCAAAAGGTGTGCAAAATATGAAGAGCTTCAAAAGGTGTCAACAATATGAGGAGCATGAAACGGTCTGAAAAATAGGAGGAGCATGAAGCGGTGTTGAAAATCATGAAGAGCCTGAAAAGGTGTGAAATATATGAAGAGCTTCAAAAGGTGTGAAAAATATGAGGAGTATGAAACGGTCTGAAAAATAGGAGGAACATGAAGCGGAGTTCAAAAAAATGAAGAGCCTGAAAAGGTGGTAAAAATATGAAGAGCTTCAAAAGGTGTCAAAAATTTGAGAAGCATGAAACGGTCTGAAAAATAGGAGGAGCGTGAAGCAGTGTTCGAAAACATGAAGAGTTGAAAAGGTGTGAAAAATATGAAGAGCTTCAAAAGTTGTGAAAAATATGAAAAGCATGAAACAGTCTGAAAAATAGGAGGAGTATGAAGCGGTGTTGAAAAACATGAAGAGTCTGAGAAGGTGTGGAAAATATGCAGAGCTTCAAAAGATGTCAAATATATGAGGATCATGAAAATTTCTGAAGAATACGAGGAGCATGAAGCGGTTTTGAAAAACATGAAGAGCCTGAAAAGGTGTGAAAAATATGAAGAGCTTCAAAAGGTTACAAATATATGAGGATCATGAAACGGTCTGAAAAATAGGAGGAGCATGAAGCGGTGTTCAAAAACATAAAGAGCGTGAAAACGTGTGAAAAATATGAAAAGCTTCAAAAGAAGTCAAAAATATGAGGAGCATGAAAAGGTCTGAAAAATAGGAGGAGCCTGAAACGATCTGAAAAATGGGAGGAGCATGAAGCGGTGTTGAAAAACTTGAAGAGCCTGAAAAGGTGTGAAAAATATGAAGAGCTTCAAAAGTTGTCAAATATATGAGGAGCATGAAACGGTCTGAAAATTAGAAGGAGCAAGAAACTGTGATCAAAAACAAGAAGAGCCTGAAAAGGTGTGAAAAAAATGAAGGGATTCAAAAGGTGTGAAAATTATGAGGAGCATGAAACGGTCTGAAAAATAGGAGGAGCATGAAGCGGTGTTCAGAAACATGAAGAGGCTGAAAAGGTGTCAAAAATATGAAGAGCTTCAAAAGGTTGGAAATACATGAGGAGCATGAAACGGTCTGAAAAAAAGGAGGAGCATGAAGCAGTGTTGAAAAACAAGAATAGCCTGAAAATATGGGTAAAATATGAAGAGCTTCAAAAGGTGTCAAAAATATGAGGAGCATGAAGCGGTCTGAAAAATAGGAGGATCATGAAGCGGTGTTGAAAAACTTGAAGAGCCTGAAAAGGTGTGAAAAATATGAAGAGCTTTAAAAGGTGTCAAAAATATGAGGAGCATGAAACGGTCTGAAAAATAGGAGGAGCATTAAACGGTGTTCAAAAACATGAAGAGCCTGAAAAGGTGTGAAAAATATGAAGAGCTTCAAAAGGTGTCAGTAATAGGAGGAGCATGAAACGGTCTGAAATATAGGAGGAGAATGAAGCGGTGTTGAAAAACATGAATAGCCTGAAAAAGGTGTGAAAAACATGAAGAGGTTAAAAGTTGTGAGAAATATGAAGAGCTTCAAAAGGTGTCAAAAATGAGACGAGCATGAAACGGTCTGGAAAGTAGGACGAGCATGAAGCGGTGTTGAAAAACATGAAAAGCCAGAAAATGTGTGAAAAATATGAAGAGCTTCAAAAGTTGTCAAAAATATGAGGAGCATGAAACGGTCTGAAAAATATGAGGAGCATGAAATGGTCTGAAAACAGGAGGATGATGAAGCGGTGTGGAAAAACATGAAGAGCCTGAAAAGGTGTGAAAAATATGAAGAGCTTAAAAGCTGTGAAAAATATGAAGAGCTTCAAAAGTTGTCAAAAATATGAGGAGCATGAACTGTCTGAAAAATAGGAGGAGCATGAAGCGGTTTTGAAAAACATGAAGAGCCTGAAAAGGTGTGAAAAATATGAAGAGCTTCAAAAGGTGTCAAATATATGAGGAGCATGAAACGGTCTGAAAAATAGGAGGAGCATGAAGCGGTGTTCAAAAACATGAAGAGCCTGAAAAGGTGTGAAAAATATAAAGAGCTTCAAAAGGTGTCAAAATATGAGGAGCATGAACTGTCTGCAATATAGGAGGAGCATGAAAAGGTGTTAAAAAACATGAAGAGCTTCAGAAGGTGTGAAACATATGAGGAGCATGAAACGGTCGGAAAAATAGGAGGAGCATGAAACGGTGTTAAAAAACATGAAGAGTTTCAAAAGGTGTGAAACATATGAACAGCTTCAAAAGGTGTCAAAAATATGAGGAGCATGAAACGGTCTGAAAAATAGGAGAAAAATGAAGTGGTGTTGAAAAAACATGAAGTGCCTGAAAAGGTGTGAAAAATATGAAGAGCTTCAAAAGGTGTCAAAAATACAAGGAGCATGAAACGGTCTGAAAAATAGGAGGAGCATGAAGCGGTATTCAAAAACATGAAGATCCTGAAAAGCTGTGCAATTATGTCAAGCTTCAAAAGGTGTGAAAAATATGAGGAGCATGAAACTGTGTGAAAAATAGGAGGAGCATGAAGCAGTGTTAAAGAACTTGAAGAGCCTGAAAAGGTGTGAAATATATGAAGAGCTTCAAAAGGCGTCAAAATTATAAGGAGCATGAAACGGTCTGAAAAATAGGAGGAGCATGAAGCGGTATTCAAAAATATGAAGAGCCTGAAAAGCTGTGAAATTATGTCAAGCTTCAAAAGGTGTGAAAAATATGAGGAGCATGAAACTGTCTGAAAAATGGAGGAGCAGGAAACGGTGTGAAAAATAGGGGGAGCATGAACCGGTGTAGAAAAACATGAAGACCCTGAAAAGGTGTGAAATATATGAAGAGCTTCAAAAGGTGTCAAAATATGAGGAGCATGAAACTGTCTGAAATATAGCAGGAGCATGAAAAGGTGTTAAAAAACATGAAGAGCCTGAAAAGATGTGAAAAATATGAAGATCTTCAAAAGGTGTCAAGAATATGAGGATCATGAAACGGTCTGAAAAATAGGAGGAGCATGAAGCGGTGTTGAAAAACATGAAGAACCTGAAAAGGTGTGAAAAATATGAAGAGCTTCAAAAGGTGTCAAAAATATGAGGAGCATGAATGGTCTGAAAAACAGGAGGAGCATGAAGCGGTGTTCAAAAACATGAAGAGCCTGAAAATGTGTGACAAATATGAAGAGCTTCAAAGGTGTCATAAATATAAGGAGAATGAAACGGTCTGAAAAATTGGAGGAGTAGAAACGGAGTTCAAAAACATGAAGAGCCAGAAAAGGTGTGAAAAATATGAAGAGCTACAAAAGTTGTCAAAAATATGAGGAGCATGAACGGTCTGAAAAATAGGAGGAGTATGAAGTGATGTTGAAAAACATGAAGAGCCTGAAAACGTGTGAAAAATATGAAGAGCTTCAAAAATATGAAAAATATGAAAAGATTCAAAAGGTGTGAAAAATATGAACAGATTCAAAAGATGTCAAAAATGAGATGAGCATGAAACGGTCTGAAAAATAGGAGGAGTATGAAGTGATGTTGAAAAACATGAAGAGCCTGAAAACGTGTGAAAAATATGAAGAGCTTCAAAAATATGAAAAATATGAAAAGATTCAAAAGGTGTGAAAAATATGAACAGATTCAAAAGATGTCAAAAATGAGATGAGCATGAAACGGTCTGAAAAATAGGAGGAGCATGAAGCGGTGTTGAAAATCATGAAGAGCCTGAAAAGGTGTGAAAAATAGGCAGAGCTTCAAAAGGTGTCAAAAATATGAGGAGATTGAAACGGTCTGAAAAATACGAGGAGCATGAAGTGGTGTTGAAAAACATGACGAGCCTAAAAGGTGTGAAAAATAGGAAGAGCTTCAAAAGGTGTCAACAATATGAGGAGCATGAAACGGTCTGAAAAATAGGAAGAGCATGAAGCGGTGTTGAAAATCATGAAGAGCCTAAAAAGGTTTGAAATATATGAAGAGCTTCAAAAGGTGTGCAAAATATGAAGAGCTTCAAAAGGTGTCAACAATATGAGGAGCATGAAACGGTCTGAAAAATAGGAGGAGCATGAAGCGGTGTTGAAAATCATGAAGAGCCTGAAAAGGTGTGAAATATATGAAGAGCTTCAAAAGGTGTGAAAAATATGAGGAGTATGAAACGGTCTGAAAAATAGGAGGAAGATGAAGCGGAGTTCAAAAAAATGAAGAGCCTGAAAAGGTGGTAAAAATATGAAGAGCTTCAAAAGGTGTCAAAAATTTGAGAAGCATGAAACGGTCTGAAAAATAGGAGGAGCGTGAAGCAGTGTTCGAAAACATGAAGAGTTGAAAAGGTGTGAAAAATATGAAGAGCTTCAAAAGTTGTGAAAAATATGAAAAGCATGAAACAGTCTGAAAAATAGGAGGAGTATGAAGCGGTGTTGAAAAACATGAAGAGTCTGAGAAGGTGTGGAAAATATGCAGAGCTTCAAAAGATGTCAAATATATGAGGATCATGAAAATTTCTGAAGAATACGAGGAGCATGAAGCGGTTTTGAAAAACATGAAGAGCCTGAAAAGGTGTGAAAAATATGAAGAGCTTCAAAAGGTTACAAATATATGAGGATCATGAAACGGTCTGAAAAATAGGAGGAGCATGAAGCGGTGTTCAAAAACATAAAGAGCGTGAAAACGTGTGAAAAATATGAAAAGCTTCAAAAGAAGTCAAAAATATGAGGAGCATGAAAAGGTCTGAAAAATAGGAGGAGCCTGAAACGATCTGAAAAATGGGAGGAGCATGAAGCGGTGTTGAAAAACTTGAAGAGCCTGAAAAGGTGTGAAAAATATGAAGAGCTTCAAAAGTTGTCAAATATATGAGGAGCATGAAACGGTCTGAAAATTAGAAGGAGCAAGAAACTGTGATCAAAAACAAGAAGAGCCTGAAAAGGTGTGAAAAAAATGAAGGGATTCAAAAGGTGTGAAAATTATGAGGAGCATGAAACGGTCTGAAAAATAGGAGGAGCATGAAGCGGTGTTCAGAAACATGAAGAGGCTGAAAAGGTGTCAAAAATATGAAGAGCTTCAAAAGGTTGGAAATACATGAGGAGCATGAAACGGTCTGAAAAAAAGGAGGAGCATGAAGCAGTGTTGAAAAACAAGAATAGCCTGAAAATATGGGTAAAATATGAAGAGCTTCAAAAGGTGTCAAAAATATGAGGAGCATGAAGCGGTCTGAAAAATAGGAGGATCATGAAGCGGTGTTGAAAAACTTGAAGAGCCTGAAAAGGTGTGAAAAATATGAAGAGCTTTAAAAGGTGTCAAAAATATGAGGAGCATGAAACGGTCTGAAAAATAGGAGGAGCATTAAACGGTGTTCAAAAACATGAAGAGCCTGAAAAGGTGTGAAAAATATGAAGAGCTTCAAAAGGTGTCAGTAATAGGAGGAGCATGAAACGGTCTGAAATATAGGAGGAGAATGAAGCGGTGTTGAAAAACATGAATAGCCTGAAAAAGGTGTGAAAAACATGAAGAGGTTAAAAGTTGTGAGAAATATGAAGAGCTTCAAAAGGTGTCAAAAATGAGACGAGCATGAAACGGTCTGGAAAGTAGGACGAGCATGAAGCGGTGTTGAAAAACATGAAAAGCCAGAAAATGTGTGAAAAATATGAAGAGCTTCAAAAGTTGTCAAAAATATGAGGAGCATGAAACGGTCTGAAAAATATGAGGAGCATGAAATGGTCTGAAAACAGGAGGATGATGAAGCGGTGTGGAAAAACATGAAGAGCCTGAAAAGGTGTGAAAAATATGAAGAGCTTAAAAGCTGTGAAAAATATGAAGAGCTTCAAAAGTTGTCAAAAATATGAGGAGCATGAACTGTCTGAAAAATAGGAGGAGCATGAAGCGGTTTTGAAAAACATGAAGAGCCTGAAAAGGTGTGAAAAATATGAAGAGCTTCAAAAGGTGTCAAATATATGAGGAGCATGAAACGGTCTGAAAAATAGGAGGAGCATGAAGCGGTGTTCAAAAACATGAAGAGCCTGAAAAGGTGTGAAAAATATAAAGAGCTTCAAAAGGTGTCAAAATATGAGGAGCATGAACTGTCTGCAATATAGGAGGAGCATGAAAAGGTGTTAAAAAACATGAAGAGCTTCAGAAGGTGTGAAACATATGAGGAGCATGAAACGGTCGGAAAAATAGGAGGAGCATGAAACGGTGTTAAAAAACATGAAGAGTTTCAAAAGGTGTGAAACATATGAACAGCTTCAAAAGGTGTCAAAAATATGAGGAGCATGAAACGGTCTGAAAAATAGGAGAAAAATGAAGTGGTGTTGAAAAAACATGAAGTGCCTGAAAAGGTGTGAAAAATATGAAGAGCTTCAAAAGGTGTCAAAAATATAAGGAGCATGAAACGGTCTGAAAAATAGGAGGAGCATGAAGCGGTATTCAAAAACATGAAGATCCTGAAAAGCTGTGCAATTATGTCAAGCTTCAAAAGGTGTGAAAAATATGAGGAGCATGAAACTGTGTGAAAAATAGGAGGAGCATGACAGTGTTAAAGAACTTGAAGAGCCTGAAAAGGTGTGAAATATATGAAGAGCTTCAAAAGGCGTCAAAATTATAAGGAGCATGAAACGGTCTGAAAAATAGGAGGAGCATGAAGCGGTATTCAAAAATATGAAGAGCCTGAAAAGCTGTGAAATTATGTCAAGCTTCAAAAGGTGTGAAAAATATGAGGAGCATGAAACTGTCTGAAAAATGGAGGAGCAGGAAACGGTGTGAAAAATAGGGGGAGCATGAACCGGTGTAGAAAAACATGAAGACCCTGAAAAGGTGTGAAATATATGAAGAGCTTCAAAAGGTGTCAAAATATGAGGAGCATGAAACTGTCTGAAATATAGCAGGAGCATGAAAAGGTGTTAAAAAACATGAAGAGCCTGAAAAGATGTGAAAAATATGAAGATCTTCAAAAGGTGTCAAGAATATGAGGATCATGAAACGGTCTGAAAAATAGGAGGAGCATGAAGCGGTGTTGAAAAACATGAAGAACCTGAAAAGGTGTGAAAAATATGAAGAGCTTCAAAAGGTGTCAAAAATATGAGGAGCATGAATGGTCTGAAAAACAGGAGGAGCATGAAGCGGTGTTCAAAAACATGAAGAGCCTGAAAATGTGTGACAAATATGAAGAGCTTCAAAGGTGTCATAAATATAAGGAGAATGAAACGGTCTGAAAAATTGGAGGAGTAGAAACGGAGTTCAAAAACATGAAGAGCCAGAAAAGGTGTGAAAAATATGAAGAGCTACAAAAGTTGTCAAAAATATGAGGAGCATGAACGGTCTGAAAAATAGGAGGAGTATGAAGTGATGTTGAAAAACATGAAGAGCCTGAAAACGTGTGAAAAATATGAAGAGCTTCAAAAATATGAAAAATATGAAAAGATTCAAAAGGTGTGAAAAATATGAACAGATTCAAAAGATGTCAAAAATGAGATGAGCATGAAACGGTCTGAAAAATAGGAGGAGTATGAAGTGATGTTGAAAAACATGAAGAGCCTGAAAACGTGTGAAAAATATGAAGAGCTTCAAAAATATGAAAAATATGAAAAGATTCAAAAGGTGTGAAAAATATGAACAGATTCAAAAGATGTCAAAAATGAGATGAGCATGAAACGGTCTGAAAAATAGGAGGAGCATGAAGCGGTGTTGAAAATCATGAAGAGCCTGAAAAGGTGTGAAAAATAGGCAGAGCCTCAAAAGGTGTCAAAAATATGAGGAGATTGAAACGGTCTGAAAAATACGAGGAGCATGAAGTGGTGTTGAAAAACATGACGAGCCTAAAAGGTGTGAAAAATAGGAAGAGCTTCAAAAGGTGTCAACAATATGAGGAGCATGAAACGGTCTGAAAAATAGGAAGAGCATGAAGCGGTGTTGAAAATCATGAAGAGCCTAAAAAGGTTTGAAATATATGAAGAGCTTCAAAAGGTGTGCAAAATATGAAGAGCTTCAAAAGGTGTCAACAATATGAGGAGCATGAAACGGTCTGAAAAATAGGAGGAGCATGAAGCGGTGTTGAAAATCATGAAGAGCCTGAAAAGGTGTGAAATATATGAAGAGCTTCAAAAGGTGTGAAAAATATGAGGAGTATGAGACGGTCTGAAAAATAGGAGGAAGATGAAGCGGAGTTCAAAAAAATGAAGAGCCTGAAAAGGTGGTAAAAATATGAAGAGCTTCAAAAGGTGTCAAAAATTTCAGAAGCATGAAACGGTCTGAAAAATAGGAGGAGCGTGAAGCAGTGTTCGAAAACATGAAGAGTTGAAAAGGTGTGAAAAATATGAAGAGCTTCAAAAGTTGTGAAAAATATGAAAAGCTTGAAACAGTCTGAAAAATAGGAGGAGTATGAAGCGGTGTTGAAAAACATGAAGAGTCTGAGAAGGTGTGGAAAATATGCAGAGCTTCAAAAGATGTCAAATATATGAGGATCATGAAAATTTCTGAAGAATACGAGGAGCATGAAGCGGTTTTGAAAAACATGAAGAGCCTGAAAAGGTGTGAAAAATATGAAGAGCTTCAAAAGGTTACAAATATATGAGGATCATGAAACGGTCTGAAAAATAGGAGGAGCATGAAGCGGTGTTCAAAAACATAAAGAGCGTGAAAACGTGTGAAAAATATGAAAAGCTTCAAAAGAAGTCAAAAATATGAGGAGCATGAAAAGGTCTGAAAAATAGGAGGAGGATGAAGCGGTTTTGAAAAACATGAAGAGCCTGAAAAGGTGTGAAAAATATGAAGAGCTTCAAAAGGTGTCAAATATATGAGGAGCATGAAACGGTCTGAAAAATAGGAGGAGCATGAAGCGGTGTTCAAAAACATGAAGAGCCTGAAAAGGTGTGAAAAATATAAAGAGCTTCAAAAGGTGTCAAAATATGAGGAGCATGAACTGTCTGCAATATAGGAGGAGCATGAAAAGGTGTTAAAAAACATGAAGAGCTTCAGAAGGTGTGAAACATATGAGGAGCATGAAACGGTCGGAAAAATAGGAGGAGCATGAAACGGTGTTAAAAAACATGAAGAGTTTCAAAAGGTGTGAAACATATGAACAGCTTCAAAAGGTGTCAAAAATATGAGGAGCATGAAACGGTCTGAAAAATAGGAGAAAAATGAAGTGGTGTTGAAAAAACATGAAGTGCCTGAAAAGGTGTGAAAAATATGAAGAGCTTCAAAAGGTGTCAAAATTATAAGGAGCATGAAACGGTCTGAAAAATAGGAGGAGCATGAAGCGGTATTCAAAAACATGAAGATCCTGAAAAGCTGTGCAATTATGTCAAGCTTCAAAAGGTGTGAAAAATATGAGGAGCATGAAACTGTGTGAAAAATAGGAGGAGCATGAAGCAGTGTTAAAGAACTTGAAGAGCCTGAAAAGGTGTGAAATATATGAAGAGCTTCAAAAGGCGTCAAAATTATAAGGAGCATGAAACGGTCTGAAAAATAGGAGGAGCATGAAGCGATATTCAAAAATATGAAGAGCCTGAAAAGCTGTGAAATTATGTCAAGCTTCAAAAGGTGTGAAAAATATGAGGAGCATGAAACTGTCTGAAAAATGGAGGAGCAGGAAACGGTGTGAAAAATAGGGGGAGCATAAACCGGTGTAGAAAAACATGAAGACCCTGAAAAGGTGTGAAATATATGAAGAGCTTCAAAAGGTGTCAAAATATGAGGAGCATGAAACTGTCTGAAATATAGCAGGAGCATGAAAAGGTGTTAAAAAACATGAAGAGCCTGAAAAGATGTGAAAAATATGAAGATCTTCAAAAGGTGTCAAGAATATGAGGATCATGAAACGGTCTGAAAAATAGGAGGAGCATGAAGCGGTGTTGAAAAACATGAAGAACCTGAAAAGGTGTGAAAAATATGAAGAGCTTCAAAAGGTGTCAAAAATATGAGGAGCATGAATGGTCTGAAAAACAGGAGGAGCATGAAGCGGTGTTCAAAAACATGAAGAGCCTGAAAATGTGTGACAAATATGAAGAGCTTCAAAGGTGTCATAAATATAAGGAGAATGAAACGGTCTGAAAAATTGGAGGAGTAGAAACGGAGTTCAAAAACATGAAGAGCCAGAAAAGGTGTGAAAAATATGAAGAGCTACAAAAGTTGTCAAAAATATGAGGAGCATGAACGGTCTGAAAAATAGGAGGAGCATGAAGCGGTGTTGAAAAACATGAAGAGCCTGAAAACGTGTGAAAAATATGAAGAGCTTCAAAAGGTGTCAGAAATTTGAGGAGCATGAAACGGTCTGAAAAATAGGAGGAGCATGTAGTGGTGTTGAAAAACATGAAGAGCCTGAAAAGGTGTGAAAAATATGAAGAGCTTAAAAATGTTTCAAAAATATGAGGAGAATGAAACGGGCTGAAAAATAGGAGGAGCATGAAGTGATGTTGAAAAACATGAAGAGCCTGAAAAGGTGTGCAAAATATGAAGAGCTTCAAAAGTTGTCAAAAATTGTAGGAGCATGAACGGTCTAAAAATAGGAGCATGAAGCGGTGTTGGAAAACATGAAGAGCCTGAAAAGGTGTGAAAAATATGAAGAGCTTAAAAATGTTTCAAAAATATGAGGAGCATGAAACGGGCTGAAAAATAGGAGGAGCATGAAGTGATGTTGAAAAACATGAAGAACCTGAAAAGGTGTGAAAAATATGAAGAGCTTCAAAAGGTGTCAGAAATTTGAGGAGCATGAAACGTTCTGAAAAATAGGAGGAGCATGAAGTGATGTTGAAAAACATGAAGATCCTGAAAAGCTGTGAAAAATATGAAGAGCTTCAAAAGGTGTCAAAAATATGATTGACATGAACGTTCTTAAAAACAGGAGGAGGATGAAGTGGTGTTGAAAAACATGAAGAGCCTGAAAAGGTGTGAAAAATGTGAAGAGCTTAAAAATGTTTCAAAAATATGAGGAGCATGAAACGGGCT
This sequence comes from Dama dama, assembly GCF_033118175.1. Classification (NCBI taxonomy): domain Eukaryota; kingdom Metazoa; phylum Chordata; class Mammalia; order Artiodactyla; family Cervidae; genus Dama; species Dama dama. The sequence goes on along the minus strand of NW_026870905.1, from coordinate 734,896 downwards.
GAAAAATAGGAGGAGCATGAAGTGATGTTGAAAAACATGAAGAACCTGAAAAGGTGTGAAAAATATGAAGAGCTTCAAAAGGTGTCAGAAATTTGAGGAGCATGAAACGTTCTGAAAAATAGGAGGAGCATGAAGTAATGTTGAAAAACATGAAGAGCCTGAAAAGGTGTGAAAAATATGAAGAGCTTCAAAAGGTGTCAGAAATTTGAGGAGCATGAAACGGTCTGAAAAATAGGAGGAGCATGTAGTGGTGTTCAAAAAAATGAAGAGCCTGAAGAGGTGTGAAAAATATGAAGAGCTTCAAAAGGTGTCAAAAATATGAGGAGCATGAAACGGTCTGAAAAATAGGAGGAGCATGAAGCGGTGTTCAAAATCATGAAGAGCCTTAAAATTGTGAAAAATATGAAGAGCGTCAAAAGGTGTCAAATATATGGGGAGCATGAAACGGTCTGAAAATTTGGAGGAGCATGAAGCACTGTTGAAAAACATGAAGAGCCTGAAAAGGTGTGACAAATATGAAGAGTTTCAAAAGGTTTGAAAAATATGAGTATCATGAAACAGTCTGAAAATTAGGAAGAGCATGAAGTGGTGTTCAAAAACATGAAGAGCCTGAAAAGGAGTGAAAAATATGAAGAGCTCCAAAGGTGTCAAAAATATGACGAGCATGAAACAGTCTGAAAATTTGGAAGAGCATGAAGTGGTGTTCAAAAACAGGAAGAGCCTGAAAAGAGGTGAAAAATATGAAGAGGTTCAAAAGGTGTCAAAAATATGAGGAGCATGAAACGGTCTGCAAATAGGACGAGCATGAAGTGGTGTTCAAAAACATGAAGAGCCTGAAAAGGTGTGAAAAACATGAAGAGCTTCATAAGGTGTCAAAATTAGTTTAGCATGAAAGTGTCTGAAAAATAGGAGGAGCATGAAGTGGTGTTGAAAACATGAAGAGCCTGAAAAGGTGTGAAATATATGAAGAGCTTCAAAAGATGTGAAAAATATGAAGTGCATCAAAAGGTGTCAAAAATGAGATGAGCATGAAACGGTCTGAAAAATAGGAGGAGCATGAAGCACTGTTGAAAAACATGAAGAGCCTGAAAAGGTGTGACAAATATGAAGAGTTTCAAAAGGTTTGAAAAATATGAGTATCATGAAACAGTCTGAAAATTAGGAAGAGCATGAAGTGGTGTTCAAAAACATGAAGAGCCTGAAAAGGAGTGAAAAATATGAAGAGCTCCAAAGGTGTCAAAAATATGACGAGCATGAAACAGTCTGAAAATTTGGAAGAGCATGAAGTGGTGTGCAAAAACAGGAAGAGCCTGAAAAGAGGTGAAAAATATGAAGAGGTTCAAAAGGTGTCAAAAATATGAGGAGCATGAAACGGTCTGCAAATAGGACGAGCATGAAGTGGTGTTCAAAAACATGAAGAGCCTGAAAAGGTGTGAAAAACATGAAGAGCTTCATAAGGTGTCAAAATTAGTTTAGCATGAAAGGGTCTGAAAAATAGGAGGAGCATGAAGTGGTGTTGAAAACATGAAGAGCCTGAAAAGGTGTGAAATATATGAAGAGCTTCAAAAGATGTGAAAAATATGAAGTGCATCAAAAGGTGTCAAAAATGAGATGAGCATGAAACGGTCTGAAAAATAGGAGGAGCATGGAGTGATGTTGAAAAACATGAAGAGCCTGAAAACGTGTGAAAAATATGAAGAGCTTCAAAAATATGAAAAATATGAAAAGATTCAAAAGGTGTGAAAAATATGAAGAGCTTCAAAAGATGTCAAAAATGAGATGAGCATGAAACGGTCTGAAAAATACGAGGAGCATGAAGCGGTGTTGAAAATCATGAAGAACCTGAAAAGGTGTGAAAAATAGGCAGAGCTTCAAAAGGTGTCAAAAATATGAGGAGATTGAAACGGTCTGAAAAATACGAGGAGCATGAAGTGGTGTTGAAAAACATGACGAGCCTAAAAGGTGTGAAAAATAGGAAGAGCTTCAAAAGGTGTCAACAATATGAGGAGCATGAAACGGTCTGAAAAATAGGAGGAGCATGAAGCGGTGTTGAAAATCATGAAGAGCCTAAAAATGTGTGAAATATATGAAGAGCTTCAAAAGGTGTCAACAATATGAGGAGCATGAAACGGTCTTAAAAATAGGAGGAGCATGAAACGGTGTTCTAAAACATGAAGAGCCTGAAAAGTTCTGAAAAATATGAAGAGCTTCAAAAGGTGTGAAAAATATAAGGAGCATGAAACGGTCTGAAAAATAGGAGGAGCATGAAGCGGTGTTGAAAATCATGAAGAGCCTGAAAAGGTGTGAAATATATGAAGAGCTTCAAAAGGTGTGAAAAATATGAGGAGTATGAAACGGTCTGAAAAATAGGAGGATCATCAAGCGGTGTTCAAAAACTTGAAGAGCCTGAAAATATGTGAAATATATGAGGAGCATGAAACGGTCTGAAAAATAGAGGAGCATGAAGTGGTATTGAAAAACATGAAGAGCCTGAAAATGTGTGAAAAATATGAAGAGCTTCAAAAGGTGTCAAAAATATGAGGAGCATGAAACGGTCTGAAAAATAGGAGGAACATGAAGCAGAGTTCAAAAAAATGAAGAACCTGAAAAGGTGGAAAAAATATGAAGAGCTTCAAAAGGTGTCAAAAATTTGAGGAGCATGAAACGGTCTGAAAAATAGGAGGAGCGTGAAGCTTTGTTCGAAAACATGAAGAGTTGAAAAGGTGTGAAAAATGTGAAGAGCTTCAAAAGTTGTGAAAAATATGAAAAGCATGAAACAGTCTGAAAAATAGGAGGAGTATGAAGCGGTGTTGAAAAACATGAAGAGTCTGAGAAGGTGTGAAAAATATGCAGAGCTTCAAAAGATGTCAAATATATGAGGATCATGAAAATTTCTGAAGAATACGAGGAGCATGAAGCGGTTTTGAAAAACATGAAGAGCCTGAAAAGATGTGAAAAATATGAAGAGCTTCAAAAGGTTACAAATATATGAGGATCATGAAACGGTCTGAAAAATAGGAGGAGCATGAAGCGGTGTTCAAAAACATAAAGAGCGTGAAAACGTGTGAAAAATATGAAGAGCTTCAAAAGAAGTCAAAAATATGAGGAGCATGAAACGGTCTGAAAAATAGGAGGAGCATGAAACGATCTGAAAAATGGGAGGAGCATGAAGCGGTGTTGAAAAACATGAAGAGCCTGAAAACGTGTGAAAAATATGAAGAGCTTCAAAAGAAGTCAAAAATATGAGGAGCATGAAACGGTCTGATAAATAGGAGGAGCATGAAACGATCTGAAAAATGGGAGGAGTATGAAGCGGTGTTGAAAAACATGAAGAGCCTGAAAAGGTGTGAAAAATATGAAGAGCTTCAAAAGGTGTCAAAAATATGAGGAGCATGAAACGGTCTGAAAATTAGGAGGAGCAAGAAACTGTGATCAAAAACAAGAAGAGCCTGAAAAGGTGTGAAAAATATGAAGGGCTTCAAGAGGTGTGAAAATTATGAGGAGCATGAAACGGTCTGAAAAATAGGAGGAGCATGAAATGATCTGAAAAATGGGAGGAGCATGAAGCGGTGTTGAAAAACATGAAGAGCCTGAAAAGGTGTGAAAAATATGAAGAGCTTCAAAAGGTGTCAGTAATAGGAGGAGCATGAAACGGTCTGAAATATAGGAGGAGAATGAAGCGGTGTTGAAAAACATGAAGAGCCTGAAAAGGTGTGAAAAACATGAAGAGCTTAAATGTTGTGAGAAATATGAAGAGCTTCAAAAGGTGTCAAAAATGAGACGAGCATGAAACGGTCTGGAAAGTAGGACGAGCAAGATGCGGTGTTGAAAAACATGAAGAGCCAGAAAATGTGTGAAAAATATGAAGAGCTTCGAAAAGTGTCAAAAATATGAAGAGCATGAAACGGTCTGAAAAATAGGAGGAGCATGAAGTGGTGTGAAAAACATGAAGAGCCTAAAAAGGTGTGAAAAATATGAAGAGCTTAAATGTTGTGAGAAATATGAAGAGCTTCAAAAGGTGTCAAAAATGAGACGAGCATGAAACGGTCTGGAAAGTAGGACGAGCATGAAGCGGTGTTGAAAAACATGAAGAGCCAGAAAATGTGTGAAAAATATGAAGAGCTTCAAAAAGTGTCAAAAATATGAGGAGCATGAAACGGTCTGAAAAACAGGAGGATCATGAAGCCGTGTTGAAAAACATCGGGAGTCGGAAAACGTGTGAAAAATATGAACAGCTTCAAAAGGTGTCAAAAATATGAGGAGCATGAAACGGTCTGAAAAATAGGAGGAGCATGAAACGGTGTTCAAAAACATGAAGAGCCTGTAAAGGTGTGAAAATTATGAAGAGCTTCAAAAGGTGTGAAATACAAGAGGAGCATGAAACGGTCTGAAAAATAGGAGGAGCATGAAGCAGTGTTCAAAAACATGAAGAGCCTGAAAAGGTGTGAAAAATATGAAGAGCTTCAAAAGGTGTGAAAATAATGAGGAGCATGAAACGGTCTGACAAATAGGAGCAGCATGAAACGGTGTTCAAAAACATGAAGAGCCTGAAAAGGTGTGATATATGAAGAGATTCAAATGGTGTCAAAAATATGAGGAGCATGAAATGGTCTGAAATATTGGAGGAGCAAGAAACGGAGTTCAAAAACATGAAGAGCCAGAAAAGGTGTCAAAAATATGAAGAGCTTCAAAAGTTGTCAAAAATATGAGGATCATGAACGGTCTGAAAAATAGGAGCATGAAGCAGTTTTGAAAAAAATGAAGAGCCTGAAAAGGTGTGAAAAATATGAAAACCTTCAAAAGGTGTCAAATATATGAGGACCATGAAACGGTCTGAAAAATAGGAGGAGCATGAAGCGGTGTTCAAAAACATGAAGATGCTGAATAGGTGTGAAAAATATGAAGAGACACAAAAGGTGTCAAAATGAGATGATCATGAACCGGTCTGAAAAATAGCAGGGCATGAAGTGATGTTGAAAAAAAGGAAAAGCCTGAAAAGGTGTGAAATATATGAAGAGCTTCAAAAGGTGTAAAAATATGAGGAGAATGAAACGGTCTTCATAATAGGAAGAGTATGAAATGGTGTTCAAAAACATAAAGAGCTTGAAAAGTTGTGAAAAATATGAAGAGTTTCAAAAGGTGTGAAATACATGAGGAGGATTAAACGGTCTGAAAAATAGGAGGAGCATGAAGCAGTGTTCAAAAACATGAAGAGTCTGAAAAGGTGTGAAAAATATGAAGAGTTTCTAAAGGTGTCAAAAATATGAGGAGCATGAACCGGTCTGAAAAATGGGAGTAGCATGAAATGGTGTTCAAACACATGAAGAGCCTGAAAGGTGTGAAAAATATGAAGAGCTTCAAAAGGTGTGAAAAAGATTAGGTGCAAGAAACGGTCTGAAAAATACGAGGAGTATGAAGCGGTGTTGAAAAACATGAAGAGCCTGAAAACGTGTGAAAAATATGAAGAGCTTCAAAAGGTGTGAAAAATATGAAGAGCTTCAAAAGGTGATAAAAATGAGATGAGCATGAAACGGTCTGAAAAATAGGAGCAACATGAAACGGTCTGAAAAATAAGAGGAGCATGAAATGGTGTTGAAAAACATGAAGAGCCTGAAAATGTGAGAAAAATATGAAGAGCTTCAAAAGGTTTCAAAAATATGAGGAGCATGAAACTTTCTGAAAAATAGGAGGAGCATGAACCGTCATTGAAAAACATGAAGAGCCTGAAAAGGTGTGAGAAATATGAAGAGCTTCAAAAGGTGTGAAAAATATGAAGAGCTTGAAAGGTATCAAAATTGAGATGAGCATGAAAAGGTCTGAAAAATAGGAGAAGCATGAAGCTTTGTTCAAAAAGATAAAGAGCCTGAAAAGGTGTGAAAAATATGAAGAGCTTCAAAGGGTGTGAAATATATGAGGAGCATTAAACGGCTTGAAAAATAGGAAGAGCTTGAAGCTGGGCTCAAACACATGAAGAGCCTGAAAAGGTGTGAAAAATATGAAGAGCTTCAAAAGGGGTGAAAAATATGAATAGCATGATATTGTCTGAGAAATCGGAGGAGCATGAAACGGTGATCAAAAACATGAAGAGCCTGAAAAGGTGTGAAATATATGAAGAGATTCAAAAGGTGTCAAAAATATGAGGAGCTTGATACGGTCTGAAAAATAGGAGGAGCATTAAGCTGTGTTGAAAATCATAACGAGCCTGAAATGGTGTGAAAAATATGAAGAGCTTCAAAAATGTGAAAAATATGAAGAGCTTCAAAAGGTGTCAAAAATTAGATGAGCATGAAATGGTCTGAAATAGGAGGAGCATGAAGCGGTTTTCAAAGACATGAAGAGCCTGAAAAGGTGTGAAAAATATGAAGAGGTTCAAAAGGTGTCAAAAATTAGATGAGCATGAAACGGTCTGAAAAATAGGAGGAGCATTAAACGGTGTGGAAAAACATGAAGAGCCTGAAAAGGTGTGGAAAAATAGGAAGAGCTTCAAAACGTGTGAAAAATATGAGGAGCATGAAACGGTCTGAAAAATAGGAGGAGCATGAATCGGTGTCCAAAAATATGAAGAGCCTGAAAAGGTGTGAAAAATATGAAGCTTCAAAAGGTGTCAAAAATATGAGAAGCATGAAACGGTCTGAAAAAAAGGAGAAGCATGAAACGGTGTTAAAAACATGAAGAGCCTGAAAAAGTGTGAAAAATATAAAGAGCTTCAAAAGCTGTGAAAAATATAAAGATCTCAAAAGGTGTCAAAAATGAGATGAGCATGAAACGGTCTGAAAAATAGGAGGAGCACAAAGTGGTGTTGAAAAATATGAAGAGCCTGAAAAGGTGTGAAATATATGAAGAGCTTCAAAAAGTGTCAAAAATATTAGGAGCATGAAATGGTCTGAAAAATAGGAGGAACATGAAGCGGTGTTGAAAACCATGAAGAGCCTGAAAAGGTGTGAAAAATATGAACAGCTTAAAAAGGTGTCAAAAATATTAGGAGCAGGAAACGGTGTCAAAAATAGGAGGAGCATGTAACGGTGTTGAAAAACAAGAAGAGTCTGAAAACGTGTCAAAAATATGAAGAGCTTCAAAAGGTGTCAAAAATATTAGGAGCATGAAACGGTCTGAAAAATAGGAGGAGCATGAAACGGTGTTGAAAAACATGAAGAGTCTGAAAACGTGTCAAAAATATGAAGAGCTTCAAAAAGTGTCAAAAATATTAGGAGCATGAAACGGTCTGAAAAATAGGAGGAGCATGAAGTGGAGCTGAAAAACATGAAGAGCCTGAAAAGGTGTGCAAAATATGAAGAGCTTCAAAAGGTGTGAATAATGAGAGGAGCATGAAACGGTCTGTAAAATAGGAGGAGCATGTAACGGTGTTGAAAAACATGAAGAGCCTGAAAAGGTGTGAAATATATGAAGAGCTTCAAAAAGTGTCAAAAATATTAGGAGCATGAAACGGTCTGAAAAATAGGAGGAACATGAAGCGGTGTTGAAAAACATGAAGAGCCTGAAAAGGTGTGAAAAATATGAACAGCTTAAAAAGGTGTCAAAAATATTAGGAGCATGAAACGGTCTGAAAAATAGGAGGAGCATGAAATGGTCTGAAAAATAGGAGGAGCATGAAACAGTGTTGAAAAACATGAAGAGCCTGAAAAGCTGTGAAAAATATGAAGAGCTTCAAAAGGTGTCAAATATATGAGGAGCTTGAAACGGTCTGAAAAATAAGAGTAACATGAAACGGTCTGATAAATAGGAGGAGCATGAAGCGGTGTTCAAAAACATGAAGAGCCTGAAAAGGTGTGAAAAATATGAAGAGCTTCAAAAGGTGTGAATAATGAGAGGAGCATGAAACGGTCTGTAAAATAGGAGGAGCATGAAGCGGTGTTGAAAAACATGAAGAGCCTGAAAAGGTGTGAAAAATATGAAGAGCTTCAAAACCTGTCAAAAATATGAGGAGCCTGAAACAGTCTCAAAAATAGGAAGAGCATGAAACGGTCTGAAACATAGGAGGATCATGAAGCGGTGTTGAAAATCGTGAAGAGCCTGAAAAGGTGTGAAAAATGTGAAGAGCTTCAAAAGGTGTCAAAAACATGAGGAGAATGAAACGGTCTGAAAAATAGGAGGAGCTTGAAGCGGTGTTCAAAAATATGAAGAGCCAGAAAAGGTGTGAAAAATATGAAGAGCTTCAAACAGTGTCAAAAATATGAGGAGCAAGTAACGGTCTGAAAAATAGGAGGAGCATGAAGTGGAGCTGAAAAACATGAAGAGCCTGAAAAGGTGTTCAAAATATGAAGAGCTTCAAAAGGTGTCAAGAATATGAGGAGCATGATACTGTCTGAAAAATAGGAGAAGCATGCAGTGGTGTTCAAAAACATGAAGACCTGAAAAGTTGTGAAAAATACGCATAGCTTCAAAGGGTGTCAAAAATGAGATGTGCATGAAACGGACTGAAAAACAGGAGGAGCATGAAGTGATGTTGAAAATCATGAAGAGCCTGAAAATGTGTGAAATATATGAAGAGCTCCAAAAGGTGTCAAAAATATGAGGAGCATGAAACGGTCTGAAAAGTAGGAGGAGCATGAAGCTCTGTTGAGAAACATGAAGAGCCTGAAAAGGTGTGAAAAATATGAAGAGCTTCAAAAGGTGTCAAAAATATGAGGAGCATGAAATGGTCTGAAAAGTAGGAGGAGCATGAAGTGGTTGTGAAAAAGTTCAAGAGCCTGAAAAGGTGTGCAAAATATGAAGAGCTTCAAAAGGTGTGAAATTCATGAGGAGATGAAACGGTCTGAAAAAGAGGAGGGGCATGAAGCGGTGTTCAAAAACATGCAGAGACTGAAAAGGGGTGAAAAATATGAAGAGCTTCAAAAGGTGTGAAAAATATGAGGAGCATGCAACGGTCTGAAAAATAGAAGGAGCATGAACCGGTGTTTAAAAAAATGAAGAGCCTGAAAAGCTGATAAAAATATGAAGAGCTTCAAAAGGTGTCAAAAATATGAGGAGCATGAAACGGTTTGAAAAATAGGAGGAGCATGAAGCAGTGTTGAAAAACATGAAGAGCCTGAAAAGATGTGAAAAATATTAAGAGCTTCAAAAGGTGTGAAATACATGAGGAGCATGAAACGGTCTGAAAAGTAGGAGGAGCATGAAGCGGTGTTGAAAAACATGAAGAGACTGAAAACGTGTGAAAAATATGAAGAGCTTCAAAAATGTGAAAAATATGAAGAGCTTCAAAAGGTGTGAAAAATACGAAGAGCTTCAAAAGGTGTGAAATACATGAGGAGCATGAAACGGTCTGAAAAATAGGAGGAGCATGAAACGGTTTTCAAAAACATGAAGAGCCTGAAAAGGTGTGAAAAATATGTGGAGCTTCAAAAGGTGTCAAAAATATGAAGAGCATGAAATGGTCTGAAAAATAGGAGGAGCATGAAACGGTGTTGAAAAACATGAAGAGCCTGAAAACGTGTGAAAAATATGAAGAGCTCAAAAGGTGTGAAATATATGAAGAGCTTCAAAAGGTGTCAAAAATATGAGGAGCATGAAACAGTCGGAAAAATAGGATTGAAAATGAAACTGTTTTGCAAAAGATGAGGCGCATGAAAATGTTTAAAAAATATGAAGAGCTTCAAAAGGTGCCAAAAATATGAGAAGCATGAAACGGAATGAAAAATAGGAGGAATATGAAGCAGTGTTGAAAAACATGAAGAGCCTGAAAAGGTGTGAAAAATATGAAGAGCTTCAAAGGGTGTGAAATGCATGAGGAGCATGAAACGGTCTGAAAAATAAGAGGAGCATGAAGCTGGGCTTAAAAACATGAAGAGCCGGAAAAGGTGTGAAAAATATGAAGAGCTTCAAAATGTGTCAAAAATATGAGGAGCATGAAACGGTCTGAAAAATAGGAGGAGCATGAAACGGTGTTCAAAATCATGAAGAGCCTGAAAAAGTATGAAAAACATGAAGAGCCTGAAAAGTTGTGAAAATTATGAGGAGCTTCAAAAGGGGTCAAAAATATGAGGAGCATGAAACGGTCTGAAAATTTGGAGGAACATGAAAGGGTGTTAAAAACATGAAGAGTCTGAAAAAGTGTGAAAAATATGAAGAGCTTGAAAAGATGTGAAATACATGAGGAGCATTAAACGGTCTGAAAAATCAGAGCAGAATGAAACGGTGTTCAAAAACATGAAGAGCCTGAAAAGCTGTGAAAAATATGAAGCGCTTCAAAAGATGTGAAATACATGAGGAGCATTAAACCGTGTGAAAAATAGGAAGAGCATCAAACGGTGTTCAAAAACATGAAGAGCCTGAAAAGGTGTGAAAAATATGAAGAGCTTCTAAAGGTATCAAAAATATGAGGATCATGAAACGGCCAGAAAAATAGGAGGTGCATGAAGCGGTATTCAAAAACATTAAGAGCCTGAAAAGTTGTGAAAAATATGAAAAGCTTCAAAAGGTGTCAAAAATATGAGGAGCATGAAACGGTCTGAAAAATAGGAGGAGCATGAAGCGGTTTTGAAAAACATGAAGAGCCTGAAAGTTGTGAAAAATATGAAGAGCTTCAAAAGGTGTCAAAAATATGAGGAGCATTAAACAGTCTGAAAAATAGGAGGATCATGAAGCGGTGTTGAAAAACATGAAAATCCTGAAAAAGTGTGAAAAATATGAAGAGCTTCAAAAGGTGTGAAAAATATGAAGAACTTTAAAATGTGTCAAAAATGAGATGAGCATGAAACGATCTGAAAAATTGGAGGAGCATGAAGCGATGTTGAAAAACATGAAGAGCCTGAAAAAGTGTGAAAAATATGAAGAGCTTTAAAAGGTGTTAAATATATGAGGAGCAAGAAACGGTCTCAAAAATAGGAGGAGCATGAAGCGGTGTTCAAAACCATGAAGAGCCTGAAAAGGTGTGAAAAATATGAAGAGGTTCAAAAATGTGAAAAATATGAAGAGCTTCAAGGGTGTCAAATATATGAAGAGCTTCAAACGGTGTCCAAATTATGAGGAGCATGAAACGGTCTGAAAAATAGGAGGAGCATGAAGCGGGGTTGAAAAACATGAAGAGCCTGAGAACGTGTGAAAAATATGAAGAGCTTCAAAGGTGTCAAATATATGAAGAGCTTCATACGGTGTCCAAATAATGAGGAGCATGAAACGGTCTGAAAAATAGGAGGAGCATGAAGCGGGGCTGAAAAACATGAAGAGCCTGAGAACGTGTGAAAAATATGAAGAGCTTCAAAAGGTGTGAAAAATATGAGGAGCTTCAAAAGGTGTCAAAAATATGAGGAGCATGAAACGGTCTGAAAAATAGGAGGAGCATGATGCAGTGTTGAAAAATATGAAGAGCCCGAAAACGTGTGGAAAATATGAAGATCTTCCAAAGTTGTCAAAAAAGAGATGAGCATGAAACGGTCTGAAAAATAGGAGGAGCATTAAATTGTGTTCCAAAAAATGAAGAGCCTGAAAAAGTGTGTAGTATATGAAGATTTCAGAAGGTGTCAAAATATGAGGAGCATGAAAAGGTCTGAAAAATAGGAGGAGCATGAAGTGATGTTGAAAAACATGAAGAGCTTGAAAACGTGTGAAAAATAGGAGGAGCTTCAAAAGGTGTCAAAAATATGAGGAGCATGAAACGGTCTGAAAAATAGGAGGAGCAAGAAGCGGCGTGCAAAAACATGAAGAGCCTGAAAATGTGTGAAAAATATGAAGAGCTTCAAAAGGTGTGAAATACATGAGGAACATTAAACGTTCTGAAAAATAGTAGGAGCATGAAGCGGTGTTCAAAAACATGAAGAGCCTGAAAAGGTGTGAAAAATATGAAGAGCTTCAAAAAGTGTGAAAAATAGTAGGAGCATGAAGCGGTGTTCAAAAACATGAAGAGCCAGAAAATGTTTGAAAAATATGAAGAGCTTCAAACGGTCTGAAATACATGAGGAGCATGAAACGGTCTGAAAAATAGGAGGAGAATCAAATGGTGTTCAAAAATAAGAAGAGCCTGAAAAGCTGTGAAAAATATGAAGACCTTCAAAAGGTGTCAAAATTATGAGGAGCATGAATCGGTCTGAAAAGTAGGAGGAGCATGAAGCGGTGTTGAAAAACATGAAGAACCTGAAAAGGTGTGAAAAATATGAAGAGCTTCAAAAGGTGTCAAAAATATGAGGAGCATGAACCGGTCTGAAATATAGGAGGAGCATGAAGCGGTGTTGAAAAACACGAAGAGCGTGAAAAGGTGTGAAAAATATGAAGAGCTTCAAAAGGTGTCAAATATATGAGGAGCATGAAACTGTCTGAAAAATAGGAGGAGCATGAAACGGTTTTTAAAAAGATGAAGAGCATGAAAATATGTGAAATATATGTAGAGCTTCAAAAGGTGTCAAAAATATGAGAAGCATGAAACGGTCTGAAAAATAGGGGGAACATGAAGTGTTGTTGAAAAACATGAAGAGCCTGAAAAAGTGTAATATATATGAAGAGCTTCAAAAGGTCTGAAAAATATGAGGAGTAGGAAACGGTCTTAAAAATATGAGGAGCATGAAACGGTGTTGAAAAACATGAAGAGCCTGAAATGGTGTGAAAATGTGAAGAGCTTCAAAATGTGTCAAAAATATGAGGAGCCTGAAAAGGTCTGAAAAATAATAGGAGCAGGAAACGGTGTTGAAAAACAGGAAGAGCCTGAAAAGGTGTGAAAAATATGAAGAGCTTCAAATTGTGTCATAAATATGAGGAGCATGAAACGGTCTGAAAAATACGAGGAGCATGAAGTCGTGTTGAAAAACATGAAGAGCCTGAAAAGGTGTGAAAAAAAATGAAGAGCTTCTAAAGGAGTCAAAAATATGTGGACGATGAAACTTTCTGTAAAATGGGATGATCATGAAACGGTTTTGAAAAAGATGAAAAGCATGAAAAAGTGTGAAATATATGACGAGCTTCAAAAGGTGTGGAAAATATGAGGAGGAGGAAACGGTATGAAAAATAGGAGAAGCATGAAGGGGTGTTCAAAAACATGAAGAGCCTGAAAAGGTGTGAAAAATATGAAGAGCTTCAAAAGGTGTGAAATATATGAGGATCAGGAAGCGGTCTGAAAAATAGGAGGAGCATGAAGGGTGGTCCAAAAAATGAAGAGCCTGAAAAGGTGTGAAAAATATGAAGACCTTCAAAAGGCGTCAAAAATATGAGGATCTTGAAACTGTCTGAACAATAGGAGGATTATGAAACGGTGTTACAAAATATGAAGAGCCTGAAAAGGTGTGAAAAATATGAAGAGCTTCAAAAGGTGTGAAAAATATGAAGAGCTTCTAAAAATGTGAAATACATGAGGAGGATTAAACGGTTTGAAAAATAGGAGGAGCATGAAGCGGTGTTGAAAAACATGAAGAGCCTGAAAAGGTGTGAAAAATATGAAGAGCTTCAAAAGGTATCAAAAATATGAAGAGCTTCAAAAGGTGTCAAAAATTAGATGAGCATGAAAAGGTCTGAAAAATAGGAGGATAATGAAGCGGTGTTCAAAAACATGAAGAGACTGAAAAGGTGTGAAAAATATGAAGAGCTTCAAAACGTGTCAAAAATATGAGGAGCATGACACGTTCTGAAAAATAGGAGGAGCATGAAGCGGTGTTGAAAAACATGAAGAGCCTGAAAACGTGTGAAAAATATGAAGAGCTTCAAAAGGTGTCAAAATTATGAGGAGTATGAAACGGTCTGAAAATAGGAGGAGCATGAAGCCATGTTCAAAAACATGAAGAGCCTGAAAAGGTATGAAATATATGAAGAGCTTCAAAAGGTGTCAAAAATATGAGGAGAATGAAACGGTCTGAAAAATAGGAGGAGCATGAAGTGGTGTTGAAAAACATGAAGAGCCTGAAAATGTGTGAAAAATATGAAGAGCTTCAAAACTTGTCAAAAATATGAGGAGCATGAAACGGTGTGAAAAATAGGAGGAGCATGAAGCGGTGTTCAAAAACATGAAGAACCTGAAAAGGTGTGAAAAATATGAAGAGCTTCAAAAAGTGTCAATATTATGATGAGCATGAAACGGTCTGAAACATAGGAGGAGCAAGAAGGGGTGTTGAAAAACATGAAGAGCCTGAAAAAGTGTGAAAAATATGAAGAGCTTCAAAAGATGTGGAAAAATATGAAGAGCTACAAAAGGTGTCAAAAATATGAGGAGCATGAAACCGTCTGAAAAATATGAGGAGCATGAAGTGGTGTTGAAAAACATGAAGAGCCTGAAAAGGTGTGAAAAATATGAAGAGCTTCAAAAGGTGTCAAAAATATGAGGAGCATGAAACGGTCTGAAAAATATGAGGAGCACGAAACTGTCTGAAAAATAGGAGGAGCATGAAACGGTCTGAAAAATAGGAGGAGCATGAAACAGTGGAGAAATATATGAAGAGCTTCAAAAGGTGTCAAAAATATGTGGAGCATGAAACGGTCTGAAAAATCGGAGGAGCATGAAACTATGTTGAAAAACATGAAGAGACTGAAAAGCTGTGAAAAATATGAAGAGCTTCAAAAAGTGTCCAAAATATGAGGTGCATGAAACTGTCTTATAATAGGAGGAGCATGAAACGGTCTGGTAAATAGGCAGAGCATTAAACGGTTTTGAAAAACATGAAGAGCTTCAAAAGGTGTCAAAAATTTGAGGAGGATGAAACGGTCTGAAAAATATGAGGAGCTTGAAACAGTCTGCAAAATAGTAGTAGCATGAAACGGTGTTCAAAAACATGAAGAGCTTCAAAAGTTGTCAAAAGTATGAGGAGCATGAAACGGTCTGTAAAATAGGAGGAGCATGAAATGGTGTTGAAAAACCTGAAGAGCATGAAAAGGTGTGAAAAATATGAAGAGCTTCAAAAGGTGTCAAAAATATGAGGAGCATGAAACTGTCTGAAAAAATATCATGAGCATGAAACGGTGTTGAAAAACTTGAAGAGCATGAAAAGGTGTGACAAATATGAAGAGCTTCAAAAGGTGTTAAGAACATGAGGACAACGATACAATCTGAAAAATATGAGGAGCATGAAAGGGTGTTGAAAAACATGAAGAGCATGAAAAGGTGTGAAAAATATGAAGAGCTTCAAAGAATGTCAAAACTGAGGAACATGAAATGGTCTGATAAATAGAGGAGCATGAAATGGTCTGAAAAATAGGAGGAGCATGAAACACTCTGAAAAATAGGAGGAGCATGAAACGCTCTGAAAAATAGGAGGAGCATGAAACGGTGTTGAAAAACGTGAAGAGCTTCAAAAGGTTTCAAAAATATGAGGAGCATGAAACGGTCTGAAAAATATGAGGAGAATGAAACAGTCTGCAATATAGGAGGAGCATGAAATGGTGTTGAAAAATATGAAGAGCTTCAAAAGGTGTCAAAAAATGAGAAGCATGAAACGGTCTGAAAAATAGGAGGACCATGAAACGATGTTGAAAAACATTAAGAGCTTCAAAAGGTGTCAAAAATATGAGGAGCATGAAACGGTCGGAAAAATAGGAGGAGCATGAAACGGTCTGCAAAATAGGAGTAGCATGAAAAGGTGTGAAAAATATGAAGAGCTTCAAAAGGTGTCAAAAATATGAGGAGCATGAAAAGTTCTGAAAAATGAGAGGAGCAGGAAACGGTGTTGAAAAACATGAAGAGACTGAAAATGTGTAAAAAAAATGAAGAGCTTCAAAAGGTGTAAAGAATATGAGGAGCATGAAACGGTCTGAAATATAGAGGAGCATGAAACGGTGTGAAAAAACATTAAGAGCATGAAAAGTTGTGAAAAATACGAGGAGCATGAAAAGGTGTGAAAAATATAAGGAGCATGAAAAGGTGTGAAAAATACGAGGAGCATGAAAAGGTGTGAAAAATAAGAGGAGCATGAAAAGTTGTGAAAAACACGAGGAGCATGAATAGGTGTGAAAAACATGAAAAGCATGAAACACTGTGAAAAATACAGGAGCATGAAAAGGTACGAAAAATACGAGGAGCATGGAAAGGTGTGAAAAATTTGAGGAGCATGAAACGGTCTGAAAAATATGAAGAGCATGAAATGGTGTGAAAAACACGAGCAGCATGAAAAGTTGTGGAAAACACGAAGTGCATGTAAATGTGTGAAAAATTCGAAGAGCATGAAAAGGTTTGCAAAATACGAAGAGCATGTAAAGGTGTGAAAAATAGTAGGAGCATGAAAAGGTCTGAAAAATACGAGGACCATGAAAAGTTGTGAAAAATACGTAGAGCATTAAAAGGTGTGAGAAAAACAAGGAGCATGAAAAGCTCTGTAAAATACGAGGAGCATGAAAAGGTGTGAAAAATACGAGGAGCATATAAAGGTCTAAAAATATGAGGAGTGTGAAACGGTCTAAAAAATGTGAGGAGCATGAAACTGCGTGAAAATAGAAAGAGCATGAAACGGTGTGAAAAACATGAAGACCTTTAAAACGTGTCAGAAATATGAGGACCATGAAAAGATGTGAAAAATATGAGGAGCATGAAACGGTATGAAAAATAGGAGGAGCATGAAAATGTGTCAAAAATATGAAGAGCATGAAAAGTTGTGAAATATATGAGGAGCATGAAAAGGTGTGAAAAATACGAGGAGCACAAAAAGGTCTGAAAGTACGAGGACCATGAAAAGGTCTGAAAAATATGAGGAGCATGAAAAGGTCTATAAAATATGAGGATCATGTAAAGGTCAGAAAAATATGAGGAGCATGAAAAGGTGTGAAAAATATGAGGAGCATGAAAAGGTGTGAAATATATGAGGAGCATGAAAAATTGTAAAAAACACGAAGAGCATGAAAATGTGTGAAAAACACGAAGAGCATGAAAATGTATAAAAATTCGAAGAGCATGAAAAGGTTTGAAAATCACGAAGAGCATGAAAAGGTGGGAACAATACAAGGAACATGAAAAGGTTTGTAAAATACGAGGAGCATGAAAAGATGTGAAAAATCCGAGGAGCACGAAAAGGTCTGAAATATACGAGGACCATGAAAAGTTCTAAAAAATACGACTGGCATGACAAGGTGGGAAAAATATGAAGAGCATGAAAAGGTGTGAAAAATATGAGGAGCATGAAAAGGTGTGAAAAATACGAAGAGCATGAAAAGGTGTGAAAAATACAAGGAGCATGAAAATGTGTGAACAATAGTAGGAGCATGAAAAGGTCTGAAAAATACGAGAAGCATGAAAAGGTGTGAAAAAAACAGGAGCATGAAAAGGTCTAAAAAATTCGAGGAGGATGAAATGGTGTGAAAATATGAAGATCATGAAACAGTGTGAAAAATATGAAGACCTTTTAAACGTGTCAAATATATGAGGAGCATGAAAAGATGTGAAAAATATGAGGAGCATTAAAATATGTCAATTATATGAAGAGCATGAAAAGTTGTGAAATATATGAGGAGCATGAAAAGGTGTGAAAAACACGAGGAGTACGAAAAGGTCTGCAAATAAGAGGAGTACGAAAAGGTCTGAAAAAATATGAGGAGCATGAAAACGTGTGAAAACTACAAAGTGCATGAAAAGGTGTGAAAAATTCGAAGAGCAGGAAAAGGTTTGAAAAATACGAAGAGCATGTAAAGGTTTGAAAAATACGAAGAGCATGTAAAGATGTGAAAAATACGGAGAATTAAAGGTGTGAAAAATACGAGGAGCATGAAAAGGTGTGAAAAATGCAATGAGAAAGAAAATGTGCTAAAAATACGAGGAGCATGAAAAGGTGGGAAAAATAGTAGGAGCATGAAAAGGTCTGAAAAATACGAGGAACATGAAAAGGTGTGAAAACTACAAAGAGCATGAAAAGGTGTGAAAAATTCGAAGAGCAGGAAAAGGTTTGAAAAATACGAAGAGCATGTAAAGGTTTGAAAAATACGAAGAGCATGTAAAGGTGTGAAAAATACGGAGAATTAAAGGTGTGAAAAATACGAGGAGCATGAAAATGTGTGAAAAATGCAATGAGAAAGAAAATGTGCTAAAAATACGAGGAGCATGAAAAGGTGGGAAAAATAGTAGGAGCATGAAAAGGTGTGAAAAATATGAGGAACATGAAAAGGTGTGAAAACTACAAAGAGCATGAAAAGGTGTGAAAAATACGAGGTGCATGAAAAGATCTGAAAAATATGAGAAGCATGAAAAGGTGTGAAAAATATGAGGAGCATGAAACGGTGTGAAATTATGAAGAGCATGAAACGGTGTTAAAAATATGAAGAGCATGAAACGGTGTGAAAAACACGAGCAGCAAGAAAAAATGTGGAAAACACGAAGTGCATGATAATGTGTGAAAAATTCGAAGAGCATGAAAAGGTTTGAAAAATACGAAGAGCATGTAAAGGTGTGAAAAATACGGAGAATTAAAGGTGTGAAAAATACGAGGAGCATGAAAAGGTGTGAAAAATATGATGAGAAAGAAAATGTGCTAAAAATACGAGGAGCATGAAAAGGTGGGAAAAATAGTAGGAGCATGAAAAGGTCTGAAAAATACGAGGAACATGAAACAGTGTGAAAATATAAAGAGCATGAAACGGTGTGAAAAATATGAAGACCTTTAAAAGGTGTCAAAAATATGAGGAGTATGAAAAGATGTGAAAAACATGAGGATCATGAAATGGTATGAAAAATATGAGAAGCATGAAATATGTAAAAAATATGAAGAGCATGAAAAGTTGTGAAAAATATGAAGAGCATGAAATGGTTTGAAAAGTATAAAGAGCATGAAAAGTTGTGCAAAATACAAAGAGCATGAGTGGTGTGAAATATACGAAGACAATGAAAAGATGTGAAAAATTATGAAAAGCATGAAAGGTTGTGAAAAATACAAAGAGCATGAAAAGGTTTGAAAAATACAAAGTTCATGAAAAGGTGTGAAAAATACGAGGAGCATGAAACGGTGTGAAAAATACGAGGAGCATGAAAAGTTCTGAAAAACACGAGGAGCATGAAAAGGTCTGAAAAATACGAGGAGCATGAAAAGTTCTGAAAAACACGAGGAGCATGAAAAGGTCTGAAAAATACGAGGAGCATGAAAAGTTCTGAAAAACACGAGGAGCATGAAAAGGTCTGAAAAGTACGTGGAGCATGAAAAGGTGTGAACAATATGAAGAGCATGAAACGATGTTAAAAATATGAAGAGCATGAAACGGTGTGAAAAACATGAGCAGCATGAAACAATGTGGAAAACACGAAGTGCATGCAAATGTGTGAAAAATTCGAAGAGCATTAAAAGGTTTGAAAAACACGAAGAGCATGTAAAGGTGTGAAAAATACGAGGAGCATTAAAGGTGTGAAAAATACGAGGAGCATGAAAAGGTGTGAAAAATACGATGAGAAAGAAAATGTGCTAAAAATACAAGGAGCATGAAAAGGTGGGAAAAATAGTAGGAGCATTTAAAGGTGTGAAAAATACGAGGAAAATGAAACGGTGTGAAAATATAAAGAGCATGAAACGGTGTGAAAAATATGAAGACCTTTAAAAGGTGTCAAAAATATGAGGAGCATGAAAAGATGTGAAAAATATGAGGAGCATGAAATGATATGAAAAATATGAGGAGCATGAAATATGTAAAAAATATGAAGAGCATGAAAAGTTGTGAAAAATATGAAGAGGATGAAAAGATGTGAAAAATATGAAGAGCATGAAATGGTTTGAAAAGTATGAAAAGCTTGAAAAGGTGTGAAAAATACAAAGAGCATGATGGGTGTGAAATATACGAAGACAATGAAAAGGTGTGAAAAATTATGAAAAGCATGAAAAGTTGTGAAAAATACAAAGAGCATGAAAAGGTTTGAAAAATACAAAGTGCATGAAAAGGTGTGAAAAATACGAGGAGCATGAAACGGTGTGAAAAATGCGAAAGCATGAAATGCTGTGAAAAATACGAGGAGCAGGAAAAGGTCTTAAAAATACGAGGAGCATGAAAAGGTGTGAAAAATACGAGGAGCATGAAAAGGTGTGAAAGATACGAGGAGCATGAAAAGGTGTGAACAATACTAGGAGCATGAAAATGTCTGAAAAATACGATGAGCATGAAAAGGTGTGAAAAATATGCGGAGTATGAAACGGTGTGATAAATATGAGGAGCATGAAACGGTTTCAAAAATATGAGGAACATGAAAAGGTGTGAAAAATACGAAGAGCATGAAAAGGTGTGAAATATACGAAGAGCATAAAAAGGTGTGAAAAATTACCAAGAGAATGAAAATGTCTGAAAAATACAAAGAGCATGAAAATGTGTGAAAAATACGAAGAGCATGAAACGGTGTGAAAAATATGAGGAGCATGAAACGGTGTAAAAATGAAGCCCATGAAACGGTGTGAAAAATATGGAGCACATGAAGAGATGTGAAAAATATTTAGAGCATGAAAAGGTGTGAAAAATATGAAGAGGTTCAAAAGGTGTAAAAAATATGAGGAGCATGAAACGTTCTGAAAAATATGAGAAGCATGAAACGGTGTTGAAAAACATGAAGAGCTTCAAAAGGTGTCAAAAATATGAGGAGCAAGAAACGGTCTGAAAGATAGGAGGAGCATGAAACGGTGTTGAAAAACATGAAGAGCATGAAAAGGTGTGAAATATATGTAGAGCTTCAAAAGATGTCAAAAATATGAGAAGCATGAAACGGTCTGAAATATAGGAGTAGCATGAAATGGTGATGAAAAACATGAAGAGCCTGAAAAGGTGTGAAAAATATCAAGAGCTTCAAAAGGTGTCAAAAATATAAGGGGCATGAAACGGTCTGAAAAATAGGAGGAGCATGAAACCGTCTGTAAAATAGGAGGAGCATGAAACTGTGTTGAAAAACATTTAGAGCTTCAAAATGTGTCAAAAATATGAGGAGCATGTAACGGTCTGAAAAATATGAGGAGCATGAAACGGTCTGAAAAATAAGAGGAGCATGAAACGATGTTGAGAACATGAAGAGCCTGAAAAGGTGTGAATAATATGAAAAGCTTCAAAAGTTGTCAAAAATATGAGGAGCATGAAACGGTCTCAAAAAAAAGAGGAGCATGAAATGGTCTGAAAATATAAGGAGCATGAAATTGTGTTGAAAAACATGCAGGGCCTAAAGGTGTGAAAAATATGAAGAGCTCCAAACCTGTGAAATATTTGAGGAGCATGAAACGGTCTGAAAAATAGGAGGAGCATGAAGTGGTGTTTAAAAACATGAAGAGCCTGAAAAGGTGTGAAATACATGAAGAGCTTCAAAAGCTGTCAAAAATAGGAGGAGCATGAAACGGTCTGAAAAATATGAAGGAGCATGTCACGGTGTTGAAAAACATGAAGAGCTTCAAAAGGTGTCAAAAAATGAGAAGCATGAAACGGTCTGAAAAATAGGAGGAGCATGAAACGATGTTGAAAAACATTAAGAGCTTCAAAAGGTGTCAAAAATATGAGGAGCATGAAAAGGTCTGAAAAATAGGAGGAGCATGAAACGGTCTGCAAAATAGGAGGAATATGAAAAGGTGTGAAAAATATGAAGAGCTTTAAAAGGTATCAAAAATATGAGGAGCATGAAACGGTCTGAAAAATAGGAGGAGCAGGAAACGGTGTGGAAAAACATAAAGTGCATGAAAAGGTGTGAAAAATACGAGGAGCATGAAAAGGTGTGAAAAATATAAGGAGCATGAAAAGGTGTGAAAAATATGAGGAGCATGAAAATATGTGAAAAATAAAAGGAGCATGAAAAGCTGTGAAAAACACGAGGAGCATGAATAGGTGTGAAAAACATTAAAAGCATGAAACAGTGTGAAAAATACAGGAGCATGAAAAGGTACGAAAAATACGAGGAGCATGGAAAGGTGTGAAAAATTTGAGGAGCATGAAACGGTCTGAAAAATATGAAGAGCATGAAATGGTGTGAAAAACATGAGCAGCATGAAAAGTTGTGGAAAACACGAAGTGCATGTAAATGTGTGAAAAATTCGAAGAGCATGAAAAGGTTTGCAAAATACGAAGAGCATGTAAAGGTGTGAAATATACAAGGAGCATTAAAGGTGTGAAAAATACGAGGAGCATGAAAAGGTGTGAAAAATAGTAGGAGCATGAAAAGGTCTGAAAAATATGAGGACCATGAAAAGTTGTGAAAAATACGTAGAGCATTAAAAGGTGTGAGAAAAACAAGGAGCATGAAAAGCTCTGTAAAATACGAGGAGCATGAAAAGGTGTGAAAAATACGAGGAGCATATAAAGGTCTGAAAAATATGAGGAGCATGAAACGGTCTAAAAAATGTGAGGAGCGTGAAACGGTGTGAAAATATAAAGAGCATGAAACGGTGTGAAAAACATGAAGACCTTAAAAACGTGTCAGAAATATGAGGACCATGAAAAGATGTGAAAAATATAAGGAGCATGAAACGCTATGAAAAATAGGAGGAGCATGAAAAGGTGTGAAAAATACGAGGAGCATGAAAAGGTGTGAAATATATGAGGAGCATGAAAAATTGTAAAAAACACGAAGAGCATGAAAATGTGTGAAAAACACGAAGAGCATGAAAATGTATAAAAATTCGAAGAGCATGAAAAGGTTTGAAAAACACGAAGAGCATGAAAAGGTGGGAACAATACAAGGAGCATGAAAAGGTCTGTAAAATACGAGGAGCATGAAAAGATGTGAAAAATCCGAGGAGCATGAAAAGGTCTGAAATATACGAGGACCATGAAAAGTTCTAAAAAATACGACTGGCATGACAAGGTGGGAAAAATACGAAGAGCATGAAAAGGTGTGAAAAGTACGAAGAGCATGAAAAGGTGTGAAAAATACAAGGAGCATGAAAAGGTGTGAAAAATACGATGAGAATGAAAATGTGCGAAAAATACGAGAAGCATGAAAAGGTGTGAACAATATTAGGAGCATGAAAAGTTCTGAAAAATACGAGGAGCATGAAAAGGTGTGAAAAATGCGAGGAGCATGAAAAGGTGTGAAAAAAACAGGAGCATGAAAAGGTCTAAAAAATTTGAAGAGCATGAAACGGTGTGAAAATATGAAGATCATGAAACAGTGTGAAAAATATGAAGACCTTTTAAACGTGTCAAAAATATGAGGAGCATGAAAAGATGGGAAAAATATGAGGAGCATTAAAATATGTCAATAATATGAAGAGCATGAAAAGTTGTGAAATATATGAGGAGCATGAAATGGTGTGAAAAACACGAGGAGTACGAAAATGTCTGCAAATATGAGGAGTATGAAAAGGTCTGAAAATATGAGGAGAATGAAAAGGTGTGAAAACAACGAAGTGCATGAAAATGTGTGAAAAATATGAAGAGCATGAAAAGGTTTGAAAAATACGAAGAGCATTTAAAGGTGTGAAAAATACGAGGAGAATTAAAGGTGTGAAAAATACGAGGAGCATGAAAATGTGTGAAAAATACGATGAGAAAGAAAATGTGCTAAAAATACGAGGCGCATGAAAAGGTGGGAAAAATAGTAGGAGCATGAAAAGGTCTGAAAAATACGAGGAACATGAAACGGTGTGAAAAATATGAAGACCTTTAAAAGGTGTCAAAAATATGAGGAGCATGAAAAGATGTGAAAAATATGAGGAGCATGAAATGGTATGAAAAATATGAGAAGCATGAAATATGTAAAAAATATGAAGAGCATGAAAAGTTGTGAAAAATATGAAGAGCATGAAACGGTGTGTAAAATATGAAGAGCATGAAAAGATGTGAAAATATGAAGAGCATGAAATGGTTTGAAAAGTATGAAGAGCGTGAAAAGTTGTGAAAAATACAAAGAGCATGAAAAGGTTGGAAAAATACAAAGTGCATGAAAAGGTGTGAAAAATACGAGGAGCATGAAACGGTGTGAAAAATACGAGGAGCATGAAAAGTTCTGAAAAACACGAGGAGCATGAAAAGGTCTAAAAAATACGAGGAGCATGAAAAGGTCTGAAAAATATGAGGAGCATGAAAAGTTCTGAAAAACACGAGGAGCATGAAAAGGTCTAAAAAATACGAGGAGCATGAAAAGGTCTGAAAAATACGAGGAGCATGAAAAGGTCTGGAAAACAGGAGGAGTATAAAAAGGTGTGAAAAATACGAAGAGCATGAAAAGTTCTCAAAAATATGAGGAGCCTGAAAAGGTGTGAAAAATACGAGGATCCTGAAAAGGTGTGAAAAATACGAGGAGTATGAAAAGGTGTGAAAAATATAAGGAGCATGAAAAGGTGTGAAAAATAGGAGGAGCATGAAAAGGTGTGAAAAATATAAGGAGCATAAAAAGGTCTGGAAAACACGAGGAGCATGAAAAGTTGTGAAAAATACAAAGAGCATGAAAAGGTTTGAAAAATACAAAGTGCATGAAAAGGTGTGAAAAATATGAGGAGCATGAAACGGTGTGAAAAATGCAAAAGCATGAAATGCTGTGAAAAATACAAAGAGCATGAAAAGGTCTGAAAAATACGAGGAGCATGAAAAGGTGTCAAAAATACGAGGAGCAGGAAAAGGTCTGAAAAATACGAGGAGCATGAAAAGGTCTGGAAAACAGGAGGAGCATAAAAAGATGTGAAAAATACGAAGAGCATGAAAAGGTCTCAAAAATATAAGGAGCCTGAAAAGGTGTGAAAAATATAAGGAGCATGAAAAGGTGTGAAAAATATAAGGAGCATGAAAAGGTGTGAAAAATACGAGGAGCATGAAAAGATGTGAAAAAAAGAGGAGCATGAAAAGCTGTGAAAAACACGAGGAGCATGAATAGGTGTGAAAAACATGAAGAGCAGGAAACAGTGTGAAAAATACAGGAGCATGAAAAAGTTTGAAAAATACGAGAAGCATGGAAAGGTGTGAAAAATTTGAGGAGCATGAAACGGTCTGAAAAATATGAAGAGCATGAAATGGTGTGAAAAACACGAGCAGCATGAAAAGTTGTAGAAAACACGAAGTGCATGTAAATGTGTGAAAAATTTGAAGAGCATGAAAAGGTTTGCAAAATACGAAGAGCATGTAAAGGTGTGAAATATACGAGGAGCATTAAAGGTGTGAAAAATACGAGGAGCATGAAAAGGTGTGAAAAATAGTAGGAGCATGAAAAGGTCTGAAAAATACGAGGACCATGAAAAGTTGTGAAAAATACGTAGAGCATTAAAAGGTGTGAGAAAAACAAGGAGCATGAAAAGCTCTGTAAAATACGAGGAACATGAAAAGGTGTGAAAAATACGATGAGAAAGAAAATGTGCGAAAATACGAGGAGCATGAAAAGGTGTGAAAAATAATAGGAGCATGAAAAGGTGTGAAAAACACGAGAGCATGAAAAGGTGTGAAAAATACGAGGAGCATATAAAGGTCTGAAAAACACAAGGAGCATGAAAGGGTGTGAAAAATAAGAGGAGCATGAAAAGGTGTGACAAATACGAGGAGCATGAAACGGTGTGAAAATATGAAGAGCATGAAACGGTGTTAAAAATATGAGGAGCATGAAACGGTGTGAAAAACACGAGCAGCATGAAAAAATGTGGAAAACACGAAGTGAATGAAAATGTGTGAAAAATTCGAAGAGCATTAAAAGGTTTTAAAAACACGAAGAGCATGTAAAGGTGTGAAAAATACGAGGAGCATTAAAGGTGTGAAAAATACGAGGAGCATGAAAAGGTGTGAAAAATACGATGAGAAAGGAAATGTGAGAAAAATACGAGGAGCATGAAAAGGTAGGAAAAATAGTAGGAGCATGAAAAGGTCTGAAAAATACGAGCAACATGAAACGGTGTGAAAATATAAAGAGCATGAAACGGTGTGAAAAATATGAAGACCTTTAAAAGGTGTCAAAAATATGAGGAGCATGAAAAGATGTGAAAAATATGAGGATCATGAAATGGTATGAAAAATATGAGGAGCATGAAATATGTAAAAAATATGAAGAGCATGAAAAGTTGTGAAAAATATGAAGAGGATGAAAAGATGTGAAAAATATGAAGCGCATGAAGAGATGTGAAAAATATTTAGAGCATGAAAATATGTGAAAAATATGAAGAGCAAGAAACGGTTTGAAAAGTACGAAGAGCTTGAAAAGGTGTGAAAAATACGAAGAGCGTGACTGGTGTGAAATCTACGAAGACCATGAAAAAGTCTGAAAAATTATGAAATGCATGAAAAGTTGTGAAAAATACAAAGAGAATGAAAAGGTTTGAAAAATACGAAGTGCATGAAAAGGTGTGAAAAATACGAGGAGCATGCAATGGTGTGAAAAATGTGAAAGCATGAAATGCTGTGAAAAATACGAAGAGCATGAAAAGGTCTGAAAAACACAAGGAGCATGAAAGGGTGTGAAAAATAAGAGGAGCATGAAAAGGTGTGAAAAATACGAGGAGCATGAAACGGTGTGAAAATATGAAGAGCATGAAACGGTGTTAAAAATATGAGGAGAATGAAACGGTGTGAAAAACACGAGCAGCATGAAAAAATGTGGAAAACACGAAGTGAATGAAAATGTGTGAAAAATTCGAAGAGCATTAAAAGGTTTGAAAAACACGAAGAGCATGTAAAGGTGTGAAAAATACGAGGAGCATTAAAGGTGTGAAAAATACGAGGAGCATGAAAAGGTGTGAAAAATACGATGAGAAAGGAAATGTGAGAAAAATACGAGGAGCATGAAAAGGTAGGAAAAATAGTAGGAGCATGAAAAGGTCTGAAAAATACGAGCAACATGAAACGGTGTGAAAATATAAAGAGCATGAAACGGTGTGAAAAATATGAAGACCTTTAAAAGGTGTCAAAAATATGAGGAGCATGAAAAGATGTGAAAAATATGAGTAGCATGAAATGGTATGAAAAATATGAGGAGCAAAAAAGGTCTGAAAATAGGAGGGGAATGAAAAGGTCTGAAAAATACGAGGAGCATGAAAAGGTCTGAAAAATACCAGGAGCATGAAAAGTTCTGAAAAATATGAGGAGCATGAATAGGTGTCAAAAATACGAGGAGCATGAAAAGGTCTGAAAAATACGAGGAGCATGAAAAGGTCTGCAAAACACGAGGAGCATGAAAAGGTCTGAAAAATATGAGGAGCATGAAAAGGTCTGAAAAATACGAGGAGAATGAAAAGTTCTGAAAAATACGAGAAGCATGAAAAGTTCTGAAAAACGCGAGGAGCATGAGAAGGTCTAAAAAATACGTGGAGCATGAAAAGGTGTGAACAATATGAAGAGCATGAAAAAGTGTGAAAAATACAAAGAGCTTGAAAAGGTGTGAAAACACGAAGAACATGAAAAGGTCTCAAAAATATGAGGAGCCTGAAAAGGTGTGAAAAATATAGGGAGCATGAAAAGGTGTTAAAAACATAAGGAGCATGAATAGGTGTGAAAAACACGAAGAGCATGAAAATGTGTGAAAAATACAAGGAGCATGAAAAGGTCTGAAAAATACGAGGAGAATGAAAAGCTGTGAAAAATACGAGGAGCATGAAAAGGTCTGAAAAATACGAGAAGCATAAAAGTTCTGAAAAACACGAGGAGCATGAAAAGGTCTAAAAAATACTTGGAGCATGAAAAGATGTGAACAATATGAAGAGCACGAAAAAGTGTGAAAAATACAAAGAGCTTGAAAAGGTGTGAAAACACGAACAGCATGAAAAGGTCTCAAAAATATGAGGAACCTGAAAAGGTGTGAATAATCCGAGAAGAACGAAAAGGTCTGAAATATACGAGGACCATGTAAAGGTCTGAAAAATACGAGAGGCATGAAAAGATCTGAAAAAAACGAGGAGCATGAAAAGGTCTGAAAAATACGAGGAGCATGAAAAGGTCTGGAAAACAGGAGGAGTATAAAAAGGTGTGAAAAATACGAAGAGCATGAAAAGTTCTCAAAAATATGAGGAGCCTGAAAAGGTGTGAAAAATACGAGGAGTATGAAAAGGTGTGAAAAATATAAGGAGCATGAAAAGGTGTGAAAAATAGGAGGAGCATGAAAAGGTGTGAAAAATATAAGGAGCATAAAAAGGTCTGGAAAACACGAGGAGCATGAAAAGTTGTGAAAAATACAAAGAGCATGAAAAGGTTTGAAAAATACAAAGTGCATGAAAAGGTGTGAAAAATATGAGGAGCATGAAACGGTGTGAAAAATGCGAAAGCATGAAATGCTGTGAAAAATGCGAAAGCATGAAATGCTGTGAAAAATACAAAGAGCATGAAAAGGTCTGAAAAATACGAGGAGCATGAAAAGGTGTCAAAAATACGAGGAGCAGGAAAAGGTCTGAAAAATACGAGGGGCATGAAAAGGTCTGGAAAACAGGAGGAGCATAAAAAGATGTGAAAAATACGAAGAGCATGAAAAGGTCTCAAAAATATAAGGAGCCTGAAAAGGTGTGAAAAATATAAGGAGCATGAAAAGGTGTGAAAAATATAAGGAGCATGAAAAGGTGTGAAAAATACGAGGAGCATGAAAAGATGTGAAAAAAAAGAGGAGCATGAAAAGCTGTGAAAAACACGAGGAGCATGAATAGGTGTGAAAAACATGAAGAGCAGGAAACAGTGTGAAAAATACATGAGCATGAAAAAGTTTGAAAAATACGAGAAGCATGGAAAGGTGTGAAAAATTTGAGGAGCATGAAACGGTCTGAAAAATATGAAGAGCATGAAATGGTGTGAAAAACACGAGCAGCATGAAAAGTTGTGGAAAACACGAAGTGCATGTAAATGTGTGAAAAATTTGAAGAGCATGAAAAGGTTTGCAAAATACGAAGAGCATGTAAAGGTGTGAAATATACGATGAGAAAGGAAATGTGAGAAAAATACGAGGAGCATGAAAAGGTGTGAAAAATAGTAGGAGCATGAAAAGGTCTGAAAAATACGAGGACCATGAAAAGTTGTGAAAAATACGTAGAGCATTAAAAGGTGTGAGAAAACAAGGAGCATGAAAAGCTCTGTAAAATACGAGGAGCATGAAAAGGTGTGAAAAATACGATGAGAAAGAAAATGTGCGAAAATACGAGGAGCATGAAAAGGTGTGAAAAATAATAGGAGCATGAAAAGGTGTGAAAAACACGAGAGCATGAAAAGGTGTGAAAAATACGAGGAGCATATAAAGGTCTGAAAAACACAAGGAGCATGAAAGGGTGTGAAAAATAAGAGGAGCATGAAAAGGTGTGACAAATACGAGGAGCATGAAACGGTGTGAAAATATGAAGAGCATGAAACGGTGTTAAAAATATGAGGAGCATGAAACGGTGTGAAAAACACGAGCAGCATGAAAAAATGTGGAAAACACGAAGTGAATGAAAATGTGTGAAAAATTCGAAGAGCATTAAAAGGTTTTAAAAACACGAAGAGCATGTAAAGGTGTGAAAAATACGAGGAGCATTAAAGGTGTGAAAAATACGAGGAGCATGAAAAGGTGTGAAAAATATGATGAGAAAGGAAATGTGAGAAAAATACGAGGAGCATGAAAAGGTAGGAAAAATAGTAGGAGCATGAAAAGGTCTGAAAAATACGAGCAACATGAAACGGTGTGAAAATATAAAGAGCATGAAACGGTGTGAAAAATATGAAGACCTTTAAAAGGTGTCAAAAATATGAGGAGCATGAAAAGATGTGAAAAATATGAGGATCATGAAATGGTATGAAAAATATGAGGAGCATGAAATATGTAAAAAATATGAAGAGCATGAAAAGTTGTGAAAAATATGAAGAGGATGAAAAGATGTGAAAAATATGAAGCGCATGAAGAGATGTGAAAAATATTTAGAGCATGAAAATATGTGAAAAATATGAAGAGCAAGAAACGGTTTGAAAAGTACGAAGAGCTTGAAAAGGTGTGAAAAATACGAAGAGCGTGACTGGTGTGAAATCTACGAAGACCATGAAAAAGTCTGAAAAATTATGAAATGCATGAAAAGTTGTGAAAAATACAAAGAGAATGAAAAGGTTTGAAAAATACGAAGTGCATGAAAAGGTGTGAAAAATACGAGGAGCATGCAATGGTGTGAAAAATGTGAAAGCATGAAATGCTGTGAAAAATACGAAGAGCATGAAAAGGTCTGAAAAACACAAGGAGCATGAAAGGGTGTGAAAAATAAGAGGAGCATGAAAAGGTGTGAAAAATACGAGGAGCATGAAACGGTGTGAAAATATGAAGAGCATGAAACGGTGTTAAAAATATGAGGAGAATGAAACGGTGTGAAAAACACGAGCAGCATGAAAAAATGTGGAAAACACGAAGTGAATGAAAATGTGTGAAAAATTCGAAGAGCATTAAAAGGTTTGAAAAACACGAAGAGCATGTAAAGGTGTGAAAAATACGAGGAGCATTAAAGGTGTGAAAAATACGAGGAGCATGAAAAGGTGTGAAAAATACGATGAGAAAGGAAATGTGAGAAAAATACGAGGAGCATGAAAAGGTAGGAAAAATAGTAGGAGCATGAAAAGGTCTGAAAAATACGAGCAACATGAAACGGTGTGAAAATATAAAGAGCATGAAACGGTGTGAAAAATATGAAGACCTTTAAAAGGTGTCAAAAATATGAGGAGCATGAAAAGATGTGAAAAATATGAGTAGCATGAAATGGTATGAAAAATATGAGGAGCAAAAAAGGTCTGAAAATAGGAGGGGAATGAAAAGGTCTGAAAAATACGAGGAGCATGAAAAGGTCTGAAAAATACCAGGAGCATGAAAAGTTCTGAAAAATATGAGGAGCATGAATAGGTGTCAAAAATACGAGGAGCATGAAAAGGTCTGAAAAATACGAGGAGCATGAAAAGGTCTGCAAAACACGAGGAGCATGAAAAGGTCTGAAAAATATGAGGAGCATGAAAAGGTCTGAAAAATACGAGGAGAATGAAAAGTTCTGAAAAATACGAGAAGCATGAAAAGTTCTGAAAAACGCGAGGAGCATGAGAAGGTCTAAAAAATACGTGGAGCATGAAAAGGTGTGAACAATATGAAGAGCATGAAAAAGTGTGAAAAATACAAAGAGCTTGAAAAGGTGTGAAAACACGAAGAACATGAAAAGGTCTCAAAAATATGAGGAGCCTGAAAAGGTGTGAAAAATATAGGGAGCATGAAAAGGTGTTAAAAACATAAGGAGCATGAATAGGTGTGAAAAACACGAAGAGCATGAAAATGTGTGAAAAATACAAGGAGCATGAAAAGGTCTGAAAAATACGAGGAGAATGAAAAGCTGTGAAAAATACGAGGAGCATGAAAAGGTCTGAAAAATACGAGAAGCATAAAAGTTCTGAAAAACACGAGGAGCATGAAAAGGTCTAAAAAATACTTGGAGCATGAAAAGATGTGAACAATATGAAGAGCACGAAAAAGTGTGAAAAATACAAAGAGCTTGAAAAGGTGTGAAAACACGAACAGCATGAAAAGGTCTCAAAAATATGAGGAACCTGAAAAGGTGTGAATAATCCGAGAAGAACGAAAAGGTCTGAAATATACGAGGACCATGTAAAGGTCTGAAAAATACGAGAGGCATGAAAAGATCTGAAAAAAACGAGGAGCATGAAAAGGTCTGAAAAATACGAGGAGCATGAAAAGGTCTGGAAAACAGGAGGAGTATAAAAAGGTGTGAAAAATACGAAGAGCATGAAAAGTTCTCAAAAATATGAGGAGCCTGAAAAGGTGTGAAAAATACGAGGATCCTGAAAAGGTGTGAAAAATACGAGGAGTATGAAAAGGTGTGAAAAATATAAGGAGCATGAAAAGGTGTGAAAAATAGGAGGAGCATGAAAAGGTGTGAAAAATATAAGGAGCATAAAAAGGTCTGGAAAACACGAGGAGCATGAAAAGTTGTGAAAAATACAAAGAGCATGAAAAGGTTTGAAAAATACAAAGTGCATGAAAAGGTGTGAAAAATATGAGGAGCATGAAACGGTGTGAAAAATGCGAAAGCATGAAATGCTGTGAAAAATACAAAGAGCATGAAAAGGTCTGAAAAATACGAGGAGCATGAAAAGGTGTCAAAAATACGAGGAGCAGGAAAAGGTCTGAAAAATACGAGGGGCATGAAAAGGTCTGGAAAACAGGAGGAGCATAAAAAGATGTGAAAAATACGAAGAGCATGAAAAGGTCTCAAAAATATAAGGAGCCTGAAAAGGTGTGAAAAATATAAGGAGCATGAAAAGGTGTGAAAAATATAAGGAGCATGAAAAGGTGTGAAAAATACGAGGAGCATGAAAAGATGTGAAAAAAAAGAGGAGCATGAAAAGCTGTGAAAAACACGAGGAGCATGAATAGGTGTGAAAAACATGAAGAGCAGGAAACAGTGTGAAAAATACAGGAGCATGAAAAAGTTTGAAAAATACGAGAAGCATGGAAAGGTGTGAAAAATTTGAGGAGCATGAAACGGTCTGAAAAATATGAAGAGCATGAAATGGTGTGAAAAACACGAGCAGCATGAAAAGTTGTGGAAAACACGAAGTGCATGTAAATGTGTGAAAAATTTGAAGAGCATGAAAAGGTTTGCAAAATACGAAGAGCATGTAAAGGTGTGAAATATACGATGAGAAAGGAAATGTGAGAAAAATACGAGGAGCATGAAAAGGTGTGAAAAATAGTAGGAGCATGAAAAGGTCTGAAAAATACGAGGACCATGAAAAGTTGTGAAAAATACGTAGAGCATTAAAAGGTGTGAGAAAACAAGGAGCATGAAAAGCTCTGTAAAATACGAGGAGCATGAAAAGGTGTGAAAAATACGATGAGAAAGAAAATGTGCGAAAATACGAGGAGCATGAAAAGGTGTGAAAAATAATAGGAGCATGAAAAGGTGTGAAAAACACGAGAGCATGAAAAGGTGTGAAAAATACGAGGTGCATGAAAACGTGTGAAAAATACTAGGAGCATGAAAATGTCTGAAAAATACGAGAAGCATGAAAAGATCTTAAAAATATGAGAAGCATGAAAAGGTGTGAAAAATATGAGGAGCATGAAACGGTGTGAAAATATGAAGAGCATGAAACGGTGTTAAAAATATGAAGAGCATGAAACGGTGTGAAAAACACGAGCAGCAAGAAAATATGTGGAAAACACGAAGTGCATGAAAATGTGTGAAAAATTCGAAGAGCATGAAAAGGTTTGAAAAATACGAACAGCATGTAAAGGTGTGAAAAATACGAGGAGCATTAAAGGTGTGAAAAATACGAGGAGCATGAAAAGGTGTGAAAAATACGATGAGAAAGAAAATGTGCTAAAAATACAAGGAGCATGAACAGGTGGGAAAAATAGTAGGAGCATGAAAAGGTCTGAAAAATACGAGGAACATGAAACGGTGTGAAAATATAAAGAGCATGAAACGGTGTGAAATATATGAAGACTTCAAAAGGTGTCAAAAATATGAGGAGCATGAAAAGATGTGAAAAATATGAGGAGCATGAAATGGTATGAAAAATATGAGAAGCATGAAATATGTAAAAAATATGAAGAGCATGAAAAGTTGTGAAAAATATGAAGAGCATGAAATGGTTTTAAAAGTATGAAGAGCTTGAAAAGGTGTGAAAAATACAAAGAGCATGACTGGTGTGAAATATACGAAGACAATGAAAAGGTGTGAAAAATTATGAAAAGCATGAAAAGTTGTGAAAAATACAAAGAGCATGAAAAGGTTTGAAAAATACAAAGTGCATGACAAGGTGTGAAAAATACGAGGAGCTTGAAACGGTGTTAAAAATGTGAAAGCATGAAATGCTGTGAAAAATATGAAGAGCATGAAAAGGTCTGAAAAATACAAGGAGCATTAAAGGTGTGAAAAATACGAGGAGCATGAAAAGGTGTGAAAAATACGATGAGAAAGAAAATCTGCTAAAAACACAAGGAGCATGAAAAGGTGGGAAAACTAGTAGGAGCATGAAAATGTCTGAAAAATACGAGGAACATGAAACGGTGTGAAAATATAAAGAGCATGAAAGGGTGTGAAAAATATGAAGACCTTTAAAAGGTGTCAAAAATATGAGGAGCATGAAAAGATGTGAAAAATAAGAGGAGCATGAAATGGTATGAAAAATATGAGGAGAATGAAATATGTAAAAAATATGAAGAGCATGAAAAGTTGTGAAAAATATGAAGAGCATGAAATGGTTTTAAAAGTATGAAGAGCTTGAAAAGGTGTGAAAAATACAAAGAGCATGACTGGTGTGAAATATACGAAGACAATGAAAAGGTGTGAAAAATTATGAAAAGCATGAAAAGTTGTGAAAAATACAAAGAGCATGAAAAGGTTTGAAAAATACAAAGTGCATGAAAACATGTGAAAAATACGAGGAGCATGAAACGGTGTGAAATATGTGAAAGCATGAAATGCTGTGAAAAATACGAAGAGCATGAAAAGGTCTGAAAAATACAAGGAGCATTAATAGGTGTGAAAAATACGAGGAGCATGAAAAGGTGTGAACAATACTAGGAGCATGAAAATGTCTGAAAAAACGAGGAGCATGAAAAGGTTTGAAAAATACGAGGAGCATGAAAAGGTGTGAAAAATATGAGAAGTATGAAACGGTGTGATAAATACGAGGAGCATGAAAAGGTGTGAAAAATACGAGGAGCACGAAAAGGTGTGAAAAATACGAGGAGCACGAAAAGGTGTGAACAATAGTAGGAGCATGAAAAGGTGTGAAAAATCCGAGAAGCACGAAAAGGTCTGAAATATACGACGACCATGAAAAGTTCTAAAAAATACGAGTAGCGTGACAAGGTGTGAAAAATACGAGAAGCATGAAAAGGTCTGAAAAATACGAGGAGCATGAAAAGGTGTGAAAAATACGAAGAGCATGAAAAGGTGTGAAAAATACAAGGAGCATGAAAAGGTGTGAAAAATACGATGAGAAAGAAAATGTGTGAAAAATACGAAGAGCATGAAAAGGTGTGAACAATAGTAGGAGCATGAAAAGGGCTGAAAAATACGAGGAGCATGAAAAGGTGTGAAAAACACGAGGAGCATGAAAATGTGTGAAAAAAACAGGAGCATGAAAAGGTCTGAAAAAAATACGAGGAGCATGAAAAGGTGTGAAAAACACGAGGAGCATGAAAAGGTGTGAAAAATACGAGGAGCATATAAAGGTCTGAAAAATATGAGGAGCATGAAAAAGTCTAAAAAATTTGAGGAGCATGAAATGGTGTGAAAATATGAAGATCATGAAACGGTGTGAAAAATATGAAGACCTTTTAAACGTGTCAAAAATATGAGGAGCATGAAAAGATGTGAAAAATATGAGGAGCATTAAAATATGTCAATAATATGAAGAGCATGAAAAGTTGTGAAATATATGATGAGCATGAAAAGGTGTGAAAAATATGAGGAGTACGAAAAGGTCTGCAAATATGAGGAGCACGAAAAGGTCTGAAAAATATGAGGAGCATGAAAAGGTGTGAAAACTACGAGGTGCATGAAAACGTGTGAAAAATACTAGGAGCATGAAAATGTCTGAAAAATACGAGAAGCATGAAAAGATCTTAAAAATATGAGAATCATGAAAAGGTGTGAAAAATATGAGGAGCATGAAACGGTGTGAAAATATGAAGAGCATGAAACGGTGTTAAAAATATGAAGAGCATGAAACGGTGTGAAAAACACGAGCAGCAAGAAAATATGTGGAAAACACGAAGTGCATGAAAATGTGTGAAAAATTCGAAGAGCATGAAAAGGTTTGAAAAATACGAACAGCATGTAAAGGTGTGAAAAATACGAGGAGTATTAAAGGTGTGAAAAATACGAGGAGCATGAAAAGGTGTGAAAAATACGATGAGAAAGAAAATGTGCTAAAAATACAAGGAGCATGAACAGGTGGGAAAAATAGTAGGAGCATGAAAAGGTCTGAAAAATACGAGGAACATGAAACGGTGTGAAAATATAAAGAGCATGAAACGGTGTGAAATATATGAAGACTTCAAAAGGTGTCAAAAATATGAGGAGCATGAAAAGATGTGAAAAATATGAGGAGCATGAAATGGTATGAAAAATATGAGAAGCAAGAAATATGTAAAAAATATGAAGAGCATGAAAAGTTGTGAAAAATATGAAGAGCATGAAATGGTTTTAAAAGTATGAAGAGCTTGAAAAGGTGTGAAAAATACAAAGAGAATGACTGGTGTGAAATATACGAAGACAATGAAAAGGTGTGAAAAATTATGAAAAGCATGAAAAGTTGTGAAAAATACAAAGAGCATGAAAAGGTTTGAAAAATACAAAGTGCATGACAAGGTGTGAAAAATACGAGGAGCTTGAAACGGTGTTAAAAATGCGAAAGCATGCAATGCTGTGAAAAATATGAAGAGCATGAAAAGGTCTGAAAAATACAAGGAGCATGAATAGGTGTGAAAAATACGAGGAATATGAAAAGGTGTGAAAAAACGAGGAGCATGAAAAGGTGTGAACAATACTAGGAGCATGAAAATGTCTGAAAAATATGAGGAGCATGAAAAGGTTTGAAAAATACGAGGAACATGAAAAGGTGTGAAAAATATGAGGAGTATGAAACGATGTGATAAATA
Organism: Dama dama; assembly: GCF_033118175.1. NCBI lineage: Eukaryota > Metazoa > Chordata > Mammalia > Artiodactyla > Cervidae > Dama > Dama dama. The sequence goes on along the minus strand of NW_026870905.1, from coordinate 698,526 downwards.
TGAGGAACATGAAAAGGTTTCAAAAATATGAGGAGCATGAAACGGTGTGAAAAATACGAAGAGCATGAAAAGGTCTGAAAAATACAAGGAGCATGAATGGGTGTGAAAAATACGAGGAGCATGAAAAGGTGTGAAAAATATGAGGAGCATGAAAAGCTGTGAAAAATACGATGTGAAAGGAAATGTGAGAAAAATATGAGGAGCATGAAAAGGTAGGAAAAAGAGTAGGAGCATGAAAAGGTCTGAAAAATACAAGCAACATGAAACGGTGTGAAAATATAAAGAGCATGAAACGGTGTGAAAAATATGAAGACCTTTAAAAGGTGTCAAAAATATGAGGAGCATGAAAAGGTATGAAAAATACGAAGAGCATGAAAAGGTCTGAAAAATACAAGGAGCATGAATGGGTGTGAAAAATACGAGGAGCATGAAAAGGTGTGAAAAATATGAGGAGCATGAAAAGCTGTGAAAAATACGATGTGAAAGGAAATGTGAGAAAAATACGAGGAGCATGAAAAGGTAGGAAAAAGAGTAGGAGCATGAAAAGGTCTGAAAAATACAAGCAACATGAAACGGTGTGAAAATATAAAGAGCATGAAACGGTGTGAAAAATATGAAGACCTTTAAAAGGTGTCAAAAATATGAGGAGCATGAAAAGATGTGAAAAATATGAGTAGCATGAAATGATATGAAAAATATGAGGAGCAAAAAAGGTCTGAAAATAGGAGGGGAATGAAAAGGTCTGAAAAATACGAGGAGCATGAAAAGGTCTGAAAAGTACCAGGAGCATGAAAAGTTCTGAAAAATATGAGGAGCATGAATAGGTGTCAAAAATACGAGGAGCATGAAAAGGTCTGAAAAATACGAGGAGCATGAAAAGGTCTGCAAAACACGAGGAGCATGAAAAGGTCTGAAAAATATGAGGAGCATGAAAAGGTCTGAAAAATACGAGAAGCATGAAAAGTTCTGAAAAACGCAAGGAGCATGAGAAGGTCTAAAATATACGTGGAGCATGAAAAGGTGTGAACAATATGAAGAGCACGAAAAAGTGTGAAAAATACAAAGAGCTTGAAAAGGTGTGAAAACACGAAGAACATGAAAAGGTCTCAAAAATATGAGGAGCCTGAAAAGGTGTGAAAAATATAGGGAGCATGAAAAGGTGTTAAAAACATAAGGAGCATGAATAGGTGTGAAAAACACGAAGAGCATGAAAATGTGTGAAAAATACAAGGAGCATGAAAAGGTCTGAAAAATACGAGGAGAATGAAAAGCTGTGAAAAATACGAGGAGCATGAAAAGGTCTGAAAAATACGAGGAGAATGAAAAGCTGTGAAAAATACGAGGAGCATGAAAAGGTCTGAAAAATACGAGAAGCATGAAAAGTTCTGAAAAACACGAGGAGCATGAAAAGGTCTAAGAAATACTTGGAGCATGAAAAGATGTGAAAAATATGAAGAGCACGAAAAAGTGTCAAAAATACAAAGAGCTTGAAAAGGTGTGAAAACACGAACAGGATGAAAAGGTCTCAAAAATATGAGGAGCCTGAAAAGGTGTGAATAATCCGTGAAGAACGAAAAGGTCTGAAATATACGAGGACCATGTAAAGGTCTGAAAAATACGAGAGGCATGAAAAGATCTGAAAAATACTAGGAGTATGAAAAGGTCTGAAAAATACGAGGAGCATGACAAGGTCTGAAAAAAACGAGGAGCATGAAAAGGTCTGAAAAATACGAGGAGCATGAAAAGGTCTGGAAAACAGGAGGAGTATAAAAAGGTGTGAAAAATATGAAGAGCATGAAAAGTTCTCAAAAATATGAGGAGCCTGAAAAGGTGTGAAAAATACGAGGAGCCTGAAAAGGTGTGAAAAATATAAGAAGCATGAAAAGGTGTGAAAAATACGAGGAGTATGAAAAGGTGTGAAAAATATAAGGAGCATGAAGAGGTGTGAAAAATAGGAGGAGCATGAAAAGGTGTGAAAAATATAAGGAGCATAAAAAGGTCTGGAAAACACGAGGAGCATGAAGTTGTGAAAAATACAAAGAGCATGAAAAGGTTTGAAAAATACAAAGTGCATGAAAAGGTGTGAAAAATATGAGGAGCATGAAACGGTGTGAAAAATGCGAAAGCATGAAATGCTGTGAAAAATACAAAGAGCATGAAAAGGTCTGAAAAATACGAGGAGCATGAAAAGGTGTCAAAAATACGAGGAGCAGGAAAAGGTCTGAAAAATACGAGGAGCATGAAAAGGTCTGGAAAACAGGAGGAGCATAAAAAGATGTGAAAAATACGAAGAGCATGAAAAGGTCTCAAAAATATAAGGAGCCTGAAAAGGTGTGAAAAATATAAGGAGCATGAAAAGGTGTGAAAAATATGAGGAGCATGAAAAGGTGTGAAAAATACGAGGAGCATGAAAAGATGTGAAAAAAAAGAGGAGCATGAAAAGCTGTGAAAAACACGAGGAGCATGAATAGGTGTGAAAAACATGAAGAGCAGGAAACAGTGTGAAAAATACAGGAGCATGAAAAAGTTTGAAAAATACGAGGAGCATGGAAAGGTGTGAAAAATTTGAGGAGCATGAAACGGTCTGAAAAATATGAAGAGCATGAAATGGTGTGAAAAACACGAGCAGCATGAAAAGTTGTGGAAAACACGAAGTGCATGTAAATGCGTGAAAAATTTGAAGAGCATGAAAAGGTTTGCAAAATACGAAGAGCATGTAAAGGTGTGAAATATACGAGGAGCATTAAAGGTGTGAAAAATACGAGGAGCATGAAAAGGTGTGAAAAATAGTAGGAGCATGAAAAGGTCTGAAAAATACGAGGACCATGAAAAGTTGTGAAAAATACGTAGAGCATTAAAAGGTGTGAGAAAAACAAGGAGCATGAAAAGCTCTGTAAAATACGAGGAGCATGAAAAGGTGTGAAAAATAGTAGGAGCATGAAAAGGTCTGAAAAATACGAGGACCATGAAAAGTTGTGAAAAATACGTAGAGCATTAAAAGGTGTGAGAAAAACAAGGAGCATGAAAAGCTCTGTAAAATACGAGGAGCATGAAAAGGTGTGAAAAATACGAGGAGCATATAAATGTCTGAAAAATATGAGGAGCATGAAACGGTCTAAATAATGTGAGGAGCATGAAACGGTGTGAAAATATAAAGAGCATGAAATGGTGTGAAAAACATGAAGACCTTTAAAACTAGTCAGAAATATGAGGACCATGAAAAGATGTGAAAAATATGAGGAGCATGAAAAGGTATGAAAAATAGGAGGAGCATGAAAATGTATCAAAAATATGAAGAGCATGAAAAGTTGTGAAATATATGAGGAGCATGAAAAGGTGTGAAAAATACATGGAGCATGAAAAGGTGTGAAAAATACGAGGAGCACGAAAAGGTTTGAAAGTATGAGGACTATGAAAAGGTCTGAAAAATGAGTTGAGCATGAAAAGGTCTATAAAATATGAGGAGCATATAAAGGTCAGAAAAATACGAGGAGCATGAAAAGGTGTGAAAAACACGAGGAGCATGAATAGGTGTGAAAAACACGAAGAGCATGAAAATGTGTGGAAAAATACGAGGAGCATGAAAAGGTGTGAAAAATCCGAGGAGTACGAAGAGTCTGAAATATACGAGGACCATGAAAAGGTCTGAAAAATACTAGGAGCATGAAAAGATCTGAAAAATTCTAGGCGAATGAACAGGTGTGAAAAATATGAGGAGCATGAAAAGGTCTGAAAAATATGAGGACCATGAAAAGGTGTCAAAAATACGAGGAGCATGAAAAGGTCTGAAAAATACGAGGAGCATGAAAAGGTGTCAAAAATACGAGGAGCAGGAAAAGGTCTGAAAAATACGAGGAGCATGAAAAGGTCTGGAAAACAGGAGGAGCATAAAAAGATGTGAAAAATACAAAGAGCATGAAAAGGTCTCAAAAATATAAGGAGCCTGAAAAGGTGTGAAAAATATAAGGAGCATAAAAAGGTGTGAAAAATATAAGGAGCATGAAAAGGTGTGAAAAATACGAGGAGCATGAAAAGATGTGAAAAAAAAGAGGAGCATGAAAAGCTGTGAAAAACACGAGGAGCATGAATAGGTGTGAAAAACATGAAGAGCAGGAAACAGTGTGACAAATACAGGAGCATGAAAAAGTTTGAAAAATACGAGAAGCATGTAAATGTGTGAAAAATTTGAAGAGCATGAAAAGGTTTGCAAAATACGAAGAGCATGTAAAGGTGTGAAATATACGAGGAGCATTAAAGGTGTGAAAAATACGAGGAGCATGAAAAGGTGTGAAAAATACGAGGAAAATGAAAAGGTGTGAAATATATGAGGAGCATGAAAAAGTGTGAAAAACACGAATAGCATGAAAATGTGTGAAAAACACGAAGAGCATGAAAATGTATAAAAATTCGAAGAGCATGAAAAGGTTTGAAAAACACAAAGAGCATGAAAAGGTGGGAACAATACGAGGAGCATGAAAAGGTCTGTAAAATACGAGAAGCATGAAAAGATGTGAAAAATCCAAGGAGCACGAAAAGGTCTGAAATATACGAGGACCATGAAAAGTTCTAAAAAATACGAGTAGCATGACAAGGTGTGAAAAATATGAGAAGCATGAAAAGGTCTGAAAAATATGAGGAGCATGAAAAGGTGTGAAAAATACGAAGACCATGAAGAGGTGTGAAAAATACAAGGAGCATGAAAAGGTGTGAAAAATACGAGGAGAAAGAAAATGTGCGAAAAATACGAAGAGCATGAAAAGGTGGGAACAATAGTAGGAGCATGAAAAGGTCTGAAAAATACGAGGAGCATGAAAAGTGGTGAAAATACGAGGAGCATGAAAAGGTGTGAAAAAAACAGGAGCATGAAAAGGTCTGTAAAATACGACGAGCATGAAAAGGTGTGAAAAATACGATGAGAAAGAAAATGTGCGAAAAATACGAGGAGCATGAAAAGGTGTGAAAAACACGAGGAGCATGAAAAGGTGTGAAAAATACGAGGAGCATATAAAGGTCTGAAAAATATGAGGAGCATGAAAAGGTCTAAAAAATTTGAGGAGCATGAAACGGTGTGAAAATATGAAGATCATGAAACGGTGTGAAAAATATGAAGACCTTTTAAACGTGTCAAAAATATGAGGAGCATGAAAAGATGTGAAAAATATGAGGAGCATTAAAATATGTCAATAATATGAAGACCATGAAAAGTTGTGAAATATATGAGGAGCATGAAAAGGTGTGAAAAATACGAGTACGAAAAGGTCTGCAAATACGAGAAGCACGAAGAGGTCTGAAAAATATGAGGAGCATGAAAAGGTGTGAAAACTACGAAGAGCATGAAAAGGTGTGAAAAATACGAGGTGCATGAAAACGTGTGAAAAATACTAGGAGCATGAAAATGTCTGAAAAATACGAGAAGCATGAAATGATCTGAAAAATATGAGAATATGAAAAGGTGTGAAAAATATGAGGAGCATGAAAAGGTGTGAAAAATACGATGAGAAAGAAAATCTGCTAAAAATACAAGGAGCATGAAAAGGTGGGAAAAATAGTAGGAGCATGAAAAGGTCTGAAAAATACGAGGAACATGAAACGGTGTGAAAATATAAAGAGCATGAAACGGTGTGAAAAATATGAAGACCTTTAAAAGGTGTCAAAAATATGAGGAGCATGAAAAGATGTGAAAAATAAGAGGAGCATGAAATGGTATGAAAAATATGAGGAGCATGAAATATGTAAAAAATATGAAGAGCATGAAAAGTTGTGAAAAATATGAAGAGCATGAAATGGTTTTAAAAGTATGAAGAGCTTGAAAAGGTGTGAAAAATACAAAGAGCATGACTGGTGTGAAATATACGAAGACAATGAAAAGGTGTGAAAAATTATGAAAAGCATGAAAAGTTGTGAAAAATACAAAGAGCATGAAAAGGTTTGAAAAATACAAAGTGCATGAAAACATGTGAAAAATACGAGAAGCATGAAACGGTGTGAAATATGTGAAAGCATGAAATGCTGTGAAAAATATGAAGAGCATGAAAAGGTCTGAAAAATACAAGGAGAATTAATAGGTGTGAAAAATATGAGGAGCATGAAAAGGTGTGAACAATACTAGGAGCATGAAAATCTCTGAAAAAAACGAGGAGCATGAAAAGGTGTGAAAAAAACAGGAGCATGAAAAGGTCTGAAAAAAATACGAGGAGCATGAAAAGGTGTGAAAAATACGATGAGAAAGAAAATGTGCGAAAAATACGAAGAGCATGAAAAGGTGTGAAAAATACGAGGAGCATGAAAATATGTGAAATAAACAGGAACATGAAAAGGTCTGAAAAAAATACGAGGAGCATGAAAAGGTGTGAAAAACACGAGGAGCATGAAAAGGTGTGAAAAATACGAGGAGCATATAAAGGTCTGAAAAATATGAGGAGCATGAAAAAGTCTAAAAAATTTGATGAGCATGAAATGGTGTGAAAATATGAAGATCATGAAACGGTGTGAAAAATATGAAGACCTTTTAAACGTGTCAAAAATATGAGGAGCATGAAAAGATGTGAAAAATATGAGAAGCATTAAAATATGTCAATAATATGAAGAGCATGAAAAGTTGTGAAATATATGATGAGCATGAAAAGGTGTGAAAAATATGAGGAGTCCGAAAAGGTCTGCAAATATGAGGAGCACGAAAAGGTCTGAAAAATATGAGGAGCATGAAAAGGTGTGAAAACTACGAAGAGCATGACAAGGTGTGAAAAATACGAGGTGCATGAAAACGTGTGAAAAATACGAGAAGCATGAAAAGATCTTAAAAATATGAGAAGCATGAAAAGTTGTGAAAAATATGAGGAGCATGAAACGGTGTGAAAATATGAAGAGCATGAAACGGTGTTAAAAATATGAAGAGCATGAAACGGTGTGAAAAACACGAGCAGCAAGAAAATATGTGGAAAACACGAAGTGCATGAAAATGTGTGAAAAATTCGAAGAGCATGAAAAGGTTTGAAAAATACGAACAGCATGTAAAGGTGTGAAAAATACGAGGAGTATTAAAGGTGTGAAAAATACGAGGAGCATGAAAAGGTGTGAAAAATACGATGAGAAAGAAAATGTGCTAAAAATACAAGGAGCATGAACAGGTGGGAAAAAAAGTAGGAGCATGAAAAGGTCTGAAAAATACGAGGAACATGAAACGGTGTGAAAATATAAAGAGCATGAAACGGTGTGAAAAATATGAAGACTTCAAAAGGTGTCAAAAATATGAGGAGCATGAAAAGATGTGAAAAATATGAGGAGCATGAAATGGTATGAAAAATATGAGAAGCATGAAATATGTAAAAAATATGAAGAGCATGAAAAGTTGTGAAAAATATGAAGAGCATGAAATGGTTTTAAAAGTATGAAGAGCTTGAAAAGGTGTGAAAAATACAAAGAGCATGACTGGTGTGAAATATACGAAGACAATGAAAAGGTGTGAAAAATTATGAAAAGCATGAAAAGTTGTGAAAAATACAAAGAGCATGAAAAGGTTTGAAAAATACAAAGTGCATGAAAACATGTGAAAAATACGAGGAGCATGAAACGGTGTGAAATATGTGAAAGCATGAAATGCTGTGAAAAATACGAAGAGCATGAAAAGGTCTGAAAAATACAAGGAGCATTAATAGGTGTGAAAAATATGAGGAGCATGAAAAGGTGTGAAAAATACGAGGAGCATGAAAAGGTGTGAAATATATGAGGAGCATGAAAAAGTGTGAAAAACACGAATAGCATGAAAATGTGTGAAAAACACGAAGAGCATGAAAATGTATAAAAATTCGAAGAGCATGAAAAGGTTTGAAAAACACAAAGAGCATGAAAAGGTGGGAACAATACGAGGAGCATGAAAAGGTCTGTAAAATACGAGAAGCATGAAAAGATGTGAAAAATCCAAGGAGCACGAAAAGGTCTGAAATATACGAGGACCATGAAAAGTTCTAAAAAATACGAGTAGCATGACAAGGTGTGAAAAATATGAGAAGCATGAAAAGGTCTGAAAAATATGAGGAGCATGAAAAGGTGTGAAAAATACGAAGACCATGAAGACGTGTGAAAAATACAAGGAGCATGAAAAGGTGTGAAAAATACGAGGAGAAAGAAAATGTGCGAAAAATACGAAGAGCATGAAAAGGTGGGAACAATAGTAGGAGCATGAAAAGGTCTGAAAAATACAAGGAGCATGAAAAGTGGTGAAAATACGAGGAGCATGAAAAGGTGTGAAAAAAACAGGAGCATGAAAAGGTCTGTAAAATACGAGGAGCATTAAAGGTGTGAAAAATACGAGGAGCATGAAAAGGTGTGAAAAATACGATGAGAAAGAAAATGTGCTAAAAATACAAGGAGCATGAACAGGTGGGAAAAATAGTAGGAGCATGAAAAGGTCTGAAAAATACGAGGAACATGAAACGGTGTGAAAATATAAAGAGCATGAAACGGTGTGAAAAATATGAAGACTTCAAAAGGTGTCAAAAATATGAGGAGCATGAAAAGATGTGAAAATATGAGGAGCATGAAATGGTATGAAAAATATGAGAAGCATGAAATATGTAAAAAATATGAAGAGCATGAAAAGTTGTGAAAAATATGAAGAGCATGAAATGGTTTTAAAAGTATGAAGAGCTTGAAAAGGTGTGAAAAATACAAAGAGCATGACTGGTGTGAAATATACGAAGACAATGAAAAGGTGTGAAAAATTATGAAAAGCATGAAAAGTTGTGAAAAATACAAAGAGCATGAAAAGGTTTGAAAAATACAAAGTGCATGACAAGGTGTGAAAAATACGAGGAGCTTGAAACGGTGTTAAAATGCGAAAGCATGAAATGCTGTGAAAAATATGAAGAGCACGAAAAGGTCTGAAAAATACAAGGAGCATGAATAGGTGTGAAAAATACGAGGAATATGAAAAGGTGTGAAAAAAACGAGGAGCATGAAAAGGTGTGAACAATACTAGGAGCATGAAAATGTCTGAAAAATATGAGGAGCATGAAAAGGTTTGAAAAATACCAGGAACATGAAAAGGTGTGAAAAATATGAGGAGTATGAAGCGGTGTGATAAATATGAGGAACATGAAAAGGTTTCAAAAATATGAGGAGCATGAAAAGGTGTGAAAAATATGAGGAGCATGAAACGGTGTGAAAATATGAAGAGCATGAAACGGTGTTAAAAATATGAAGAGCATGAAATGGTGTGAAAAACACGAGCAGCATGAAAAAATGTGGAAAACACGAAGTGCATGAAAATGTGTGAAAAATTCGAAGAGCATGAAAAGGATTGAAAATACGAAGAGCATATAAAGGTGTGAAAAATACGAGGAGCATTAAAGGTGTCACAAATACGAGGAGCATGAAAAGGTGTGAAAAATACGATGAGAAAGAAAATGTGCGAAAAATATGAGGAGCATGAAAAGGTGGGAAAACTAGTAGGAGCATGAAAAGGTCTGAAAAATACGAGGAGCATGAAACCGTGTGAAAATATCAAGAGCATGAAACGGTAGAAAAATATGATGACCTTTAAAAGGTGTCAAAAATATGAGGAGCATGAAAAGATGTGAAAAATATGAGTAGCATGAAATGGTATGAAAAATATGAGGAGCATGAAATATGTAAAAAATATGAAGAGCATAAAAAGTTGTGAAATATATGAGGAGCATGAAAAGGTGTGAAACATACGAGGAGCATGAAAAGGCCTGAAAATAGGAGGAGCCCGAAAAGGTCTGAAAAATACAAGGAGCGGGAAAAGGTCTGAAAAATACCAGGAGCATGAAAAGTTCTGAAAAATATGAGGAGCATGAAAAGGTGTCAAAAATACGAGGAACATGAAAAGGTCTGAAAAATACGAGGAGCATGAAAAGCTCTGCAAAACACGAGGAGCATGAAAAGATGTTAAAAACACAAGGAGCATGAATAGGTGTGAAAAACACGAAGAGCATGAAAATGTGTGAAAAATACGAGGAGCATGTAAAGGTCTGAAAAATACGAGGAGCATGGAAAGGTCTGAAAAATACGAGGAGCATGAAAAGGTCTGAAAAATTACTTGGAGCATGAAAAGTTCTGAAAAACACGAGGAGCATGAAAAGGTCTAAAAATTACTTGGAGCATGAAAAGGTGTGAACAATATGAAGAGCACGAAAAGGTGTGAAAAATACAAAGGGCTTGAAATGGTGTGAAAACACGAAGAACGTGAAACGGTGGGCAAAATACGAGGAGCATGAAAAGGTCTGAAAAATATGAAGAGCATTAAACGGTGTGAAAATATGAAGAGCATGAAACGGTGTGAAAATTATGAAGAGCATGGAAAGGTGTGATAAATAGGAGGAGCATGAAACGGTCTGAAAAATAGGAAGAGCATGAAATGGTGTGAAAAACACGAGCAGCATGAAAAGTTGTGGATAAAACGAAGTGCATGAATGTGTGAAAAATTCGAAGAGCATGAAAAGGTGTGAAAAATGCGAGGAGCACAAAAAGGTCTGAAATATACGAGGACCATGAAAAGGTGTGAAAAATACTAAGAGCACGAAAAGGTTTGAAAAATATGAGGACCATGAAAGAGTGTAAAAAACACGAAGAGCATTAAACTGTGTGAAAAACACGAAGAGCATGAAAATGTGTGAAAAACACGAAGAGCATGAAATTGTATGAAAAATTCAAAGAGCATGAAAAGGGTTGAAAAATACGAAGAGCATGAAAAGGTGTGAAAAATACGAGGAGCATGAAAAGGTGTGAAAAACACGAGGAGCATGAATAGGTGTGAAAAACACGAAGAGCATGAACATGTGTGAAAAATACGAGGAGCATGAAAAGGTGTGAAAAATCCGAGGAGCATGAAAAGGTCTGGAAAACATGAGGAGCATGGAAAGGTTTGAAAAATATGAGGAGCATGAAAATGTGTGAAAAACACGAGGAGCATGAATAGGTGTGAAAAACACGAAGAGCATGAAAATGTGTGGAAAAATACGAGGAGCATGAAAAGGTGTGAAAAATCCGAGGAGTACGAAGAGTCTGAAATATACGAGGACCATGAAAAGGTCTGAAAAATACTAGGAGCATGAAAAGATCTGAAAAATTCTAGGCGAATGAACAGGTGTGAAAAATATGAGGAGCATGAAAAGGTCTGAAAAATATGAGGACCATGAAAAGGTGTCAAAAATACGAGGAGCATGAAAAGGTCTGAAAAATACGAGGAGCATGAAAAGGTCTGGAAAACAGGAGGAGCATTAAAAAGTGTGAAAAATACGAAGAGCATGAAAAGGTCTCAAAAATATGAGGAGCCTGAAAAGGTGTGAAAAAATGAAGAGCATGAAACGGTGTGAAAATTATGAAGAGCATAGAAAGGTGTGATAAATATGAGGAGCAAGAAACGGTCTGAAAAATATGAAGAGCATGAAATGGTGTGAAAAACACTAGCAGCATGAAAAGTTGTGGATAAAACGAAGTGCATGAAAATGTGTGAAAAATTCGAAGAGGATGAAAAGGTGTGAAAAATCCGAGGAGCATGAAAAGGTCTGAAATATACGAGGACCATGAAAAGCTGTGAAAACTATGATGAGCATGAAAAGGTTTGAAAAATATGAGGACCATGAAAAAGTGTAAAAAATACGAAGAGCATGAAAATGTGTGAAAAACACGAAGACCATGAAAATGTATGAAAAATTCAAAAAGCATGAAAAGGTTTGAAAAATATGAAGAGAATGAAAAGGTGGGAAAAATACGAAGAGCATGAAAAGGTGTGAAAAATATGAAAAGCATGAAACTGTGTGAAAAATATGAAAAGCATGAAAACGTGTGAAAAATATGAAGAGCATGAAAAGGTGTGAAAAATATGAAGAGCATGAAACTGTGTGAAAAATATGAAGAGCATGAAACGGTGGGAAAAATATGAAAAGCATGAAAACGTGTGAAAAATATGAAGAGCATGAAAAGGTGTGAAAAATCTGAAGAGCATGAAACGGTGTGAAAAATACGAAGAGCAAGAAAAGGTGTGAAATATATGAAGAGCATGAAAAGGTGTGAAAAATTACGAAAAGCATGAAAAGGTGTGAAAAATTACCAAGAGCATGAAAATGTCTGAAAAATACAAAGAGCATGAAAATGTGTGAAAAATACAAAGAGCATGAAAAGGTGTGAAAATATGAGGAGCATGAAAAGGTCTGAAAATATGAGAAGCATAGAACGGAGTGAAAAATATGAAGAGCAAGAAAAGGTGTGAAAATTATGAAGAGCATGAAACTGTATGAAAAATATGAAAAGCATGAAAAAGTGTGAAAAATATGAAGAGCATGAAAAGGTGTGAAAATATGAAGAGCATGAAACTGTGTGAAAAATATGAAGAACATGAAACGGTGTGAAAAAAACGAAGAGCATGAAAAGGTGTGAAATATACAAAGATCATGAAAAGGTGTGAAAAATACGAAGAGCATGAAATGGTTTGAAAAATATGAAGAGCATGAAACGGGGTGAAAATATGAGGATCAAAAAATGGTCTGAAAATATGAGGAGCATAGAACGGAGTGAAAAATATGAAGAGCATGAAACGGTGTGTAAAATATGAAGAGCATGAAAAGGTTTGAAAAATACCAGGAGCATGAAAAGCTGTGATTTACGAGGAGAATGAAAAGTTCTGAAAAATAGGAGGAGCATGAAAAGGTGTGAAAAATACCAGGAGCATAAAAAGTTGTGAATAATATGAGGAGTATGAAAAGGTGTGAACAATATGAGGAGCATGGGAAGTTGTGAAAAACACAAGGAGCGTGAAAAGGTCTGAAAAATACGAGGAGCATGCAAAGGTCTGAAAAATAAGAGGAGCTTGCAAAGGTCTGAAAAATACGAGTAGCATGAAAAGGTCTAAAATATACGAGGAGCATGAAAAGGTGTGAATAATACGAGGAGCATGAAAAGGTCTAAAATATACAAGGAGCATGAAAAGGTGTGAATAATACAAAAAGCACGAAAAGTTGTGAAAAATACGAAGAGCATGAAAAGGTGTGAAAAATTACGAAGTGCAAGAAAAGTTGTGAAAAATTACGAGGAACATGAAAAGATGTGAAAAATACAAAGAGCATGAAAAGGTGAAAAATACAAAGAGCATGAAAAGGTGTGATAAATATGAAGAGCATTAAACGGTGTGAAAAATACGAAGTGCATGAAACGCTGTGAAAAATAGGAAGAGCTTGAAAAGTTCTGAAAAATATGAAGAGCATGAAAAGGTGTGAAAAATCCCAAGGAGCAGGAAAAGCTGTGAACAAAACGAAGAGCATGAAAAATTCTGAAACATACGAAGAGCATGTAAAGGTTTGAAAACTATGAAGAGCATGAAAAGTTGTGAACAATATGAGGTTCATGAAATGGTGTGAAAAATATGAAGAGCATGAAACGGTGTGTAAAATATGAAGAGCATGAAACGGTGTGTAAAATATGAAGAGCATGAAAAGGTTTGAAAAATACCAGGAGCATGAAAAGCTGTGATTTACGAGGAGAATGAAAAGTTCTGAAAAATAGGAGGAGCATGAAAAGGTGTGAAAAATACCAGGAGCATAAAAAGTTGTGAATAATATGAGGAGTATGAAAAGGTGTGAACAATATGAGGAGCATGGGAAGTTGTGAAAAACACAAGGAGCGTGAAAAGGTCTGAAAAATACGAGGAGCATGCAAAGGTCTGAAAAATAAGAGGAGCTTGCAAAGGTCTGAAAAATACGAGTAGCATGAAAAGGTCTAAAATATACGAGGAGCATGAAAAGGTGTGAATAATACGAGGAGCATGAAAAGGTCTAAAATATACAAGGAGCATGAAAAGGTGTGAATAATACAAAAAGCACGAAAAGTTGTGAAAAATACGAAGAGCATGAAAAGGTGTGAAAAATTACGAAGTGCAAGAAAAGTTGTGAAAAATTACGAGGAACATGAAAAGATGTGAAAAATACAAAGAGCATGAAAAGGTGAAAAATACAAAGAGCATGAAAAGGTGTGATAAATATGAAGAGCATTAAACGGTGTGAAAAATACGAAGTGCATGAAACGCTGTGAAAAATAGGAAGAGCTTGAAAAGTTCTGAAAAATATGAAGAGCATGAAAAGGTGTGAAAAATCTCAAGGAGCAGGAAAAGCTGTGAACAAAACGAAGAGCATGAAAAATTCTGAAACATACGAAGAGCATGTAAAGGTTTGAAAACTATGAAGAGCATGAAAAGTTGTGAACAATATGAGGTTCATGAAATGGTGTGAAAAATATGAAGAGCATGAAACGGTGTGTAAAATATGAAGAGCATGAAACGGTGTGAAAAATACCAGGAGCATGAAAAGCTGTGATTTACAAGGACAATGAAAAGTTCTGAAAAATAGGAGGAGCATGAAAAGGTCTGAAAAATACCAGAAGCATAAAAAGTTGTGAATAATATGAGGAGTATGAAAAGGTGTGAACAATATGAGGAGCATGAGAAGTTGTGAAAAATACGAGGAGCATGAAAAGTTCTGAACAATATGAAGAGCATGAAAAGGTGTGAACTATATGAAGAGCATGAAAAGGTGTGAAAAATATGAGGAGCATGAAAAGATCTGAAAAATACGAGGAGGTTGAAAAATTCTGAAAAATATGAAGAGCATGCAAAGTTCTGAAAAATACCCGGAGCATGAAAAGGTCTGAAAAATACAAAGAGCATGAAAAGGCGTGAAAATCACGAAGAGCATGCAAAGGTGTGAAAAATACGAGGAGCATGAAAATGTGTGAAAAATACGAGGAGCATGAAAAGGTCTGAAAAAAAACGAGGAACATGAAATGGTGTAAAAAATACGAGAACCATGAAAATGCGTGAAAATCACGAAGAGCATGAAAAGGTGTGAAAAATAGGAGGAGCATGTAAAGGTCTGAAAAATAGAAGTAGCATAAAAAGGTCTGAAAAATACGGGGAGCATGAAAAGGTCTGAAAAATACGAGGAGCATGAAAAGGTGTGAAAAATACGAGGAGTATGAAAAGGTGTCAAAAATACGAAGAGCATGAACAGGTGTGAAATATTACAAAGAGCATGAAAAGGTGTGAAAAATATGAGGAGCATGAAATGATCTGAAAAATATCAAGAATTTGAAGAGGTCTGAAATATACAAAGAGCATGAAAACGTGTGAACAGTATGAAGAGCATGAAGAGTTCTGAAAAATACGAGTAGCATGAAGAGTTCTGAAAAATACGAAGAGCATGAATAGGTCTGAAAAATAAGAGGAGCATGAAGATGTCTGAAAAATAGTAAGAGCATGGAAAGGTCTATAAAATACGAGGACCAGGCAAGGTCTGAAAAATACGAGGAGCATGAAAAGGTCTGAAAAATACGAGGAGCATGAAAAGGTGTGAAAAATATGAGGAGCATGAAAAAGTGTGAAAAATACGAGGAGCATGAAAAGGTGTGAAAAATATGAAGAGCATGAAAAGTGTGAAAAATAGGAGCATGAAATGTGTGAAAAACACGAAGAGCAAGAAACGGTGTGAAAAACATGGAGAGCATGAAAAGGTGTGGAAAATATCAAGAGCATGAAAAGGCCTGAAAAATATGAAGAGCATTAAAAGGAGTGAAAAACACGAAGAGCATGAAAAGGTGTGAAAAACAGGAAGAGCATGAAAAGGTGTGAAAAATTCAAAGAGCATATAAAGGTGTGAAAAATACGAGGAGAATGAAAAAGTGTGAAAAATACGAGGAGCATGAAAAGGTGTGAAAAATACGAGAAGCATGAAAAGGTCTGATAAATACGAGGAGGATGAAAAGGTCTGAAAAATACGAGGAGCATGAAAAGGTCTGAAAAACACAAGGAGCATGAAAAGGTCTGAAAAATACGGGGAGCCTGAAAAGTTGTGAACAATATGAACAGCATGAAACGGTGTGAAAAATATGAAGAGCATGAAAAGGTGTGAAATATACGAAGAGCATGAAAAAGTGTCAAAAATACGAAGAGCATGAAACAGTGTGAAAAATATGAAGAGCATGAAATGGTGTGAAAAATATGAAGAGCATGAAAAGTTGTGAAAAATATGAAGAGCATGAAACGGTGTGAAAAATATGAAGAGCATGAAAAGGTGTGAATCATACGAAGTGCATGAAAAGGTGTGAAATATACGAAGAGCATTAAAATGTGTGAAAAATACAAAGAGCATGAAAAAGTGTGAAAAGTACAAACGCATCAAACGGTGTGAAAAATATGAAGAGCATGAAACGTTGTGAAAAATCACGAAAAGCATGAAAAGTTGTGAAAAATTCAGAGAGCATTAAAAGATGTGAAAAATTACCAAGAACATGAAAAAGTCTGAAAAATACAAAGAGCTTTCTGAAAAATATGAAGAGCATGAAACGTGTGAAAAATATGAGGAGCATGAAACTATCTGAAAATATGAAGAGCATGAAACGGTGTGAAAAATACGAGGAGCATGGAAAGGTCTGAAAAATACAAGGGTCGTGAAAAGGTGTGAAAAATACGAGGAGCATGGAAATGTGTGAAAAATACGAGGAGCATGAAAAGGTCTGAAAAATACGAGGAGCCTGAAAAGGTTTCAAAACTATCAAGAGCATGCAAAGTTCTGAAAAATACGAGGAGCATGAAACGGTCTGAAAAATACAAAAAGCAAGAAACGGAAAAATGAGAAGAGGATGAAAAGGTGTGAAAAATATGAAAAGGTGTGAAAAATTTCGAAGAGCCTGAAGAGGTGTGAAAAATACGAAGAGCATGAAAAGTTGTGAAAAATACGAAGTGCTTGAAAAGGTGTGAAACATACGAAGAGCCTGAAATGGTGTGAAAAATGTGCAGAGCATGAAAGGTTGTGAAAACTACGAAGAGCTTGAAAAGGTCTGAAAAATATCAAGAGCTTGAAAAGTTCTGAAGTATATGAAGAGCATGAAAAGGTGTGAAAAATACCAGGAGCATGAAAAGCTGTGAAAAATACGAAGAGCAAGAAAAATTCTGAAAAATACGAAGAGCATGTAAAGGTCTGAAAACTATGAAGAGCATGAAAAGTTGTGAACAATATGAGGTTCATGAAATGGTGTGAAAAATATGAAGAGCATGAAACGGTGTGTAAAATATGAAGAGCATGAAAAGGTTTGAAAAATACCAGGAGCATGAAAAGCTGTGATTTACGAGGAGAATGAAAAGTTCTGAAAAATAGGAGGAGCATGAAAAGGTGTGAAAAATGCGAGGAGCATGAAAAGGTCTGAAAAATACCAGGAGCATAAAAAGTTGTGAATAATATGAGGAGTATGAAAAGGTGTGAACAATATGAGGAGCATGGGAAGTTGTGAAAAACACAAGGAGCGTGAAAAGGTCTGAAAAATACGAGGAGCATGCAAAGGTCTGAAAAATACGAGGAGCTTGCAAAGGTCTGAAAAATACGAGTAGCATGAAAAGGTCTAAAATATACGAGGAGCATGAAAAGGTGTGAATAATACGAGGAGCATGAAAAGGTCTAAAATATACAAGGAGCATGAAAAGGTGTGAATAATACAAAAAGCACGAAAAGTTGTGAAAAATACGAAGAGCATGAAAAGGTGTGAAAAATTACGAAGTGCAAGAAAAGTTGTGAAAAATTACGAGGAACATGAAAAGATGTGAAAAATACAAAGAGCATGAAAAGGTGAAAAATACAAAGAGCATGAAAAGGTGTGATAAATATGAAGAGCATTAAACGGTGTGAAAAATACGAAGTGCATGAAACGCTGTGAAAAATAGGAAGAGCTTGAAAAGTTCTGAAAAATATGAAGAGCATGAAAAGGTGTGAAAAATCCCAGGAGCATGAAAAGCTGTGAACAATACGAAGAGCATGAAAAATTCTGAAACATACGAAGAGCATGTAAAGGTTTGAAAACTATGAAGAGCATGAAAAGTTGTGAACAATATGAGGTTCATGAAATGGTGTGAAAAATATGAAGAGCATGAAACGGTGTGTAAAATATGAAGAGCATGAAACGGTGTGAAAAACACCAGGAGCATGAAAAGCTGTGATTTACAAGGACAATGAAAAGTTCTGAAAAATAGGAGGAGCATGAAAAGGTCTGAAAAATACCAGAAGCATAAAAAGTTGTGAATAATATGAGGAGTATGAAAAGGTGTGAACAATATGAGGAGCATGAGAAGTTGTGAAAAACACGAGGAGCGTGAAAAGTTCTGAAAAATACGAGGAGCATGCAAAGGTCTGAAAAATACGAGGAGCTTGCAAACGTCTGAAAAATACGAGTAGCATGAAAAGGTCTAAAATATACGAGGAGCATGGAAAGGTGTGAATAATACGAGGAGCATGAAAAGGTCTAAAATATACAAGGAGCATGAAAAGGTGTGAATAATACGAAAAGCATGAAAAGGTGTGAAAAATACAAAGAGCATGAAAAGGTGTGAAAAATTACAAAGTGCATGAAAATTTGTGAAAAATTACAAAGACCATGAACAGATGTGAAAAATAAAAAGAGCATGAAAAGGTGTGAAAAATACGAAGAGCATGAAAAGGTGTGAAAAATATGAAGAGCATGAAAAGGTGTGAAAAATACGAAGTGCATGAAACGCTGTGAAAAATACGAAGCATCAGAATGTCTGAAAAATACGAAGAGCAGGAAATAGTGTGAAAAATACGAAGAGCATGAAAAGTTCTGAAAAATACGAAGAACATGAAAAGATGGGACAAATACGAAGAGGATGAAAAGATGTAAAAAATATGAAGAGCACGACAGGGTGTGAAAAATACGAAGAGCATGAAAAGGGGTGAAAAATTTCGAAGAGCCTGAAAAGGTGTGAAAAATACGAAGAGCATGAAAATTTGTGAAAAATACGAAGTGCATGAAAAGGTGTGAAACATATGAAGAGCCTGAAACGGTGTGTAAAATATGAAGAGCATGAAAAGGTGTGAATAATATAAGGTTAATGAAATGGTGTGAAAAATATGAAGAGCATGAAACGGTGTGTAAAATATGAAGAGCAAGAAAAGGTGTGAAAAATACGCAGAATATGAAAAGGTCTGAAAAATAGGAGGAGCATGAATAGGTCTGAAAATACGAAGAGCATGAAGAGAATGAAAAGTTCTGAAAAATATGAAGAGCATGAAAAGTTGTGAAAAATATGAAGAGCATGAAAATGTGTGAATATTATGACGAGCATGAAAAGGTGTGAACAATATGAGGAGCATGAGAAGTTGTGAAAAATACGAGGAGCATGAAAAGTTCTGAACAATATGAAGAGCATGAAAAGGTGTGAACTATATGAAGAGCATGAAAAGGTGTGAAAAATATGAGGAGCATGAAAAGGTCTGAAAAATAAGAGGAGCTTGAAAGGTCTGAAAAATTTGAGGAGCATGAAAAGATCTGAAAAATACGAGGAGGTTGAAAAATTCTGAAAAATATGAAGAGCATGCAAAGTTCTGAAAAATACCCGGAGCATGAAAAGGTCTGAAAAATACAAAGAGCATGGAAAGGCGTGAAAATCACGAAGAGCATGCAAAGGTGTGAAAAATACGAGGAGCATGAAAATGTGTGAAAAATACGAGGAGCATGAAAAGGTCTGAAAAAAAACGAGGAACATGAAATGGTGTAAAAAATACGAGAACCATGAAAATGCGTGAAAATCACGAAGAGCATGAAAAGGTGTGAAAAATAGGAGGAGCATGTAAAGGTCTGAAAAATAGAAGTAGCATAAAAAGGTCTGAAAAATACGGGGAGCATGAAAAGGTCTGAAAAATACGAGGAGCATAAAAAGGTGTGAAAAATACGAGGAGTATGAAAAGGTGTCAAAAATACGAAGAGCATGAACAGGTGTGAAATATTACAAAGAGCATGAAAAGGTGTGAAAAATATGAGGAGCATGAAATGGTCTGAAAAATATCAAGAATTTGAAAAGGTCTGAAATATACGAAGAGCATGAAAACGTGTGAACAGTATGAAGAGCATGAAGAGTTCTGAAAAATACGAGTAGCATGAAGAGTTCTGAAAAATACGAAGAGCATGAATAGGTCTGAAAAATAAGAGGAGCATGAAGATGTCTGAAAAATAGTAAGAGCATGGAAAGGTCTATAAAATACGAGGACCAGGCAAGGTCTGAAAAATACGAGGAGCATGAAAAGGTCTGAAAAATACGAGGAGCATGAAAAGGTGTGAAAAATATGAGGAGCATGAAAAAGTGTGAAAAATACGAGGAGCATGAAAAGGTGTGAAAAACACGAAGAGCATGAAAATGAATGAAAAATTCGAAGAGCATGAAAAGGTTTGAAAAATATGAGGAGCATGAAAAAGTGTGAAAAATACGAGGAGCATGAAAAGGTGTGAAAAATATGAAGAGCATGAAAAGTGTGAAAAATAGGAGCATGAAATGTGTGAAAAACACGAAGAGCAAGAAACGGTGTGAAAAACATGGAGAGCATGAAAAGGTGTGGAAAATATCAAGAGCATGAAAAGGCCTGAAAAATATGAAGAGCATTAAAAGGAGTGAAAAACACGAAGAGCATGAAAAGGTGTGAAAAACAGGAAGAGCATGAAAAGGTGTGAAAAATACAAAGAGCATATAAAGGTGTGAAAAATACGAGGAGAATGAAAAAGTGTGAAAAATATGAGGAGCATGAAAAGGTGTGAAAAATACGAGAAGCATGAAAAGGTCTGATAAATACGAGGAGGATGAAAAGGTCTGAAAAATACGAGGAGCATGAAAAGGTCTGAAAAACACAAGGAGCATGAAAAGGTCTGAAAAATACGGGGAGCCTGAAAAGTTGTGAACAATATGAACGGCATGAAACGGTGTGAAAAATATGAAGAGCATGAAAAGGTGTGAAATATACGAAGAGCATGAAAAAGTGTCAAAAATACGAAGAGCATGAAACAGTGTGAAAAATATGAAGAGCATGAAATGGTGTGAAAAATATGAAGAGCATGAAAAGGTGTGAAAAATATGAAGAGCATGAAACGGTGTGAAAAATATGAAGAGCATGAAAAGGTGTGAATCATACGAAGTGCATGAAAAGGTGTGAAATATACGAAGAGCATTAAAATGTGTGAAAAATACAAAGAGCATGAAAAAGTGTGAAAAGTACAAACGCATCAAACGGTGTGAAAAATATGAAGAGCATGAAACGTTGTGAAAAATCACGAAAAGCATGAAAAGTTGTGAAAAATTCAGAGAGCATTAAAAGATATGAAAAATTACCAAGAACATGAAAAAGTCTGAAAAATACAAAGAGCTTTCTGAAAAATATGAAGAGCATGAAACGTGTGAAAAATATGAGGAGCATGAAACTATCTGAAAATATGAAGAGCATGAAACGGTGTGAAAAATACGAGGAGCATGGAAAGGTCTGAAAAATACAAGGGTCGTGAAAAGGTGTGAAAAATACGAGGAGCATGGAAATGTGTGAAAAATACGAGGAGCATGAAAAGGTCTGAAAAATACGAGGAGCCTGAAAAGGTTTCAAAACTATCAAGAGCATGAAAACGTCTGAAAAATACGAAGAGCATGCAAACGTCTGAAAAATACGAAGAGCATGAAAAGGTGTGCAAAATATGAGGAGCATGAAAAGTTCTGAAAAATACGAGGAGCATGAAAATGTGTGAAAAATACAGGGAGCATGCAAAGGCCTGAAAAATACGAAGAGCGTGAAAAGGTGTGAAAAATATGAGGAGGATGAAAAGGTCTGGAAAATACGAGGAGCATGCCAAGGTCTGAAAATTATGAGGAGCATGAAAACGTCTGAAAAATACAAGGACCATGAAAAGGTCTGAAAAATATGAGGAGCATGAAACAGTGTGAGAATATGAAGAGCATGAAACGGTATGAAAAATATGAAGAGCAGGAAAAGGTGTGAAAAATATGAAGAGCATGAAACGGTGTGAAAAATATGAGGAGCAAGAAAAGGTGTCAAAAATATGAGGAGCATGTAAAGGTGTGAAAAATATGAAGAGCATGAAAAGTTCTGAAAAATACGAGGAGCAAGAAATGGTGTCAAAAATATGAGGAGCATGTAAAGGTGTGAAAAATTTGAAGAGCATGAAACTGTGATAAATATGAGGAGCATGTAATGGTGTGAACATATGAAGAGCATGAAACAGTGTGAAATATATGAAGAGCATGAAAAGAAGTGAAAAATATGAAGATTATGAAACAGTGTGAAAAATATGAATAGCATGAAAAGGTGTGAAAAATATGAAGTGCATGAAACGGTGTGAAAAATGCGAAGAGCATGAAAAGTTCTGAAAAATATGGAGATCACGAAAAGTTCTGATAAATACGAAAAGCATGAAACGGTGTGAAAAATAAGAAGATCATGAAAACATCTGATAAATACGAAGAGCATGAAAAGGTGTAAAAAATTTGAAAAGCATGACAAGGTGTGAAAAATATGAAGAGCATGAAACGGTGTGTAAAATATGAAGAGCAAGAAAAGGTTTAAAAAATATGAAGAGCATGAAAAGTTGTGTAAAATATGAGGAGCAAGAAAAGGTTTAAAAAATACGAAGAGCATGAAAAGGTGTGAAAAATTTGAAAAGCATGACAAGGTGTGAAAAATATGAAGAGCATGAAAC
This sequence comes from Dama dama, assembly GCF_033118175.1. Classification (NCBI taxonomy): domain Eukaryota; kingdom Metazoa; phylum Chordata; class Mammalia; order Artiodactyla; family Cervidae; genus Dama; species Dama dama. Next base: position 675,984 of record NW_026870905.1, on the reverse strand, counting down.
GGTGTGAAAAATAAGAAGAGCAAGAAAAGGTTTAAAAAATAAGAAGAGCATGAGAAGTTGTGTAAAATATGAAGAGCATGTAAACGTGTGAATAATATGTGGAGCATGAAAAGGTCTGAAAAATATGAAGAGCATGAAAAGGTGTGAAAAATCTGAGGAGCATGAAACGGTGTGACAACATGAAGCTCATGAAAAGATGTGAAATATATGAGGAGCATGAAATGGTGTGAAAAATAAGAAGAGCATGAAAAGCTGTAAAAAATATGAAGAGCATGAAAAGGTCTGAAAAATACGAAGAGCATGAAAAGGTCTCAAAAATATCAAGAGATTGAAAAGGTCTGAAAAATATGAAAGGCATGAAAAGTTGTGAAAAATTGAAGAGCATGAAAAGGTCTGAAAAATATCAAGAACATGAAAACTTCTGAAAAATATCAAGAGCATGAAAAGGTGTGAAAAATACGAAGAGCATGAAAAGTTCTGAAAAATACGAAGAGCATGAAAAGGTCTGAAAAATACGAAGAGCATGAAGAGCATGAAAATTTCTGAAAAATATGAAGAGCTGAAAAGGTGTGAAAAATATAATGAGCATGAAAAGTTGTGAATAATATGAGGAGTATGAAAGGTGTGAACAATATGAGGAGAATGAGAAGTTGTGAAAAATACGAGGAGCGTGAAAAGTTCAGAAAAATATGAGGAACATGCAAAGGTCTGAAAAATACGAGGAGCATGAAAAGGTCTGAAAAATACAAAGAGCATGAAAAGGTCTGAAAAAGACATTGAGCATGAAACGGTGTGAAAAATGAGAAGAGGATGAAAATGTGTGAAAAATATGAAGAGCATGAAAAAGTGTGAAAAATTTCAAGAGCCTGAAGAGGTGTGAAAAATACGAAGAGCATGAAAAGTTGTGAAAAACACGAAGTGCATGAAACGGTGTGAAACATACGAAGAGCCTGAAACGGTGTGAAAAATGTGCAGAGCATGAAAGGTTATGAAAATTACGAAGAGCTTGAAAAAGTCTGAAAAATATCAAGAGCTTGAAAAGTTCTGAAGTATATGAAGAACATGAAAAGGTGTGAAAAATACCAGAAGCATGAAAAGCTGTGAAAAATACGAAGAGCATGTAAAGGTCTGAAAACTATGAAGAGCATGAAAAGTTGTGAACAATATGAGGTTCATGAAATGGTGTGAAAAATATGAAGAGCATGAAACGGTGTGTAAAGTATGAAAAGCATGAAAAGGTGTGAAAAATACCAGGAGCATGAAAAGCTGTGATTTACGAGGAGAATGAAAAGTTCTGAAAAATAGGAGGAGCATGAAAAGGTCTGAAAAATACCAGGAGCATAAAAAGTTGTGAATAATATGAGGAGTATGAAAAGGTGTGAACAATATGAGGAGCATGGGAAGTTGTGAAAAACACAAGGAGCGTGAAAAGGTCTGAAAAATACGAGGAGCATGCAAAGGTCTGAAAAATACGAGGAGCTTGCAAAGGTCTGAAAAATACGAGTAGCATGAAAAGGTCTAAAATATACGAGGAGCATGAAAAGGTGTGAATAATACGAGGAGCATGAAAAGGTCTAAAACATACAAGGAGCATGAAAAGGTGTGAATAATACAAAAAGCATGAAAAGGTCTAAAATATACAAAGAGCATGAAAAGGTGTGAAAAATTATGAAGTGCATGAAAGTTTGTGAAAAATTACGAAGACCATGAAAAGATGTGAAAAATACAAAGAGCATGAAAAGCTGTGAAAAATACGAAGAGCATGAAAAGGTGTGAAAAATATGAAGAGCATTAAACGGTGTGAAAAATACAAAGTGCATGAAACGCTGTGAAAAATAGGAAGAGCTTGAAAAGTTCTGAAAAATATGAAGAGCATGAAAAGGTGTGAAAAATCCCAGGAGCATGAAAAGCTGTGAACAATACGAAGAGCATGAAAAATTCTGAAACATACGAAGAGCATGTAAAGGTTTGAAAACTATGAAGAGCATGAAAAGTTGTGAACAATATGAGGTTCATGAAATGGTGTGAAAAATATGAAGAGTATGAAACGGTGTGTAAATATGAAGAGCATGAAAAGGTGTGAAAAATACCAGGAGCATAAAAAGCTGTGATTTACGAGCAGAATGAAAAGTTCTGAAAAATAGGAGGAGCATGAAAAGGTCTGAAAAATACCAGGAGCATAAAAAGGTGTGAATAATATGAGGAGTATGAAAAGGTGTGAACAATGTGAGGAGCATGAGAAGCTGTGAAAAACACGAGGAGCGTGAAAAGTTCTGAAAAATACGAGGAGCATGCAAAGGTCTGAAAAATACGAGGAGCTTGCAAAAGTCTGAAAAATACGAGTAGCATGAAAAGGTCTAAAATATACGAGGAGCATGGAAAGGTGTGAATAATACGAGGAGCATGAAAAGGTCTAAAATATACAAGGAGCATGAAAAGGTGTGAATAATACGAAAAGCATGAAAAGGTGTGAAAAATACAAAGAGCATGAAAAGGTGTGAAAAATTACAAAGTGCATGAAAATTTGTGAAAAATTACAAAGACCATGAACAGATGTGAAAAATAAAAAGAGCATGAAAAGGTGTGAAAAATACGAAGAGCATGAAAAGGTGTGAAAAATATGAAGAGCATGAAAAGGTGTGAAAAATACGAAGTGCATGAAACGCTGTGAAAAATACGAAGCATCAGAATGTCTGAAAAATACGAAGAGCAGGAAATAGTGTGAAAAATACGAAGAGCATGAAAAGTTCTGAAAAATACGAAGAACATGAAAAGATGGGACAAATACGAAGAGGATGAAAAGATGTAAAAAATATGAAGAGCACGACAGGGTGTGAAAAATACGAAGAGCATGAAAAGGGGTGAAAAATTTCGAAGAGCCTGAAAAGGTGTGAAAAATACGAAGAGCATGAAAATTTGTGAAAAATACGAAGTGCATGAAAAGGTGTGAAACATATGAAGAGCCTGCAACGGTGTGTAAAATATGAAGAGCATGAAAAGGTGTGAATAATATAAGGTTAATGAAATGGTGTGAAAAATATGAAGAGCATGAAACGGTGTGTAAAATATGAAGAGCAAGAAAAGGTGTGAAAAATACGCAGAATATGAAAAGGTCTGAAAAATAGGAGGAGCATGAATAGGTCTGAAAATACGAAGAGCATGAAGAGAATGAAAAGTTCTGAAAAATATGAAGAGCATGAAAAGTTGTGAAAAATATGAAGAGCATGAAAATGTGTGAATATTATGACGAGCATGAAAAGGTGTGAACAATATGAGGAGCATGAGAAGTTGTGAAAAATACAAGGAGCATGAAAAGTTCTGAACAATATGAAGAGCATGAAAAGGTGTGAACTATATGAAGAGCATGAAAAGGTGTGAAAAATATGAGGAGCATGAAAAGGTCTGAAAAATAAGAGGAGCTTGAAAGGTCTGAAAAATTTGAGGAGCATGAAAAGATCTGAAAAATACGAGGAGGTTGAAAAATTCTGAAAAATATGAAGAGCATGCAAAGTTCTGAAAAATACCCGGAGCATGAAAAGGTCTGAAAAATACAAAGAGCATGGAAAGGCGTGAAAATCACGAAGAGCATGCAAAGGTGTGAAAAATACGAGGAGCATGAAAATGTGTGAAAAATACGAGGAGCATGAAAAGGTCTGAAAAAAAACGAGGAACATGAAATGGTGTAAAAAATACGAGAACCATGAAAATGCGTGAAAATCACGAAGAGCATGAAAAGGTGTGAAAAATAGGAGGAGCATGTAAAGGTCTGAAAAATAGAAGTAGCATAAAAAGGTCTGAAAAATACGGGGAGCATGAAAAGGTCTGAAAAATACGAGGAGCATAAAAAGGTGTGAAAAATACGAGGAGTATGAAAAGGTGTCAAAAATACGAAGAGCATGAACAGGTGTGAAATATTACAAAGAGCATGAAAAGGTGTGAAAAATATGAGGAGCATGAAATGGTCTGAAAAATATCAAGAATTTGAAAAGGTCTGAAATATACGAAGAGCATGAAAACGTGTGAACAGTATGAAGAGCATGAAGAGTTCTGAAAAATACGAGTAGCATGAAGAGTTCTGAAAAATACGAAGAGCATGAATAGGTCTGAAAAATAAGAGGAGCATGAAGATGTCTGAAAAATAGTAAGAGCATGGAAAGGTCTATAAAATACGAGGACCAGGCAAGGTCTGAAAAATACGAGGAGCATGAAAAGGTCTGAAAAATACGAGGAGCATGAAAAGGTGTGAAAAATATGAGGAGCATGAAAAAGTGTGAAAAATACGAGGAGCATGAAAAGGTGTGAAAAACACGAAGAGCATGAAAATGAATGAAAAATTCGAAGAGCATGAAAAGGTTTGAAAAATATGAGGAGCATGAAAAAGTGTGAAAAATACGAGGAGCATGAAAAGGTGTGAAAAATATGAAGAGCATGAAAAGTGTGAAAAATAGGAGCATGAAATGTGTGAAAAACACGAAGAGCAAGAAACGGTGTGAAAAACATGGAGAGCATGAAAAGGTGTGGAAAATATCAAGAGCATGAAAAGGCCTGAAAAATATGAAGAGCATTAAAAGGAGTGAAAAACACGAAGAGCATGAAAAGGTGTGAAAAACAGGAAGAGCATGAAAAGGTGTGAAAAATACAAAGAGCATATAAAGGTGTGAAAAATACGAGGAGAATGAAAAAGTGTGAAAAATATGAGGAGCATGAAAAGGTGTGAAAAATACGAGAAGCATGAAAAGGTCTGATAAATACGAGGAGGATGAAAAGGTCTGAAAAATACGAGGAGCATGAAAAGGTCTGAAAAACACAAGGAGCATGAAAAGGTCTGAAAAATACGGGGAGCCTGAAAAGTTGTGAACAATATGAACGGCATGAAACGGTGTGAAAAATATGAAGAGCATGAAAAGGTGTGAAATATACGAAGAGCATGAAAAAGTGTCAAAAATACGAAGAGCATGAAACAGTGTGAAAAATATGAAGAGCATGAAACATTGTGAAAAATCACGAAAAGCATGAAAAGTTGTGAAAAATTCAGAGAGCATTAAAAGATATGAAAAATTACCAAGAACATGAAAAAGTCTGAAAAATACAAAGAGCTTTCTGAAAAATATGAAGAGCATGAAACGTGTGAAAAATATGAGGAGCATGAAACTATCTGAAAATATGAAGAGCATGAAACGGTGTGAAAAATACGAGGAGCATGGAAAGGTCTGAAAAATACAAGGGTCGTGAAAAGGTGTGAAAAATACGAGGAGCATGGAAATGTGTGAAAAATACGAGGAGCATGAAAAGGTCTGAAAAATACGAGGAGCCTGAAAAGGTTTCAAAACTATCAAGAGCATGAAAACGTCTGAAAAATACGAAGAGCATGCAAACGTCTGAAAAATACGAAGAGCATGAAAAGGTGTGCAAAATATGAGGAGCATGAAAAGTTCTGAAAAATACGAGGAGCATGAAAATGTGTGAAAAATACAGGGAGCATGCAAAGGCCTGAAAAATACGAAGAGCGTGAAAAGGTGTGAAAAATATGAGGAGGATGAAAAGGTCTGGAAAATACGAGGAGCATGCCAAGGTCTGAAAATTATGAGGAGCATGAAAACGTCTGAAAAATACAAGGACCATGAAAAGGTCTGAAAAATATGAGGAGCATGAAACAGTGTGAGAATATGAAGAGCATGAAACGGTATGAAAAATATGAAGAGCAGGAAAAGGTGTGAAAAATATGAAGAGCATGAAACGGTGTGAAAAATATGAGGAGCAAGAAAAGGTGTCAAAAATATGAGGAGCATGTAAAGGTGTGAAAAATATGAAGAGCATGAAAAGTTCTGAAAAATACGAGGAGCAAGAAATGGTGTCAAAAATATGAGGAGCATGTAAAGGTGTGAAAAATTTGAAGAGCATGAAACTGTGATAAATATGAGGAGCATGTAATGGTGTGAACATATGAAGAGCATGAAACAGTGTGAAATATATGAAGAGCATGAAAAGAAGTGAAAAATATGAAGATTATGAAACAGTGTGAAAAATATGAATAGCATGAAAAGGTGTGAAAAATATGAAGTGCATGAAACGGTGTGAAAAATGCGAAGAGCATGAAAAGTTCTGAAAAATATGGAGATCACGAAAAGTTCTGATAAATACGAAAAGCATGAAACGGTGTGAAAAATAAGAAGATCATGAAAACATCTGATAAATACGAAGAGCATGAAAAGGTGTAAAAAATTTGAAAAGCATGACAAGGTGTGAAAAATATGAAGAGCATGAAACGGTGTGTAAAATATGAAGAGCAAGAAAAGGTTTAAAAAATATGAAGAGCATGAAAAGTTGTGTAAAATATGAGGAGCAAGAAAAGGTTTAAAAAATACGAAGAGCATGAAAAGGTGTGAAAAATTTGAAAAGCATGACAAGGTGTGAAAAATATGAAGAGCATGAAACGGTGTGAAAAATAAGAAGAGCAAGAAAAGGTTTAAAAAATAAGAAGAGCATGAGAAGTTGTGTAAAATATGAAGAGCATGTAAACGTGTGAATAATATGTGGAGCATGAAAAGGTCTGAAAAATATGAAGAGCATGAAAAGGTGTGAAAAATCTGAGGAGCATGAAACGGTGTGACAACATGAAGCTCATGAAAAGATGTGAAATATATGAGGAGCATGAAATGGTGTGAAAAATAAGAAGAGCATGAAAAGCTGTAAAAAATATGAAGAGCATGAAAAGGTCTGAAAAATACGAAGAGCATGAAAAGGTCTCAAAAATATCAAGAGATTGAAAAGGTCTGAAAAATATGAAAGGCATGAAAAGTTGTGAAAAATTGAAGAGCATGAAAAGGTCTGAAAAATATCAAGAACATGAAAACTTCTGAAAAATATCAAGAGCATGAAAAGGTGTGAAAAATACGAAGAGCATGAAAAGTTCTGAAAAATACGAAGAGCATGAAAAGGTCTGAAAAATACGAAGAGCATGAAGAGCATGAAAATTTCTGAAAAATATGAAGAGCTGAAAAGGTGTGAAAAATATAATGAGCATGAAAAGTTGTGAATAATATGAGGAGTATGAAAGGTGTGAACAATATGAGGAGAATGAGAAGTTGTGAAAAATACGAGGAGCGTGAAAAGTTCAGAAAAATATGAGGAACATGCAAAGGTCTGAAAAATACGAGGAGCATGAAAAGGTCTGAAAAATACAAAGAGCATGAAAAGGTCTGAAAAAGACATTGAGCATGAAACGGTGTGAAAAATGAGAAGAGGATGAAAATGTGTGAAAAATATGAAGAGCATGAAAAAGTGTGAAAAATTTCGAAGAGCCTGAAGAGGTGTGAAAAATACGAAGAGCATGAAAAGTTGTGAAAAACACGAAGTGCATGAAAAGGTGTGAAACATACGAAGAGCCTGAAACGGTGTGAAAAATGTGCAGAGCATGAAAGGTTATGAAAATTACGAAGAGCTTGAAAAAGTCTGAAAAATATCAAGAGCTTGAAAAGTTCTGAAGTATATGAAGAACATGAAAAGGTGTGAAAAATACCAGAAGCATGAAAAGCTGTGAAAAATACGAAGAGCATGTAAAGGTCTGAAAACTATGAAGAGCATGAAAAGTTGTGAACAATATGAGGTTCATGAAATGGTGTGAAAAATATGAAGAGCATGAAACGGTGTGTAAAGTATGAAAAGCATGAAAAGGTGTGAAAAATACCAGGAGCATGAAAAGCTGTGATTTACGAGGAGAATGAAAAGTTCTGAAAAATAGGAGGAGCATGAAAAGGTCTGAAAAATACCAGGAGCATAAAAAGTTGTGAATAATATGAGGAGTATGAAAAGGTGTGAACAATATGAGGAGCATGGGAAGTTGTGAAAAACACAAGGAGCGTGAAAAGGTCTGAAAAATACGAGGAGCATGCAAAGGTCTGAAAAATACGAGGAGCTTGCAAAGGTCTGAAAAATACGAGTAGCATGAAAAGGTCTAAAATATACGAGGAGCATGAAAAGGTGTGAATAATACGAGGAGCATGAAAAGGTCTAAAACATACAAGGAGCATGAAAAGGTGTGAATAATACAAAAAGCATGAAAAGGTCTAAAATATACAAAGAGCATGAAAAGGTGTGAAAAATTATGAAGTGCATGAAAGTTTGTGAAAAATTACGAAGACCATGAAAAGATGTGAAAAATACAAAGAGCATGAAAAGCTGTGAAAAATACGAAGAGCATGAAAAGGTGTGAAAAATATGAAGAGCATTAAACGGTGTGAAAAATACAAAGTGCATGAAACGCTGTGAAAAATAGGAAGAGCTTGAAAAGTTCTGAAAAATATGAAGAGCATGAAAAGGTGTGAAAAATCCCAGGAGCATGAAAAGCTGTGAACAATACGAAGAGCATGAAAAATTCTGAAACATACGAAGAGCATGTAAAGGTTTGAAAACTATGAAGAGCATGAAAAGTTGTGAACAATATGAGGTTCATGAAATGGTGTGAAAAATATGAAGAGCATGAAACGGTGTGTAAATATGAAGAGCATGAAAAGGTGTGAAAAATACCAGGAGCATAAAAAGCTGTGATTTACGAGCAGAATGAAAAGTTCTGAAAAATAGGAGGAGCATGAAAAGGTCTGAAAAATACCAGGAGCATAAAAAGGTGTGAATAATATGAGGAGTATGAAAAGGTGTGAACAATGTGAGGAGCATGAGAAGCTGTGAAAAACACGAGGAGCGTGAAAAGTTCTGAAAAATACGAGGAGCATGCAAAGGTCTGAAAAATACGAGGAGCTTGCAAAAGTCTGAAAAATACGAGTAGCATGAAAAGGTGTGAAATATACGAAGAGCATGAAAAGGTGTGAAAAATTACGAAGTGCAGGAAAAGTTGTAAAAAATTACGAAGACCATGAAAAGATGTGAAAAATAAAAAGAGCATGAAAAGGTGTGAAAAATACGAAGAGCATGAAAAGGTGTGAAAAATATGAACAGCATTAAACGGTGTGAAAAATACGAGGAGCATGAAAAGGTCTGAAAAATAGAAGGAGCATAAAAAGGTGTGAAAAATGCGAGGAGTATGAAAAGGTGTCAAAAACACGAAGAGCATGAACAGGTGTGAAATATTACAAAGAGCATGAAAAGGTGTGAAAAATATGAGGAGCATGAAATGGTCTGAAAAATACGAAGAGCATGAAAAGGTCTGAAAAATATCAAGAACTTGAAAAGGTCTGAAATATACGAAGAGCATGAAAATGTGTGAACAGTATTAAGAGCATGAAAATTTCTGAAAAATACGAGTAGCATGAAGAGTTCTGAAAAATACGAAGAGCATGAATAGGTCTGAAATATCAGAGGAGCATGAAGAGGTCTGAAAAATACTAAGAGCATGAGGAGGTCTAAAAAATACGAGGAGCATGAAAAGATCTGAAAAATAAGAAGAGCATGAAAAGGTCAGAAAAATACGAGGAGCATGAAACAGTCTGAAAACTATGAAGAGCATGAAAAGGTCTGAAAAATACGAGGAGCATGAAACAGTCTGAAAACTATGAAGAGCATGAAAAGTTCTGAAAAATTTTAAGAGCATGAAAAGATCTGAAAAATATGAAGTGATTGAAAAAGTGTGAAAAATATGAAGAGCATGAAATGCTGTGAAAAATATGAAGAGCATGAAAAGGTGTGAAAATTATGAGGAGCATGAAACGGTGTGAACAATACGAGGAGCATGAAATGGTGTGAACAATACGAGGAGCAGGAAAAGTTGTGAACAATACGAAGAGCATGAAAAGGTCTGAAAAATATAAGGAGCATGAAAAGGTCTGAAAAATAAGAAGAGCATGGAAAGGTGTGTTAAATATGAGGAGCATAAAAACGTGTGAAAAATATTAACAGCATGAAAAGGTGTGAAAAATATGAAGAGCATGATAAGGTGTGAAACATATGAAGAGCATGAAAAGGCCTGAAAAATATGAAGAGCGTGAAGAGCAACGTCAGGACTTGTGCCTAGATGCGAGCGACACTTCGGGACTCTCCTCGAGGCTTGGCAGGGCAATTGGGATGTCTCTCCAGCTGAGGGGGGAGACCAGGGGTCCCGTTCCACTTGCCACAGGAATCCTGGGACTACTATCCATATTAAAGAGGTGTCAGGCATCGTCTCCTTTTGAAGCACTGACGTCCGCGTACCTCTGGAGTTTTCAAAGGATGTGAGGCCTCCGGTCGCGATGAGGCGGGGAAGTAGGTCTTTCTCTGTGGTCTCCACAGGGGATTCAGACATCCCTTCGTCATGGGAGATGCAAGACGAGCCTGCATTCAATTCACTGCAGGGATATCCGGCCTTACTTCGAGTCAGAGCATCTCGGTGTCCATTCCACTTGAGGCCACAAACTCAGGGTCCCTCTCACATACCTGTAGCTGAGAGAAGCCTCCTCTTGAGGTGCTTGTGGAAAGTTGGTATTCCTCTTGAGTCGAAGCCAGGGACTAAGCTCTCATCTCGAGTTGATTTGGGGTACATGGAGCCCTTTCGTGTTGCTCCAGTGACCTCAGGATCCCTCTAGACTTGAGACAGTGATCTTGGGTTTTCTCTGGAGTGCCATCAAGGAAATTAAGGCTCGTTTCACGTTTTATATGGAACATGAAATTGCTCTGCATGCAGTGCAGGGGAATCGGGCCTCATATCGTGGCGAGGGGGAAGTCTCATGGTTTTACTCGAGTTGCGGCCGGAACCTGGGGTATATTCTCGAGTTACGACGGGGAGGGTTCTTCCACACACGTGTTTGTTCAGCGACGTCAGGACTCCTGTCTAGGTGCGAGGGACACCTCGGGATTCTCCTCGAGTCTTGGCATGGCAATTGGGCCGCGTCTCCACGTGAGGCGGGAGACCCAGGGTCCCTTTCGACGTGCCACAGGGATCCAGGGACTGCTATCCATTTTCAGTAGGAGTCAGGCATCGTCTCCTTTGGAAGCATTGATTTCCACGGACCTCTCGAGTTTTCAAAGGATGTGAGGCCTCCGGTCGCCATGAGGCGGAGGACTAGGTCTTTCTCTGTCGTCTCCACAGGGGATTCAGACATCCCTTCATCTTGGGAGATGCAAGACGAGCCTGCATTCAATTCACTGCAGGGATATCCGGCCTTACTTCGAGTCAGAGCATCTCAGTGTCCATTCCACTTGAGGCCACAAACTCAGGGTCCCTCTCACATACCTGTAGCTGAGAGAAGCCTCCTCTTGAGGTGCTTATGGAAAGTTGGTATTCCTCTTGAGTCGAAGCCAGGGACTAAGCTCTCATCTCGAGTTGATTTGGGGTCCTCGGAGCCCTTTCGTGTTGCTCCAGTGACCTCAGGATCCCTCTAGACTTGAGACAGTGACTTTGGGTTTTCACTGGAGTGCCATCAAGGAAATCAAGTCTCCTTTCACGTTTGATGTGGAACACGGAATTGCTCTGCACGCAGTGCAGGGGAATCGGGCCTCATCTTGGGGCGAGGGTGAAGTCTCATGGTTTTTCTCGAGTTGCGGCCGGATCCTGGGGTATATTCTCGAGTTACCACGGGGAGGGCCCTTCCAGACACGTGTTTCTTCAGCGACGTCAGGACTCCTGCCTAGGTGCGAGGGACACCTCGGGATTCTCCTCGAGTCTTGGCATGGCAATTGGGATGCCTCTCCACGTGAGGCGGGAGACCCAGGGTCCCTTTCCACGTTCCACAGGGATCCTGGGACTCCTATCCATTTTCAAGTGGAGTCAGGCATCGTCTCCTTTGGAAGCATTGATCTCCGCGGACCTCTCGAGTTTTCGAAGGATGTGAAGCCTCCGGTCGCGATGAGGCGGAGGACTAGGTCTTTCTCCGTGGTCTCCACAGGGGATTCAGACATCCCTTCGTCTTGGGAGATGCAAGACGAGCCTGCATTCACTTCACTGCAGGGATATCCTGCCTGACTTCGAGTCAGAGCATCTCGGTGTCCATTCCACTTGTGGCCACAAACTCAGGGTCCCTCTCACATACCTGTAGCTGAGAGCAGCCTCCTCTTGAGGTGCTTGTGGAAAGTTGGTATTCCTCTTGAGTCGAAGCCAGGGACTAAACTCTCATCCCGAGTTGATTTGGGGTCCACAGAGCCCTTTCGTGCTGCTACAGTGACCTCAGGATCCCTCTAGACTTTAGACAGTGACTTTGGGTTTTCTCTGGAGTGCCATCAAGGAAATCAAGGCTCCTTTCACGTTTGATGTGGAACACGAAATTGCTCTGCATGCAGTGCAGGGGAATCGGGCCTCATCTCGCGGCGAGGGGGAAGTCTCATGGTTTTTCTCGAGTTGCGGCCGGAAGCTGGGGTATATTCTCGAGTTACGACGGGGAGGGCCCTTCCAGACACGTGTTTGTTCAGCGACGTCAGGACTCCTGCCTAGGGCGAGAGACACCTCGGGATTCTCCTCGAGTCTTGGCATGGTAATTGGGACGCGTCTCCACGTGAAGCGGGAGACCCAGGGTCGCCTTCCATGTGGACAGGGATCCTGGGACTTCTATCCATTTTCAAGAGGAGTCAGGCATCGTCTCCTTTGGAAGCATTGATCTCCGCGGACCTCTCGAGTTTTCAAAGGATGTGAGGCCTCCGGTCGCGATGAGGCGGAGAACTAGGTCTTTCTCTGTGGTCCCCACAGGGGATTCAGACATCCCTTCGTCTTGGGAGATTCAACACGAGCTTGCATTCAATTCACTGCAGGGATATCCGGCGTTACTTCGAGTCAGAGCATCTCGGGGTCCATTCCACTTGAGGCTACAAACTCAGGGTACCTCTCACATACATGTAGCTGAGAGAAGCCTCCTCTTGAGGTGCATGTGGAAAGTTGGTATTCCTCCTGAGTCGAAGCCAGGGACTAAGCTCTCATCTCGAGTTGATTTGGGGTGCACGGAGCCCTTTCATGTTGCTCCAGTGACCTCAGGATCCCTCTAGACTTGAGACAGTGACTTTGGGTTTTCTCTGGAGTGCCATCAAGGAAATCAAGGCTCCTTTCACCTTTGATGTGGAAAACGGAATTGCTCTGCATGCAGTGCAGGGGAATCGGGCCTCATCTCGCGGCGAGGGGGAAGTCTCATGGTTTTTCTCGAGTTGCGGCCGGAACCTGGGGTATATTCTCGAGTTACGACGGGGAGGGCCCTTCCAGACACGTGTTTGTTCAGCGACGTCAGGACTCCTGCCTAGGTGCGAGGGACACCTCGGGATTCTCCTCGAGTCTTGGCATGGTAATTGGGACGCGTCTCCATGTGAGGCGGGAGACCCAGGGTCCCTTTCCACGTGCCACAGGGATCCTGGGACTCCTATCCATTTGCAAGAGGAGTCAGGCATCGTCTCCTTTGGAAGCATTGATCTCCGCGGACCTCTCGAGTTTTCAAAGGATGTGAGGCCTCCGGTCGCGATGAGGCGGAGTACTAGGTCTTTCTCTGTGGTCTCCACAGGGGATTCAGACATCCCTTCGTCTTGGGAGATGCAAGACGAGCCTGCATTCAATTCACTGCAGGGATATCCGGCCTTACTTCGAGTCAGAGCATCTCGGTGTCCATTCCACTTGAGGCCACAAACTGAGGGTCCCTCTCACATACCTGTAGCTGAGAGAAGCCTCCTCTTGAGGTGCTTGTGGAATGTTGGTATTCCTCTTGAGTCAAAGCCAGGGACGAAGCTCTCATCTCGAGTTGATTTGGGGTCCATGGAGCCCTTTCGTGTTGCTCCAGTGACCTCAGGATCCCTCTAGACTTGAGACAGTGATCTTGGGTTTTCTCTGGAGTGCCATCAAGGAAATCAAGGCTCCTTTCACGTTTGATGTGGAACACGGAATTGCTCTGCACGCAGTGCAGGGGAATCGGTCCTCATCTCGCGGCGAGGGGGAAGTCTCATGGTTTTTCTCGAGTTGCGGCCGGAACCTGGGGTATATTCTCGAGTTACGATGCGGAGGGCCCTTCCAGACACGTGTTTGTTCATCGACGTCAGGACTCCTGCCTGGGTGCGAAGGACACCTCGGTATTCTCCTCGAATCTTGGCATGGCAATTGGGACGCGTCTCCACAAGAGGCGGGAGACCCAGGGTCCCTTTCCACGTGCCACAGGGATCCTGGGACTCCTATCCATTTTCAAGAGGAGTCAGGCATCGTCTCCTTTGGAAGCATTGATCTCCGCGGACCTCTCGAGTTTTCAAAGGATGTGAGGCCTCCTGTCTCGATGAGGCGGTGAACTAGGTCTTTCTCTGTGGTCTCCACAGGGGATTCAGACATCCCTTCGTCTTGCGACATGCAAGAGGAGTCTGCATTCAATTCACTGCAGGGATATCCGGCCTTACTTCGAGTCAGAGCATCTCGGTGTCCATTCCACTTGAGGCCACAAACTCAGGTTCCTCTCACATACCTGTAGCTGAGAGAAGCCTCCTCTTGAGGTGCTTGTGGAAAGTTGGTATTCCTCTTGAGTCGAAGCCAGGGACTAAGCTCTCATCTCGAGTTGATTTCGGGTCCACGGAGCCATTTCGTGTTGCTCCAGTGACCTCAGGATCCCTCTAGACTTGAGACAGTGATCTTGGGTTTTCTCTGGAGTGCCATCAAGGAAATCAAGGCTCCTTTCACGTTTGATGTGGAACACGGAATTGCTCTGCACGCAGTGCAGGGGAATCGGTCCTCATCTCGCGGCGAGGGGGAAGTCTCATGGTTTTTCTCGAGTTGCGGCCGGAACCTGGGGTATATTCTCGAGTTACGATGCGGAGGGCCCTTCCAGACACGTGTTTGTTCATCGACGTCAGGACTCCTGCCTGGGTGCGAAGGACACCTCGGTATTCTCCTCGAATCTTGGCATGGCAATTGGGACGCGTCTCCACAAGAGGCGGGAGACCCAGGGTCCCTTTCCACGTGCCACAGGGATCCTGGGACTCCTATCCATTTTCAAGAGGAGTCAGGCATCGTCTCCTTTGGAAGCATTGATCTCCGCAGACCTCTCGAGTTTTCAAAGGATGTGAGGCCTCCGGTCTTGATGAGGCGGAGGACTAGGTCTTTCTCTGTGGTCTCCACAGGGGATTCAGACAACCCTTCGTCTTGGGAGATGCAAGACGAGCCTGCATTCAATTCACTGCAGGGATATCCGGCCTTACTTCGAGTCAGAGCATCTCGGTGTCCATTCCACTTGAGGCAACAAACTCAGGGGCCCTCTCACATACCTGTAGCTGAGAGAAGCCTCCTCTTGAGGTACTTGGGGAAAGTTGGTATTCCTCTTGAGTCGAAGCCAGGGACTAAGCTCTCATCTCGAGTTGATTTGGGGTCCACGGAGCCCTTTCGTGTTGCTCCAGTGACGTCACGATCCCTCTAGACTTGAGACAGTGATCTTGGGTTTTCTCTGGAGTGCCATCAAGGAAATCAAGGCTCCTTTCACGTTTGATGTGGAACACGGAATTGCTCTGCACGCAGTGCAGGGGAATCGGGCCTCATCTCGCGGTGAGGGGGATGTCTCATAGTTTTTCTCGATTTGCGGCCGGAACCTGGGGTATATTCTCGAGTTACGACGGGGAGGGCCCTTCCAGACACGTGTTTGTTCAGCGACGTCTTGACTCTTGCCTAGGTGCGAGGGACACCTCGGGATTCTCCTCGAGTCTTGGCATGGCAATTGGGACGCGTCTCCACGTGAGGCGGGAGACCCAGGGTCCCTTTCCACGTGCCACAGGGATCCTGGGACTCCTATCCATTTTAAAGAGGAGTCAGGCATCGTCTCCTTTGGAAGCATTGATCTCCGCGGACCTCTCGAGATTTCAAAGGATGTGAGGCCTCCGTTCGCGATGAGGCGGAGAATTAGGTCCTTCTCTGTGGTCTGCACAGGGGATTCAGACATCCCTTCGTCTTGGGAGATGCAAGACTAGCCTGCATTCAATTCACTGTTGGGAAATCCGGCCTTACTTCGAGTCAGAGCATCTCGGTGTCCATTCCACTTGAGGCCACAATCTCAGGGTCCCTCTCACATACCTGTAGGTGAGAGAAGCCTCCTCTTGAGGTCCTCTTGGAAAGTTGGTATTCCTCTTGAGTCGAAGCCAGGGACTAAGCTCTCATCTCGAGTTGATTTGGGTTCCACGGAGGCTTTTCGTGTTGCTCCAGTGACCTCAGGATCCCTCTAGACTTGATACAGTGATCTTGGGTTTTCTCTGGAGTGCCATCAAGGAAATCAAGGCTCCTTTCACGTTTGATGTGGAACACGGAATTGCTCTGCACGCAGTGAAGGGGAATCGGGCCTCATCTCGCGGCGAGGGGGATGTTTCATGGTTTTTCTCGAGTTGCGGCCGGAACCTGGGGTATATTCTCGAGTTACGACGGGGAGGGTCCTTCCAGACACGTGTTTGTTCAGCAACGTCAGGACTCCTGCCTAGGTGCGAGGGACACCTCGGGATTCTCCTCGAGTCTTGGCATGGCAATTGGGACGCGTCTCCACGTGAGGCGGGAGACCCAGTGTCCCTTTCCAAGTGCCATAGTGATCCTGGGACTCCTATCCATTTTCAAGAGGAGTCAGGCATCGTCTCTTTTGGAAGCTTTGATCTCCGCGGACCTCTCGAGTTTTCAAAGGATGTGAGGCCTCCGGTCGCGTTGAGGCGGAGGACTAGGTCTTTCTCTGTGGCCTCCACAGGGGATTCAGACATCCCTTCGTCTTGGGAGATTCAAGACGAGCCCGCATTCAATTCACTGCAGGGATATCCGGCCTTACTTCGAGTCAGAGCATCTCGGTGTCCATTCCACTTGAGGCCACACACTCAGGGTCCCTCTCACATACCTGTAGCTGAGAGAAGCCTACTCTTGAGTTGCTTGAGGAAAGTTGGTATTCCTCTTGAGTCGAAGCCAGGGACTAAGCTCTCATCTCGAGTTGATTTGGGCTCCTTGGAGCCCTATGGTGTTGCTCCAGTGACCTCAGGATTCTTCTAGACTTGAGACAGTAATCTTGGGTTTTCTCTGGAGTGCCATCAAGGAAATCAAGGCTCCTTTCACGTTTGATGTGGAACACGGAATTTCTCTGCTCGCAGTGTAGGGGAATCAGGCCTCATCTGGCGGCGAGGGGGAAGTCTCATGGTTTTTCTCGAGTTGCGCCTGGAACCTGGGGTATATTCTCGAGTTACGACGGGGAGGGCCCTTCCAAACACGTGTTTGTTCAGCGACGTCAGGACTCCTGCCTAGGTGCGAGGGACACCTCGGGATTCTCCTCGAGTCTTGGCATGGCAATTGGGACGCGTCTCCACGTGAGGCGGGAGACCCAGCGTCCCTTTCCACGTGCCACAGGTATCCTGGGACTCCTATCCATTTTCAAGAGGAGTCAGGCATCGTCTCCTTTGGAAGCATTGATCTCCGCGGACCTCTCGAGTTTTCAAAGGATGTGAGGCCTCCGGTCGCATTGAGGGGGAGGACTAGGTCTTTCTCTGTGGTCTCCTCAGGGGATTCAGACATCCCTTTGTCTTGGGAGATGCAAGACGAGCCTGCATTCAATTCACTGCAGGGATATCCGGCCTTACTTCGAGTCAGAGCATCTCGGTGTCCATTCCACTTGAGGCCACAAACTCAGGGTCCCTCTCACATACCTGTAGCTGAGAGAAGCCTCCTCTTGAGGTGCTTGTGGAAAGTTGGTATTCCTCTTGAGTTGAAGCCAGTGACTAAGCTCTAATCTCGAGTTGATTTGGGGTCCACGGAGCCCTTTCGTGTTGCTCCAGTGAACTCAGGATCCCTCTAGAGTTGAGACAGTGATCTTGGGTTTTCTCTGGAGTGCCATCAAGGAAATGAAGGCTCCTTTCACTTTTGATGTGGAACACGGAATTGGTCTGCACGCAGTGCAGGGGAATTGGACCTCATCTCGCGGCGAGGGAGAAGTCTCATGGTTTTTCTCGAGTTGGGCCGGAACCTGGGGTATATTCTCGAGTTACGACGGGGAGGGCGCTTCCATACACGTGTTTGTTCAGCGACGTCAGGACTCCTGCCTAGGTGCGAGGGACACCTCGGGATTCTCCTCGAGTCTTGGCATGGCAATTGGGACGCGTGTCCACGTGAGGTGCGAGACCCAGGGTCCCTTTCCACGTGCCTCATGGATCCTGGGACTCCTATCCATTTGCAAGAGGAGTCAGGCATTGTCTCCTTTGGAAGCATTGATGTCCGCGGACCTCTCGAGTTTTCAAAGGATGTGAGGCCTCCGGTCCTGTTGAGGCGGAGGACTAGGTCTTTCTCTGTGGTCTCCACAGGGGATTCAGACATCCCTTCGTCTTGGGAGATGCAAGACGAGCCTGCATTCAATTCACTGCAGGGATATCCGGCCTTACTTCGAGTCAGAGCATCTCGGTGTCCATTCCACTTGAGGCCACAAACTCAGGGTCCCTCTCACATACCTGTTGCTGAGAGAAGCCTCCTCTTGAGGTGCTTATGGAAAGTTGGTATTCCTCTTGAGTCGAAGCCAGGGACTAAGCTCTCATCTCGAGTTGATTTGGGTTCCACGGAGTCCTTTCGAGTTGCTCCAGTGACCTCAGGATCCCTCTAGACTTGAGACAGTGATCTTGGGTTTTCTCTGGAATGCCGTCAAGGAAATCAAGGCTCCTTTCACGTTTGATGTGGAACACGGAATTGCTCTGCACGCAGTGCAGGGGAATCGGACCTCATCTCTCGGCGAGGGGGAAGTCTCATGGTTTTTCTCGAGTTGCGGCTGGAACCTGGGGTATATTCTCGAGTTACGACGGGGAGGGCCCTTCCATACACGTGTTTGTTCAGCGACGTCAGGACTCCTGCCTAGGTGCGAGGGACACCTCAGGATTCTCCTCGAGTCTTGGCATGGCAATTGGGACGCGTCTCCACGTGAGGCGCGAGACCCAGGGTCCCTTTCCACGTGCCACAGGGATCCTGGGACTCCTATCCATTTGCAAGAGGAGTCAGGCATCGTCTCCTTTGGAAGCATTGATCTCCGCGGACCTCTCGAGTTTTCAAAGGATGTGAGGCCTCCTTTCGCGTTGAGGCGGAGGACTAGGTCTTTCTCTGTGGACTCCACAGGGGATTCAGACATCCCTTCGTCTTGGGAGATGCAAGACGAGCTTGCATTCAATTCACTGCAGGGATATCCGGCCTTACTTCGAGTCAGAGCATCTCGGTGTCCATTCCACTTGAGGCCACAAACTAAGGGTCCCACTCACATACCTGTAGCTGAGAGAAGCCTCCTCTTGAGGTGCTTGTGGAAACTTGGTATTCCCCTTGAGTCGAAGCCAGGGACTAAGCTCTCATCTCGAGTTGATTTGTGGTCCACGGATCCCTTTCGTGTTGCTCCAATGACCTCAGGATCCCTCTAGACTTGAGACAGTGATCTTGGGTTTTCTCTGTAGTGCCATCAAGGAAATCATGGCTCCTTTCACGTTTGATGTAGAACACGGAATTGCTCTGCACGCAGTGCAAGGGAATCGGGTCTCATCAGGCGGCGAGGGGGAAGTCTCATGGTTTTTCTCGAGTTGCGGCTGGAACCTGGGGTATATTCTCGAGTTACGACGGGGAGGGCCCTTCCAGACACGTGTTTGTTCAGCGACGTCAGGACTCCTGCCTAGGTGCGAGGGACACCTCGGGATTCTCCTCGAGTCTTGGCATGGCAATTGGGACGCATCTCCACGTGAGGCGGGAGACCCAGGGTCCCTTTGCACGTGCCACAGGGATCCTGGGACTCCTATCCATTTTCAAGAGGAGTCAGGCATCGTCTCCTTTGGAAGCATTGATCTCCGCGGACCTCTCGAGTTTTCAAAGGATGTGAGGCCTCCGTTCGCGTTGAGGCGGAGGATTAGGTCTTTCTCTGTGGTCTCCACAGGGGATTCAGACATCCCTTCGCTTGGGAGACGCAAGACGAGCCTGCATTCAATTCACTGCAGGGATATCCGGCCTTACTTCGAGTCAGAGCATCTCGGTGTCCATTCCACTTGAGGCCACAAACTCAGGGTCCCTCTCACATACCTGTTGCTGAGAGAAGCCTCCTCTTGAGGTGCTTATGGAAAGTTGGTATTCCTCTTGAGTCGAAGCCAGGGACTAAGCTCTCATCTCGAGTCGATTTGGGTCCAACGGAGGCTTTTCGTGTTGCTCCAGTGACCTCAGGATCCCTCTAGACTTGATACAGTGATCTTGGGTTTTCTCTGGAGTGCCATCAAGGAAATCAAGGCTCCTTTCACGTTTGATGTGGAACACGGAATTGCTCTGCACGCAGTGAAGGGGAATCGGGCCTCATCTCGCGGCGAGGGGGATGTTTCATGGTTTTTCTCGAGTTGCGGCCGGAACCTGGGGTATATTCTCGAGTTACGACGGGGAGGGTCCTTCCAGACACGTGTTTGTTCAGCAACGTCAGGACTCCTGCCTAGGTGCGAGGGACACCTCGGGATTCTCCTCGAGTCTTGGCATGGCAATTGGGACGCGTCTCCACGTGAGGCGGGAGACCCAATGTCCCTTTCCACGTGCCATAGTGATCCTGGGACTCCTATCCATTTTCAAGAGGAGTCAGGCATCGTCTCTTTTGGAAGCATTGATCTCCGCGGACCTCTCGAATTTTCAAAGCATGTGAGGGCTCCGGTCGCATTGAGAGGGAGGACTAGGTCTTTCTCTGTGGTCTCCACAGGGGATTCAGACATCCCTTTGTCTTGGGAGATTCAAGACGAGCCCGCATTCAATTCACTGCAGGGATATCCGGCCTTACTTCGAGTCAGAGCATCTCGGTGTCCATTCCACTTGAGGCCACAAACTCAGGGTCCCTCTCACATACCTGTAGCTGAGAGAAGCCTCCACTTGAGGTGCTTGTGGAAAGTTGGTATTCCTCTTGAGTCGAAGCCAGGGACTAAGCTCTCATCTCGAGTTGATTTGGGGTCCACGGAGCCCTTTCGTGTTGCTACAGTGACCTCAGGATCCCTCTAGACTTGAGACAGTGATCTTGGGTTTTCTCTGGAGGGCCATCAAGGAAATCAAGGCTCCTTTCACGTTTGATGTGGAACACGGAATTGCTCTGCACGCAGTGCAGGGGAATCGGGCCTCATCTCGTGACGAGGGGAAAGTCTCATTGTTTTTCTTGAGTTGCGGCCGGAACCTGGGGTATATTCTCGAGTTACGACGGGGAGGGCCCTTCCAGACACGTGTTTGTTCAGCGACGTCAGGACTCCTGCCTAGGTGCGAGGGACACCTCGGGATTCTCCTCAAGTCTTGGCATGGCAATTGCGACACGTCTCCACGTGAGGCGGGAGACCCAGGGTCCCATTCCTCGTGCCACAGGGATCCTGGGACTACTATCCATTTTCAAGAGAAGTCAGGCATCGACTCCTTTGGAAGCATTGATCTCCGCGGACCTCTCGAGTTTTCAAAGGATGTGAGGCCTCCGGTCGCGTTGAGGCGGAGGACTAGGTCTTTCTCTGTGGTCTCCACAGGGGATTCAGACATCCCTTCGTCTTGGGAGATGCAAGACGAGGCTGCAATCAATTCACTGCAGGGATATCCGGCCTTACTTCGAGTCAGAGCATCTCGGTGTCCATTCCACTTGAGGCCACACACTCAGGGTCCCTCTCACATACCTGTAGCTGAGAGAAGCCTACTCTTGAGTTGCTTATGGAAAGTTGGTATTCCTCTTGAGTCGAAGCCAGGGACTAAGCTCTCATCTCGAGTTGATTTGGGCTCCTCGGAGCCCTATCGTGTTGTTCCAGTGACCTCAGGATTCTTCTAGACTTGAGACAGTGATCTTGGGTTTTCTCTGGAGTGCCATCAAGGAAATCAAGGCTCCTTTCACGTTTGATGTGGAACACGGAATTGCTCTGCATGCAGTGTAGGGGAATCGGGCCTCATCTGGCGGCGAGGGGGAAGTCTCATGGTTTTTCTCGAGTTGCGCCTGGAACCTGGGGTATATTCTCGAGTTACGACGGGGAGGGCCCTTCCAGACACGTGTTTGTTCAGCGACGTCAGGACTCCTGCCTAGGTGCGAGGGACACCTCGGGATTCTCCTCGAGTCTTGGCATGGCAATTGGGACGCGTCTCCACGTGAGGCGGGAGACCCAGCGTCCCTTTCCACGTGCCACAGGTATCCTGGGACTCCTATCCATTTTCAAGAGGAGTCAGGCATCGTCTCCTTTGGAAGCATTGATTTCCGCGGACCTCTCGAGTTTTCAAAGGATGTGAGGCCTCCGGTCGCATTGAGGGGGAGGACTAGGTTTTTCTCTGTGGTCTCCTCAGGGGATTCAGACATCCCTTTGTCTTGGGAGATGCAAGACGAGCCTGCATTCAATTCACTGCAGGGATATCCGGCCTTACTTCGAGTCAGAGCATCTCGGTGTCCATTCCACTTGAGGCCACAAACTCAGGGTCCCTCTCACATACCTGTTGCTGAGAGAAGCCTCCTCTTGAGGTGCTTATGGAAAGTTGGTATTCCTCTTGAGTCGAAGCCAGGGACTAAGCTCTCATCTCGAGTTGATTTGGGTTCCACGGAGGCTTTTTGTGTTGCTCCAGTGACCTCAGGATCCCTCTAGACTTGAGACAGTGATCTTGGGTTTTCTCTGGAGTGCCATCAAGGAAATCAAGGCTCCTTTCACGTTTGATGTGGAACACGGAATTGCTCTGCACGCAGTGCAGGGAAATCGGGCCTCATCTCGCGGCGAGGGGGAAGTCTCATGGTTTTTCTCGAGTTGGGCCGGAACCTGGGGTATATTTTCGAGTTACGACGGGCAGGGCCCTTCCAGACACTTGTTTGTTCAGCGACGTCAGGACTGCTGCCTAGGTGCGAGGGACACCTCGGGATTCTCCTCGAGTCTTGGCATGGCAATTGGGATGCGTCTCCACGTGAGGCGGGAGACCCAGAGTCCCTTTCCACGTGCCACAGGGATCCTGGGAGTCCTATCCATTTTCAAGAGGAGTCAGGCATCGTCTCCTTTGGAAGCATTGATCTCCGCGGACGTCTCGAGTTTTCAAAGGATGTGAGGCCTCCGTTCGCGTTGAGGCGGAGGACTAGGTCTTTCTCTGTGGTCTCCACAGGGGATTCAGACATCCCTTCGTCTTGGAAGATGCAAGACGAGCTTGCATTCAATTCACTGCAGGGATATCCGGCCTTACTTCGAATCAGAGCATCTCGGTGTCCATTCCACTTGAGGCTACAAACTCAGGGTCCCTCTCACATACCTGTAGCTGAGAGAAGCCTCCTCTTGAGGTGCTTGTGGAAAGTTGGTATTCCTCTTGAGTCGAAGCCAGGGACTAAACTCTAAGCTCGAGTTGATTTGGGGTCCACGGAGTCCTTTCGAGTTGCTCCAGTGACCTCAGGATCCCTCTAGACTTGAGACAGTGATCTTGGGTTTTCTCTGGAATGCCTTCAAGGAAATCAAGGCTCCTTTCAAGTTTGATGTGGAACACGGAATTGCTCTGCACGCAGTGCAGGGGAATCGGACCTCATCTCTCGGCGATGGGGAAGTCTCATGGTTTTTCTCGAGTTGCGGCTGGAACCTGGGGTATATTCTCGAGTTACGATGGGGAGGGCCCTTCCATACACGTGTTTGTTCAGCGACGTCAGGACTCCTGCCTAGGTGCGAGGGACACCTCAGGATTCTCCTCGAGTCTTGGCATGGCAATTGGGACGCGTCTCCACGTGAGGCGCGAGACCCAGGGTCCCTTTCCACGTGCCACAGGGATCCTGGGACTCCTATCCATTTGTAAGAGGAGTCAGGCATCGTCTCCTTTGGAAGCATTGATCTCCGCGGACCTCTCGAGTTTTCAAAGGATGTGAGGCCTCCTTTCGCGTTGAGGCGGAGGACTAGGTCTTTCTCTGTGGACTCCACAGGGGATTCAGACATCCCTTCGTCTTGGGAGATGCAAGACGAGCCTGCATTCAATTCACTGCAGGGATATCCGGCCTTACTTCGAGTCAGAGCATCTCGGTGTCCATTCCACTTGAGGCCACAAACTCAGGGTCCCTCTCACATACCTGTAGCTGAGAGAAGCCTCCTCTTGAGGTGCTTGTGGAAACTTGGTATTCCCCTTGAGTCGAAGCCAGGGACTAAGCTCTCATCTCGAGTTGATTTGGGGTCCACGGATCCCTTTCGTGTTGCTCCAATGACCTCAGGATCCCTCTAGACTTGAGACAGTGATCTTGGGTTTTCTCTGGAGTGCCATCAAGGAAATCAAGGCTCCTTTCACGTTTGATGTGGAACACGGAATTGCTCTGCACGCAGTGCAGGGAAATCGGGCCTCATCTCGCGGCGAGGGGGAAGTCTCATGGTTTTTCTCGAGTTGCGGCCGGAACCTGGGGTATATTCTCGAGTTACGACGGGGAGGGCCCTTCCAGACACGTGTTTGTTCAGCGACGTCAGGACTCCTGCCTAGGTGCGAGGGACACCTCGGGATTCTCCTCGAGTCTTGGCATGGCAATTGGGACGCGTCTCCACGTGAGGCGGGAGACCCAGGGTCCCTTTCCACGTGCCACAGGGATCCTGGGACTCCTATCCATTTTCAAGAGGAGTCAGGCATCGTCTCTTTTGGAAATATTGATCTCCGTGGACCCCTCGAGTTTTCAAAGGATGTGAGGCCTCCGGTCGCATTGAGGCCGAGGACTAGGTCTTTCTCTGTGGTCTCCACAGGGTATTCAGTCATCCCTTCGTCTTGGGAGATGCAAGACGAGCCTGCATTCAATTCACTGCAGGGATATCCAGCCTTACTTCGAAGTAGAGCATCTCGGTGTCCTTTCCACTTGAGGCCACAAACTCAGGGTCCTTCTCACATACCTGTAGCTGAGAGAAGCCTCCACTTGACGTGCTTGGGGAAAGTTGGTATTCCTCTTGAGAAGAAGCTAGGGACTAAGCTCTCATCTCGAGTTGATTTGGGGTCCACAGAGCCCTTTCGTGTTGCTCCAGTGACCTCAGGATCCCTCTAGACTTGAGACAGTGATCTTGGGTTTTCTCTGGAGGGCCATCAAGGAAATCAAGGCTCCTTTCACGTTTGATGAGGAACACTGAATTGCTCTGCACGCAGTGAAGGGGAATCGGGCCTCATCTCGCGGCGAGGGGGATGTCTCATGGTTTTTCTCGAGTTGCGGCCGGAACCTGGGGTATATTCTCGAGTTACGACGGGGAGGGCACTTCCAGACAAGTGTTTGTTCAGCAACGTCAGGACTCCTGCCTAGGTGCGAGGGACACCTCGGGATTCTCCTCGAGGCTTGGCATGGCAAATGGGACGCGTCTCCAGGTGAGGCGGGAGACCCAGCGACCCTTTCCACGTGCCACAGGGATCCTGGGACTCCTATCCATTTTCAGGAGGAGTCAGGCATCGTCTCCTTTGGAAGCATTGATCTCTGCAGACCTCTCAAGTTTTCAAAGGATGTTAGTCCTCCGGACGCGATGAGGCGGAGGACTAGTTCTTTCTCTGTCGACTCCACAGGGGATTCAGACATCCCTTCATCTTGGGAGATGCAAGACGAGGCTGCAATCAATTCACTGCAGGGATATCCGGCCTTACTTCGAGTCAGAGCATCTCGGTGTCCATTCCACTTGAGGCCACAAACTCAGGGTCCCTCTCACATACCTATAGCTGACAGAAGCCTACTCTTGAGTTGCTTGAGGAAAGTTGGTATTCCTCTTGAGTCGAAGCCAGGGACTAAGCTCTCATCTCGAGTTGATTTGGTGTCCTCGGAGTCCTTTCTTGTTGCTCCAGTGACCAAGGGATCCCTCTAGACTTGAGACAGTGATCTTGGGTTTTCTCTGGAGTGCCATCAAGGAAATCAAGGCTCCTTTCACGTTTGATGTGGAACACGCAATTGCTCTGCACGCAGTGCATGGGAATCGGGCCTCATCTCGGGGCGAGGGGGAAGTCTCATGGTTTTTCTCGAGTTCTGGCCCGAACCTCGGGTATATTCTCGAGTTACAACGGGGAGGGCCCTTCCAGACACGTGTTTGTTCAGCGACGTCAGGACTCCTGCCTAGGTGCAAGGGACACCTCGGGATTCTCCTCGAGTCTTGGCATGGCAATTGGGACGCGTCTCCACGTGAGGCGGGAGACCCAGGGTCCCTTTCCACGTGCCACAGGGATCCTGGGACTCCTATCCATTTTCAAGAGGAGTCAGGCATCGTCTCCTTTGGAAGAATTGATCTCAGCGGACCTCTCGAGTTTTCAAAGGATGTGAGGCCTCCGGTCGCGTTGAGGCGGAGAACTAGGTCTTTCTCTGTGTTCTCCACAGGGGATTCAGACATCCCTTCGTCTTGGGAGATGCAAGACGAGCATGCATTCAATTCACTTCAGGGATATCCGGCCTTACTTCAAGTCAGAGCATCACGGTGTCCATTCCACTTGAGGCCACAAACTCATGTTCCCTCTCACATACCTGTAGCTGAGAGAAGCCTCCTCTTGAAGTCCTTGTGGAAAGTTGGTATTCCTCTTGAGTCGAAGCCAGGGACTAAGCTCTCATCTCGAGTTGATTTGGGGTCCACGGAGCCCTTTCGTGTTGCTCCAGTGACCTCGTGATCCCTCTAGACTTGAGACAGTGATCTTGGGTTTTCTCTGGAGTGCCATCAAGGAAATCAAGGCTCCTTTCACGTTTGATGTGGAACACGCAATTGCTCTGCACTCAGTGCATGGGAATCGGGCCTCATCCCGGGGCGAGGGGCAAGTCTCATGGTTTTGCTCGAGTTGCGGCCAGAACCTGGGGTATATTCTCGAGTAACCACGGGGACGGCCCTTCCAGACACTTGTTTTCAGCGACGTCAGGACTCCTGCCTAGGTGCGAGGGACACCTCTGGATTCTCCTCGAGTCTTGGCATGGCAATTGGGACACGTCTCCACGTGAGGCGGGAGACCCAGGGTCCCTTTCCACGTGGCAGAGTGATCCTGGGACTCCTATCAATTTTCAAGCGGAGTCAGGCATCATCTCCTTTGGAAGCATTGATCTCCACGGACCTCTCGAGTTTTCAAAGGATGTGAGGCCTCCAGTCGCGATGAGGCGGAGACTAGGTCTTTCTCTGTGGTCTCCACAGGGGATTCAGACATCCCTTCGTCTTGGGAGATGCAAGACCAGCCTGCATACAATTCACTGCAGGGATATCCGGCCTTACTTCGAGTCAGAGCATCTCGGTGTCCATTCCACTTGAGGCCACACACTCAGGGTCCCTCTCACATACCTGTAGCTGAGAGAAGCCTCCTCTTGAGGTGCTTGTGGAAAGTTGGTATTCCTCTTGAGTCGAAGCCAGGGACTAAGCCCTCATCTCGAGTTGATTTGGGGTCCACGGATCCCTTTCGTGTTGCTCCAATGACCTCAGGATCCCTCTAGACTTGAGACAGTGATCTTGGGTTTTCTCTGGAGTGCCATCAAGGAAATCAAGGCTCCTTTCACGTTTGATGTGGAACACGGAATTGCTCTGCATGCAGTGCAGGGGAATCGGGCCTCATCTCGCGGCGAGGGGGAAGTCTCATGGTTTTTCTCGAGTTGCGGCCGGAACCTGGGGTATATTCTCGAGTTACGACGGGGAGGGCCCTTCCAGACACGTGTTTGTTCAGCGACGTCAGGACTCCTGCTAGGTGCGCGGGACACCTCGGAATTCTCCTCGAGCCTTGGCATGGCAATTGGGACGCATCTCCACGTGAGGCGGGAGACCCAGTGTCCCTTTCGAGGTGCCACAGGGATCCTGGGACTCCTATCCACTTTCAAGAGGAGTCAGGCATCGTCTCCTTTGGAAGCATTGATCTTCGCGGACCTCTCGAGTTTTCAAAGGATGTGAGGCCTCCGGTCGCGATGAGGCAGAGGACTAGGTCTTTCTCTGTCGTCTCCACAGGGGATTCAGACATCCCTTCGTCTTGGGAGATGCAAGACGAGCCTGCATTCAATTCACTGCAGGGATATCCGGCCTTACTTCAAGTCAGAGCATCTCGGTGTCCATTCCACTTGAGGCCACAAACTCATGGTCCCTCTCACATACCTGTAGCTGAGAGAAGCCTCCTCTTGAAGTTCTTGTGGAAATTTGGTATTCCTCTTGAGTCGAAGCCAGGGACTAAGCTCTCATCTCGAGTTGATTTGGGGTCCACGGAGCGCTTTCGTGTTGCTCCAGTGACCTCAGGATCCCTCTAGACTTGAGACAGTGATCTTGGGTTTTCTCTGGAGTGCCATCAAGGAAATCAAGGCTCCTTTCACGTTTAATGTGGAACACGGAATTGCTCTGCACACAGTGCAGGGGAATCGGGCCTCATCTTGCGACGAGGGGGAAGTCTCATGGTTTTTCTCGAGTTGCGGCCGGAACCTGGGGTATATTCTCGAGTTACGACGGGGAGGGCCCTTCCAGACACGTGTTTTTTCAGCGACGTCAGGACTCCTGCCTAGGTGCGAGGGACACCTCGGGATTCTCCTCGAGTCTTGGCATGGCAATTGGGACGCGTCTCTATGTGAAGCGGGAGACCCAGAATCCCCGTCCATGTGGACAGGGATCATGGGACTCCTAACCATCTTCAAGCGGAGTCAGGCATCGTCTCCTTTGGAAGCATTGATCTCCGCGGACCTCTCGAGTTTTCAAAGGATGTGAGGCCTCCTTTCGCGTTGAGGCGGAGGACTAGGTCTTTCTCTGTTGACTCCACAGGGGATTCAGACATCCCTTCGTCTTGGGAGATGCAAGACGAGCCTGCATTCAATTCACTGCAGGGATATCCGGCCTTACTTCGAGTCAGAGCATCTCGGTGTCCATTCCACTTGAGGCCACAAACTCAGGGTCCCTCTCACATACCTGTAGATGAGAGAAGCCTCCTCTTGAGGTGCTTGTGGAAAGTTGGTATTCCTCTTAAGTCGAAGCCAGGGGCTAAGCTCTCATCTCGAGTTGATTTGGGGTCCATGGAGCCCTTTCGTGTTGCTCCAGTGACCTCAGGATCCCTCTAGACTTGAGACAGTGACTTTGGGTTTTCTCTGGAGTGGCATCAAGGAAATCAAGGCTCCTTTCACGTTTGATGTGGAACACGGAATTGCTCTGCACGCAGTGCAGGGGAATCGGGCCTCACCTCGCGGCGAGGGGAAAGTCTCATGGTTTTTCTCGAGTTGCGGCCGGAACCTGGGGTATATTCTCGAGTTACGACGGTTAGGGCCCTTCCAGACACGTGTTTGTTCAGCGACGTCAGGACTCCTGTCTAGGTGCGAGGGACACCTCGGGATTCTCCTCGAGTCTTTGCATGGCAATTGGGACGCGACTCCACGTGAGGCGGGAGACCCAGTGTCCCTTTCCACGTGCCACAGGGATCCTGGGACTTCTATCCATTTTCAAGAGGAGTCAGGCATCGTCTCCTTTGGAAGCATTGATCTCCGCGGACCTCTCGAGTTTTCAAAGGATGTGAGGCCTCCGGTCGCGATGAGGCGGAGGACTAGGTCTTTCTCTGTTGCCTCCACAGGGGATTCAGACATCCCTTCGTCTTGGGAGATGGAAGACGAGCCTGCATTCAATTCACTGCAGGGATATCCGGCCTTACTTCGAGTCAGAGCATCTCGGTGTCCATTCCACTTCAGGCCACAAACTCAGGGTCCCTCTCACATACCTGTAGCTGAGAGAAGCCTCCTCTTGAGGTGCTTGTGGAAAGTTGGTATTCCTCTTAAGTCGAAGCCAGGGACTAAGCTCTCATATCGAGTTGATTTGGGGTCCACGGAGCCCTTTCATGCTGCTACAGTGGCCTCAGGATCCCTCTAGACTTGAGACAGTGACTTTGGGTTTTCTCTGGAGTCCCATCAAGGAAATCAAGGCTCCTTTCAGGCTTGATGTGGAACACGGAATTGCTCTGCACGCAGTGCAGGGAAATCGAGCCTCATCTCGCATCGAGGGGGAAGTCTCATGGTTTTTCTCGAGTTGCGGCCAGAACCTGGGGTATATTCTCGATTTATGACAGGGAGGGCCCTTCCAGACACGTGTTTGTTCAGCGACGTCAGGACTCCTGACTAGGTGCGAGGGACACCTCGGGATTCTCCTCGAGTCGTGGCATGGCAATTGGGACGCGTCTCCACGTGAAGTGGAAGACCCAGGGTCCCTTTCCACATGCCACAGGGATCCTGGGACTCCTATCCATTTTCAAGAGGAGTCAGGCATCGTCTCCTTTGGAAGCATTGATCTCCGGGGACCTCTCGAGTTTTCAAAGAATGTGAGGCCTCCGGTCGCGATGAGGCGGAGGACTAGGTCTTTCTCTGTGGTCTCCACTGGGGATTCAGACATCCCTTCGTCTTGGGTGATGAAAGACGAGCCTGCATTCAATTCACTGCAGGGATATCCGGCCTTACTTCGAGTCAGAGCATCTCGGTGTCCGTTCCACTTGAGGCCACAAACTCAGGGTCCCTCTCACATACCTGTCGCTGAGAGAAGCCTCCTCTTGAGGTGCTTGTGGAAAGTTGGTATTCCTCTTGAGTCGAAACCAGGGTCTAAGCTCTCATCTCGTGTTGATTTGGGGTTCACGGAGACCTTTCGTGTTGCTACAGTGAGCTCAGGATCCCTCTAGACTTGAGACAGTGATCTTGGGTTTTCTCTGGAATGCCATCAAAGAAATCATGGATCCTTTCAAGTTTGATGTGGAACACGGAATTGCTCTGCACGCAGTGCAGGGGAATCGGGCCTCATCTCGCGGCGAGGGGGAAGTCTCATGGTTTTTCTCGAGTTGCGGCCGGAACCTGGGGTATATTCTCTAGTTACGACGGGAAGGGCCCTTCCCGACATGTGTTTGTTCAGCGACGTCAGGACTCCTGCCTAGGTGCGAGGGACACATCGGGATTCTCCTCGAGTCCTGGCATGGCAATCGGGACGCGTCTCCACGTGAGGCGGGAGACCCAGGGTCCCTTTCCACGTGCCACAGGGATCCTGGGACTCCTATCCATTTTCAAGAGGAGTCAGGCATCGTCTCCTTTGGAAGCATTGATCTCCGTGGACCTCTCGAGTTTTCAAAGGATGTGAGGCCTCCGGTCGCGATGAGGCGGAGGACTAGGTCTTTCTCTGTGGCCTCCACAGGGGTTTCAGACATCCCTTCGTCTTGGGAGATGGAAGACGAGCCTGCATTCAATTCACTGCAGGGATATCCGGCCTTACTTCGAGTCAGAGCATCTCGGTGTCCATTCCACTTGAGGCCGCAAACTCAGGGTCCCTCTCACATACCTGTAGCTGAGAGAAGCCTCGTCTTGAGGTGCTTGTGGAAACTTGGTATTCCTCTTGAGTCGAAGCCAGGGACTAAGCTCTCATCTCGAGTTGACTTGGTGTCCACAGAGCCCGTTCGTGTTGCTCCAGTGACCTCAGGATCCCTCTAGACTTGAGACAGTGATCTTGGGTTTTCTCTAGAGTGCCATCAAGGAAATCAAGGCTCCTTTCACGTTTGATGTGGAACACCGAATTGCTCTGCACTCTTTGCACGGGATTGGGGCCTCATCTCGCGGCGAGGGGAAAGTCTC
Organism: Dama dama; assembly: GCF_033118175.1. Lineage (NCBI taxonomy): Eukaryota > Metazoa > Chordata > Mammalia > Artiodactyla > Cervidae > Dama > Dama dama. The sequence goes on along the minus strand of NW_026870905.1, from coordinate 644,647 downwards.
ATGGTTTTTCTCGAGTTGGGGCCGGAACCTGGGGTATATTCTCGAGTGACGACGGGGAGGGCCCTTCCAGACACGTGTTTGTTCAGCGACGTCAGGACTCCTGCCTAGGTGCGAGGGACACCTGGGGATTCTCCTTGAGTCTTGGCATGGCAATTGGGACGCGTCTCCACGTGAGGCGGGAGACCCAGTGTCCCTTTCCAAGTGCCACAGGGATCCTGGGACTCCTATCCATTTTCAAGAGGAGTCAGGCATCGTTTCCTTGGGAGGCATTGATCTCCGCAGACCTCTCGCGTTTTCAAAGGATGTGAGGCCTCCGGTCGCAATGAGGCGGAGGACTAGGTCTTTCTCTGTGGCCTCCACAGGGGTTTCAGACATCCCTTCGTCTTGGGAGATGGAAGACGAGCCTGCATTCAATTCACTGCAGGGATATCCGGCCTTACTTCGAGTCAGAGCATCTCGGTGTCCATTCCACTTGAGGCCGCAAACTCAGGGTCCCTCTCACATACCTGTAGCTGAGAGAAGCCTCGTCTTGAGGTGCTTGTGGAAACTTGGTATTCCTCTTGAGTCGAAGCCAGGGACTAAGCTCTCATCTCGAGTTGACTTGGTGTCCACAGAGCCCGTTCGTGTTGCTCCAGTGACCTCAGGATCCCTCTAGACTTGAGACAGTGATCTTGGGTTTTCTCTAGAGTGCCATCAAGGAAATCAAGGCTCCTTTCACGTTTGATGTGGAACACCGAATTGCTCTGCACTCTTTGCACGGGATTCGGGCCTCATCTCGCGGCGAGGGGAGTGTCTCATGGTTTTTCTCGAGTTGGGGCCGGAACCTGGGGTATATTCTCGAGTGACGACGGGGAGGGCCCTTCCAACACGTGTTTGTTCAGCGACGTCAGGACTCCTGCCTAGGTGCGAGGGACACCTCGGGATTCTCCTTGAGTCTTGGCATGGCAATTGGGACGCGTCTCCACGTGAGGCGGGAGACCCAGTGTCCCTGTCCAAGTGCCACAGGGATCCTGGGACTCCTATCCATTTTCAAGAGGAGTCAGGCATCGTTTCCTTGGGAGGCATTGATCTCCGCAGACCTCTCGCGTTTTCAAAGGATGTGAGGTCTCCGGTCGCGATGAGGCGGAGAACTAGGTCTTTCTCTGTAGTCTCCACAGGGGATTCAGACATCCCTTCTTCTTGGGAGATGCAAGACCAGACTGCATTCAATTTACTGCAGGGATATCTGGCCTTACTTCGAGTCAGAACATCTCGGGGTACATTCCACTTGAGGCCACAAACTCAGGGTCCCTCTCACATACCTGTAGCTGAGAGAAGCCTCCTCTTGAGGTGCTTGTGGAAAGTTGGTATTCCTCTTGAGTCGAAGCCAGGGACTAAGCTCTCATCTCGAGTTGATTTGGGGTCCACAGAGCCACTTCGTGTTGCTACAGTGACCTCAGGATCCCTCTAGACTTGAGACAGTCATCTTGGGTTTTCTCTGGAGTGCCATCAAGGAAATCAAGGCTCCTTTCACGTTTGATGTGGAAAACGGAATTGCTCTGCACGCAGTGCAGGGAATCGGGCCTCATGTCGCGGCGAGGGGAAAGTCTCATGGTTTTTCTCGAGTTGAGGCCGAAACCTGGAATATATTCTCGAGTTACAATGGGGAGGGCCCTTCCAGACACGTGTTTGTTCAGCGACGTCAGGACTCCTGCCTAGGTGGGAGGGAAACCTCGGGATTCTTCTCGAGTCGTGGCATGGCAATTGGGACGCATCTCCACGTTTGATGGGAGACCCGGTGTCTCTTTCCCCGTGCCACAGGGATCCTGGGACACCTAACCATTTTCAAGAGGAGTCAGGCATCGTCTCCTTTGGAAGCATTCATCTCCGCGGACCTCTCCAGTTTTCAAAGGATGTGAGGCCTCCGGTCTCTATGAGGCGGAGAACTAGGTCTTTCTCTGTGGTCTCCACAGGGGATTCAGACATCCCTTCGTCTTGGGAGATGCAAGACGAGTCTGCATTCAATTCACTGCAGGGATATGCGGCCTTACTTGGAGTCAGATAATCTCGGTGTCCATTCCACTTGAGGCCACAAACTCAGGGTCCCTCTCACATACCTGTAGCTGAGAGAAGCCTCCTCTTGAGGTGCTTGTGGAAAGTTGGTATTCCTCTTCAGTCGAAGCCAGGGACTAAGCTCTCATCTCGAGTTGATTTGGGGTTCACGGAGCCCTTTCATGTTGCTCCAGTGACCTCAGGATCCCTCTAGACTTGAAATAGTGATCTTGGGTTTTCTGAAGATCTGAAATGTTGTGAAAAACATGAAGAGCATAAAAGGTGTGAAAAATATGAAAAGCTTCAAAAGATGTCACAAATATGAGGAGCATGAAACAGTCTGTAAATAGGAGGAGCAAGAAGTGGTATTGAAAAACATGAAGAGCCTGAAAAGGTGTGAAAAATATGAAGAGCTTCAAAAGGTGTGAAAAATACGAATAGCTTCAAAAGGTGTCAAAAATATGAGGAGCATGAAACTGTCTGGAAAATAGGAGGAGCATGAAACGGTGTTCAAAAACATGAAGAGCCTGAAAAGGTGTGAAAAATATGAAGAGCTTCAAAAAATGTCAAAGATATGAGGAGCATGAAACGGTCTGAAAAATAGGAGAATCATGCAGCGGTGTTGAAAACTATAAACAGCCTTAAAAAGTGTGAAAAATATGAAGAGCTTCAAAAGGTGTCAAAAATATGAGGAGCATGAAACGGTCTGAAAAATAGGAGCAACATGAAACGATGTTCAAAAACATGAAGACATTGAAAATGTGGGAAAAATATGAAGAGCTTCAAAAGGTGTGAAAAATATGAAGAGCTTCAAAAGGTGTCAAAAATATGAGGAGCATGAAACCGTCTGAAAAATAGGAGGAGCATGAAGCGGTGTTCAAAAACATGAAGAGCATGAAAAGGTGTGAAAAATGTGAAGAGCTTCAAAAGGTGTGAAATACATGAGGAGCATGAAATGGGCTGAAAAATAGGAGAAGCGTGAAGTGGTGTGGAAAAACATGAAGAGCCTGAAAAGTTGTGAAAAATATGAAGAGCTTCAAAAGGTGTGAAATACATGAGGAGCATGAAATTCTCTGAAAAATAAGAGGAGCATGAAGCGGTGTTCAAAAACTTGAAGAGCCTGAAAATTTGTGCAAAATATGAAAAGCTTCAAAAGGTGTCAAAAATGAGATGAGCATGAAAATGTCTTAAAAATAGGAGGATCATGAAACGTTGTTGAAAAACATGGAGAGCCTGAAAAGGTGTGAAAAATATGAAGAGCTTCAAAAGGTGTCAAAAATGAGATGAGCATGAAACGGTCTGAAAATAAGAGGAGCATGAAGCGGTGTTCAAAAACATGAAGAGCCTGAAAAGGTGTGAAAAATATGAAGAGCTTCAAAAGGTGTGAAATATATTAAGAGCTTCAAAAGGTGTAAAAAATGAGATGAGCATGAAACGGTGTGAAAAATAGGAGGAGCATGAAGTGGTGCTGAAAAACATGAAGAGCCTGAAAAGGTGTGAAAAATATGGAGAGCTTCAAAAGGTGTCAAAAATATGAGGAGCATGAAACGCTCAGAAAAATAGGAGGAGCATGAAGCCGTGTTTAAAACATGAAGAGTCTGAAACGGTGTGAAAAATATGAAGAGCTTCAAAAGGTGTCATAAATACGAGGAGCATGAAACAGTCTGAAAAATAGGAGGAGCATGAAGTGGTGTTCAAAAACATGAAGAGACTGAAAACGTGTGAAAAACATGAAGAGCCTGAAAAGGTGTGAAAAATATGAAGAGCTTCAAAAGGTGAGAAAAATATGAGGAGCATGAAATGGTCTGAAAAATAGGAGGATCATGAAGCGGTGTTGAAAAACATGAAGAGCCTGAAAAGGTGTGAAAAATATGAAGAGCTTCAAAAGGTGTAAAAAATATGAGGAGCATGAAACGGTCTGAAAAAAAGGAGGATCAAGAAACGGTTTTGAAAACATGAAGAGCCTGAAAACGTGTGAAAAATATGAAGAGCTACAAAAGGTGTCAAAAATGAGATGAGCATGAAACGGTCTGAAAGATAGGAGGAGTGAGAAGTGGTGTTCAAAAACATGAAGAGCGTGAAAAGGTGTGAAAAATATGAAGAGCTTCAAAAGGTGTGAAAAACATGAACAGCCTGAAAACGTGTGAAAAATATGAAGATCTTCAAAAGGTGTGAAAAATATGAAGAGCTTCAAAAGGTGTCAAAAATCGATGAGCAGGAAATGGTCTGAAAATTAGGAGGAGCATTAAGTGTTGTTGAAAAACATGAAGAGCCTGAAAAGGTGTGAAAAATATGAAGAGCTTCAAAAGGTGTGAAATACATGAGGAGCATGAAACGGTCTGAAAAATAGAAGCGGCATGAAGTGGTGTGAAAAAACATGAAGAGCCTGAAAAGGTGTGAGAAATATGAAGAGCTTCAAAAGGTGTCAAATATATGAAGAGCATGAACCGGTCTGAAAAATAGGAGGATCATGAAGCAGTGTTCAAAAACATGAAGAGCCTGAAAAGGTGTGAAAAATATGAAGAGCTTCAAAATGTGTCAAATATATGAGGAGCATGAAACGGTCTGAAAAATAGGAGGAGCATGAAACGGTGATTAAAAACATGAAGAGCCTGAAAAGGTGTGAAAAATATGAATAGCTTCAAAAGGTGTGAAATACATGAGGAGCATGAAACGGGTTGAAAAAAGGAGAAGCATGAAGTGGTGTGGAAAAACATGAAGAGCCTGAAAATGTGTGAAAAATATGAAAAGCCTCAAAACGCATCAAAAATGAGATGAGCGTGAAACGGTCTGAAAAATAGGAGGATCATGAAACGGTGTTGAAAAACATGAAGAGCCTGAAAAGTTGTGAAAAATATGAAAAGCCTCAAAAGGGATCAAAAATGAGATGCGCGTGAAACGGTCTGAAAAATAGGAGGATCATGAAACGGTGTTGAAAAACATGAAGAGCCTGAAAAGGTGTGAAAAATATGAGGAGCTTCAAAAGGTGTGAAAAATCTGAGGAGCATGAAACGATCTGAAAAATAGGAGCACCATGAAGCGGTGTTCAAAAACACGAAGAGCCTGAAAACGTGTGAAAAATATGAATAGCTTCAAAAGGTGTGAAATACATAAGGAGCATTAAATGGTCTGAAAATAGGAGGAACATGAAACGGTGTTCAAAAACAGGAAGAGCCTGAAAAGTTGTGAAAAATATGAAGAGCTTCAAAAGGTGTCAAATATATGAGGAGCATGAAACGGTCTGAAAAATAGGAGGAGCATGAGTGGTGTTCAAAAACATGAAAAGCCTGAAAAAGTGTGAAAAATATGAAGAGCTTCAAAAGGTGTCAAAAATGAGATGAGCATGAAACGGTCTGAAATATAGGAGGAGCATGAAGTGGTGTTGAAAAAAAAGAAGAGACTGAAAAGTTGTGAAATATATGAAGAGCTTCAAAAGGTGTGAATTACATGAGGAGCATGAAATGGGCTGAAAAATAGGAGAAGCGTGAAGTGGTGTGGAAAAACATGAAGAGCCTGAAAAGTTGTGAAAAATATGAAGAGCTTCAAAAGGTGTGAAATACATGAGGAGTATGAAATTCTCTGAAAAATAAGAGGAGAATGAAGCGGTGTTCAAAAACTTGAAGAGCCTGAGAATTTGTGCAAAATATGAAAAGCTTCAAAAGGTGTCAAAAATGAGAGGAGCATGAAAATGTCTTAAAAATAGGAGGATCATGAAACGGTGTTGAAAAACATGGAGAGCCTGAAAAGGTGTGAAAAATATGCAAAGCTTCAAAAGGTGTCAAAAATGAAATGAGCATGAAACGGTCTGAAAAATAGGAGGAGGATGAAGCGGTGTTGAAAAACATGAAGAGCCTGAAAAGTTGTGAAAAATATGAAGAGCTTCAAAAGGTGTGAAATATATTAGGAGCATGAAACGGGCTGAAAAATAGGAGAAGCATGAAGTGGTGTTGAAAAACATGGAGAGCCTGCAAAGTTGTGAAAAATATGAAGAGCTTCAAAAGGTGTGAAATACATGAGGAGCATGAAACTCTCTGAAAAATAGAAGGAGCATGAAGCGGTGTTGAAATACATGAAGAGCCTGAAAACGTGTGAAAAATATGAAGAGCTTCAAAAGGTGTGAAAAATATGAAGAGCTTCAAAATGTGTCAGAAATTAGATGGGCATGAAACGGTGTGAAATATAGGAGGAGCAAGAAGAAGTGTTGAAAAAAATGAAGAGCCTGAAAAGGTGTGAAAAATATGAAAGCTTCAAACGGTGTCAAAAATATGAGGAGAATGAAACGGCCTGAAAAATAGGAGGAGCATGAAGAGGTGTTGAAAAACATGTAGAGCCTGAAAAGGTGTGAAAAATATGAAGAGCTTGAAAAGGTGTGAAATATATGAAGAGCTTCAAAAGGTGTCAGAAATTAGATGGGCATGGAACGGTGTGAAATATAGGAGGAGCAAGAAGTAGTGTTGAAAAAAATGAAGAGCCTGAAAAGGTGTGAAAAATATGAAGAGCTTAAAAAGGTGTCAAAAATATGAGGAGCATGAAACGGTCTGAAAAAATGGAGGAGCATGAAGCTGTGTTCAAAAACATGAAGAGCCTGAAAAGGTGTGTAAAATATACGAAGAGCTTAAAAAGGAGTGAAAAATATGAAGAGCTTCAAAAGGTGTCAAAAATGAGATGAGCATGAAACGGTCTGAAAAATAGGAGGAGCATGAAGTGGTGTTGAAAAAAAAGAAGAGCCTGAAAAGGTGTGAAATATATGAAGATCTTCATAAGGTGTCAAAAATATGAGAAGAATGAAACGGTATGAAAAATAGGAGAAGCATGAAGTGGTGTGGAAAAACATGACGAGCCTGAAAAGGTGTGAAAAATACGAAGAGCTTGAAAAGGTGTCAAAAATATGAGGAGCATGAAACGGTCGCAAAAATAGGAGGAGCATGAAGCGGTGTTGAAAAACATGAAGAGCCTGATAACGTGTGAAAAATATGAAGAGCTTCAAAAGGTGTGAAAAATATGAAGAGCTTCAAAAGGTGTCAAAAATGAGATGAGCATGAAACTGTCTGTAAATAGGAGGAGCAAGAAGTGGTATTGAAAAACATGAAGAGCCTGAAAAGGTGTGAAAAATAAGAAGAGCTTCAAAAGGTGTGAAAAATACGAATAGCTTCAAAAGGTGTCAAAAATATGAGGAGCATGAAATGGACGGAAAAATAGGAGGAGCATGAAGCGGTGTTGAGAAACATGAAGAGCCAGAAAACGTGTGAAAAATATGAAGAGCTTCAAAAGGTGTCAAAAATGAGATGAGCATGAAACTGTCTGGAAAATAGGAGGAGCATGAAACGGTGTTCAAAAACATGAAGAGCCTGAAAAGGTGTGAAAAATATGAAGAGCTTCAAAAAATGTCAAAGATATGAGGAGCATGAAACGGTCTGAAAAATAGGAGAATCATGCAGCGGTGTTGAAAACTATAAACAGCCTTAAAAAGTGTGAAAAATATGAAGAGCTTCAAAAGGTGTCAAAAATATGAGGAGCATGAAACGGTCTGAAAAATAGGAGCAACATGAAACGATGTTCAAAAACATGAAGACATTGAAAATGTGGAAAAAATATGAAGAGCTTCAAAAGGTGTGAAAAATATGAAGAGCTTCAAAAGGTGTCAAAAATATGAGGAGCATGAAACCGTCTGAAAAATAGGAGGAGCATGAAGCGGTGTTCAAAAACATGAAGAGCATGAAAAGGTGTGAAAAATGTGAAGAGCTTCAAAAGGTGTGAAATACATGAGGAGCATGAAATGGGCTGAAAAATAGGAGAAGCGTGAAGTGGTGTGGAAAAACATGAAGAGCCTGAAAAGTTGTGAAAAATATGAAGAGCTTCAAAAGGTGTGAAATACATGAGGAGCATGAAATTCTCTGAAAAATAAGAGGAGCATGAAGCGGTGTTCAAAAACTTGAAGAGCCTGAAAATTTGTGCAAAATATGAAAAGCTTCAAAAGGTGTCAAAAATGAGATGAGCATGAAAATGTCTTAAAAATAGGAGGATCATGAAACGTTGTTGAAAAACATGGAGAGCCTGAAAAAAGTGTGAAAAATATGAAGAGCTTCAAAAGGTGTCAAAAATGAGATGAGCATGAAACGGTCTGAAAATAAGAGGAGCATGAAGCGGTGTTCAAAAACATGAAGAGCCTGAAAAGGTGTGAAAAATATGAAGAGCTTCAAAAGGTGTGAAATATATTAAGAGCTTCAAAAGGTGTAAAAAATGAGATGAGCATGAAACGGTGTGAAAAATAGGAGGAGCATGAAGTGGTGCTGAAAAACATGAAGAGCCTGAAAAGGTGTGAAAAATATGGAGAGCTTCAAAAGGTGTCAAAAATATGAGGAGCATGAAACGCTCAGAAAAATAGGAGGAGCATGAAGCCGTGTTTAAAACATGAAGAGTCTGAAACGGTGTGAAAAATATGAAGAGCTTCAAAAGGTGTCATAAATACGAGGAGCATGAAACAGTCTGAAAAATAGGAGGAGCATGAAGTGGTGTTCAAAAACATGAAGAGACTGAAAACGTGTGAAAAACATGAAGACCCTGAAAAGGTGTGAAAAATATGAAGAGCTTCAAAAGGTGAGAAAAATATGAGGAGCATGAAATGGTCTGAAAAATAGGAGGATCATGAAGCGGTGTTGAAAAACATGAAGAGCCTGAAAAGGTGTGAAAAATATGAAGAGCTTCAAAAGGTGTAAAAAATATGAGGAGCATGAAACGGTCTGAAAAAAAGGAGGATCAAGAAACGGTTTTGAAAACATGAAGAGCCTGAAAACGTGTGAAAAATATGAAGAGCTACAAAAGGTGTCAAAAATGAGATGAGCATGAAACGGTCTGAAAGATAGGAGGAGTGAGAAGTGGTGTTCAAAAACATGAAGAGCGTGAAAAGGTGTGAAAAATATGAAGAGCTTCAAAAGGTGTGAAAAACATGAACAGCCTGAAAACGTGTGAAAAATATGAAGATCTTCAAAAGGTGTGAAAAATATGAAGAGCTTCAAAAGGTGTCAAAAATCGATGAGCAGGAAATGGTCTGAAAAATAGGAGGAGCATGAAGTGGTGTTAAAAACATGAAGAGCCGAAAAGGTGTGAAATATATGAAGAGCTTCAAAATGTGCCAAAAATATGAGGAGAATGAAACGATGTGAAAATAGGAGGAGCATTAAGTGTTGTTGAAAAACATGAAGAGCCTGAAAAGGTGTGAAAAATATGAAGAGCTTCAAAAGGTGTGAAATACATGAGGAGCATGAAACGGTCTGAAAAATAGAAGCGGCATGAAGTGGTGTGAAAAAACATGAAGAGCCTGAAAAGGTGTGAGAAATATGAAGAGCTTCAAAAGGTGTCAAATATATGAAGAGCATGAACCGGTCTGAAAAATAGGAGGATCATGAAGCAGTGTTCAAAAACATGAAGAGCCTGAAAAGGTGTGAAAAATATGAAGAGCTTCAAAATGTGTCAAATATATGAGGAGCATGAAACGGTCTGAAAAATAGGAGGAGCATGAAACGGTGATTAAAAACATGAAGAGCCTGAAAAGGTGTGAAAAATATGAATAGCTTCAAAAGGTGTGAAATACATGAGGAGCATGAAACGGGTTGAAAAAAGGAGAAGCATGAAGTGGTGTGGAAAAACATGAAGAGCCTGAAAATGTGTGAAAAATATGAAAAGCCTCAAAACGCATCAAAAATGAGATGAGCGTGAAACGGTCTGAAAAATAGGAGGATCATGAAACGGTGTTGAAAAACATGAAGAGCCTGAAAAGTTGTGAAAAATATGAAAAGCCTCAAAAGGGATCAAAAATGAGATGAGCGTGAAACGGTCTGAAAAATAGGAGGATCATGAAACGGTGTTGAAAAACATGAAGAGCCTGAAAAGGTGTGAAAAATATGAGGAGCTTCAAAAGGTGTGAAAAATCTGAGGAGAATGAAACGATCTGAAAAATAGGAGCACCATGAAGCGGTGTTCAAAAACACGAAGAGCCTGAAAACGTGTGAAAAATATGAATAGCTTCAAAAGGTGTGAAATACATAAGGAGCATTAAATGGTCTGAAAATAGGAGGAGCATGAAACGGTGTTCAAAAACACGAAGAGCCTGAAAAGTTGTGAAAAATATGAAGAGCTTCAAAAGGTGTCAAATATATGAGGAGCATGAAACGGTCTGAAAAATAGGAGGAGCATGAGTGGTGTTCAAAAACATGAAAAGCCTGAAAAAGTGTGAAAAATATGAAGAGCTTCAAAAGGTGTCAAAAATGAGATGAGCATGAAACGGTCTGAAATATAGGAGGAGCATGAAGTGGTGTTGAAAAAAAAGAAGAGACTGAAAAGTTGTGAAATATATGAAGAGCTTCAAAAGGTGTGAATTACATGAGGAGCATGAAATGGGCTGAAAAATAGGAGAAGCGTGAAGTGGTGTGGAAAAACATGAAGAGCCTGAAAAGTTGTGAAAAATATGAAGAGCTTCAAAAGGTGTGAAATACATGAGGAGTATGAAATTCTCTGAAAAATAAGAGGAGAATGAAGCGGTGTTCAAAAACTTGAAGAGCCTGAGAATTTGTGCAAAATATGAAAAGCTTCAAAAGGTGTCAAAAATGAGAGGAGCATGAAAATGTCTTAAAAATAGGAGGATCATGAAACGGTGTTGAAAAACATGGAGAGCCTGAAAAGGTGTGAAAAATATGCAAAGCTTCAAAAGGTGTCAAAAATGAAATGAGCATGAAACGGTCTGAAAAATAGGAGGAGGATGAAGCGGTGTTGAAAAACATGAAGAGCCTGAAAAGTTGTGAAAAATATGAAGAGCTTCAAAAGGTGTGAAATATATTAGGAGCATGAAACGGGCTGAAAAATAGGAGAAGCATGAAGTGGTGTTGAAAAACATGGAGAGCCTGCAAAGTTGTGAAAAATATGAAGAGCTTCAAAAGGTGTGAAATACATGAGGAGCATGAAACTCTCTGAAAAATAGAAGGAGCATGAAGCGGTGTTGAAATACATGAAGAGCCTGAAAACGTGTGAAAAATATGAAGAGCTTCAAAAGGTGTGAAAAATATGAAGAGCTTCAAAATGTGTCAGAAATTAGATGGGCATGAAACGGTGTGAAATATAGGAGGAGCAAGAAGAAGTGTTGAAAAAAATGAAGAGCCTGAAAAGGTGTGAAAAATATGAAAGCTTCAAACGGTGTCAAAAATATGAGGAGAATGAAACGGCCTGAAAAATAGGAGGAGCATGAAGAGGTGTCGAAAAACATGTAGAGCCTGAAAAGGTGTGAAAAATATGAAGAGCTTGAAAAGGTGTGAAATATATGAAGAGCTTCAAAAGGTGTCAGAAATTAGATGGGCATGGAACGGTGTGAAATATAGGAGGAGCAAGAAGTAGTGTTGAAAAAAATGAAGAGCCTGAAAAGGTGTGAAAAATATGAAGAGCTTAAAAAGGTGTCAAAAATATGAGGAGCATGAAACGGTCTGAAAAAATGGAGGAGCATGAAGCTGTGTTCAAAAACATGAAGAGCCTGAAAAGGTGTGTAAAATATACGAAGAGCTTAAAAAGGTGTCAAAATATGAGGAGCATGAAACGGTCTGAAGAAAAGGAGGAGAATGAAGTGGTGTTGAAAAACATGAAGAGCCTGAAAAGGTGTCAAAAATATGAAGAGCTTAAAAAGGTGTCAAAAACATGAGGAGCATGATACGGTTTGAAAAATAGGAGGAGCATGAAGAGGTGTTGAAAAACATGTAGAGCCTGAAAAGGTGTGAAAAATATGAAGAGCTTGAAAAGGTGTGAAATATATGAAGAGCTTCAAAAGGTGTCAGAAATTAGATGGGCATGGAACGGTGTGAAATATAGGAGGAGCAAGAAGTAGTGTTGAAAAAAATGAAGAGCCTGAAAAGGTGTGAAAAATATGAAGAGCTTCAAAAAGTGTCAAAAATATGAGGAGCACGTAACGGTCTGAAATTTAGGAGGAGCATGAAGCGGTGTTGAAAAACATGAAGAGCCTGAAAAGGTGTGAAAAATATGAAGAGCTTGAAAAGGTGTGAAATATATGAAGAGCTTCAAAAGGTGTCAAAAATGAGATGAGCATGAAACGGTCTGAAAAATAGGGGGAGCATGATGTGGTGTTGAAAAAAATGAAGAGCCTTAAAAGGTGTGAAATATATGAAGAGCTTCAAAAGGTGTCAAAAATATGAGGAGCATGAAATGGTCTGAAAAATAGGAGGAGCATGAAACGGTGCTCAAAAACAAGAAGAGCCTGAAAACGTGTGAAAAACATGAAGAACCTGAAAAGGTGTGCAAAATATGAAGAGCTTCAAAAGGTGTCAAAATATGAGGAGCATGAAACGGTCTGAAAAATAGGAGGAGAATGAAGCGATGTTCAAAAACATGGCGAACCTGAAAAGGTGTGAAAAATATGAAGAGCGTCAAAACGTGTCAAAAATATGAGAAGCATGAAATGGTCTGAAAAATAGGAGGAGCATGAAACGGTGTTCAAAAACAAGAAGAGCCTGAAAACGTGTGAAAAACATGAAGAACATGAAAAGGTGTGCAAATATGAAGAGCTTAAAAAGGTGTCAAAAATATGAGGAGCATGAAACGGTCTGAAAAATAGGAGGAGCATGAAGTGGTGTTGAAAAACATGAAGAGCCTGAAAAGGTGTGAAAAATATGAAGAGCTTCAAAAGATGTCAAAAATGAGATGAGCATGAAACGGTCTGAAAAATAGTAGCATGAAGCGGTGCTGAAAATCATGAAGAGCCTGAAAAGGTGTGAAAAATATGAAGAGCTTCAAAAGGTTTCAAAAATATGAGGAGATTTAAACGGTCTGAAAAATATGAGGAGCATGAAGTGGTGTTGAAAAACATGAAGAGCCTGAAAAGGTGTGAAAAATATGAAGAGCTTCAAAAGGTTTCAAAAATATGAGGAGTATGAAACGGTCCGAAAAATAGAAGGATCATCAAGCGGTGTTGAAAAACATAAAGAGCCTGAAAAGGTTTGAAAAATATGAAGAGCTTCAAAAGGTGTCAAAATTATGAGGAGCATGAAACGGTCTGAAAAATAGGAGGAGCATGAAGCGGTGTTCAAAAACATGACCAGCCTGAAAAGATGTGAAAAATATGAAGAGCTTCAAAAGGTGTGAAATATATGAAGAGCTTCAAAAGGTGTAAAAAATAGGAGGAGCATGAAACGGTTTCAAAAATAGGAGGAGCATCAATTGGTGTAGAAAAACATGAAGAGCCTGAAAACGTGTGAAAAATATGAAGAGCTTAAAAAATATGAAAAATATGAAGAGCTTCAAAAGGTGTGAAAAATATGAAGAGCTTCAAAAGATGTCAAAAATATGAGGAGCATGAAAGGGTCTGAAAAATAGGAGGAGCATGAAGCCGTGTTCAAAAACATGAAGAGCCTGAAAAGGTGTGAAAAATAGGAAGAGCTTCAAAAGGTGTCAAAAATATGAGGAGCATGAAAGGGTCTGAAAAATTGGAGGAGCATGAAGCCGTGTTCAAAAACATGAAGAGCCTGAAAAGGTGTGAAAAATATGAACAGCTGCAAAAGGTGTCAAAATTTGAGGAGTATGAAACGGTCTGAAAAATAGCAGGAGAATGAAGCGGTGTTGAAAAACATGAAGAGTTTGAAAACGTGTGAAAAATATGAAGAGCTTCAAAAATGTGAATAATAAGAAGAGCTTCAAAAGGTGTGAAAAATATGAAGAGCTTCAAAAGGTGTCAAAAATGAGATGAGCATGAAACAGTGTGGAAAAATAGGAGGAGCATGAAGCGGTGTTGAAAATCATGAAGAGACTGAAAAGGTGTGAAAAAATACGAAGAGCTTCAAAAGGTGTCAAATTATGAAGAGCTTCAAAAGTTGTCAAAATGAGATCAGCATGAAACGGTCTGCAATATAGGAGGAGCCTGAAGTGGTGTTGAAAAAAATGAAGAGCCTGAAAATGTGTGAAATATATGAAGAGCTTCAAAAGGAGTCAAAAATATGAGGAGAATGAAACGGCCTGAAAAATTGGAGGAGCATGAAGCGGTGTTGAAAAACATGAAGAGCCTAAAAAAGGTGTGAAAAATATGAAGAGCTTCAAAAGGTGTCAAAAATATGAGAAGCATGAAACGGTCTGAAAAATAGGAGGAGCATGAAACGGTGTTCAAAAACAAGAAGAGCCTGAAAACGTGTGAAAAACATGAAGAACATGAAAAGGTGTGCAAATATGAAGAGCTTAAAAAGGTGTCAAAAATATGAGGAGCATGAAACGGTCTGAAAAATAGGAGGAGAATGAAGCGTTGTTCATAAACATGGCGACCTGAAAAGGTGTGAAAAATATGAAGAGCCTCAAAACGTGTCAAAAATATGAGAAGCATGAAACGGTTTGAAAAATAGGAGGAGCATGAAGCGGTGTTGAAAAATATGAAGAGCCTGAAAACGTTTGAAAAATATGAAGAGCTTCAAAAGCTGTGAGAAATATGAAGAGCTTCAAAAGGTGTCAAAAATGAAAAGAGCATGAAACGGTCTGAAAAATAGGAGGAGCATGAAGTGGTGTTGAAAAACATGAAGAGCCTGAAAAGGTGTGAAAAATATGAAGAGCTTCTAAAGGTGTGAAATACATGAGGAGCATGAAACTGTCAGAAAAATAGGAGAAGCATGAAGTGATGTTCAAACACATAGAAAGCCTGAAAAGGTGTGAAAAATATGAAGAGCATCAAAAGTTGTCAAACAAATGAGGAGCATGAAACGGTTTGAAAAATAGGAGGAGCATGAAACGGTGTTCAAAAACATGAAGAGCCTGAAAAGGTGTGAAAAATATGAAGAGCCTCAAAAGGTGTCAAAAATATGAGTATCATGAAACGGGCTGAAAAATAGGAGGAGCATGAAGCGGTGTTGAAAAACATGAAGAGCCTGAAAACCTGTGAAAAATATGAAGAGCTTCAAAAGGTGTCAAAATTGAGATGAGCATGAAACGGTCTGAAAAATACGAGGAGCATGAAGTGGTGTTGAAAAACATGAAGAGCCTGAAAACGTGTGAAATATATGAAGAGCTTCAAAATGTGTCAAAAATATGAGGAGCATGAAACTGTCTGATAAATAGGAGGAGCATGAAGCGGTTTTGAAAAACATGAAGAGCCTGAAAAGGTGTGAAAACTATGAAGAGCTTCAAAAAGTGTCAAAAATATGAGGAGCATGAAACGGTCTGAAAAATAGGAGGAGCATGAAGCGGTGTTGAAAAACAAGAAGAGCCTGAAAACGTGTGAAAAATATGAAGAGCTTCAAAAGGTGTCAAAAATATGAGGAGCATGAAACGTTCTGAAAAAGGAGTAGCATGAAACGTTGTTCAAAAACATGAAGAGCCTGGAAATGTGTGAAAAATATGAAGAGCCTCAAAACGAGTCAAAAAAATGAGGAGCATGAAACGATCTGAAAAATCAGAGGAGCATGAAGCAGTGTTGAAAAACATGAAGAGCGTGAAAACGTGTGAAAAATATGAAGAGCTTCAAAAGGTGTGAAATATATTTAGAGCTTCAAAAGGTGTAAAAAATGAGATGAGCATGAAACGGTGTGAAAAATAGGAGGAGCATGAAGTGGTGCTGAAAAACATGAAGAGCCTGGAAAGGTGTGAAAAATATGGAGAGCTTCAAAAGGTGTCAAAAATATGAGGAGCATGAAATGCTCTGAAAAATAGGAGGAGCATGAAGCCGTGTTGAAAAATATGAAGAGCCTGAAAAGGTGTGAAATATATGAAGAGCTTCAAATGGTGTGAAAAATATGAGGAGCATGAAACCGTCTGAAAAATAGAAGGAGCATGAAGTGGTGTTTAAAACATGAAGAGTCTGAAAAGGTGTGAAAAATATGAAGAGCTTCAAAAGGTGTCAAAAATACGAGGAGCATGAAACAGTCTGAAAAATAGGAGGAGCATGATGTGGTGTTCAAAAACATGAAGAGACTGAAAACGTGTGAAAAACATGAAGAGCCTGAAAAGGTGTGAAAAATATGAAGAGCTTCAAAAGTTGTGAAAAATATGAGGAGCATGAAACGGTCTGAAAAATAGGAGGAGCATGAAAAGTTGTTGAAAAACATGAAGAGCCTGAAATGGTGTGAAAAATATGAAGAGCTTCTAAAGGTGTGAAATACATGAGGAGCATGAAACGGTCTGAAAAATAGGAGGAGCATGAAGCGGTGTTGCAAAACATGAAGAGTCTGAAAAGGTGTGAAAAATTTGAAGAGCTTCAAAAGGTGTCAAAAATATGAGGAGCATGAAACGGTCTGAAAAATAGGAGGAGCATGAAGTGGTGTTCAAAAACATGAAGAGCCTGAAAAGTTTGAAAAATATGAAGAGCTTCAAAAGGTGTCAAAAATATGAGGAGCATGAAACGGTCTGAAAAATAGGAGGAGCATGAAGCGGTGTTGAAAAACATGAAGAGCCTGAAAAGCTATGAAAAATATGAAGAGCTTCAAAAAGTGTCAAAAATATGAGGAGCATGAAACGGTCTGAAAAATAGGAGGAGCATGAAGCGGTGTTGAAAAACAAGAAGAGCCTGAAAAGGTGTGAAAAATATGAAGAGCTTCAAAGGGTGTGAAATACATGAGGGGCATGAAACGGTCTCAAAAATAGGTGGAGCATGAAGCGGTGTTGAAAAACAAGAAGAGCCTGAAAAGGTGTGAAAAATATGAAGAGCTTCAAGGGTGTGAAATACATGAGGAGCATGAAACGGTCTGAAAAACAGGAGGAGCATGAAGCGGTGTTGAAAAACATGAAGAGCCTGAAAAGCTATGAAAAATATGAAGAGCTTCAAAAGGTGTCAAAAATATGAGGAGCATGAAACGGTCTGAAAAATAGGAGGAACATGAAGCGGTGTTGAAAAACATGAAGAGCTTCAAAAGGTGTGAAAAATATGAAGAGCTTCAAAAGATGTCAAAAATGAGATGAGCATGAAACGGTCTGAAATATAGGAGGAGCATGAAGCGGTGTTGAAAAACAAGAAGAGCCTGAAAAGGTGTGAAAAGTATGAAGAGCTTCAAAGTGTGTGAAATACATGAGGAGCATGAAACGGTCTGAAAAATAGGAGGAGCATGAAGCTGGGCTCAAAAACATGAAGAGCCTGAAAAGGTGTGAAAAATATGAAGAGCTTCAAAAGGTGTCAAAAATATGAGGAGCATGAAACTGTCTGAAAAATAGGAGGAGCATGAAGCGGTGTTGAAAACCATGAAGAGCCTGAAAAGCTATGAAAAATATGAAGAGCTTCAAAAAGTGTCAAAAATATGAGGAGCATGAAACGGTCTGAAAAATAGGAGGAGCATGAAGCGGAGTTGAAAAACAAGAAGAGCCTGAAAACGTGTGAAAAATATGAAGAGCTTCAAAAGGTGTCAAAAGTATGAGGAGCATGAAACGTTCTGAAAAAGGAGTAGCATGAAAATTTGTTCAAAAACATGAAGAGCCTGGAAATGTGTGATAAATATGAAGAGTCTCAAAACGTGTCAAAAATATGAGGAGCATGAAACGGTCTGAAAAACAGGAGGAGCATGAAGCGGTGTTCAAAAAAATGAAGAGCCTGAAAAGGTGTGAAATATATGAAGAGCTTCAAAAGGTGTCAAAAATGAGAAGTGCATGAAACGAACTGAACAATAGGAGGAGCATGAAGTGGTGTTGAAATACATGAAGAGCCTGTAAAGGTGTGCAAAATATGAAGAGCTCAAAAGGTGTGAAATACATGAGGAGCATGAAACGGTCTGAAAAAGAGGAGAAGCATGAAGCGGTGTTGAAAAACATGAAGAGCCTGAAAAGGTGTGCAAAATATAAAAAGCTTCAAAAGGTGTGAAATATATGAGGAGCATGAAACGGTCTGAAAAATAGGAGGAGCATGAAGCGGTGTTCAGAAAAATGCAGAGAGTGAAAAGGTGTGAAAAATATGAAGAGCTTCAAAAGGTGTAAAAAATAGGAGGAGCATGAAACAGTTTAAAAATAGGAGGAGCATCAAGTGGTGTAGAAAAACATGAAGAGCCTGAAAACGTGTGAAAAATAAGAAGAGCTTCAAAAATATGAAAAAAATGAAGAGCTTCAAAAGGTGTGAAAAATATGAAGAGCTTCAAAAGATGTCAAAAATGAGATGAGCATGAAACGGTCTGAAAAATAGTAGCATGAAGCGGTGCTGAAAATCATGAAGAGCCTGAAAAGTTGTGAAAAATATGAAGAGCTTCAAAAGGTTTCAAAAATATGAGGAGAATTAAACGGTCTGAAAAATATGAGGAGCATGAAGTGGTGTTGAAAAACATGAAGAGCCTGAAAAGGTGTGAAAAATATGAAGAGCTTCAAAAGGTTTCAAAAATATGAGGAGTATGAAACGGTCCGAAAAATAGAAGGATCATCAAGCGGTGTTGAAAAACATAAAGAGCCTGAAAAGGTTTGAAAAATATGAAGAGCTTCAAAAGGTGTCAAAATTATGAGGAGCATGAAACGGTCTGAAAAATAGGAGGAGCATGAAGCGGTGTTCAAAAACATGACCAGCCTGAAAAGATGTGAAAAATATGAAGAGCTTCAAAAGGTGTGAAATATATGAAGAGCTTCAAAAGGTGTAAAAAATAGGAGGAGCATGAAACGGTTTCAAAAATAGGAGGAGCATCAATTGGTGTAGAAAAACATGAAGAGCCTGAAAACGTGTGAAAAATATGAAGAGCTTAAAAAATATGAAAAATATGAAGAGCTTCAAAAGGTGTGAAAAATATGAAGAGCTTCAAAAGATGTCAAAAATATGAGGAGCATGAAAGGGTCTGAAAAATAGGAGGAGCATGAAGCCGTGTTCAAAAACATGAAGAGCCTGAAAAGGTGTGAAAAATATGAAGAGCTTCAAAAGGTGTCAAAAATATAAGGAGCATGAAAGGGTCTGAAAAATTGGAGGAGCATGAAGCCGTGTTCAAAAACATGAAGAGCCTGAAAAGGTGTGAAAAATATGAACAGCTGCAAAAGGTGTCAAAATTTGAGGAGTATGAAACGGTCTGAAAAATAGCAGGAGAATGAAGCGGTGTTGAAAAACATGAAGAGTTTGAAAACGTGTGAAAAATATGAAGAGCTTCAAAAATGTGAATAATAAGAAGAG